>NC_049224.1:7475044-8675044 GCF_011100685.1 Canis lupus familiaris | reverse complement strand
AAAACAGAAGAAACAGGGTTGGCAAAGATGTGGAGAGAGAGGAACGCTTGTGCACCCACTGGTGGGAATAGAAACTGGTACAACAACTGTGGAAAACAGTGTAGAAAAAAATTTAAAATAAAATTACTTTATGGTCAAGTAATTCCACTACTAGGAATTTATCCAAAGAATACAACAACACTAACTTGGAGGAGAAATATGCCTCCCTACGTTTGTTGCAGCATTATTTACAAAGCCAAATTATAGAAGTAGCTGAAGGGTCCATTGATAGGTGAATGGATAAAGACAATGTGGAATATATAAACAATGTAATATTACTCAGCCATAAAAAAGAACTTAATCTTGCCATTCACAACAGCGTGGATGGTCTTAGAGGGTATAATGCTGAGTGAAATAAGTCAGAAAAAATAAATACCATATGATTTCACTCATATGTGGAATATGAGAAACAAAACAAACAAAGAAAAAAAGGGACAAATACCCCAACTCTAAATACAAATAATAAGCTGGTGGTTGTCAGAGGCGAGGTAGGTGGGGAAGTCGGTAAAATAAAGGGGATTAAGAGTATATTTTATTGTGATGAGTACTGAGTAATATATGGAATCACTTTAAAATAACGATAAAATAAAAGTTGAGTAAATGCTCTCACTCCTACTTTATGCTTATTTGAAATATTTCATAGATGCATACAAGAAAATTTTACATAAAAACTTCAAAATAAGTACAATGAGCAGAAAAGGTCTACCTGCAATTTTAGTAGCTGTAGAGTGTGTTAATATAAACTGATTTTCTATATATATAGGCAAAAATTCAGAAGCTCCAATATAAACTAAAGATTCTGAAGCTTTGGTCAGAGCTAGGCATATAAATAGTGGACTCTTCAACAGAACCTGAAATAGAAATAAGTTATACTCAAATTATTTTGTTAGGCAAAGAAGAGATTTTTTTTTTCATTCACATAGTAATGACCAATCAGCAAAACTTTTACCTCTCCCAATCTAAACTGAAAATGCACATATATAGATAGATGATAGATATAGATATAGATATATAAATCAAAACCAAAATTTGCAATTCACCAATATATAAATACTGTTAAAGACATGTATTAGAACCATTTTTAGGGGCAGCCCAGATGGCTCATCAGTTTAGCACCGCCTTCGGCTCAGGGCATGATCCTGGAGTCCTGGGATCAAGTCCCACGTCGGGCTCCCTGCATGGAGCCTGCTTCTCCCTCTGCCTCTGTCTCTGCCTCTCTCTCCCTCTGTGTCTCTCATGAATAAATACATAAAATCTTTAAAATACAAAACCATTTTTATTTGTAATTTGACCTCCATACCACCTATAATTTTTATTTGTAAGTCTGGCAGTTTTCCGGAAAACTTAAGGAAAAAAAAAGATATCATTAACCAGGTGTCTAGAATGTCCTTTTACTTTAGTTAATCTATTTTTTTCTTAATAAATCTTTTTACCTAAATAAAAAAACAAAGATAAGCAACATTCAAGGAAAATCACTAGTATTACTATTAAGATTCTACAACATTTTACTCCTGGGAATTCCATATAGAGTGAAGTCATTTACATTTTGCATTTTAGTCAATTTTTTTTAACTAATTCAGAAGCCTTAGCAAGGATGTATAGTGATGCTGTACTATTACCTATTATACTATTACACTATACATAGTAATTAACATGACAGTAATTGACATGAAAATATTAACTTTTTAACGGCTTTCTCTATTTTCTATATACCTATATATCTTTGAAAATTTCAGTGGTGCTTTATGTTTGTATATACTGTTAAATTAATTTTTTTCTAGTCCTAAATACCATTTTGAAAATTCTAAACAAATTCTCTATATTGATCTAATTCATCTTCTGAGGGTTGTCTAACTCCCACAGGGTTAAATGCTCAGACTCACTTCAACTCCCATTGTTACAAACAAGGCCATCTTAAACATCCCTGTATGTGCACCGTTACGGACTAGGGTCAACTGTCTTTGGAACTATATATCCATACAAGGATTGCTGGGCCATTAGGATCTACTATATACCTCCTTCCACTATTTCTCTAGATTTTTTTCCCCAAATGTATCAGTTTACAATCGGACCATAACGTAGGAGAGTTACATATTCTTCATGGAGCAACTTATACTTTATAAAGTTCATCACAAGCAGTATTTTCCATTCCACATTCCCTTCCAGAACTTTGCCATGCTCCCGTCAGGAGGCATTGACCTTGGAAAGTCCTTTATGACTGTCGCAACAAAGCAAGAGATGCTGCATGACATCTGACGTTGGGTCATAAAACGACAGTACGACTCCTGCTGTATATTCTCACTCTCTCAGGACTTTGGCTTTGAGAATCTTTCTGCATGTTGTAAGAAAGTCCAGGCCATATGGAAGTCCAGGCCATGCATGGGTATTCCAGCAAACAGTTTCAAAAGCTAGTATTTGAGTAAACAAGCCTTCAGGTTATTTTATTCTCCAGACTTCACTTTAGTTGACAAGTAGAGCTGAGCAGAGCAAGCCCTGACAAAACTGCAGATTAATGAGCAAAATTGTGTTCTATTATTTTAAGCTACTAGGTTTGGGGATGGTTTGTCACATAGCAATAGATATGTGGTAAACCCCCACATAATCACAAATCCTTGATATTATTAGCTGGCTTTTAAAATTTTGCCATGCTGATGGATGTACAATCATACCACACATGCTTTGCTTGGCACTTTTCTAAATTCAGATCCAACTGAGCACTTCTTCACGTCACTCATAGCTATTTCAGGTTAGTTATTATGTGTGAACTGCTTTTCGTATTTTTATTAGGCTTCCTGAAATTCCTATAGAGATTTTTCAAGACTTCCTTGTTTATTCTAAATACTAATCTCTTGTTAGACTAAGAGATCTCTTACTCCTCTTTTAACATAGTCTGCAGTTTCCTTCACAGAACAGAAATCTTGATTGTAATCTAGCCCATTAATTTTTACTTCATATTTTCACATTTGCAAACTTGTTTAACCTTTCCTACCTTTATGTCACAAGATATTTCTTTCCTGGTTTAGCATTAACTGTGCTAGCATTTTTCTTTTTTTTTTTTTTATTTTTATTTTTTATTTATTTTTTATTGGTGTTCAATTTGCTAACATACAGAATAACCCCCAGTGCCCGTCACCCATTCACTCCCACCCCCCGCCCTCCTCCCCTTCTACCACCCCTAGTTCGCTTCCCAGAGTTAGCAGTCTTTACGTTCTGTCTCCCTTTCTGATATTTTGTGCTAGCATTTTTCTAATCACATTACATTAACCTAGAAATCACCTTTGTATGAGAGGCCCAACTTCATTTCACCATAGAGAGAATCAAATTTGTTCTCACACTTACTGAGCAGCTATCCTTGCAGAGCCTTCTCTATCATATAGCAAGATTTTATATGCATTAACCTGTTGCTGAGCTCTGTAGCTTTTGTCCCATTGGTCTATACCATGATTTTATATGAAATGGCAGTCTGTATTAGATACAGCAGGGATCCCTGGGTGGCGCAGCGGTTTGGCGCCTGCCTTTGGCCCAGGGCGCGATCCTGGAGACCCGGGATTGAATCCCACATCGGGCTCCCGGTGCATGGAGCCTGCTTCTCCCTCTGCCTGTGTCTCTGACTCTCTCTCTCTCTCTCTCTGTGACTATCATAAATAAATAAAAATTAAAAAAAAATAGATACTACAGGCAGAATGAGGAACAGAAAACCTAGCTTTTTCCTCCTTTCTGCAACTGATTTTTGGAACAACAACTAGTAAATCACATCTCTACATATCCTATTTTTTAGGCAGTATTAATAGTAGACAAGGTAATTATGTTAGAGTCAGTCACATGAGATATTTTTATATTGTTAACCTCAATTAAGCCACCTATATGTGTATGTGTGCGTGTGCCTGTGTGCACATCCAAAGATACACGTGTCTTTGGAAAAATTACTCATTTTATTTCTTTACTCGTCCTCTTTAAATTACTGGTTCATCATCTGTAAGATAGAAATTACAATATCTGTATCTCCAGGTGATCATGAAAATGCAATATATGCAATAATTTGGTTTCTGGCATATAGAAGGTACCTAGGAAAGCATACACATCATTTTCATAATTTATAAAATAAGAGGGTCACGCTAGATTATCAGATTTGTTGGTTGCAAACTCTAGTGTGCTTTGAATCATTTGAACGGTGTAAAACACAGACTGCCCGGTCTTACTTTCAGAGTTTCTGATTTAGCAGGTCTGGAGTAGGGCCCGAGAATTTGAATTTTTAACAAATTCCCAGGTGATGATGATGATGATGATGATGATGATGATGATGATAATGATGGCCTGGGAGCCACACTGAGAACCACAGCACTAGATAATTTTTGTGTTTGGACTCTTTAGAATTAAAATGAATAGATTCAAAGGTTAATCCAGTTGATGTTACTCAGTAAAGTAAGAAAGCCAAAAACATTTTCCAAGTAGCTGAATAATTCAGCACTCATAAAGAAACAGAACATGATTCAGAATCAAATGGCAGCTTTGGTGTCTGCTCCCTAGTGAGCATTCCACTGCTTTCTCTTAACTGTTTCAAAGGCCCAGATATTCGGCTTCTTTCTATCAGCTTGTTGTGTCTATATCTACGTCTATTACGGCCTCTGACTACATTGTCTCTCCATTTGCTCCTCTTTCTCAACAGCCTTTGCACATTCGTTCTATGTCAGTTTATTAAGGCTGTGTTGTTTGAGTTTCCCAGACTTTCTCCTATTTATACTCTCCCAAGAAAGAGAAATTATCAAGTCAGTTTTTAACAAGTGTCCCTATTGGGTATTTTCTCAAGCTATTTAAGAGGTTTTTGGGAAATCTAAGAGTTACTATCTGGGTTCAAGTGCTGATCCCAGACCTAGTTTTAAGTAGGACAGTTGAACTACATCCCATAGAGCATGGCAACTAATGCATAAGGAACCACTTCTGGGCACTTTATTCAGAAAGAAACTGTAGGGACACCTGGGTGGCTCAGTGGTTGAGGCTCAGGGTGTGACCCTGGGGTCCCGGGAATGAGTTCAGCTTTGGGCTCCCCATATGGAGCTTGTTTCTCCCTCTGCCTGTGTCTGCCTCTCTCTGTGTGTCTCTCGTGAATAAATAAATATTTTTTAAAAAGAAACTGTAACCATAACACTCAGAATACAACAGACCTTTCTAATAGAATGTCCAGGCTCTCTTCTTTAAAAAAAAATCTATTTTTAAAGGGATTTCATGTAATGAAATCAGGCTGAATTATGGTAGGTTGAATTATGATAGGTGTAAATGTACCAAAGGAGAAATCAAATTAGGTCTTCACAGTAGCAGATAAATTTAAGCAACAGCGTGTAGCACTGTGGCTCTTAGCCCTAGTCAATCACAGGGTTTGTCTAAAACCAAGATCTTTGGACACACCAGAGGAGGCTCGTGGTGGTCTGGGAGGTATGGTTTCAAGCCAGACTAGGTACTCCTGCAGGTACTTACTTAGTATGAGTGTGAAATAAGAACAGGATCAGCAAATATCAGCAAAATATAAAGTAAATTATCTAGTGAACACAGACAAGTAGACTAAGATTCAGGACAGGTCTCGAGTAGCAGCAGGAAACAAATGTTAATAAGGGAGCTATTGCATGAACCAAGGTTCATTGAATATGGGATGTGTAGTGTCCCAATTAATTGCAGAACTTTTTCTTTTATGTGGGAGAAGCATCCATCTACTTCCTACCCTAAGCAAGGTAGCATAACAGGAGACAATGACCTTGCCAGTAAAAGGTAAAAGGCCTTAGTGTCTATAGACAAATAGGAGGAAAATATAAGTTGAAGAGGAGACCAATAAGCTCCTTTGAATATTCCAAGTGTTTTACTTGATCATTTAACTTCTCCCTTTCTCTGGTCTTGGTTCCTCATGAAGAACATGTATAATTAGCCACAGAAAATAAGTAATGGTTATCTTCATTAAATCTGTCAAGATGAATAAAAGACCTCACCGAGAAAATGTTGCTTGTTCAAGCTGAAAAATGTTTCAGCCATATATCCTGAAACCTCCTCACTTACTCTGCTTCTACAAATATCAATTTATTCCACCAAACCTAGGAGACAATTCAGAGACCGAAACTAGTACACGTCATCCTGATATAAATACAAATGATAAATATATTTTTTAAAGAATCATGTTCCAAAAAAAATAAATAAATAAAAAAATAAAGAATCATGTTACTTGTGTCAAATGTACATTGATTGATTCTAGTTTCTATGATAGCAATTTACCTGCTTTCAAAGAACATTAATATTTTGACCACTCAGAGTGTAATATCTAAATAATGTGGACACTAGCCTTTTTTTATGTACTCTGTCATCCATTTCTAGCCACACAGGCAACGAATAATGCTTTATATTCATTTGGTTCTACAGAACCAAGTTCTGTAGTTCAAAAAGTTCTTTCATATCAAAATAGCTTTGATCTTTTGATTTGAAATTTTAAATTTCTTTTCTTTGTTCACTGGAATTCTAGTATATAAATGTCTTCCCCACTGATAAGGTATGAGACTTAAGGCAGGAGATGAAGAAAAACGAGGTAAAAGTGTTCATCTCTCTGATCCATACATTTAAAAACAGTTTTCTCTTATAAAATTTTATTCCTTATCTGCTTCTCGCCAGTGCTAATTTCATTGTTTTTTCTTTTCCCTAATTTATTTCCCTAACTCCCAAGCTTTCTATTTTTACTCTTTTAAAATATACTTCTAATTGATTATATTCTGATAGCTATAGTTATTCATTGTTCTACTTTCTATTCTTAGCTTAAACCCATAGACATTTATAACTTTTTGCCTCATGGATTTTATAACTTATTTTTTACTTGTTTATTTTTTTCTTCAAATTTTTATTTAAAGTCTAGTTAGTTAAAATATAGTGCAATATTGGTTCAGGAATAGAATTTGGTGATTCATCACTTATATACAACACCCAGAGCTCATTGTAACAAGTGCCCTCCTTAACCCCATCACCCATCTAGCCCATCGCCCACCCACCTTCCTTCATCAATCCTGTTCTTATCACTAACAGTCTCTTATGATTTGTTTCCTTGTCTTTTTCCCCCTTCCCATATGTTCATCTATTTTGTTTCTTAAACTCCACATATGGTTTTTGTCTTTCTCTGACTTATTTCACTTAGCATGATATACTGTAGCTCCATCCACATCATTGCAAATGGCAAGACGTTGTTTTTGATGGCTGAGAATATTTCAGTGTGTGTGTGTGTATACACATCATCTTCTTTATCCATTCACCAGTAGATGGACATTTGACTTCTTTTCCATATTTTGGCTATTGGTGATTATGCTGCTAAAAACACCGGGGTGCATGCACCAAATTGAATCTATATTTTTGTGTCCCCTTTGGGTAATACCCAAGAGTGCAATTGTTGAATTTTAGTGTAGTTATATTTTTAACTTTTTAAAAAAGATTTATTTACTTATTTATTTGAGGGAGAGAGTGTGTGAGCAGAGGGAAAGGGAGAGGGAGACAAGCGACTCCCCGCTGAGCAGGGAGACTGAAGAGGGACTTGACTCATGACCTGAGCCGAAATCAAGAGTTGGATGCTTAACCAAATGAGCCACCCAGGTTCCTCTATTTTCAACTTTTTGAGGAGCCTCCATACTGTCTTCCACAGTGGCTGCACTAGTTTGCATTCCCACCAACAGTACAAGAGGGTTCCTCTTTCTCTGCATCCTCACCAATAACTGGTATTTCTTGTGTTTTTAATTTCAGCCACTCAGACAGGTGTGAGGTGGTATCTCATCATGGTTTTGATTAGTATTTTCCTGATGATGAGAGATGTTGAGCATCTTTTCATGTGTCTGTTAGCCATCTGGATGTCTTCTTTGGGGAAAAAAAAAATCTATTCACTTCTTCTGCCCATTTCTTAACTGGATTATTTGAGTTTTGGTTGTTGAGTTTGATACGTTCTTTATAGATTTTTGGATATTAACCCTTTATTAGATATATCATTTGCAAATATCTTCTCCCATTCTATAGATTGCCTTCTAATTTTGTTTCCTTTGCTGTGCAGAAGCTTTTTATCTTGATGAAGTCCCAATAGTTCATTTCTGCTTTTGTATTCCTTGCCTTTAGTGATATGTCCAGTGAGAAGTCGCTACGGTTAATGCCAAAGAGTTGCTGCCTGTGTTCTCCTCTAGGATTTTGACGGTTTCCTGTCTCAGATTTTTAAATCATTCATCCATTTTTAATTTATTTTTGTGTATGGTGTAAGAAAGCGGTCCAGTTTCATTCTTCTGCATGCTGCTGTCCAGTTTTCCCATCACCATTTGTTGAAGAGACTGTCCTTTTTCCAGTGGATATTCTTTCCTGCTTTATTGAAGATTAGTTGACCAGATAGTTGTGGGTCCATTTCGGGGTTTTCTGTTCTGTTCCACCGACCTATGTTGTCTGTTTTTGTGCTAGTACCATACTGTCTTGATCACTACAGCTTTGTAATATAGCTTGAAGTCCAAAACTGTGACATCTCTAGCTTTTTCTTTTTCAAGAAAAATACTTGCTTTGGTTATTTGGGGGCTTTTGTTGTTCTGTACATATTTTAGGATATTCTAGTTCTGTTAAAAATACTGTTTTTTTTTAAATGCTGGCATTTTGATGGGGATTATGTTAAATATGTAGATTGCTTTGGGTAGTATAGACATTTTAGTGTTTTTTCTTCCAATCCATAGGCATAGAATGCTTTTCTACTTATTTGTGGAAATAAATAATTTGATTTCTTACATCAGTGTTTTATAGTTTATATTTTTTACCTCTTTGGTTAGGTTTATTTCCAGGTAGTTTATGGTTTTTGATGCTATTGTAAATGGGACTGATTCCTTGATTTCTCTTTCTCCTGCTTCATTATTGGTGTATAGAAATGCAGCAGATTTCTGTACACTAATTTTGTATTCCGCAAATTTGCTGAATTCATGTATCAGTTCTAGCAATTTTTTGTGGAGTCTTTTGGGTTTTCTGCATAAAGTATCATATCCTCTACAAATAGTGAAAGTTTACTTCTTCCTTGTTGACTTGGACACTTTTCATTTCTTTTTGTTGTCTGATTGCTGAGGCTAAAACTTGCAGTACTATGTTAAATAGTAAGGGTGAGAATAGACATCCTTGTCTTGTTCCCAACCATACAGGAAAAGCTCTCAGTTTTTCCCCATTGAAGATGATATTAGTTGTGGATCTTTCATATATGGCCTTTATAATGTTGAGATAAGTTTTATCTATACCTACTTTGTTGAGGGTTTTTATCAAGAATAGATGCTATATTTTGTCAAATGTTTTTGCTGCACCTATTGAGAGGATCATAGATTCTTATCATTTTTTTGATTAATGTAGTATATCATGTTGATTGTTTTACAAATATTGAACCACTCTTGCAGCCCAGGAATAAATCCCACTCAATTGCAATGAATAATTCTTTTAATGTACTATTGGATTGGATTTGCTAATATCTTGTTAGAATTTTTGCAAATGATAGTATAATTTTATAAATATGTTAAATATTTTGTTTCTGTTTTGGCTTTTTATCTTTTCTTTATTTCCATCTTACCTATTTTAGAATTAAAATTATCTTTACTGACATTTGGGTAAAACTCTTTTCTTTCCTTAATTGATGAATTTTCTAAAATATATAAATAAGGACCAGAAAGAAATATGGTAACAGTAGAGAGAATAACATTCTAAAAACAGCTACTTCCCTGGCTCCTTTTAATAAAAATTGATGACAAGAAGACTCTTTAAAAAAATCTATGCTTAAAAGATCAGATGTGTTTTTTAACTAGCTATTAGTCAGCAAGTCTTATAATGACGGTGATAATTTTACCAACTGGAATAATTTGCTTGTTGGAATGATTTTATGTCAGTCCTTACATCAGGAGTTTGTGAACTAGACATTGAACCTCAAACAATATCAATTAAGTGTCATGAACCAGGAGGTACTGAACTATAGAGTTAGTAGTATAGGAAGACAATAGATCTTTCTTTATTCAATCAAATTCTTCACACTAGTCTTTTAAATTTATCTTCTAGTTGATAACCCACTCTTCTTATCAAGATAAAAGGAAAATCTTATGAATTTTTCCCCTATTTTTTATATACTTCCCCTCCCTAATCTAAAAGTAGAAATATCTCTCAAGTAGGTATTCATATTAATTATGTATTTATTGAGTTTTTACCATGGGATATGCAGTAATCTATACACCCTACATTCCCATGAGGAAGATACCATTACTGTACCAATTTCTTATTTGAAGAAAGTGAGCAGACAGGCTAAAACACCATTATTTCGTTTAATATAAAATACAATCAACAGTAAGAAACACCATCATTTTATGTACCACTAAGAAAAAAAACACTGCAACTGACATAATGAGATAATGCTCTAAGGAAAGTCCTATACTATGTAGGTATTAGTCTCACCAGCTTTTGAAATACATTAGATCTATTAAGAAGGACTTGCCAATTTCTCCTGACTCAGCTGTACACCTTAACATGTGGTAGGTATCCTTTTAAAGGTATCTCAATAAAAGAACAATAAAGCTATCTCTACTTGTGGGACTCCTTTACTTAAGTTTCATAAAATGCCTGGATGTTACTTTACAAGAAAATGTGAACTAGTGGTCATTCCTTCAACATCAAATATTTGCATATATGTATTTATATTATACATATACATATGTATATGTATAATACATATATAAAAACTTTATAATCCCATGCTTGAATACTGCATTCATCTTTTTTGAAAAATTAACCCAGCAATCGCACTCAATAGGGACAGCACCACTAAAGTATGTAATGTAAAGTAATGATAATATGAACAGCCATGACCAGTTTACCCATACTCAGGCATTATCTACTATGTCACAATTACATCCTCCTTTACAGTTATTTCAAGACTCCATCAAATTAATACTAACCCAAGTTTAAGGATGTTAAAATGTGAATAAAAAAAGTATGTCTCAGAATCAAAGAAATATGGAAGTTTGCATAATGTATCACCTATAGGGAGGGCTATATAATGTCCCTGATGGGTAGGCCTACTCACAGTTAGGCCTGCTAACAGATCAGAATCTATGGATAGAGAGAGGGAGCTGATGCATCATTAGCCTTTTACCCCTTGGATAACCACAGAGCACAAAGAGAAGGCTAGAGCTTGCTCTCTTTAAAACTTTTTACCAAAGAAAAAAAGGAAGCTACTCTTGGGTGGCCAGTCTCTAGCACATAGTCTCACTTTTGGCCTTGGGCAAAAAGTAACAAACCCTTACAAAGAAAATTTTTCTGCCTGTGAGATCTACCACAGAGAAGCATAAACTTACCCTTAGTTCCACTTTCTACTCATTCCCAGAAAGTCATAGCATCTCTAGCTCTTACCTGATGAGGGATTATAACCATTACTCACTGCTCAGCTCCATTCTTCCTTGCATGAATTCTTTAATAGCATTGCTAAACTGACTCACAAGTAACCATCAACGTAGTAGAAAACACGGGCTGACTCCCTTATCATTGGAGAAGACATGCTCAACTTAAATTTTGTCAACATTAAAAATAAAACAAAGTAAAATAAAATAATTTCACCAACATGGCTCAGTAGATATACTTTACTGAGAAATTCAGCTTTGGCAGGTGCTAAGCCATGAAACAAGGCAAACAGTGGGAATTTTTCTAATCTAGAAGGTTCCCTAATGTATGGCCCACTATCCCTCTCTTTTCTTTCTGAACTCAGCCTGCTAATTGTTAAAGTCAAGAGTGTAGATACATAAGCTTTCTAGTGGTTCTTAATATTATATGTCTGTGTATAGACTTTAGAACATTTGCTTCCCCACATCTTAGGTTTTAATTTATTTTCTTTCTTTTTTAAGGCTCCAGAAGCTCAAATAATGTTGCCATGTGAAAGGTTTACTTTTTCCTTCTTGGAAAAATCATTGTTCATAGCTCTGAACTTTATAAATGCCAAGTAATTCTTTAATTGGTTCTTGCAACTTGGTCTCATATACTACAGCTGAATAAAAAAATAACTATTTATAATACCCAGAGAAAATTCCCTGTAATAACACCCAAATCATACCGCCTTTTCAATTCTTACCCTACTCTAATCCATTTTTTACAAAGTCATGTTTTAAAGTTCTTAAAACATCATTTTATTATTTAGATTGACTTCCTATTGCATTCAAAACAAACTCTAAAGTTCTCACCATGTCCCACAAGGACCTTCATGAGCTAGCCTTTGCTTGTGTTTCCAACCAAGTGTTCTTTCACTCTCCTCTCCAAGCAACTTTGCTTGAAACGCACAAGTCTTCTCTAAATTGAACATACCCAAAACTTCACTGTCTCAAGATGTTTCCGCATGTGTCTCTTATGCCCAGAATTTTCTTCACGACCATTCATCAAATGGATAATTCCTTCTTTTGCTTTAGGGTTTTCCATTTAAATGCTCTCTGTTCAGTGATGCTTCCTTTTACCCCATATCTAAACTACATTTTACATGGAATTTTCTCTACACAATTGTTAATCCGTTTTTTTTTTTAATCTCTGCACTTTTTAAGACCTGAGATCCACGCAAGAATATAGCTCCATAAAGGCATAGGTGTTAGAATTATATCTTCAATACAGTTCTGCCCACAATGTACAGGAAAAGGAGAAGAGAAAGCAAATTGAATATAGAATCACTTAGGAGCTGGAGGTATTTTTAGGGCACCTGGAAGGCTCAGTTGGTTGAGCTTCTGACTCTTGCTTTCAGCTTAGGTCATGATCTTAGGGTCATGGGATTGAACCTCATGTCTAGTTCCATGCTAAGCAAGGAATAGGTTTGAGATTCTTTCCTTCTCCTTTCCTCTTTCTACTTCTCCCCCTCTGCTCCCATCCCACCCCCACTTTCTCTATCTAATAAATAAATACAATCTTAAAAAAAATTTAAATAGTTGAATTTTTTAACCCCACTATGTCTTTTTTGTAGGCCATGTTTCTCAGAGGAGCAAAGAATTCTTTTCCATTTGATATTGAGAGAGTTTCCATAAAATATGATGTTTGAGAGAATATTTGTTAACTTCTAGAGTTCTCTGCTAAGTCATTTAAGCATAATAAAAAGATGTTATTCTGTATGTTAGTAAATTGAACACCAATAAAAAATAAATTAAAAAATAAAAAATAAAAATAAAAAATAAAAAGATGTTAACACCTGTAAGCCTTCTCATTAAATGTCTTATTTATTTCTTCAGGGAAAGAACAAACACAAAGTAAAATAAAAGAAATAGAAGGAAAACACTAGTACCATCCTCTGACATTAGCCTGTTTCTGTAAATGCCACTTAGGTAAGGATGGGTCCTATTTTCCATTATCTATAAAATGAATAAGTTAATTAAGACTTCAAAAATCTCCCTCAGATTTTTTTAATCCCTCTCAGATTTAAGTTGGACACTTTATGGTTATTTTCTTAAATCCATTGTTAGAAAAGTATACAGGTCAACTTATTTGGCTTGTTCATGTAAAATATTACTTTACCCAAATAGTAGAAAATAAATCCTTGAGAC
This sequence comes from Canis lupus familiaris, assembly GCF_011100685.1. Classification (NCBI taxonomy): domain Eukaryota; kingdom Metazoa; phylum Chordata; class Mammalia; order Carnivora; family Canidae; genus Canis; species Canis lupus. The sequence continues at coordinate 8,661,446 of NC_049224.1, read as the reverse complement.
TGGTTCCAAATTCCTGATCTTTAATTTTTAATTTGAATGGATTAGGCTGTTTACGCTTCTCAGCTTTTATCTTTGCTGTACCTATATGATAACAAGTAAAAAAATCTTATGACATGTTTAAATAATTAAAACATATATACAAACATATGCACATATCTTAATAAACCCAATTTTTCTTTAAATGATAAGTGAGCTATTTGTGAACAAACTAAAGCCAGTCTAATTAAGCAAAAAGCACATTCTCCCAAAACAGTGCTGTCAAAAAGAACATTCCATGATAATGAAAATTGTCCATATCTGTACTGTCTCATATTGTAACCATGAGTTATATGTGGCTATTAAATACTAGAAATGTAGCTCCTATGACTAAGTGTTTCTAATTTTCATTTAATTTGAAATTTAAATATCCACATGCTGCAAGTGACTAGTATTTGACAGCAAAGCCCTAAAATGTAAAAGACTAATCTTTGACACTGCTAAAAATATGCTGTGCCAGTAAAATGTACTGCCATTAGGAGAGTGTTTGATTTCTCTAATGTTGCATGTTAATTTTTTAGTGTTTCCAAAAGAATTTTAATAGTTATTATTTATCTTACAATAATTCTTTCAGAAAGTACATGTATTAAATAATGCTAGGTAAATAGATTTAAACATGTTTCATTTTAAAGAAAACTTATGAACTCTAGCACTTAAAAAATGACAAGAAGCAAAGATACATACTAATGAAAGCCTGGCACATAAATAAAATATTTGGCCACATGCAGCTTCATTTATTCAAATAACATTAGCATATCTCCCCATATCTCCATGACAAAAATAAATGTAGTTCAGCCATATTCTGACAATGGGAGATGGGGGTGAGGACAAGGAATCTACCATCTTTTAATTTAATGAATTATATTTTTATAGTCACCTCGTATACTGTGTGGAAAGCATGACAATGGTATTAATGTAGACCATGCAATAAGTGAGACCAAACCAAAATAAATCCACCATTTCTGCATCCATCTTTGATCACCATCAGTGTCTTCACCACTTAAACAGAGAAAAATTAAAAATTTCAACTTTGTGTATCCCATTACAAATAAAGCCATAATCAGAGAGAAAAACAGAGAGAAGCATTTTTCTGTTAATTTGTCCCTATTGTTTGTTTTGCTGATTGTAAGTCCTCCAATCACGTAGTTTTCTTTTATCCTGCAGGATTCTAAATTTTTCCCTTTTCTTTCTTTTCCCACGTCTACTCAGGTAGCAAAAGTAATTCTTTGTTCTTCTTTTTTTTTTTTTCTTTGTTCTTCTTAATTTTTTTTTCTCCAGCAGAAGTCATGTATTTGGAAGACTACCTGTTTAAACCTCACCTATTCTTTACAATCATTTTTGCTCCTTTAAATCATGCACACCTTTTAGGGTGACTCTTGTCATTTAAGATGCACAACCAACCCTTTATCTGGCATCTGACTCTTTAAATCACCTATGTTTGGATATCTCTTTCTTATAGTTCCTTCTCTGACTCAACTCAGATGGAGGGGTAATTAATTACCCTTCTAGTGACCACCTAATGACCCATAGGACCCTTTGTTAGGCTTTGTCTTCCATCTTCGCTGTAGTTTTCCTTGGTCTGCCTTTGCAGACTTTGCGGTGAATGGGGTGGGATAGGAATGTGAAGGATCCTGTGCTGGATTTGATGATTTTCTCTTTTTACTCACTGTTCATTTTGCAGTTTCAACATTCTTTGTCTTTAGTCATGCTAAGGCCATTATCTTGGAAAAGTTTCCATAGTTGTGAAGTTACTTTGTATCATTTAGGGAGAAGATTTGAGGGAGTTCATTACCATATAGTTACCACTGTCTTTAGTTCCACAGGCATGTAAGACCTTGTCCAACCACCTGTTGTGGGAAAATATCCACATACTCAAGAACCACAGTTTTGAAGGTACTGGTTTCTCACAGGCAATTCTGTTGTCAACAGAGACCTGATGAGGAGCTTGCATATAGACCTTGCCTTTCATAGAAGGTGGAGAATATTCCCAGTTTTATTCATTTATGAGACAACTCCTCATCCATTGCTACATTATTCAGGGATACTAGTTCTAACTTGCAATGCTACAAGGTTGCAATCTTGAGTTCCATTATCCAATAGGTATATATATCTGGACACGCTATGCACAAGGAGTTTCAACTCTAGATTGTCACTAGGGTTATGTGTTTCCTCACTGATTATAATATTTAGAAATTTTCTTTTCTCTTTTTGTTTTTTAATCCAGCTAAGTACTATAACCATATGCATTATGCTACATACAATTGTTACATATGTGTAAATAATTGATAACCAAGAAGAATGAGGAAAATAAACTAAAAGTGTAAGCAAAGAACAAAGAAAAAACAAAGAGCAAGCAAAGAATCTCCTTCTACTAGAAATAATTAGAAAGTGTAATAATATAAAGATTCCATGCACAATACTAACAAAGAACTTTAAATTACTAGGAATAAGCTTAATGGAATAGTCCCAATAAAGAAAATTATAAAACTTTTTTTGAAGGGCATAAAAGAAGAAGAGCGAACACAGAGCAACATATACCATATTCTTGCATAGAAAGATGACAATTATTCCCAACTTGATACATTAAGTTCAAGTATTTCAAATCAGAATGTTTTAATTATAACCTGAGATTATTATATTTATCTGAACGAGTAATGTTGCACAAATAACCTCTGCTCTTTGGTAAATCATTTTGAGGAAGGATTTATCCAATCAATGCTACAATCATATGGAAAGGTGTACTTATTTAAAAATTGTAGTATTGGAATGAGAATAGAGAGATAGATCAGACAACAGATTAGAGAGACAAGAGATAAGAAGGAAATCCACGTATATAAGAAATTTATGATATAGATAATGTATAATATCAGTAAAACATAAATTAATTTTAAAAAATGGAATGATCCATAAGTGTCATCAGTAGAATGAGATATCCCTTTGAGGGGGAAAATGTAAGCTTGATTCATTTGTCATATAAAAAAATAAATGGAAACTGGACATTGCATTTAAGTGCACAACTAAAACCAGACAAGGATATTATAAGAAAATTATAAGCCAATATCCCTGATGAGCAAAAATCCTCAACAAAATATTAGGAAACCAATTTTAACAATACATTAAAAGGATCATAAACCACAATCAAGAGGGATTTATTCCAAGCACACAAGGATGGTTCAATATCTGCATATCAATTAATGTGATATACCGCATAAGCATAAAAGATAAAAATCCTTTGATCATGTAGAAACATCATTTGCCAAAAGAATAAAAACTTACAACAAATTAAGTTTATAGGGAATATACATCAACATAATAAAGACCATATATGACAAAGTAAGATCAGGAGCAAGGCAAAGATACCTACTTTTAGTCGACACAGCGCTAGATATACTAGCCTGATTAATTAGGCAAGAAAAAGAATAAAGACATTCAAATCAGAAAGGAATGAGTAAAATTATCTCTGAAGACGATATGACCCTAAATAAAGAACTGTTGAGGGTACCAAGTCATGACATCATTCTATCAAGTCAGCTATTTCTGAATAATAGGGGACAGAGAAATCTATAGTTGTCATACTGTCATTCTTTATTGTCTTATCAGATGTTCCCTAGTCAGAGGCAATACTGTATGAGAAACCACAGGGATGAATATGGCATCTGTGTCTTTGAATGCTGTTGCTAGAAGAAGCACTATATGTAGATAACTAAATGTTTAGACATTTCCCCAAAGAAGACATACAAATAGGCAAAAGTAAATGAAAAGGTGCTCAACATCACTGATCATCAGTGAAATGAAAATCAAAACCGCAATGAAGCTTTCACTTTATAACTGTCAGGATGCCTATTTTTAAAAAAAGGAGAAAGAGAAAGAAGAAGAAAGAAGATAGAAGAGGTGGGGAAGAGGAAGAAGAAGAAAGAAAATAACAAGTGTTAGCAAAGATGTTGAGAAATTAGAACCCTTGTGTACTACTAGTAGGAATGTAAACGGTACAACCATATATGGAAAGTAGCATGGAACTTCCTCAAAAGTATCAAAAATAGATGATTTAACAATCCCACTTCTGGGTATATATATCCAAAAGAAGTTAAAATAGAATTTTTTTAGATTATTTATTTATTGGAAATATTTATTTATGTATTTATTTATAAACATATTTAAAAATATATTATTTCAATATTTGTTTATTTCAATAGATAGATAGATGATAGATAGATAGATATTTGTTATTTATTTGAAAAGAGAGCACAAGCAAGAGGGAGAGGGAGAAGCAGGCTCCACACCAAGCAGGGAGCCCGATGTGCAACTAGATCCCAGGACACAGGGATCATGACCTGAGTCAAAGGCAGATGCTTAACCAACTGAGCCACCCTGGCACCCCTGAAAATAGAATTTCAAAAAAAAATATTTGCTCACCCATGTTAATTGTATTATTATTCACACTAGACAAGGGGTAGACATGTTATGTCCAAGGGGTGGACAAAATAAGTTAAATCCACATAGACAGATAAATGAATAAAGAAGTATATACATACAATGGAATATTATTTAGCCTTAAAAAGGAAGAAAATACTAGCATATGCTACAACATGGGTTAACCTTAAGGACATTATGCTAAATGAAATAAGACAGTTATAAAAAGACAAACTGCATGATTCTGCTTATATGATGTATAAAATAGAGTCATAGAAAGCAGAATGGTGGCTTTCAGAGATTGAGGAGAAGCAGATAAATGGAATTTACTGTGTGATGAATATAGAGCTTAGTTTTGCAAGATGAAAAATTTCTAGCGATCTGTTGCACAACAATGTACACATGGTTAACACTCCTGTGCTATACACTTAAAAGTGATTAAGGTGTAAATTTTAAGTCATGTGTTTTCTCCACAATTTTTCAAAAACATATATGCAGAATTAGTAATAAGGTTGTCATTATAGTGTTTTTAAAATTATATTTCAAACAGTAAAAATCAAAGTGTACATTCTAGATTTACATGTACCCACATGTGCATATCAGTTACATTACATATTTTTCCTATAAATATGGTTATTAAAAATTAAATATATGTGTTTATAGGTACAGTATCTATCCAATAAATATTTTATACAATGTGAACAACAACAGATAAGGAAATAAAATGGCTTACCTAAATGCAAAAGTACTGTTCTCAGTGTCCTTAATAAGGAGTGCTACTATCATATAACTCAAAGAATATCCAAGCACTACTGAAGATTCAATTAAGCCTGTAAAATGAATACTGATTATAAAACAACTACATAAGCTAGTTTTGTCACGATAAAAATTATATCACTGAAATAGATTACTTCTGAAAGCCTCATAGCATACTTTATCATATGAGTCAGGGTCCTCCTGAGAAACAGAACCAATAGGATATTGAGAGAGATTGTTAAGGAATTGTCTCATGCAATTTATTGGCAAGTCCAAATTTGTAGGGCAGGTTGGCAGGCTTGAAATCCAGGTAAGAGTTAAAGTTACAATATTGAGTCCATAATGAAGCTTAAAATCCACAAGGTCACCCAGAAGGATGGGAAAACTGAGGCAGAGTTTCTATGTAGCAGTCTGGAGAAAGAATTGCTTCTCTTTTGGGAAACCTCAATTTTTGCTATGAAAGCCTTCAGCTGATTAGATAAGGCTCACTCACATAATGTAATCTGCTTTTTTTTCTAAAGATTTTTTTTAATTTTTATTTATTTATGATAGTCACACAGAGAGAGAGAAGGAGAGAGAGAGAGAGAGAGAGTCAGAGACACAGGCAGAGGGAGAAGCAGGCTCCATGCACCGGGAGCCCGACGTGGGATTCGATCTCGGGTCTCCAGGATCACGCCCTGCGCCAAAGGCAGGCGCTAAAACGCTGCGCCACCCAGGGATCCCCTGTAATCTGCTTTAAACAAAATCTACTAATTGTGTTACTCAGATCTAAAAAAAGTATAGCAGAAACATCTAAACTGATGTTTGACCAAACAAATCTAAAGAAGTTAACACATAAAATCAACCATCATATGTATCATCCAATGCACGTATTAAAGAAACTTAGATAAGGCAACTATACAAATCACTGTATCTCATTTAATCTGTATATTTAATGTAATATAAATATATTTTCATTTAATATAAATATAAATTCAATATACCCAATTTCACTTTAATTTGTGGAAGCTTTGTTTACTTCACCTTAGCTGCCATAGTGGCAGGGGGAGGCAATAAAGTAGATTTCTTTTTGCAGTGTGTAGATGTGCATTTTAATTACCATGCAGTAGAACCAAAAGAAAAACAGATTTGTTGCCACCCTCAGCTAACACTAATAAATCACTACAAATTTTTTTCTAAAAGCAGACATAAATATGAATATCATCTATTTTAATTTATTGACATAACTTTCCTTATTTCTGGTGGAAAAAATATTATTTTGGGGCCACATGCTATTTACTCTTGTCATCTTCACAATACTTTAAAAAATTTAATTATAAAAACATGATAGATAACTCTGTACAGATAAATGATCTACCAAGACCAGGGCTATTGTAACATAAAGAAATACAGATCATTGTGAGATACGCCCCTGGCTAACTTACTGTAGGATATCATGGCATAAAACACTGGAAACAGAGGGTACTACACTGCAGTTAATTAAACAGCCTATCACTTCTCTACTTGATAGGATGAACAAGATTATACTTTCATTAACTTCAAAATATCTGAGCTCCTCAAAAAGATGAAGCGAGTTAATGTACATAAAGGGCTTAGTACAAGGATGATGATGATTTCAATACCACACTGAATCAAGTACTGAGGAGGCATGAAACAATACTTCTATCCCCTTATGAACATGATGGCAGCAACTTCCCAACTATGTTCCCACTTTAAACATATGACTATTCAGGCAATTCAAACAATTTGAGACTTTTTCCTAGAGAAATGAAATGTGGCGTGTACAGTTTGATATGAAAACATATGTATAAATGTTATGTGTATTATATACTAGACACATATAGAGAGAGAGAAAGACTATAGTTTTTATTACTTAAGAAAGTATGTATTTGGGATGCCTCGGTGGCTCAGTGGTTGAGCGCCTGCTTTCTGCCCAGGGCGTGATCCTGGAGTCCCGGGATCAAGTCCTGCATTGGTCTCCCTGCCTGGACCCTGCTTCTCTCTCTGCCTATGTCTCTGCTTCTCTGTGTGTGTCTCTCATGAATAAATGAAAAATCTTTAATAAAAAAATATTTATTTTTCCTATTTCCCTTTATCTCTTTAATGACTTTCAGATGACTTGTCTACAATTCCAAAACTTCAAGAAGTTCCTCAGAATTAGGTAGTCCAATGTGATTCTGAAGTCAAACATACCAGTTATCATTTATTATAATTATTATAGGGCCCTTATAGGGCCAGCAATTAGCATTTGCGTATCAGTTTAGATAGGTGCACCAAGGTATAAAAGCTCAATAAAAAATCAAAATAGGCCAATCATATTAGAGAGGAAAATAAACTTACCTATATAAATACCAGCTGAGTGTGTGGCAACACTATTGCCAATAAAGACTACTCCAAGGACATAAAGAGGCATTCCTGCTATTCCCTGCACAGTCTGCCCCAGGATGAAGGAAGCTATATATTTTGTTGAGAATGATGAGGATTTCTTGCAAATCTTGGAAGTCTTCATTTCTTGGCAAATATCTTTTGAAAAGATAATTACTTTTTTGTTAAATGAGTCAAAAGTCAAACATACAAGAAATATGCAATATCTCTCATGAAATATTTTACCTTTTACAAAGCTATTTCCACCTTATTTTTTTTTAAGTTAACATTTCATTTATACTCAATGTAGCAGTTCTAAAATCAACCATCACATTCTCAGAAAAAAAAGTTATGAAAGGAAATTTGTGGGAATACTGGAAAATATGAACATATTATAAACCAAATATAAGTGTATGCACAATAACGTATATACACAATGATGTGTGCATACCTATGCATACATATATATATATACACATATATTGTGTATATACACACACACGTTTCTCTTAAATTTGGCATCTGGCACCCCTGACTTTTGACACCCAGGGAAAAAATATTTCTAATGTTCTATATTATATGTATTATCAGATTATCAAATTCTGCATTATCAGTTTAGTTCTATATCTACTTTTTCAGCCATCTTCACATTAACTTTGTGTCACTCTGTTTAAATAATTTACCTTTTCAGACCCACTAACTTCTTGAACATGGGTTCATAAGGAGAAGGCATTATACAACAAAAATTTATTTCTGTTAGTCATTACATAGTAATTCACGAGATTTTAAATTCGTTTAGGTGGCAGTCTATTTCTTATGCTTTTCCTATTCACATGCTTGTAAAACAGTAGTAAATGACTATTTCTTAGAATTGCATTTGTTATTAGATTGGTAGATCCAGGCAATGCTTTTAGATCATTCTGAATGTGTTCATTTTGATTGGAATTTAACAAATGCTCTTAAAATATTTTCATGGAAAACTGGCTAGAATGCACACAGCAAAATAGTATGCTAATGGAAATTTTCGTCTGGTTCAGTATCCATATCGAATGCTAGTTGACGCTATGTCAAGTGGGAGGAGGTTTTAGAATTGTGATTCAAAATACTGAGGATTCAATTTTACACAGATACATTAAACTTGTGGTGACATCAGTATAAATGTGATAGTTTAAATTCCCTGATCTCTTAGTCCCTTGAATTCTTCTCCTCCCAAATATATGTGTTCCACTTAATTCTAAACTTTCAAAACCAACAACTACAAACCCTTCTTAATTGCAATTTCAAGCATTCCACATTCAAAACACCCCTATCTTTCTGGATCACTTCTAGTAACCAATTCCAACAATCCTTACAACCCACTAGGGTTTTGATCCTGCTCCTTTTCACCATCCTAACTAATGTCCTCTCATGTCCTTAATTTCTCCCATTGACATCTTAGCACTTTTAAATCCTTTGCCCTCTTATCATGCAATCCCTTGGTAAAATTGCAACCTTCATCAAATTAAATTCTTCTCCCAGCTTCACTATTACACTTATAAAGCTGAATGTGGCTGGAGGAAAATAAACAACGATGCAAATCTCACTTTCAATTCATAATTATGAAACTCAAGGGTGTCATTCAGCCTTCTGATAATCAAATATGTCCCTAGTGTGCTACTCTTGACTTCTCCTATAAAATTCAATTTGTGTGTTTCCCTTCTCCTAGTGATCAAAGTCCTGAAATCCCCTGCTGTCCAACATCTGAAAACAAATGTTTTCCACCAAGGGAACAAAACATTATAAATGTATGTGAATATAATATAGTTCATATTTTGATGATATATCAACATACTGTTTAATATATGAATTATATAGCACACAAATATATAAATGCATTTAATATGAACTATTTACTTATATTGTGAGCACACATCATAAGCATACTTTTAAATATCATAAGCATGTATATACACATATATACACACATTGACTTTTTCCACCATGTCTTGCTAAAGTCCAGTTTAAAGTTGCCAAAATGGTTAAATACATTTTAACATTGTTATGACCTATACATAGCAAGAAAGAAGCCAACACAACCAGAGTCAGAAATAGTTCTGTGAAACTTCAAAATAGCCTTTAACTACAAGCAATAGCAAAAAGAGTGTGGAATAATTTTTTTTAAATGAACAAAGTGAAGAAGCCACTAATATTTTTAAATTCCAAGCCCTATGCCAAAGTGCAGCTCCCATTTTGAAATGGTAGGAGTCTGATCTTTCTTTTTCTGTGTGTTTGTTTACGTATTTATTTGTGCTTTTATGTATGTGTGTTGAGGTCAAAATAAAGGATTAGGGAAAATATACTGTGGGAGATATAAGGAATTACCAAAGTTCTCAAGAGGTTTATAATACATATGAAAACTGACAAAAGAAAAACAATTTTATAAAACAATTATCCCAAAATATTCTTTCTTCTTCCTATGCCTATCTCTTACTTGAAAGTATATATGATCATGAGAAGATGAGAGAAGGGCATACATATGTTAGTAGGGAGCTACAATTAATTATCTTAATAAACTTGGTAATATACATAGGTACAGATGGGTAGATGTACAGACCGATATTATAAATTAGTTTAAGTTCCTAAGCCAATGGTTTAAATGAATAATAAGATGTACCTTTTATAATCTTACCTTCAATGTTTATACTTGATTGATAATTTCCATCACTAAAGTATGGAAAAGCAAATAAAAGTGATCCAAATCCTACCAAAAAGGAGGAAAACGTAATCCATCTTGGTATGTTTCCTTTTCCTCCATAGTATGATATAAACACTACTATCAGGCAAGATGAAATATCATAAGTCAAAGATAACAATAAATTCTCAACATTGCTCAGATGATAGGCCTTCTGAAAAGTATCAATGCTTAGATCTATGAGACCAAACACAATACCTAAAATATAAAAAGAAAATAAAAAGAAAGCAATATGCATTTTAAGAAACAAAACAGAACACCATGATACTCATTACAAACCAAAACAATTTGCATTGATTTAAGTTTATTTTACAGTATTCTGACTGTTTAAGATCTATAAGCACACAATTTGACTTCTAAAACACTAATAGGCCTTAATCAATAATAATATTTGCTAATTGAATTTTTGTACCAATTTTGTATTTATTTATTGAAAAATACTGATCTTTTTTAGTCATCTTACTTAGTATTCATCTTTATTTTAATGTATTATATTTCAATCATAAAAATGAATAAATAGCAATCTAATGAATATTTATCTACAAACCAGAACAGGAAATAAAACATCAAAATATTTGAAGCCTATCATGTGTTCCCCAAACACATTCCCCTCTCTCTCTGTAACCCATATCCTATATTTGAAGTTTATCATTTCTGACCCTTTTAAATGCTTTTTTTGGACAATGTGTATATCCTTGAACAATATAGAGAGTTTTCATGTTCTAAACATTAAGTAAATGATATCATATACCTGTATCTCTATCCCTCTCTAACCAACTAGGAAAAAAAATAATCACACTAAATATTTGAAACATAAAGAATTTAATATAGACATTGGTTACAAAAGTAGTACGTTTGTTGGAGTGAAAAGGGAAAAGAGTTACTCATCAAAACTTACACATTTGCAGAGCCAGAGCCATAAGCCTTGGCTGCTGAAGCACCCACTGCTGCTGCTGATGGAGCTGTTACAGTGATGCCTGAGCATAAATCCAGGAGTTCTTATTCACCTGCATTGGGCTATTGCCAAAAACATCACCAGAGACAGGAAAAAACAAAAAAGAGGCTTTCCTTTGCCCCTTTTTCAAATCTATTGCCATAGCCTCTCAATGGCAACGCCTAAGTGGAAGCCAGTGAGAAAGACTGGGAAATGTAGTTTATAGGCCCCTTGGCCCCTTGTAAAGAAGAATAAGTCCAGATCATGAATAATGAAGTTTATGGCCAAAAAAAAAAGTAAATTGCTGAGTTCAGCCTTTAGACTACTCAGGACTCATTTTCACCCTTCTTCCTCTATTTCATCAACTAGCATACCAAACTAATAGCAACATTGTCATGCTTCTAACATTGCATGATTCTCATTCTTATAAAAATATTCTTACTCTTTCAAAAAAAGAATAAAAACAAGGACACAGAGTCCAGTCATCATAACCATCTCAACGTAATATTAACCCATCATCTAGGTTAATCATAAATCTGAATGGATTTTCTTAATATAAAAAGTAAATTGCACAGGTATAAATTGTATAAAAAGTATAAAAGGTAAAAACAAATAACTTCTCAAACATATCATAGACCTAACCAAATTGGTAAGGGAATTTTACTGAAAAAGAAACTGTAAGTCAGACTTGGAGCAACAACAGTCTGACAGATCAAGACCAGCAGGAAACAACATATAAAAACTTTGCTGCATCAAAAAGAAGAATTTTCTTCAACTCTCATTTTAGATGTGGCCAAGAAGAACAATGGCCAAAGCAAGAAACGTCCTGTCAGCTAAATTCAAATCCTTCAATAGTTACTCTGAATGTGAATGGGCTAAGTGATCCCATCAAAAGACTCAGGGTGTCAGACTGGATAAAAAAGCAAAAGCCATCTATATGGTGTCTACAAGAGACTCATTTTATACCTAAGAACACCTCCAGCCTGAAAATGAAAGGGTGGAGAACTATTTACCATTTAAATGGTCCTCTAAAGAAAGCTGGGGTAGTTATCCTCATATCAGATAAATTAGAGTCTACCAAAGACTGTAATAAGAGATGACGAGGGATACTATATAATACTTAAAGGGTCTATCTAACAATTATGAATATTTATGCCTCTGATGTGAGAGCTGTCAAATATATCAATCAATTAATAATAGCCAAAGTAAAGACATAGATAATAATACACTAATAGTATAAGACTTCAACACAGCACTCTCAGCAAAAGACATATCTTCTAAGCAGAACATCAACAATGAAGGGCCTTGAATGATACACTGGACCAAAAAGATTTCACAGACATAAACAGAATATTCCATCCCAATGCAACTGAATACACATTCTTCTCAAGTGCACACGGTCTCCAGAAGAGACCACATACTGGGTCACAAATCAGGTCTCAACTGAGACCAAAAGATTGGGATTGTCATCTGCCTCAAACTACAATTCTTTGAAACTAGAAATCAATCACAAAATGAAATCTGGAAGAAACTCAAGCACATGGAGCTTAAAGACCATCCTACTAAAAGATGAATGAGTCAACCAGGAAATTAGAAAAGAATTTAAAAGATTCATGGAAACTAATGAAAATGAATATACAACCAATCAGAATCTTGGGGATACAGCTAAAGCAGTCCTAAGAGGGAAATACATCACAATACAAGCCTCCCTCAAAAAATTGGAAAAATTCAACACAAGCTAACTTTGCACCTAAAGGAACTGGAGAAAGAACAGAAAATAAAACCTAAACCAAGCAGAAGAAGAGAGATAATAAAGATTAGAGCAAAACTCAATGAAATAGAGACCAGAAGAACTGTAGAACAGATCAACAAAACCAGGAGCTGGTTCTTTGAAAGAATTAATAAGATAGATAAGCCATTAGCCAGTCTTATTAAAAACAAAAGAGAAAAGACTCAAATTAATAAAATCATGAATGAAAGAGGAGAGATCACAACAAATACCAAGGAAATAAAAATGATTTTAAAAACATAAAAACATATTATGAGCAACCATATGTCAACAAATTAGGCAATCTAGAAGAAATGGACACACTTCTGGAAAACCACAAATTACCAAAATGGAACAGGAAGAAATAGAAAACCTGAATAGGCCAATAACCAGTGAGAAAATTGAAGCAGTCATCAAAAATCTCCCAAGACACAAAAGTCGAGGGCCAGATGGCTTCCCAGGAGAATTCTACCAAATGTTTAATGAAAGAATAATACATATTCTACTAAACCTGTTTCGAAGGATACAAAGGGAGGGAACACTTCCAAACTCCTTTTATGAGGCCAGCATTACTTGATCTCAAAACCAAAGACTCCACCAAAAAGGAAAATTATAGACCAATATCCCTGAATGAATACGGGTGCAAAAATTCTCACCAAGATACTAGCCAATAGGATCCAACAGTACATTAAGAAGATTATTCACCATGACAAGTGGGATTGATCCCCGGGATGCAAGGTTGGTTCAACAGTCATAAAACAATCAATGTGATAGACCACATCAACAATAGAAAAAACAAGAACCATGTGATCCTCTCAACAGATGCAGAAGAAGCATTTGACAAAATACAGCATCCATTCCTGATCAAAACTCTTCAGAGTGTAGGGATAGAGGGAACATTCCTCAGCATCTTGAAAGCCATCTACGAAAACCCCACAGCAAATATCATTCTCAACGGGGAAATACTGGGAGCCTTTCCCCTAAGATCAGGAACAGGACAGGGATGTCCACTCTCACCACTGCTATTCAACATAGTACTAGAAGTCCTAGCCTCAGCAATCAGACAACAAAAAGAAATAAAAGGCATTCACATTGGCAAAGAAGAAGTCAAACTCTCCCTCTTCACAGATGACATGATACTGTACATAGAAAACCCGAAAGACTCCACCCCAAGACTGCTAGAACTCATACAGCAATGCGGCAGTGTGGCAGGATAATCAATGCCCAGAAATCAGTGGCATTTCTATACACTAACAATAAGACTGAAGAAAGAGAAGTTAATGTGTCAATCCCATTTACAATTGCACCATAAACATAAAATACCTAGGAATAAACCTAACCAAAGAGGTAAAGGATCTATACCCTAAAAACTACAGAACACTTCTGAAAGAAATTGAGGAAAACATAGAGATGGAAAAACACTGGAAGAATAAATATTGTGAAAATGTCTATGCTACCCAGGGCAATTTACACACTCAATGCAATCTCTATCAAAATACCATGAACTTTCTTCACAGAGTTGGAACAAATCATCTTAAGATTTGCATGAAATCAGTAATGATCCTGAATAGTCAGGGGAATATTGAAAAAGATAACCAGAACCGGGGGCATCACAATGCTGGATTTCAAGTTGTACTACAAAGCTGTGATCATCAAGACGGTGTGGTACTGGCACAAAAACAGACACATAGATCCATGGAACAGAATACAGAACCCAGAAATGGGCCCTGAACTCTATGATCAACTAATATTCGACAAAGTAGGAAAGACTATCCACTGGAAAAAGGACGGTCTCTTCAATAAATGGTGCTGGGAAAATTGGACAGCCATGTGCAGAAGAATGAAACTGGACCATTCTCTTACACCAGACACAAAGATAAACTCAAAATGGATGAAAGATCTAAATGTGAGACAAGAATCCATCAAAAATCCTAGGGGAGAACACAGGCAACACCCTTTTTGAACTTGGCCACAGCAACTTCTTGCAAGACACATCTATGAAGGCAAGGGAAACAAAAGCAAAAATCAACTATTGGGACTTAATCAGGATAAAAAGCTTCTGCACAGCGAGGGAAACAGTCAACAAAACTACAAGACAACCTACAGAATGGGAGAAGATATTTGCAAACGACATATCAGATAAAGGCCTAGTCTCCAAGATCTATAAAGAACTTATTAAACTCAACACCCAAGAAACAAACAATCCAGTCATGAAATGGGCAAAAGATATGAACAGACATTTCACCAAAGAAGACCTACACATGGCCAACAAGCACATGAGAAAATGCTCCGCATCACTTGCCATCAGGGAAATACAAACCAAAACCACAATGAGATACCACCTCACACCAGTGAGAATGGGGAAAATTAGCAAGATGGGAAACAACAAATGTTGGAGAGGGTGTGGAGAAAGGGGAACCCTCCTGCACTGTTGGTGCGAATGGGAACTGGTGCAGCCACTCTAGAAAACAGGGTGGAGGTTCCTCAAAGAGTTAAAAATAGACCTGCCCTACGACCCAGCAATTGCCCTGCCAGGGATTTACCCCAAAGATAAGATGCAGTGAAATGGCAGGACACCTGCACCCCGATGTTTCTAGCAGCAATGTCCACAATAGCCAAACTGTGGAAGGAGCCTCAGTGTCCATTGACAGATGAATGGATAAAGAAGATGTGGTCTATGTATACAATGGAATATTCCTCAGCCATCAGAAGAGATGAATACTCACCATTTGCTTTGACATGGATGGAACTGGAAGGTATTATGCTGAGTGAAGTAAGTCAATTGGAGAAGGACAATCATCACATGGTTTCACTCATATGGGGAATATAAGAAACCATGAAAGGGATTATAAGGGAAAGGAGGGAAACTGAGTGGGAAAAATTAAAGAGGGAGACAAACCATGAGATATTCCTAACTCTGGGAAACGAACAAAGGGTGGCAGAACAGGAGGTGGATGGGAGGATGGGATAACTGGGTGATGCACACTGAGGAGGGCACTTGAGGGTGTTATGTTGTATGTTGGCAAATTGAATTTAAATTTTAAAAAATGTTTAACAAAAAAAATAATAAATCTCCTGTCAGTAACTATGTCTATCTCTGGGGTTGGGATATTAAATTCCTCTTCTCAGGGTCATTTTGTAACCCAGAGGTGGATTTGTAACAATATATCCCACAATATTCTTTTATCAAACAGTAAGGGAGAAAGAAAAAAATTAAATACACACACACAAATGTGTATATGTGTGTGTGTGTGTACACATGAAACAAATGCTAGAAAAATTCATAGTTGCTGCAGTTTTAAATGGTTATGGAAACACAATTGCTATTTACAGCCTTCTTTCACTGTTCAACCCCTCTTCTACTTCTTGATCACACATGACATATGCAGGTTTCTATCTCAAAGCATATGCCTCACCTTACAGAAAAGCATTCACAATTTTTTTAATTGTTCTCTCCTAACTGGGCCTTACCTGAGTCTTCAGCAGGACATCATAATTTTCTATAAAGCCAAGAGTTTCTGGTTATTGAGATATGTGGTAAGACCATGATGAATATGAACTTCCGGATGACACTTTTTCTCTAATAAAATGAACTCCTTCATTTAAAGCAATGTGATAATAAATAAGACAACCATGATGGTGTGTGTATAAGGTATTTAATAAGTACAATAGCCACACCAGCAGTGGTAAAAATAAATCCAGGCCTTCAGTTCTTGCCTAACCTCCGTTCCTGATGGGATTGTCACTGTAAATATGAGCTCGCTGAACAAGACATACAATGACTGGGGGAAGATGCTAATTTCACAGGATGACTACTTATCTCATCGAAAGCTTCCACTGTGATGTTTTTCTTTTAGTGAATATCCACATAGGATAACTCTGCCTATTGAAAGGAACATGCCACTCACCCAGTTCTCCTAGTCATCAAATGGTCAAACCATTGGGCAGTTGCAACATGGTATTGAGGCAATCTGGACCATCAGACGTATTGCTCGATGGTCTGCCCACTAGGAAGATTTCCTTTACCTCTATTTTTTCAGAGCTGCTCCTCAGTGAAGCTATAGTGCTACCATAACACACTTCTACTTTCAAAAACCCACAACTTCACTGAAGATTATGCTTAACAGTGAGTAAAACAAGAAACTTTTCCTTCATTTTAGAAGAGATAGCCCTCATACTCGAAGCCAATTGTTCCTAGAAATATCACTGAAGTGGCAGGCAAATTTGTGGTGTAGAGTATCTCCCAGGATAGATTTTATGTTAGTCATTCTGGGAAGGCTGGGATCTAATTATAGTTATAAGTCTAGCGGCAATAAGGGTTGGTGGGGTGCATCATAAGGGCAATCAGCACTCCCTTAACTTGGGTGAGGTCAGTTTGGTGTCTTCAAGAAAGGAATTGCTCTCTTTAGAAATAGTTGCTCCTACCGAGAGAGGAGGTTTAGGATTTGGGGACTTATGGTCCTCAGATTCATTGAATTCCAGCCAAATGCCCTTACCCCAATTCTTACAGTTCCACTCTTCTCCAGTCAATATCTCAACTCTAGCAAAACTGGTCTGGTGAATCTGTGCATTGAGCTTAGGTTGTAATTCTGGGTTGGAACTGTTCAAGACATGCAGTGTGTGGCTAAAAATGATGAGAATCTCATAGAACCATCAGAGAAGCTCACACATTTCCCTGACCATGCCCTAACCTTCTTATTATCTTTCTGTAAACTTCCCAGGGAAGTTGGAAGCAGTCAATCAACCCCCGAACCCTTCTAGTCAAAAATCCTACCAAAGAAGTCAGTTGAAGAAGCTATTCATCTCCCATAGTATTGCCTTCAATAAGAACTTCATTCTAGGCAACATTTTAAATAACTCTTATTACTACATGACATAAACCTCAAGTATACCTTTTTCACGGGCACAAATACTGCTTTTTTTCATTGCTTTCAAGCCTAATCACACCAGATAACCAACTTTAGATTCTATCTTTGATGGTTTGTTCTTTTCCTGGTTCAATGCCTGTTATGTAGTAGTATATTTAAAAATCATATAATTTTTGTAATTTATAGGCAAATTAGTTATATTACATTAATGAAGCTAAGTTTATTCAAAAACTTTTCAAACACCTTTATATTATATAACTTTTTAAAAATATGATTCTTGATATGTACTCACATATCTTAATTTCTTAGCCATATTTATTGCTAATAAAATGTTATTCATACTTTTTTCTGAAATATATTCTAAAAGTATACTTTTAATATGAGCTTTTTTCTAATTGTTCTCATCATATTAGCTGCAAGTCATCCAAGTGGCTTTGTGTAGTTTTGCAGCAAAGCATTACTTCAGCAGGCCTTGATGCTCAAAGAATCCCTATCTTCAAGACTGGCCTTTGGTTGGTTCCTGGAAGATAACTCTGAGCCCTTGGAATATTCTGCTTGAGGCCTTGGACCACACAGAACCCTCTGATCTAACCGTTTATATTAAACAAGTGATTCAAGGTGAACATGTGTTGTTGTATGACTGAGGCCTTGGGCCACGTATCAGTGTGATCACATAATTTATGCTAATAATATGATTTCTGGTGAATGTATTCTTTGTTGTGCGTGCAAGAGTGGGGTAATGGTGTCTGAATAGCTGAGGTCAATCACACAGATGCTACATGCTTAAGTGACTGATCAAAAAAAAAAAAAAAAAAAAGCCCTAGACACCAAGACTCACATAGTCTTCCTTGTTTGGTAACTGTTTGCATCTGTTAACACACGTTGCTGCTGGAAAAATCAAGCATGTCCATGCAATTCCACTGAGAAAGGATACATGGAAGTGTGTGCCTGATTTCTTCTGGATTTTGTCCCATGGGCCTTTTCTCTTTACTTATTTTAATCTGTATCCTTTTGTTGTAATAAGTCATAGCCATGAGTATAACATCTTCCTGAGTCCCATATCCTTCTAGTTAATCATTCAGCCAGAATGAGGAAGTGGTACGGATCTCCAATTATATAGTTAATAAATGTGAAGCCCCAAATGACTCTTCACTGTAGGTCACATTTTAATTGAGAAATCACTCTCTAGGGGTTTATAAATATCTAGTAAGCTTAAGGAAACACTACTAAATAAGTTTTTTTGTATTGAAATATTTCTGCCAAAATACTCTCAGAGAATTTTTGACAAGTACCTTGTTGAAAGACAAAACTCTTCAAATAAGTTGCCTCTGTTTACAATTATTTTGAATGTTTCACCAAATTTAAAAGTGCAAAAGCCATGGGGCTTCTTAATTTCATACCAAAATATGAAAACAAATCAATGTAATTCATTATATTAATACAATAAAGGAATGCCAAAACAACAACAACAACAAAAAAGCAATTAACAAAACCCACCACATTTTCTTAATAAAAATACTCAGTAGAAATGGAAGGCAACTTCCTCACACTAATAAAACACATATATGAAAAATTTACACACTTAAAAAGTGAATCATAGTCACCATAGGACCCAGCAATTCCACTCCTGGGTATAAAAATCACTTCTCTAAATGAAAATATGTGTCCACACAAACACTTATATACTGTTCCAGTTCTACATGTAAGGAGCTCAGAAGTCACCACCCTGGCCTAATACACAACAAACTTAATGGACTAAAAAAAAATTAATAACTCTTTTTGGATACTTAACAGAAGACAAGATGCAAGACAAACTTGACTAGATTGTGCATTCAAATGCCATTATAACTCATCAACCCATACGCTTAAATTTGTGTTTGATTTCCAAAAATATAAGCTCTATGGTTAAAAGAAATGAGAACTTCTTTTAGGGCTGTGAGGGGGGCTCCAGCATTCTCAGACTTGAGCTGAGAGTTAGCAGAACTGAATTTGTCATTTTCTCCTCATAAGAACATTCAAAAGATTCCATCCATCACCAGCACCCTTACTTACAGTCATTACCACTACCAGAAGGTAAAGGGTAGAGCCAATTGGGCTTCTAAGATACATGTTTCCACCTGTACCTCATCGCAATCAAACACAAGTGGTAGCTTGATTCGTTACAATGCTACTACATGCCAAAAATGACTACCCATCTCTCCCACGGCCCAAACGGCTCAGAACCTCAAGACTAAAGGCATAATAAAACCAATCCTAAAATCCCACCTTTATGGCTATATCTTCTGGCATTATGCCCGACACCAATTTCATTATAGTCTGGATGCAATCAGGCAGGCATGCCCCGAGTCTGGTCATAAGGACACATCAAACTATACCCAGGTTGAAATTCAACATACAGAATGAAAGACCCATATACCTTAAGATTTGCATGGGCATAAGAAACAGGGGGGAAAGCGAGGAACTGCTACAGATTAAAGTCTAAAATATTACAGCTAAATCCAATGTGTGTTCCTGGATAGAACTTGGGACCAGAAAGGAAAATGAGATAATAGTGAGGCAGCTGGCAGTATCTGAGTGGGGCCACCAATTCCTAATTTGATGGTAGTGTTGCACTGATATTCCTGTCTGAAAAGTGGTTAGTGAGAAAAGTGTCCTCACTTTGGGAGAACACACCCTGGAATCTTTAGCAGCAATGGGCACCATGTCTGAAAAAGTCTGTACGTATTATGGTGAAGGAACAAATGTGGTAAAATGCAGACAACTGGAGGATGCGGGTGAGGGGCCACCTGTATTCTTTGTATCACCTTTGCACCCTTTCTGTATGTTTGAAATTACTTCAAAATTGTTTAAAAAGTAACAATAAATAATAAATAGATCAACGGATAGGATAAGTATACATGAAGAGATATATTGTTTTTATGAATAGAAGGCTCAACGTCATACCCAAACTGAGCTAATGATCTATATGAAGTCCGTTAATAAGTAGTGGAGCTAAAAACATTCACTGCAAACCACTTCTTCAAAAACCTTCAATGGCTCCTCATTACCAACCTAGTGAAGGGATTATATTTAGTGAGATAATACCTGTAAAGCACCTTACTCATCACCCAGTACATTAGTGAGGTGAACACCTTTTAGTATCCTCTCAAAATTTTCGGACTGGTATTTATTTATAGACCTTCATAATATGCTGAAAATTTGTCTTTTCCTTCTTTTGTATTCACTTATGCATTCAATACATACTTAATTGAGTGTCTTAGTCACTGTAATTGGAGAGACACGATGAACAAAACAGATATAATTACTCTTTTTGGTGCTTAGGTGAAACCATCATCCAAGCCAAAGTCATCACTCACCATTCTGAAACAAGGCTTTCCTGTAACTGAGTGGTTTTTTATCCAAACATTCATTCATTCATTCATTCATTCATTTCCTTTTACAGTAAATACTCCTTATCTACATTCCAGCTATTACAATTGTACCCTATTAATTAGGGTATAATTAAGATGCCCCTTCCCCAAGAAAGTTCCTCTTTAAAATCAAGATAAACTGATCATTATTTATGCATTCTTCTCATATGGTTCTTATCACATACAGCCTTTTTTTTTTTTGTACTTATTTAGAAATAACATTTTAGAGCAAAACCAGATCATGCTTGGCAAACTTCAATACCATCAGTGTAAACAGCATAGTAAAGGATTCTACGTGTAATGGGAGTGGTAAGGGCTGTGGCCAAGTAAAGAATGAATACCCTCTCTAAAGGCATTCAAATTCACAATCTTTGTTTAACTGTGTGGACAAGGATAAACACCTTCCAGTTTGACGTCTCTAACATGGGTTGTTTGAGGTTCCACTTCACCTCCTCAACTCATACACAAGGATGCCAAATCCAGGCGGGGAGCAGCTTGGCCAGCATGTCTCCAATTTGTGAGCAGAAGTAGAAACAAATGGGTGGTCACAGACACCATATTCAATTTTATTTTAATCCCCCGAATAATTTAACCTTGAACTTCCCAGGGTTGGTGACCAAACAATGTTAAATGACTCAACACCACCCTCCCTCCGGCTGCTCTCTGGAGGCCAAGCCCATCTATGGCCTCACACTCCCTAGGGTGGACTGGCTCCCTCAGGCACCTGCTGAAGTGAAGCGATGACAGGTGCACAAACCCGAGGTAATGGCCCATTTTTAATCTGTTTTGATTCCAGGTAGACCTTGAGAACCTTGAGAACGTGAGAGTACAGCTGCTTCAAGCTGGGGCACCCCAAGGAGTCCTCCACTCAGGCCTCATCCCTCTCCTGGCCTCCTCCTCCACCAGGTAGCAACCCCAAGGGTCCCTGAGGGCTGCCCTCACCAGAATGACAGCCACTCCCACTCAGGCTCACCTTGAGAGGTGACCAGGAGGCAGTAGAAAATCATGAAACAATAGATGTTGTTTAAACGCTGGCAGCAGGGAATAACCATGCAACCCAAGCCGCAGCGTCCCTCCAAACTTTCATTCCGTTCTCGATTCTTCTTCAGATTGGCCTCAGGCTGACCTCTCCCTTTTTGGAAAGCATGGAACTTGATCAGGCTAGTGGGAACTGTCCTTATACGCCAGACTCGCTTCTGGTCCTTCCTGTCCTCCTCGCCCTGAGCATTCTCAGCAAGCTGGGCCGGCGCCACCTCGGGCTCCACTTCTGCTAGGGCGTCCTGCATGGTGGGGGGCTGGGGTCACACGGGGGCGGCGGCCGAGGGAGGTGGGCCCTGCTGCTCCCAGGGGCCTCCCGCTCCCCCCGCTCCACCGAAGAGCCAGCAGGCCCGGACGTCAGCCAACCGGTGGCCACCAGAGGCCCAAGCCTCCAGAGGGAGCCTTTCTCCTTGAGCAGAAAGCAAACGTCCCTGCAAGGTTGACAGTTGCCCAAAGAGAACTTCCAAGGCTGCTTCCTTCTCTGCTTCCACGTGGGGAAGAGGAGTGGGGGTGGGGAGGGAGGGAAGCTAATACTACTGGATTCTAGCTGGAGTAACCCTAATGGAAGTCAGAAGATGCTAGATTTAATAGTTTTTGCTAGGACGCAACGAAAGACAACTGTGCAGCGAGGCGACAGTGGAACTGTCCCCCAGTTTCCCCACACTTATCCTAATTTTTTTTTTTGACCTGGATGATCTCACTGTAAACAACCCGAAAATTGCTGAAGGACCCGGGAGAAATCAGAGACATGAAAAGAAGACATTTCTGCCATATTTGGAGAAAAATCAAACAAAAAGATGGTAAAACCAATATCCCAATGAATGCTCTTATGTGAAGTGTTTCCCAAAAAGAAATTATTATCAGAGAAACTATCCTAGACCAAAAATAGAAAGGATTATTCTTTTTCTCTCTAAAGAGGGGGATGGGACCTAGGGTGTGATTTACTTTCTCAGGTACAAAAAAAGTTTACTGAACATAAAGAATTTAGGAGAACAATAAGAGAACATGAAATGTGTATATTTTTATGGTAAAAACTCACCTTCCTTTCGGCTTTTTTTTCTCAGACAGAAATATAAGTTATTCAGGCCCTATATACAGGCTAGATGTTTTTACAGGAGAAATGAAACTATCTTCCTTCCAGTGGATGAGACATTGTGTTTCCACAAACAATCCAGATCTTCAACAAAATTTTGTGCAGCCAGCAAGTGCTAGGCCTGGTAGACCAGGAGAAAAACCACTGAGAAGAGCTGGGGAGAAGGATATCACAGACTCCACCTTCAACCTGAGCCTTTAGCTTGCCTTACTATATGCCCATCAGGGAGTGGAAAAGTCATTTGCCTCTATTAAGAGACCTAGTTTGCCAAATATATGGTCACTACGTAAATAGAAAAAATGCCCTAGTTTTTCCATATTCATCATACTCAACTAGGATACCCATTCACAGGGCTTCATGACATTAATAAGCATAAATGAAATAGGATGCCTAGGAGGAAGGAAAGTAGAAGGACTCTGATTCTTGTGCCATGGTACCCAACTGGGCACTACATGAGAGCAAAGGGAAAAATATGGGTCTATTCAAAAGAAATTATTCTAAGACTTTTGCTTCTACTCAGAATATAGAAAGCCAAACAGAATGTTACCTGGCTCTAACAACTATAACCAAAAAAAAAAAAAAAAAAGAAAACCTGGATAATATAAAAAAGAATCACTTTTTAAGCCCATTGGAGAGCTACATTTGCAAAGCAGCCAGGTGAATTGCTTCCAAACTCCTAGGAAGAAGGATAGGACACAGACTCTTTCATCTTTTGTTGAACACAGAAGGAAGAGATAGCAACAATAAAATAAGATTAAAAGAAAACATTTGAAATATTAATTCTTAAAGGACAAGTGAGGGCTAGCATAATAGTTTAGAAATCCTAGGAACCTCAGAGACAAGGGGAATCCATACCCACGTATCAGATCTCTGCCATTTGACAGAGCAAGAGAACCCTCCTTAACGAGGAACACATTGGGTGATGATAAACTGATGCTGAGAGAGAAGCAGGGATCCTTGCTTACCTTCCTACTCCAAAGTGTTATGTTCCTGGGCCTTTGAACAAGCAAAGCCAAAGTAGTTCTTCCCTGGCATTGAGGCAGGAAACTCTCCTGCCCCCTAATCACTGCAAAGCAAGATGAACAGAACAAAAGCCATGTATCATTAAGAGGTGGGAAAACATTCTGTTCTGTGGCCCACCTGAAGGTTGGCTACCACCAGAGGGAAGGGTAGAAATACAAATCATCTGACAAAGCGAGAGGGGCAGGAGCAGCATCTTTCCAAGACTTGCCACCAAAACAAGGCAAAGTCCAACCATTGAGGCTCAGATCCTCAGGGCCTAAGTAAGGCTAGGGCTGTCCAGGAGAACCTCTCCTCTGTTTCCATTTTGAGCTTTGCATGAATACAAAGTCAATGGCACCACACCAATATAAGTGGTTCAAGAGAGCAGAGAGAGACCCCCTCTGTAGTTACAGGCATACTAGACCTGCTGAAAGCTGAGAGTGGAGTAGTTACACTGACAAAAGACTCTCAAGGTTTCAGACAAAGCATAAGGAAGTTTCAATCCCCATTAGAAGAATTTTAAGCCTGTGGTGCACTAAAGAGAAATAGAGCAAAAACAATATCCAAATCCATCTCTATTCCTATTGACACTGACACATCTACCCTAACAGTCAGATAGAAGAATCATCAATCCCAGGTATAAATACATTGGTATGAAATATATTTTCATATACAACATCTGAACATTAGCATTGAGTGGTCTGACACATGTATAACTGAGGTACCGGAGAGAGACAATGAGGTAGAAGAATTATTTGAAGATAGAAGGGTCACAAATTTTACAAAACTAATGAAAAATGTAGAAACACATAAGCAACAATCTCAGAAAATGCCAAGCAAGATAAATACAAAGAAAAATACACTTAAACATATCCCAGTCAAGTTGCTAAAAATCAAGCCCTATTAGAGAAGTTTGAAGGAAATGAGAGAAAAAAGAAATATAATTTATGGAAAAACAAATTTTTAAAGTAAATTACACTAAAAATACTTTAAAAAATAAATCAGGGGTGCCTGGATGGCTCAGCGGTTGAGCATCTGCCTTCGGCTCGGGCCATGATCCTGGGGTCTCGGGATCGAGTCCCACATCGGGCTCCCTGCAAGGAGCCTGCTTCTCCCTCTGCCTGTATCTCTGCCTCTCTCTCTGTATTTCTCATGAATAAATAAATAAAATCTATAAATAAATAAATAAATAAATAAATAAATAAATAAATAAATAAATAAAAGTGAATTATACTATGAGAAACTATGCAGTCCAGAATATAATAAAACTATATCTTTAAAGTATAAAAGTCTCCGACCAAGAACTCTTTGTCCATCAAAATGTCTTTCAAAAAGATGTCAGGAATTGTAAAAAAAAAAAAAAAAAAAAAAAGAAAAGAAATCCTCAAAATGTTAGCAAATCAAATCCAACAACATATAAAAAGAAGTATATTCCATGATCAAGTGGAATTTATTCCAGGAATACAAGGTTGGTTTAACATTTGAAGATCATTTAATGCAATTCACCAGATTAACAAAAGGAAAATCGATCTGCTCATTTTAATAGACGCAGAAAAAGCATTTGAAAATACTCATCACCCTTTCATGATACAAATCACAAGAAATTTAGGAAACAAGGGAACCACCCCGAACTGATAAACGGCATCAGACCCATTGACCTTTAACTTGTTGCCAGGGTTAGTTGAGGAATCCTCTGTGCAAGAAACAACTGTGTGAATGTGTAGCCATATTTTCAATAGCATTTAAAATACCCATCGAGAAAAATATGATTTGGCCCTTTAAGAAAGTAAGTCTGGAAATCACTACTGGAAGCATCAGATGACAGTCCTAAAAAGATATGTCCTTTTCACTTTAACAGAGAGCATGCGCTGGAAGGTCAGGGCAGCCACACCTGTAGTGATGTTTACTAACATAATTGCAAGCTAATAGAAAGACAAGGTTCTAGAAGCAGTTCTGCCCATGGCCATTTGGCTTTTTTATGGTGGTTGTTTTGATCCCAAAATTTTTAAAGTCCAAAGGAGTGTGAAAATGAAATACTAAGTGGTGCCTTACTAATTTCGTTTTAGTTTCAGCCAGAAATGAGGCCCTTGAAGTTTTTGAGTCTTTAAGAGACCAAAGCAACAGAAGAGTACTATACAATAGAAATAAAATGTCAGCACATATATAATTTCTAGTCCCGACCACAAAAAAATAAAAAATAAAAAGAGACAGGCAAAATTGAATTGAGTAATATTTTTTAACCTAATATGTCCTAGATATTAGCATTTCAACATATAATTAATATTTTTTTAATTTTTTTTTATTTTATTTATTTATGATAGTCACATAGAGAGAGAGAGAGAGAGGCAGAGACACAGGCAGAGGGAGAAGCAGGCTCCATGCACCGGGAGCCCGACGTGGGATTCGATCCCGGGTCTCCAGGATCGCGCCCTGGGCCAAAGGCAGGCGCCAAACCGCTGCGCCACCCAGGGATCCCTGTAATTAATATTTTTGAAATCATCAATTATTGATGGAATATTTTCTATTCTTTTATTTCCGCTAAATCTTTAGTATTTAGTTTGTATTTCATACTTACAAGACATCTCAGTTTGGACTGGCCACATGGCAAATGCTCAATAGCCATATACGGCCAGGGGCTACCACAATGGAGAATGTGATCATAGAGGATCGTTTTCAGTTCGTAGAAGTTAAGCATATAAGTTATGTGGGGGCTAAAATTTGTTTAAATCACAGAATTAATAGCAATTATTTTAAAGCTAGCTAAATGATTTCATTCTGTCTTTTTTTAATAACAGCATTTATTTGAGTGGAGAAATGTCTCATCACAAGGTTTTTATTGTATATAGAGGGCACTGCCATCCAGCTACAAGGATTGTAGCCTAAGTATTTAAGAAGAAATAACAGATCGTTGTTCGCCTTGTACATTTAACCTTAGTAAACATCACACCAAACAATCCATGGTGGCTATATTTATATGATGGTGCAATGTTTGCACAGAATCCCATTGTATAGATTTACTACAAGTTAGCCACTCCCATATTGATAGTATGGATTATTTCTAATTTTTGCTTTGACAATACTGAAACGGACATCTTCACATGTAGAGTATTTTTCTGAAAGTCAGATGTAAAACTTTTCATAGAAAATGTAGACCACCATTTGCTTCAACGTGGATGGAACTGGAGGGTATTATGCTAAGTGAAGTAAGTCAGTCGGAGAAGGACAAACATTATATGTTCTCATTCATTTGGGGAATATAAATAATAGTGAAAGGGAATATAAGGGAAGGGAGAAGAAATGTGTGGGAAATATCAGAAAGGGAGACAGAACGTAAAGACTGCTAACTCTGGGAAACGAACTAGGGGTGGTAGAAGGGGAGGAGGGCAGGGGGTGGGAGTGAATGGGTGACGGGCAATGGGGGTTATTCTGTATGTTAGTAAATTGAACACCAATAAAAAATAAATTAAAAAAAAAGAAAATGTAAACAAAGTTATAAGACACATCCCAATTTTGGAAATACCAAGTGTAGGAAAAACTGTCTTTGAATTTGCAAACAAATTTGTAAACAAAAAAATAATTTTGCATGGTTTCTGGAAGTTAACAAGTGACTGTCACATAAAATTTCAATATGGGCAGTGAAATATATCTACCAACTAAAGCAGTCCCTGAGAAATTAACCAATTCAAGGGCTTAAGATATTTCAAGAGATGAGTTTTAATTAAGCAATGAATGTTTATGAGATACTGTGAAATATCCTCCATATAATATCTATTTCAGCTAAAACCTCTAAACATATATGTAGAAAGAACAAATCACTAAAGTAACCTATTGAGGGTATTTCATTGAACTCTTTCTGGCAAGTGAGTCAATAAAGCAAAAAAAAAAAAAAAACCATGATGGTACAAATTACTATAACGTAGCTGAATACAGGGGTGACTTTCCTATTAATAAATACAGAAGACTTTTCAGAAGTGAATCCTATATTAAGGAATGTAGAACTTCCCTTTAGTAAATGGCTCTGGTTTGCTTAGTTGCCCTGGTGAATGATTCTAGATTCCTCTCTGATTGAATGTAGTGACAGTTTCTAATGTTGCTTCCCATAATTACACAAACTTATTACATATTCTGCACTAACTATAAGATCTACAGGCGGTAGGCTGAAAGGGACTGCAATCGATTGCTAAAAATATTAAGTATATGGGTACCGAAAGTAGTAGTTCTCTCAACGATTACAAATATTTTACTTTATTTTATCTATTTATTTTTTGGCTTCCCGTGAGCCTCCAGTTTCTGAGGTTAAAAGTCTAACTGCTAGATAAATGAAATGCTGAGTGATTTTTAAACTCAGAGGAAAACAAACATGGGGGCATGAAGGAAGCATTATAAATGGAGAATTAAACCTAGACTTTAGACCCAGATCTTCTGCTTAGTTACTATGTCATGTTGGAGAATTTTTTAAAACATTCTTACCCTTAACTCTTCATTTGTAAAATGAAAATAATAGTTAACTCATTTGTAAGAGAATTGTGAGGGTTAGAAGCAATATGCTAAAAGTATCTAGCATGGCTCCTGGTATATAGTAGATACTTAAACAATGATGATTATTTATCAAATTGTTACAATTATAAACTGTATATTAAAAAGTACCTACTATGCATAGCCCTCTATAAGTCAGACCCTCAAGCAATGGGTAGCACTTGAGGGCAAAATATATCAGTGTATGACCTCACCAAAGGCCACAGTGAGAGGACAACACTTGAGAGCATCCTTAATAAACTTGAATAAGTGATGGTTTGTAAGAAATATAACATCCAAAATCAATGTTTACTATGAAGTACATTAGACATGAGGCTGAAAACACTTAGAGATAAATTTAAAAGCAGTAACAAAGAGTTTTTAGGCTTCCTGAGGCAACTTTCCAACAATAAATGACTCAGAAAGGGAATGAGCTGAGAAGAAAGGAGGTAGAGGAGAAAGAAGAAAGAAGAAGTTGTCATCCAGGAACGACTTCCTGACTGACATCTTTGTAGAAAGAGGGGGCACTCAGAAGTATCTGGGAGAGCTGAGTTCTACGATTTAGAATGTGTGATGTTGAAATAAACATAAAGTAATTTTTACTCATTAGCTAATGAAGCCTAGGAATTCAGTGTGCAAATGGCTGAGAGGATTGAAGTTGGAGACAGTAGAAGATTATTTAGGAGGTCAATCAATGAAGTAAGAAGCAGCTGAATGAGAAGATAGATGGTGAAGATCTTTGGAAATGAATTCATGTCGGAGATAATGCACTTTGTAAGTAACCCCAGATTTAAAATCATTCAGAATGATTGCTAGATTACACGTTAAAGTTTTAAAAACAAATAAAACATTAAAAAAACAAACAAATTATTAAAGAGAAGTGATTCTGACACTTGTTAAAACATAAAGGAAGACTTGGCAGGATGCCTGGGTGGCACAGTTGGTTGGGCATTCGACTCCTGGTTTTGGCTCAGGTCGTAATGTCGAGCTCTGTAATGGGCTCCACACTTGGAGAGGGTTCTGCTTGGGATTATCCCTCTCTCTCTTCCCCTCCCACTCATGCTCTCTTTCTCTGTCTCTGTCTCTCTATCTCTCGAATAAGAAGATCTTGATTTAAAAAAAAAAAAGGCTTTGCAATAACGGTGAGAAATTGTGCTCAACTCCAAATACAGCAAAGCAAGTGGGAATTTACAGCTAAAGAGCAGACTGCAGGGGTCAGTAGATAGAAAATAATTAAGAGGAAAGAGACTTAAAGCATGACGGGATTCTTGCTAACAGGACTCTTGCTAAAAGCAAGCCAAGGACTTCTATATCAAAGATGGGGACAGAGAACTTGATCAGATATGGAGGGTGATCTGATATCAAGGGTAGGAAGATGATGTCTTAGCAGGATTCTTTGATAAGACTGGTTTAGACTAGTTGAAAAGAAGGCTCAGGGGAATCTGTCTAAAGTTTGGTCAAGGAGAAAGTCTTTGGAAGGATATTTGGTGCTTTGCTTCTGCTATGTGGATAAGACTCAATTTCTGCTACCTAAAACACATCTATTTTACTTGTTAAGTAGGCTCCATGCTAGGCATGGAGGCCCAACACAGAGCTTGAACTCGCAACCCTGAGATCAAGACCTGAGCTGAGATCCGAGAGTTGGATGTTTAACTGACTGAGCCACCCAGGCGGCCCGTAACATAAATCTATTTTAATATGAGGGGTATTTTAAAGATTATCCCTTAACAAGTTTGAAAATAGCATGTATCATTGTTGTATTAAAGCTCATAATCAACACAACCAGGAACACCTCTACAAACCTCACACCTTTGTGCATCTAACCCCTCTAGCAAGACTGAATAGCGAAGGAAGGAGGCAGGAAAGGAAAGGTACGGAAAGGGTTGGATGCTAGATTAGTCACAAGACTGGTCAGAATTTGTAAATTAGGTGAGTGTCTGTCACAGTCGATGATTGCATTTTCAGAACTCGTCAGACTGGAGGGAATTAGTTTGTCTGTGGTGTGATCTTAGGACATTATCTATGCGTCCAAAGGAATTGATATTGAAAGAGCTTGACTGTAGGAGGCCAATGTAGATAGTCTATAATCACAATTTGCTTGATAGTTTTTATGATTTGCTAGTGTATTTTGCAAGTCATGGTTTCTGCCTAAATTCCCAGTTCCCAGTTCCCGTCTGCCAACTTAATGATCAGCTCCTTAAAACCGGTGGTTTTAAAAGATTTAATTTGCCGCCATCTAGTGGGGGTATCCTTTCATTTTTCTATTAAATCTAAAAGAAATGGATTTAGACATTTTAAAATAGAGTTCACAGTGTGGTTTTGATTTGTATTTCCCTGATGGCAAGTGATGCAGAGCATCTTCTCATATGCATGTTGGCCATATCTATGTCTTCCTCTGTGAGATTTCTGTTCATGTCTTTTGCCCATTTCATGATTGGATTGTTTGTTTCTTTGGTGTTGAGTTTAATAAGTTCTTTATAGATCTTGGAAACTAGCCCTTTATCTGATATGTCATTTGCAAATATCTTCTCCCATTCTGTAGGTTGTCTTTGAGTATGCTGAGTGAAGTAAGTCAGTCGGAGAAGGACAAACATTATATGTTCTCATTCATTTGGGGAATATAAATAATAGTGAAAGGGAAAATAAGGGAAGGGAGAAGAAATGGGTGGGAAATATCAGAAAGGGAGACAGAACGTAAAGACTGCTAACTCTGGGAAACGAACTAGGGGTGGTAGAAGGGGAGGAGGGCAGGGGGTGGGAGTGAATGGGTGACGGGCACTGGGGGTTATTCTGTATGTTAGTAAATTGAACACCAATAAAAAATAAATTAAAAAAAAAAGAAAATGTAAACAAAGTTATAAGACACATCCCAATTTTGGAAATACCAAGTGTAGGAAAAACTGTCTTTGAATTTGCAAACAAATTTGTAAACAAAAAAATAATTTTGCATGGTTTCTGGAAGTTAACAAGTGACTGTCACATAAAATTTCAATATGGGCAGTGAAATATATCTACCAACTAAAGCAGTCCCTGAGAAATTAACCAATTCAAGGGCTTAAGATATTTCAAGAGATGAGTTTTAATTAAGCAATGAATGTTTATGAGATACTGTGAAATATCCTCCATATAATATCTATTTCAGCTAAAACCTCTAAACATATATGTAGAAAGAACAAATCACTAAAGTAACCTATTGAGGGTATTTCATTGAACTCTTTCTGGCAAGTGAGTCAATAAAGCAAAAAAAAAAAAAAACCATGATGGTACAAATTACTATAACGTAGCTGAATACAGGGGTGACTTTCCTATTAATAAATACAGAAGACTTTTCAGAAGTGAATCCTATATTAAGGAATGTAGAACTTCCCTTTAGTAAATGGCTCTGGTTTGCTTAGTTGCCCTGGTGAATGATTCTAGATTCCTCTCTGATTGAATGTAGTGACAGTTTCTAATGTTGCTTCCCATAATTACACAAACTTATTACATATTCTGCACTAACTATAAGATCTACAGGCGGTAGGCTGAAAGGGACTGCAATCGATTGCTAAAAATATTAAGTATATGGGTACCGAAAGTAGTAGTTCTCTCAACGATTACAAATATTTTACTTTATTTTATCTATTTATTTTTTGGCTTCCCGTGAGCCTCCAGTTTCTGAGGTTAAAAGTCTAACTGCTAGATAAATGAAATGCTGAGTGATTTTTAAACTCAGAGGAAAACAAACATGGGGGCATGAAGGAAGCATTATAAATGGAGAATTAAACCTAGACTTTAGACCCAGATCTTCTGCTTAGTTACTATGTCATGTTGGAGAATTTTTTAAAACATTCTTACCCTTAACTCTTCATTTGTAAAATGAAAATAATAGTTAACTCATTTGTAAGAGAATTGTGAGGGTTAGAAGCAATATGCTAAAAGTATCTAGCATGGCTCCTGGTATATAGTAGATACTTAAACAATGATGATTATTTATCAAATTGTTACAATTATAAACTGTATATTAAAAAGTACCTACTATGCATAGCCCTCTATAAGTCAGACCCTCAAGCAATGGGTAGCACTTGAGGGCAAAATATATCAGTGTATGACCTCACCAAAGGCCACAGTGAGAGGACAACACTTGAGAGCATCCTTAATAAACTTGAATAAGTGATGGTTTGTAAGAAATATAACATCCAAAATCAATGTTTACTATGAAGTACATTAGACATGAGGCTGAAAACACTTAGAGATAAATTTAAAAGCAGTAACAAAGAGTTTTTAGGCTTCCTGAGGC
The DNA here is from genome assembly GCF_011100685.1 of Canis lupus familiaris. Classification (NCBI taxonomy): domain Eukaryota; kingdom Metazoa; phylum Chordata; class Mammalia; order Carnivora; family Canidae; genus Canis; species Canis lupus. The sequence goes on along the minus strand of NC_049224.1, from coordinate 8,628,245 downwards.
AACTTTCCAACAATAAATGACTCAGAAAGGGAATGAGCTGAGAAGAAAGGAGGTAGAGGAGAAAGAAGAAAGAAGAAGTTGTCATCCAGGAACGACTTCCTGACTGACATCTTTGTAGAAAGAGGGGGCACTCAGAAGTATCTGGGAGAGCTGAGTTCTACGATTTAGAATGTGTGATGTTGAAATAAACATAAAGTAATTTTTACTCATTAGCTAATGAAGCCTAGGAATTCAGTGTGCAAATGGCTGAGAGGATTGAAGTTGGAGACAGTAGAAGATTATTTAGGAGGTCAATCAATGAAGTAAGAAGCAGCTGAATGAGAAGATAGATGGTGAAGATCTTTGGAAATGAATTCATGTCGGAGATAATGCACTTTGTAAGTAACCCCAGATTTAAAATCATTCAGAATGATTGCTAGATTACACGTTAAAGTTTTAAAAACAAATAAAACATTAAAAAAACAAACAAATTATTAAAGAGAAGTGATTCTGACACTTGTTAAAACATAAAGGAAGACTTGGCAGGATGCCTGGGTGGCACAGTTGGTTGGGCATTCGACTCCTGGTTTTGGCTCAGGTCGTAATGTCGAGCTCTGTAATGGGCTCCACACTTGGAGAGGGTTCTGCTTGGGATTATCCCTCTCTCTCTTCCCCTCCCACTCATGCTCTCTTTCTCTGTCTCTGTCTCTCTATCTCTCGAATAAGAAGATCTTGATTTAAAAAAAAAAAGGCTTTGCAATAACGGTGAGAAATTGTGCTCAACTCCAAATACAGCAAAGCAAGTGGGAATTTACAGCTAAAGAGCAGACTGCAGGGGTCAGTAGATAGAAAATAATTAAGAGGAAAGAGACTTAAAGCATGACGGGATTCTTGCTAACAGGACTCTTGCTAAAAGCAAGCCAAGGACTTCTATATCAAAGATGGGGACAGAGAACTTGATCAGATATGGAGGGTGATCTGATATCAAGGGTAGGAAGATGATGTCTTAGCAGGATTCTTTGATAAGACTGGTTTAGACTAGTTGAAAAGAAGGCTCAGGGGAATCTGTCTAAAGTTTGGTCAAGGAGAAAGTCTTTGGAAGGATATTTGGTGCTTTGCTTCTGCTATGTGGATAAGACTCAATTTCTGCTACCTAAAACACATCTATTTTACTTGTTAAGTAGGCTCCATGCTAGGCATGGAGGCCCAACACAGAGCTTGAACTCGCAACCCTGAGATCAAGACCTGAGCTGAGATCCGAGAGTTGGATGTTTAACTGACTGAGCCACCCAGGCGGCCCGTAACATAAATCTATTTTAATATGAGGGGTATTTTAAAGATTATCCCTTAACAAGTTTGAAAATAGCATGTATCATTGTATTAAAGCTCATAATCAACACAACCAGGAACACCTCTACAAACCTCACACCTTTGTGCATCTAACCCCTCTAGCAAGACTGAATAGCGAAGGAAGGAGGCAGGAAAGGAAAGGTACGGAAAGGGTTGGATGCTAGATTAGTCACAAGACTGGTCAGAATTTGTAAATTAGGTGAGTGTCTGTCACAGTCGATGATTGCATTTTCAGAACTCGTCAGACTGGAGGGAATTAGTTTGTCTGTGGTGTGATCTTAGGACATTATCTATGCGTCCAAAGGAATTGATATTGAAAGAGCTTGACTGTAGGAGGCCAATGTAGATAGTCTATAATCACAATTTGCTTGATAGTTTTTATGATTTGCTAGTGTATTTTGCAAGTCATGGTTTCTGCCTAAATTCCCAGTTCCCAGTTCCCGTCTGCCAACTTAATGATCAGCTCCTTAAAACCGGTGGTTTTAAAAGATTTAATTTGCCGCCATCTAGTGGGGGTATCCTTTCATTTTTCTATTAAATCTAAAAGAAATGGATTTAGACATTTTAAAATAGAGTTCACAGTGTGGTTTTGATTTGTATTTCCCTGATGGCAAGTGATGCAGAGCATCTTCTCATATGCATGTTGGCCATATCTATGTCTTCCTCTGTGAGATTTCTGTTCATGTCTTTTGCCCATTTCATGATTGGATTGTTTGTTTCTTTGGTGTTGAGTTTAATAAGTTCTTTATAGATCTTGGAAACTAGCCCTTTATCTGATATGTCATTTGCAAATATCTTCTCCCATTCTGTAGGTTGTCTTTGAGTATGCTGAGTGAAGTAAGTCAGTCGGAGAAGGACAAACATTATATGTTCTCATTCATTTGGGGAATATAAATAATAGTGAAAGGGAATATAAGGGAAGGGAGAAGAAATGTGTGGGAAGTATCAGAAAGGGAGACAGAACGTAAAGACTGCTAACTCTGGGAAACGAACTAGGGGTGGTGGAAGGGGAGGAGGGCGGGGGGTGGGAGTGAATGGGTGACGGGCACTGGGGGTTATTCTGTATGTTAGTAAATTGAACACCAATAAAAAATAAATTAAAAAAATAAAAAATAAAATAAATAAAATAGAGTTCACAGGCTGTTACATTTGGTACTTACATTTTCCTTCAGGAAAATATTCTCGGTTATCAGCTACAGAATTATTTATGTTTCCAGGACTCTGTGAGAGTTGGAGTTACTATATTCGGTGTGCAGTAGTTTTTGTTTGTGCTTTGGTTTATGTTGTGCTTACTTTCACAGCAGTGCATAATATATTTATAAAACAAGTTCCAACACAGAAGGGTTTTTTTTTGTGTGTTTTTTTTTTCTTTTTTTATTCATGAGAGACAGAGACAGAGAGGCAGAGACACAGGCAGAGGGAGAAGCAGCTCCATGCAGGGAGCCTGATGTGGAACTAGATCCTGGGACTCCAGGATCATGCCCTGAGCTAATGTCAGGCACTAAACCGCTGAGCCACCCTATTTGTGTGATCAGTACTAATTACAGCAGTTCTACTTCTGCTATCGCTGCCTAGTACAGCTATGGATTCGTTCGTAATTAGAGTTAGCTAAGCAGAATAGTATTGATGATGTTAAACCATGGGCAACTATTAGCCGAGGGATCCCCCCCAACACAGAAGTTTTAAGGAAAAATGTTAAACTTTAAATCAGATGGTAAAATTTTCTTAACTAGGCATCAGGAATGCCTGATTTCCAAGCTTTTGAGGCTGGGATTGATTACACACAAATCGGGAACCAGGAGGGGGTGGTTAAACTGGCCCATAGACAGTTTTAGCAGATTGACTGACATTTTATGTAGGTAGTAATTTGACGGAGAGGGACATCTACTTCTCTCATTTCTGCAAGGCAAGAGGCCTTCTCCTATGTTACCCAGAAAGGCACACTGGGGACTCTTTCTGGTCACCCCATCTACCTCATCCCCAGGAGGGACTGATTTATCAAATTGGTGAAAGTGGTCAGGATCGAGCATGTGGACCCCAGGCCCACAAGTTATCTGTGCTCTTTACCTATGACAACGTGGTAAGTCTGATTCAGTGGGAGGAAATGTATTATTTCAGCTCCAAGCGCCAGCTGTGCTCTTCCATCTAGCCTTGCCAGCAGTACAGCCGATATTTTACTCCTCACCTTAAATGTTTTCAGAACTCAAAGGCACAAAGGGGGTTTAATTAGTATCACCATGGACCCCAGTATTTTTGCATATGGATACGTGAAAAGGACAATTGAATTAGAAGTAAAATAAACAGTGAAAGGTCCGGGGGGGGGGGTGCTTTGTGGGACTTGGGGATTTATCATAAATGGAGAACGAATAAATAAATAAATAAATAAAATAAATGGAGAATGAACGTGTTGGAGGGTCAGGCAAAAGAGAGAGATACTAAAAAGGTATCGAAGTAAATACAGGGGCTGAGGGAGTGACTGCTTACTTAGCTTGACCAAGTTGATTTTCTTCAAAGTGGGGTAGTTTCAAGAAACTCAGAGCAGGACACCTGTTTGTATTCATAGATGTTTCTACGTAATTCAGGTCCTGGGGCATATTATAAAAGCACTTTGTGGAGTGCTTGGGTGGCTCAGGCGGTTAAGCGTCCTACTCTTGGTTTTGGCTCAGGTCATGATCTCCTGGGTTGTGAGATCCAGCCCTAGTTGGTCTCCAAAGAGCAATTTGCTAGAGATGCTCTCCCTCTGCCCCTCCCCACATATGGGCACCCACTTGCAGGTGTTCAATTGTATGTGCAAGCGCGCAAGCATGCACACTCTCTCTCAAATAAATCAATCTGTGGGTGGAAAAGCCTACCTTTCTTTACATCTCTAGTAATCAGATAAAGAATCTAAATGACCAATGAAATTGAAAACTGGAAGAAGTGGGAATTTAACATTTATTGATCTACTGTGGGTCCCACTAAATAATGCATGTATATTTGGTGCACCTCTTATCCTCCTTCACTCTTCTGCTGTTCTTTTCTCCTCTCAAAGGGGCTGGCCCTGCAGGCTGCAGTTCCCAGGCTTTGTAAGCAACAGCTCCCTGTTAGATTGGCCAGTGGGAAGGTGGAAAGGTGGAAGAAATCAGGGTGTTTCTCTCCCTCTTTTTGTCATGGCAGCTTCTCTACCAACAGATCCATCTTCCACATGGATCCATTTCCTGCCATTCAACACCAGCCAGTGAGCTTCAGGAACACTGCCTTCTCTTTCTGTGTCCATCCAGCAGGAATGGTGGAGCAGTTTCTTGCTCTTGCTAATTTCTGGAGGGCCTCACTGTTCCCTACTTGGTTTTTCAATCTTTCCATTATCTATTACCAATTCCTGGTATTAACTTCTTTTTGTAAAACCATGTACAGTGGTCTCTGGTTTTGTTTTCCTCTTAGGACCCTGACAATATATACAAAATACATATATATGTGTACATATAGTTCGATTCTGATTCTGATTCCATCTCCAACTCCTTCCTAGGAAAGCGTCTTTGGCAAGACAGAGGGAAGTGACGCAGACTCTTTTAGGAGCACTATGTTATGTGATATAATTGAGCTTTAAGAAGAGGTCTATATTAGTAAGAGAAAGTGTTGACTTACGGTTGCTTTGGTTTGAGTGCTCTGAAGACCTGCCCTACCTAGATAGCACCATAGCATCACTAATAGAAGTCTCTAAGAGGGGAGACTTGTAGGTGGGGAGAAAGATGAAGTCCTGAGGGGGCTGGCAGGGAGGATGGGGAGACAGGAAGGTCTCCTCACTCTAGGAACAACTGATCTCTTATCTATAATCTCATGTTCATTGTCTCCTCAGCCCTGGGATTGAGAGAGAGGATGTGGGAAACCCAGACTTTTTTACTTGGAGGTTCTCTCCTTCCAAGAATTTTTTGGGATATTTCTTAGCACATTCTACAAATCTCTACTGTCAAAGTATGATTTTTATGATGAAATATAAAGTGAAAATGTTGAAAATATTGCTCACCCAAATGAAGTTAGCAGTATCAAATATTTAGTTATCTCATTAATAAGGGAACCAGCAAGATGGTGACACTGGTTCAAAAAACGAATTGCAAAAAATCAAAGTGTTTATAGTGGCTTAAAGGTAGGAGAGTAGAATAAGAATAGTAATTAAAATATAAAACTTGTTAATATTCTGCAGGGCACTAAAACTGCAACCCCTGGGGTTCATCTCTTTCTATCAGACAGAAATCATTTCATCTCTTGAACAAAATTCATTTGTACTGCTATCAGAAAATAATTATGCATATCAGCTTCTACAAGTTAATAACAACCTTTATAGAGACATGAGTTATCATTATCATTCTTAAAATAACAAGTCAAGCCAAAGTACTCACCTCTAGAGAATTAGATAATATTTCTGTGAACTTCAGTACCTACCATGACACTGAAGTGAAGCCCAGTAATCTCTTTTGCCTATTTCAAAGATTTGGATACCTCTTCTGAACATTTGCTTGAAACCTGAACTGACCTCTGATTCGAGTATGGCCCATCTCTTACGAAGGTTGCCACTGACTGACCTGAAGCCAGCTTTCCCCAAGCTGTCACACTTCTCTCCCAACAAGTTAACCTCCAATGTTGATTCCAGCTACAGTGACCAATCATCCAGATTCTCCTGGGTCTGAAAGATTTCCTGAAATATGGGAACCTCAGGAGTAGAACCAGAAAATTCTGGGCAAACCAGGACAAGTTGGTTATCCTCACATATCCTCACAAAAGCCCATTCCCAATTCCACAAAAAAAAAAAAAAAAAAAAAAAAAAAAGATAATATAAACCAAAATTCTACTGTAGTCTTCAGCGTATTAGAAGACAGAGTTAGTAAAACAAAACAACAAAAAATTCTCAAAACTAGACATTACAAATAACCGTTCCAAGAATCCCCACCAAACTATTCCAACATAACTGCCTGTGAACTTCTCTACCCTTAGTTCCCAGCATCCTGCCATATTATATTTAGCTCCTACTCATATGAGTCTCCTTCAGCATGACTGTCCTGCTCAGAATTCAGGACCAGGACTCCCCCAAGGACTCCATAAGAAGTTAAAATGGAGAGTTTTTCATTTTGAAAGGGAACAAACTTCAGAGATGTGGCTCCATTTCTTAGTAGGAAAAACCTTTATTTATAATGCAGAGTAATTTCCCTCCTCACTATACTATATTCCTTCATTTCAGGATGGAATATTGGCTTACCATAGGAAAAGCCCTACTAAACTGTTTAGATTTCTCCCCTAAAACAAAAGAAATAGCTGATCTCAAATCTTCCCCATTTATAGAAACAACAACAACAAAAAAAAAAACTGCTTGTAAATTTAAAATTGTAGGATTTTCCCTTCTCACAATATGTAGTATTTTATATTTTTCAAAGATGGTTGCAATAATACATACCACCCAACAAACTCTATCACAATGTGTCATTGGCAGCTCTTCACCGAGAGGTGGGATCTATGTATCTTCCCCCTTGAATGTGAGTGGGCTTTGGACTACATCCAGAGTGAAGCCTGCTACCTTCTGAGACTGGATCCTAAAGCAACTTGATACCTACCATCCCCAATACAAAAACAAAACAAAACAAATATACATCTATATCATATAAATATATATATGTACAAAATAAATATATAAATACATTAAAATAATTTTTAAATGTTGACCAGGTACACATAACAAGCTAAAGAACTTGTTCACATATAGAGGTAGATAGGGATGCAGAATCAATCCTCTCATCATCCTTAATTATTTCTAATGATCGATCAGCTGAAAACTTAATTAAGTCCTCCTTCAATTCTGTTGAAAGTAAAGAATGAGAAATTACCAGACTTGCAGAAAAACATAATTTAACTCGTTAGTGTCACTCATCATCTCAACACTGACAACCCTGTTTTAGATAGTCACTTTATTTGGCACTGGAGAATTTCCCTCAAATAAGGAATGACCACTTTACTTACACTTCATCAGCTCTAATTTATTGCTTTTTCTTAATCTTGCAACAGAAGTTTTTATTAACTACTTCAGAAAGAATCCATTAAAAGTGTCAATAATCCTTAGAATATTTGAGTAGTTAAACTAAACTAAGTTTCCACTGAGAGTATTTTTTTGTCTATTTTATAGTAAAAGACAAGCTGGCTTTTGGCTTTTGGAATTGTGCTCTTTCGGTTCATGCTTCCATTAATTTCTGAATCTGTGTTTTGATTCATGAATTTTTAAGAGGGTGTTGAGAGAAAGAAACCAGAACCTTGCCTGAAACCATGCCATAAATCTAGGGTATTCCACAGTGAAACAGCACCTCTGGGGAAATCTTCTTACTACAAATAATATTAACCTTCAGGAAACGCCATTTTCTACAGTCTTGAGGACAGCAGGTTTAACCACCGTCTATTGCATGTCATAGTAATTCAAAGGGGTATTGCAAAATTTTGCTAGAAATCAGTTCTCAGAGTTGCAGTAAAGACCCACTTGTCCAAAATAATGGGGAAAAAATGTACAGTCATGGTGGTATGAGCCACAAAGAGGGAGGTATTGCTGGTACAATCAGCCTGTCTTCTTGGCATTTCAGGCCATGGCCATGCCTGGACAAAGGGAGGGAGAGAGTACCGGTAGGTGGGAAAGAGACAGAAACATTTTGAGCGGGAAGTGGGGAAATGTTAAAAGTTTAGTGAGTTAAGGGGTGCCTGGGTGGTTCAGTCAGTTAAGCAGTTAGGTGTCTACCTTTGGCTCAGGTCATGATCCTAGAGTCTCAGGATCCAGTCCTGCCTCAGGCTCCCTGCTCTGCAGGGAGTCTGTGTCTTCCTCTGCCCCTCCCCTGCACCTGCATCTGCTTGCTCACACACTCTCTCAAGTAAATAAAATCTTAAAAAAAAAAAAAAAAAAAAAAAAGTTTAGTGATTTACATGAAGAAAGAATTAGGCGCATTATTGTGTTACTTTAAGATTTGAGGTACTGTTGGTCATTGATGTGTCCAAAAGGGCAATAAGTCTCTTTGTCTACAGACAATGTAAATAGAAACTTCTATTCATTGAATTTCTTTTTTGTCTTTTTATATTTATACCTTTGTCCTAGCTTGTTACAGCATTAATCTTGTCAGTAAAAATTCCTGCCCTGACAATATAAATATTTAACATCTCTGAACTTCCATTTCTTTATTTGTAAAATATGGAGATTAATGCCTAATTCGGTACAAGGTAAAAATTAAAATTATGGGTATTAAAACCTACTACAGCCCAAACACACTGTAGGTGTTTGGTAATTGATGAAAACAATGGTCATTATTAGGGTCAACTAGAAATTCGTAGGCAAAATCCCTCATGCAGTACATAACACAAAAAGTTGGAATTCATAAGGAGTTATTATCCCCGGGCAGAGTACTTCTTGTTCAAGTTATTTCAGTTGAACGCATAAGCTACACATGAACCCATGTGTAGGTAAGCATTGTTCGTTGTTGTTGTTGTTGTTGTTGTTGTTTAGCATTGTTCTTTTGTGAGGGGAAAAAAGGCAATTCTACTCTCCCACCTTGCCAGTCCTCTACTACTCACATTCCTACACATGGGCAGATCACCAGAACCAGGCCTACATCTCTCACCATGAAGACAGGAGTAATGGTGTGATTAAGGCAAGGTTTAGGAGGAGTCCTGTAAATATAAACCAGGAAAGGTAGGTGGTGAACAGAATTGTGACGATTTCTTCCCTCAAAGGAAACTTGGTTGGGAGTGTAGGAAAGGCCTATCAATAATATTAACAGTTCAGGTCTGAAGAGTTGCTTCAGCTCTAAAACCTAGCACTAAAAATACCACTTGACATTAGTGATCTTTCTGACCATTGGCTTCTAGATACAGGCTCTGTTGAGTTTGGGGAATTTGTCAAATGGTAATATTGTAATTTTGGAGGGTTGATATGAGCTCAAGTTGGAGGACTTTAAGATTCCCATCAATGTCTGCGTGCATTAGGATCAGGTCTTCCAAGTCTGTGTTAATTTTCTAGGGCTGTTGTAACAAAGTGCCACAAACTGGATGGCTTAAGCAACAGAGATTTATTGTCTCACAGTGCTGAAGACTAGAAATCTAACACTAGAAGTTTGTCAGCAGACTTGATCCCTTCTGAAGGTTGTGGAAAAGAATCGATGCTACCAGTCTCTCCTAGCTTCTGATGGTTTGCTGACAATCTATGGCCTTTTCTGAATTGTACCAGAAGCCTCAACCCTATCTCTGCCTTCACTTTCACATGGCATTGTTCTGTGTGCATATCTGTGTCTAAATCTCCCATTTTTAAAAGGGCTCCAATCATAGATTAGCGGCCACACTACTTCAGTATGAACTTATCTAAACTAATTACATGCACAATGACTCTATTCCCTCTAAGGTTACATTCTGAGGCGCCAAGGGTCAGGACTTGAACATATAAATTTTGAGGGTGTAAAATTCAGCCCTCAATAGGATCCTTTTAATTATCATCTGTAGCTGTAGTCTCCTAGACAAACCCGTGTCATTATAGAGAAAGGAGTGAAAGGCCACTGAAATAGGAATATGTGAGTACACTGCAGACAGCCAGCACCAGTTTATTTTTCCGTGGGGTGAACTAGTCAAAATAATAAGGGATTCATTGGAGAAAAGAGTCGCGAGGGTTAGGAGACAATTATTCATGAGTCTTTCTCATTACTCTGTATCTTATGTAAAGTGAACAAACTGAAGAGGGCGTAAATGTTGAGGAGTTTTAACGTGTTAAGGATTTAGAAACATGATTCTGAAGACCTGATGTTAAGTATTTTATGAAGATGGTGAAAAAAGTACCCAAGACAAAGGTAAAATTATTTTTCCATGACTATTTATTTGCAATTGATCCCCAAATATATAATATGGAAAGTCAAAAATAGTGATTTGCCTAAAGAATAAAGGACAGGCGATGAAGTGCTTGGTAGTGAATAATGGAATTGAAGGGACAAAGATTCATCAGGTAATTGGCAGAGTTCAGATAAAAATAGAAACATTTAGTATTATCTTGGGAGAGACCAATAAATTGGAATGAATAATGACCTTTTAAATGAGGAGATTAAATTTGACATTCTATAAAGATACTTGTTACATGGGTATCCGAGAAGGTTCTCCTGGATATGGAATATAGTGAGACTACTTTGCTATTTGGAGTCTAAAACCTATTAATTTTCAGAAACAAATTCTGCTCCTGCAGAGACCATTGGATTGCTCTTAAGAATTGTTTGGCATTGTAGGTTTGGTTTGGCTTTGCATGGTTCCATCAACTCTTCTTTATTTCCCCTCCCCATCTTATCATTATCCAATACATTCAAAGTGGTTGCCTTCAAAGTTAGGGCTATTTAGGCAAAAGTACACGTGGCCAGTTGTCAGTAGTTAGCTATATATCACACCTCACTAAACACGGCTGAATTTCCAATCAAAGCAGTTACTGATTCAGCAGCACTATCAGAAGCCTTTGCCCTGACATGTCAAAGGACACATATGAAGTGACATTTTGTGAAAGAAAAAAATAAATGCATGTATGTTACATAAGCTTGACTCTTGCCTCAAGGAAAAAATTAAATATTAAATGCATATACTGAATTTACAGGTCATCCTAGAAAAGTGGTTGTGTGTGTGCACATGTGTCTGCACTTGTATGTTAAATCAAATGCTTTGATTCTAATAGATCGAATTTTTCTCCAAGAAACAAATCTTGCTCCACAAAAATACCTCACATTATTCTAAAAGCTCTGATCAATCAACATTGCGTTCACACAATGTGGAAGGATTGGCTTCTCTGTTTCTTTTTCAGTGAATCTAATAACAGTTTTGTTTTTCTTATTTTTTTAAATTTTAACTCATTTTTTCTAGTCAGTTGTGGCATAGTATTAGGGCTAGTTTTCAATAACCATTAATCCATTCGCTCAATAAGCATCCTGAGTGAGAGAAAATAGAGTGATTAAAAATATGCGTTTGGACACTAATCTTGACTCCATCATGATCCAACTCTGAAATGTTTCAGTGCCTTGGTTTCCTCAAATGTAATTTAAGAATAACAATACTACCTCTCTCATAGAGAGGTTGCTGTATTAATTGAGACATGCATATTCCCTAGTCTAAAAAGCTATTGCTGGAGCAGTGGGGTGGGAATAAGGAGTTAGGTCAATGCAAGGCTCTAAGGACTGCAGACGGAGTAGATTTCCTTAGAATCAAGAGTATGTTTGGCAGATAAGGACTGACACTGCAGTAAGAGAACAGCACATAAATGCATGCCAATATATAAAATGAGAGCACATTTGGGGAAATTCAATACATTTTCCTGGCTAGAATAAAAGTGAGTCTAAAGAAAGAGTGAAAAAAAAAAAATAAGCATGGAGAAGGGGTGAGCTCACTTATCTTTAGGCATGTTTTATATACAGTATAATATATGTTGCAATAAGGTTATATTATACTATTTTAACTTTAAACAGCTTACTTATATTGATCACCTGAAACAAATTAAGACTCATCATAAATAACCAAAAAAACATGTTTTTATTTTGCTCCTTTAATGAAGATGATAATGAACAGGTTAACTACTGTTCCTCTTCACTATCTTGCTTTCTGGAAAAATAAGAAAATAGGGTCCAGCAATATCTATTGCAGTTACCATTGTCATGAAATACCTGAAAGTACCTGAAGATTTTGGAATTTCAAACAACTGTGACTTATGAGGGACACACATTGCTTTTCCTCCTCTGGCAGCTGAATCCTCTGTTTCTTGGGGGAATTGCATGGTCACCCACTTGATGTGATTCCAACCACGTGTAAATCCCAACCAACCCAGGTTGGTCAAGCAAGCACCACAGTCCTCTGGAATTAATGATTATTCCAGGAGCAGACACTCGACCCAAGCAGAGCACTTAGTTCTTTTCTGGCAATTAATATGAACCCTGGATGATAGGAGCTCTCCTTCCAATTATACAACTCTGCTGTCTCCAAGGTCAACATTGACACCACATATAGAAAGCCTGCCTGAAGGGAAAAATAGAGAAGAGCAGAGACAAGAGATGGAGAAAAAAAAAATGTCCAGCATAGAATCAAGTCCTAAACCAGCACCAATCATTCGGATTATCAGTTATATTTGCCAATAAACTTACTTTTTGTTAAACCAATTTAATCTGGGCAGCCCTGGTGGCTCAGCAGGTTTAGCGCCGCCTTAAGCCCAGGGCCTGATCCTGGAGACCCAGGATCGAGTCCCACGTTGGGCTCCCTGCATGGAGCCTGCTTCTCCCTCTGCCTATGTTTCTGCAACACTCTCTTTCTCTGTGTGTCTCTCATACATAAATAAATAAATCTTTTTTAAAAAAAAATTAATCAAACTTCTGACCCTAGCAAAAAAACAATTTAATCGAACTTCTGACCCTAGCAACCCAAAGACAATATAGATGATCTAAAATATGAAAATTTTTATCAGGACAACTGAATAGATAAAATAAAACAGGCATCTCAGAATATTTTATCTGTAGTAGCCCATTTCATGTATCTTATTAAACATATCAATAAAAAGTTCTACTATATACACTTACTTAAAGGAGTCTTGGGAGAATCCAACAAAGAAAAGCCCATCCCTAATTGGAATCACCTGTGCTTAGTAAACTCAATAGGAACTCTGATATTTTTCTTTCAGAATTCACCTAAGGCAAGGTGATTAAGGGTAAAGATTTTAAAGCCCTACCACAAAGTTTTGCCACTTACTAGCTATGTGACCCTCACCAAGTCAATTAACCTCTTTGTACCTCGGTTTCCTCTTTCATAAAATGGGTATAATAATTGTTCCTATCTCAGGGCACCTGGGTGTCTCAGTAAGTTAAGCATCTGACTCTTGATTTCAGCTCAGGTCATGACCTCAGGGTTGTGAGATCAAGCCCCATGTCAGGCTCTGAACTCAGTGGGAAGTCTGCTTGAAATTCTCTCTCTGTCTCTCTCTCTGTCTCTCTCTCTGTCTCTCTCTCTCTCAAAACAAACAAATAATAATCATTCCTTTTTCAGAAGGCTATTATAAAGATTAAACAAGTTAGTATACATAAGATTCTTAGAGCAGGGCTGGGCATATAATAAACAAAATGTTTAAAAAGAAGATGATGCTACTTGTTAAGCTGTGGTATAGAACTGCAAAGCACTTTTTAAATGAATACAAAGAATAGTCTTCATAAAATTAATATATTCACTAACATTCCTGTTGAATGGTGAATTTTAGATTAATGAAGTTTATATATCTCTGTTTCTCTTTCAATTATTACCTGTTTTGTATACTTTTTTGTTACTGAGGTAGTCCAAAAATTAACATCTAAATTTGCGTACTTAATCTGAATCATTTAACAACTAAATTGCTTCCTAAGAACTTAATTTAAGGCAGACTATAGGAATCGTTAACTCAATTAAGATCCAAAAGTCAGTGGAAGTAATTACACTGGTCCTTCCATAGTGAACTCTGGCATGGGAAAATCACTTGGCAAGGCCCTGCCCTATTCTCAACACTGGACAGGGAAGGAGCTACTCACCAAGTTCAGTAAGTAAACAGATATTAGTCCACTGTAGTTAAGCCTTGAGCTATAAATTGTATTTGTAAGTAAATTATAATTGGCAAATTATAGGCCAATTTAGCAGTTTTAATATTTACTAAAAACTTTTTAAAAAGCAACACAAAACTAAACACTTAAAGAGGCAGAAAACCAGCATTGTCACTTACTAGGTAAGAGACTTTAGTCAAATCATATAATCTCACTGTGTCTCAAGGTCCTTATGAAATAAATACAATCCTCACCCGTAGTCAAAGCAATGACTGCTGTATGGTTCAACAGAAATAATTTTGATCAGCTTTTTTAAAGCTACGTGATGCGATTGCAAACCAGCTCTTCTACGTGACTTAGAATCTTCCAGGCAATTTTAGCGGTGCTAATAAGCAGCTCCGTTGCTCTGACACACACACAGAACTATTTCCATTTTACAATGAGTAAACTGAGACATAACAATGATAAAGAATGGTTCCAAAATGACTCACAGAGCAAGTTAGGAGTCCAGATTCAAATCCAGTTTGAACTGTCATAAAAATGTTGTTTGCCAAAAAAAAAAAAAAAAAAAAAGTGTTGTTTGCCTAACCCAGATGCCTTCTCTCGTTTTCTTCAGGCCTCACCACTAATTCCAGCCATGGCTCTGGTGATCAGTTAAGGATTTATTTGACTCACTCATGTTGACAACACCTTGCCTCAAGCAACACCCCCCCCCCCCCCAGAGCCTTCCAATTCTGTGCCCTTAGAGTCCTGCAGGATCAGCACACACCCAAGTGCAACTGGGGAGTAGTTAACCCCCAATTACCCTCCATCAGTGCAGTATGAGAGCAAAGGGCAAAGGCTTTGTCCTGTGCACCCTCAGGTAGACAGTGCTGGGATAGTCTACACTTCCTGGGAAGGATGGAGCCCTTGGGACCTCAGCCAATGGCCATCTCAGTAACTCAGCTTTGTCTCAGCCTTCCCTGCCTCCCTGTTTGGTGTCACCCTCACTGCTATCATTCTGCCTCCCAAACAACCACGGACACACAAACCCTTTCCTCAGACTCTGCTTTTTTAGGAGATGTCAAATTAAGATATGGATTAACTGAGGAATTATAGATCAAATTTCAACCAAATTAAGAACACTAATACCAGGCACTAATAATAATATAAAAAATGAGCCTTATTATTTTAGGTGTAGTACATAAAACAAAGAAAGACAGACTTGGCAGAAAGGACTCACAGTTCTGGTCACAGGAGAATGGATTTCGCCATCTGGATATTCTTACTCAGGGTGGATGGGATAGTGATGAATATTACAATCATGAGCCTCTTAGGCAAAACTCCATCTCCACCGGGCTTCCTTATTAATGATTTATCTTATTTTTACAGAGAATACTAGCAGACAAGTAGGGCCTCAAAGCATAATTAGATCAAACAAAATATTCTCAACACCTCTACACTCACGTAAGTGCCTCCCTTGCACGTGTTCAGGCTCCCAGCTCCTATTAATTAAAATAGGCCTGCTTGTGATGCATCTCCTCCGAAGTCGACAAAGCAGAGAGAAATGGAGCCAAAGTACAAAGGGACGATTGTTTCTCTTTGCTCATTTAAGATCCAGTTGGTCCATTCGGATTACTTTTCTTAGGAAAAAGTTTGACCAAAGTTAGAAATCAAATTGTGTCTGTGATGGGGTCATTCTGGCCAGCACAGTGGTCCTTCCCTCAGGTCTCTCGTAGGTTTGGGGGCCACCATTCTGAACATCTCCACGTCACTTTCTCCTCTGCTTTCTGAATAAGGAGAGAGCCTTACTGCTGCTCATGGAAATATTCCCACATTTGCTGGACTTCCCTTATCTTAGGCTCTAACATTAAAAAATCACAAGGAGAACCATATGAAATATTCCACATGATGCACTACTATCTCCTATTGTTTAAATTCTTATGAAGGCAAGAGTTTGTGGGGATTCATTATTAAGGTGGTTGCTGCTAAACTATCAATAAAAGTGCTCACTGGCATAAAATTAGGATGTGCTGTTAATCTCCCTGTCATGAGGGTTCCATTTATAAAGCTGGGATGATAAGATCTACTTCACGCAAGATGAAATGAGAAATCTATATAAGACTCTTGGCCCAAAGTTTGATATATTCTCATTGTTCAAAGTATGTAATAAATATTCAATCCTCTCCTTGATATACAGAAATGAGAGCCTTTTGTTACTCCTGATTCTAGCAATGTGCATAGTATTACTAAAATTGAATAACAATGGCTATCACTTGTACTTATTATTTGTCAGGCACTTTGCAAAGCACTTTTCATGTGCTTTGTCATTTAACTCTATACTCCGTGCATTAGACATACATATCCCACTTTTGCAGATATAGAGAAAAGGAGGCAAGAGATGTACTTAATTTACAAAGAACGCACAGCTAACCAGAATTCAAGCAGATCTAACACAAAAACCCAAACTACTAACCAAGCGGATACTTATAAATATCACTAAATTACCAGTTGGTTAAAGACTTAACACAACTTCCAACGAAAAATAACCCAGTGATAACCACTAGAAGAGCATTCTAATAATACAAGCTGAAAATCCTGTCAAATTAATTAGAAATTCTGTTCTTTCATAGATACTGATTAACAAGTGAAACCCGTTGGTAGGAATGTAAACTGGTACAGCCACTGTATAAATAGTATCAAGTTTCCTAAAAAAAAAAAAAAAGAACTAGAAATACCGTAAAATCCAGTAATTTCACTACTGGGTATTTACCCAAAGAAAAAGAAAACACTAATTTGAGAAGGTATATACACCCCTATGTTTATTGTAGAATTCTTTACAACAGCCAAGATGTGGGCAACCTAAGTGCCAACCTATAAGTGAATGGATAAGGAAAATGTGATACACACACATACATGTACACACATGCAATGGAATATTATGCAGCCATAAAAAAGGATGGGATCATGCCATTTGAGACACATAGATGGACCTAGAGAGGATTATACTAAGCAAAATAAGTCGGACTGAGAAAGACAAATACCCTATATTTCACTCATAAGTGGAATCAAAAAGAAAAAGAATGAATAAACAAAAAAGCAGCACTAAAGGTATAAATACAGAGAACAAACTGATGGTTGCCAGAGGGGAGGGTGGTGGGAGGTTTGGCAAAATAGGAGAAAGGGAAATAGAAGAGGAAGCAGTCTTCCAGTTCTGGACTGAATAAGTCACAGAAGTAAATGGTACAGCCTATAAAGAATGCAGTCAATGATATCAGAATAGCAATTTAACAAGACAGAGGGCAGCTACCCTCGTGGTGAACACAGCACGGTGTATGAACGGCCAAGTCACTAAGTTGTACACTTGAAGCTAATGTAACATAGTGTGTCAATTATACTCAAAAAGGAAAAAATTTAAAATGGATAAATACTGATTACTCAACATGCTTAATCAATACAGATGTTTCATATGTTAGAAAGTTCACAAAATTTCAAGCTCGAAATTAATTATGTCTGGTAGAGAAAAGGGGCAAATGTAGAACTGACTGGTAGGGCATTGAGCGTGATGTTGACTAATAGGATGGTTTCAAATGTGTTCCTATACCCTTTAGCACCACCACCCAGAAATACCCTTTTTAACACAAAGCTGTAAGAAGCTGCTTGCCTGTTTGTTGCGGGGCAGGGGGTGGGTGGGTAGGGTGGAAAAGGGGAGGTTCTATTGGTATGTTTTACCCATTCTGAAATATTCTATTGTTTTTCTAAGTGACATCCTACTGCACTGAAGTCAGTTTATTCCTAAAGAGTGGTTCTCAGCTGTGACCACATACTGTAATTCTCTGGGGAACTTTAATAAATGCCTGGGTCTCATCCTTGGAGACTGCGATTTAATTGGTGTGGAGTGTGATTGGGGCATTGGGAATTTTTTTTTTTTGAAAGAGAGAGAACATGTGTGTGTGTGTGTGTGTGTGTGTGTGTGAGCAGAGGGTGGGGGGAGAGGGGCAGAGGAGAGAGAGAGAATCTTTAGCAGACTCCACGCTCAGCACAGAGCCTGACACAAGACTGGATCTCACCACCCCGAGGTCACTACCAGAGCAAAATCAAGAGTTGGAGGCTTAATGGAAGAGCCACTCAGGTGCCCGTGGGCATCAGGAATTTTTTTGAAGCTTCCAGATGTGTGCACTGTGCAGCCAACGTTGAGAAGCATCGTCCTAAAGCCTGTTACATTCCACTTACCTTTGTATAGGTTGGCTTTCCCTAAGGAAAATAACATTCTGGTTGACTCAGCTTTACTCTCCAAGTAGATGCGAGGAGCTATGCACTCTGCAGAGCTCCTGCCCTTTTTGCTGCTCTGTGCAACACACCTGCTGGTTACTTGGCCTTGGTCCCAGAGGGGCTTCACAGAGACGTGCACTGCTTTACTTACACGAGATGGAATTGCTTGCGACATTGCTCTGCTCACCAAACGAGCACTCTTCCAATTTACAATGCCAACTAAAGGAGTCAGCTGGTTTTCCTCAGAATAAATTGGATACTAGGGATGAGTCTCCTAAATACAAGGGTCATGCTACAGCAGAGCTCGTTAGCTCCAAACACCTGGGTTTCTCAAAGCCAAGAGATATGTTCTAAAAGTTGAAATTCCACATCTTTGTAATTATCTAATGCACATTCATTGAATCCAAGAGTTGTTAACCTGGTAACCAATAGCCCTATGACAGAAGATATTCATGGTATACTCAAGTTTTAATGACATTGCTTCAGAACCTTGGAACATTTCAAATACATGATGACAATTCAGCATTTCTGCTATCATGTGTACTTGTATATTGTTTCAGAAAGCTGAAATGAAAAAATATATCCTTTCTAATTTCTTCCGGGAGCTGGTTAACAGAAGGAAGTTCTTTTTAGATATTCTAACTGCTATCCACCTATTGAATTTCTGCTTTCTAAAGGAAGGTGGTAAATGATCTGGAATAGTTTAAAATAGTATAGGAATTACCTTTTGTCAATTCCCAGCAGTCAAAAATCACCTAGAATACACCTGCATTCAGCACAAGTAGGTGCTTCACTAATGACCTGCAAGACTGCATACCTTAGGGAAATGGGTCTATCAAAAGTAGGAAGCTGGGAAAGAATTTTGCAAGGTTTGGGAGACTGGCATTAGAAATAGGATGGTGTAGGCAAGATTGGTCAATTCATAAACTAGGGAATTACTAGAGTAGTCAGTGGTTCTTCTTTAGAGAATTCCTGAGGAGTTGCTATTGGATCAGATTGCCTGTGGTCTTACCCTTAAATGTAATGGGTCTGAACAAACTGGTGTTATATCCATAACAGACCTCATAGTTTCACTCAGAAGCAAACTTATCTGTTTTGCAAGGCATGATGCAGTATCCTTCGAGAAGTTGTGGTTTCTGTTTCAATTCTCAGTTCCACTATCACAAACTAGCTGTCAGCAGGGTCATTTTCACTATAAACAGATCAGAGCCTTATAACCATCTAGTCGAGGCCTGATGATTTTTCAATGGTAAATCTTTAATTACATTTCTGATCTCCCCTTTGGATATAGACGTTGTACTTTCCAAAACACTGATGAAAGAGTAAATTAAGTGATTCCTGATGGTATTAATGCTTCAGAAAGGCCTTTCCTGACTAATCTAAAGTAGTCTCATTTCCTAAACCAAGGATCTGAGGTTCAAACGTGAGCACACACTATCCCATTACTCAACTTTATTGTCTATACCGCATTTATCATCATTTGAAAGTATCTTATTTATTCATTTACCTGTCATCTGGAAACCTAAGATCCACACAACAGATGCTCATGACTATGACTGTGATCCCAGGGCATCAATAGGACTTACCACAAAATTGGTGCCCAATAAATATTTGTTAAATGAATACAATATTCATGTAACCTGATCATTTATTAAACAGACTTATTTCAGGGAGTTAATAGACAATCTAAATATACATTTTATATTATCTTTAAATAGTTTTTAGGAAGCTACATTGTCAGTATTATTGAAAAGTATATGGAATATCCTTCCTAAAAATTTTTATTTTCCTTTTTTTGTAGCTACAAAAGAACCAGAGTAATTTGATAAGATCTCATGAAGTTATTGGGGCAAAAAATAATTTCTGGTTCAATAGATTAATCATGAGAAATATATTAAAGTTAGATGGATCTAGCAGCATCACCAAAATAAAATAATTAGAGGTTCATGTGACTACAAAAGTCCATTTATATATTCTGAAGAGTTTCTTCATTAGGAAATATATATACTTTAATAGAAATATTATTTATTATAAATGTGAAATTCTACATCAAAAGAGAAACAAAATATGAGGCTATGCAGCTGTCAGTTTTCACTTAATTTTTTTTTCATGGACTAAGGAGAATAAAAAGAAAGCAAGCTTTCCTTTCTGTCACTTTCTCTTTTTTAAATTGAAGTATACATTGACATATAATGTTATGTTAGTCTCAGGTGTACAACGCAGTGATTCAACAATTCTATACACTGTACAAGGTCTGTAATAATTTTGTATGGTGACAGGTAGTAACTATACTGAACTTTTTCTCTTAATTCACAAATTAGTTTTTAAATTAGAATTAGCTATCCCAAGGAGGAAGAATATTCTTCTTCCTAGACTTTCAAAATAAGTTGTATTTTTTAACTATTATTTTTTTAAAATCTCTGGTGAATCTTAATATGTATTTCCCTCCAGTTCACTAATGTGTATGTCTTTTAATATCAACAAACTTGGTGCAAAGTTGGCCCTGAATTTGTTAAAATTGTTAACTTCTAGATAGACACTTCTAGAAATCACCTTTTTCAACAGCTGAAGATTGGTAACAGCTACTGAGAATAACAAATATGTGAACCGGTAATATTACCTGTTGTCTATGACCTAGGTATAAAACCTTCTCTGTAAAATAAAAAATTAAATTAAATTAAATTAAAAATCTTCTCTGTAAAGACTTAATCAACTTTTTCTAATTAAGGGTTAGAACATATATACCTCGAAGATATGTCAAATCTCTCTATATACAGATAGAAGCACAGGTTTCAAAATCTGTTTTTAATAATAATTATTAAGTAGATGCAAATTTTAAAGGAGAGCAGCTGCTCCGAGGACTTACCTTCATTTTATGTACCCTGACCGTTATTGGGACAGCCCTATCATTTTGGATGTTGAACATCAGTGTGCTGTAACCACAAATCAGAATCAATAAGCTTCTGTTATGAAAACTTTATTTACATATACATATTGCTGCCACTTGAGTCAGTTAATTGAAATTGCCATACTTTTCCTTCAATGCCATTTGTCTTTAAGAGTTGCAAGTGTAGTCACATTCAAATAGTTTTTATTTTTTAACTACTCAAAATTTGTTTTGTTTTGTTTTGAGAGAGAGAGAATGCAGGTGAGTAAGGAAGCAAGGAGGAGAGGAGGGAGAGAGAAAGAATCTTAATTAAGCAGGCTCCACTCCCAGGGAGCCCTAACACAACCCTGAGATCATGACCTGAGCCAAAATCAAGAGTCAGACGAAACCGAATGAGCCACCCAGGCATGCCAACTACTCAACAATTTATAAAGAAGATTGAACACGAAGATCATTAACAAGTAGGCTACACCCTCTTTCCATTTTACCTGTAATTATAAAATATATTTTCTATGGTATTTTGCCAGTAAAGTGGCCTCACTTAATTACAAAAACAAAACCAAAAACTAAACAAAACCATGTTCATAAATTATCTTTTCCATCACACCCAATTAAAAATATTTAATTAAATTAAATATTAAAAATTAAAATTAAAAATATCACTATGAAAAAAATAAAAATAAAAATATCACTGTGATAGGGAATTTTTTGGTTTGCCTGCTTAGTATTTCTTCTCCCTTCCGTGGTAACAGCACAAAGTTTTTGCCCATGTGTTCTGGTTTGGACTGTTCCACAGCACTCTTCCTTACTTCAGAGTGGCCACATAACCGAGGCGGGCCCAGGGTGTTTCATAAGACTCGAGCAGGAGTGTTAAGAATTTGGCACTCATCTAGAGATATTAAGACTTTCCCCACTGAGAGTCTATCTGGCTGGATGTTAAGTTTGAGCTAGCAGCAATCTTCTTCCCGGCCATAAGAGAAAAAAAAAAAAATCTATTTCTACAATAAAACCTACGCACAAGTAGAAACAAGAATGGAGACAAAAAGCATTCTGATTATTTTAATTTCTTATATCTGAACCATCTCTCTTCAATCCCAGGAATGTGTGCCAACGAATCTTGTTGTTTTCTTTAACTAGTTTGACGTGTGCTTTTAACACTTACAACTTCATGATTCATGACTAACATAGCTTTGAATCCTTTAAACACAGTATGGATTCCAGTTCTCCAGCGCAGTCCTTAATTACATGTGAGCTTCCTTTGTAAATCCCACTCCTTTTTATATTTGAGTATTTTTAAAATTCATGTGCTACTAACATTGTGGGGTAACTATGTTGGAAAAGCTTTACATCCAAACTATTGCAAATTTTAAAGAAAAAAATATATATATTATCCTTAATGTTTAACTAGTTTGTTATTGCTCTTAATTTCATCCCTAGTGTGGACGAAATTTATTTTCTTCTGAATAAAGTAACCAGTTACCATCTTACTATTTGTTTTTGTTATTCTGAATCCTCTGTCACAACTTCTCCATTGTTAGATTTTTATCTATGTTTTTGTACCCAGATCCTCACGATGCGGAACAAATGCAGGACTATTGAAAAACTTTCTTCTGCTGCTTGTCTCCTTCCAAGCATCACTTCCAGTCCTTTATCTGGGTCCCTTCATCTCCATGGAACCCTTAAACCAGGCTGGGCAGAAATATAGTATACCAAGCAGGGAAGACGTGGCAGGAACCAGTGGGTCTGGGTCATTGGCAGGGGAGGATTTAAGCTCCCTAAAGCCCAATCTGAGGAAGGATGAAAAGAGAGTTGCTGGCTGGTTGCCCCTCTTGGGCCCTCTGGTGGGTACAAATGTTCACAGCCAGATTTGACACACTTAAACCTCCCTACCTGGTTATAGTTGGTATGCATTGCTACATGGGCAAGCACTGTGGAGAGATGGCGTGTGAATGATCTCCCAGAAGAAAGGACAAAGGGCTAAGCAAAACTCCTGATTAACTGCACTGAGTCTGCCGGGCTGTATCTCCTGGGCAAGGAAAACAACAGGCCAACAGGGGCTACCCAGCTCTTCTTTTCAAAACAAGATCATTAAGAATGTTTACTGAATGGCCAGGATGCGTTATTTTAGAGTCTCCATATTATGCCCTAAACCAAGTAATGTTGTACCTTGTGACAAATTATTTGGGAAAACCATGAAACTTCAATATTAACGTAGCTCTTCTTTAACCTGCCACAGGAATGCTGATGCAAGCAAAGTAAATTTATGGGATGGTTAATGTTCCTCTCGAGGACTGAGCAGAGAATAAGAGGAGATTTTTACCAAGTCCCTTGCATTTCGTAATTTTCATTACACTGCAAATTGTGCCTCAAGGGGATACCTTTGGATGAGGCTATTTCTGTTTACATTTTACCGTTTTGTTTTTTCAAAGCCCAAGTCTATGGAACAGGGACTAAGAAGACTTGTAGGACGTTGAAGTCAGATACACAGATGAAGCCTTCTGAACTCGACATATTCAGTTTGGCCTAACTGAAGTAACAATCCTGGATCACCAACTAGGAAAAAAACAGAGAAGACGGCCTAGAATATCCCAAGAGAAAGCAAAAATAAAACCACTACAAATGTATACGTTCAATACACCCTTAAATTCAAATTCAGCCTGGAGATTTTCACCTAGATGTTCCTGAAGTTATGATATAGGATTTTCTTATCTTCCACTTGTCACTGTATTTTTTAGGATGGCACTCACCACTTAGAACCTGCATTCTTTGTACAGATGATAGTTGCTAGGCCACTGGAAAACTAAAATGCACAACCCTTGAAGAAAAAAGAAATAGGTGATAGACATAATGTAAAGGAAAAGAAAAAAAACAACTGTCTGTGACTATATATCTGATTCAGTTGAATGAATGAGAATCAGAGTTTTAACAACTGAGATTGTGCCCACCTACAAGACACAGTTTAGCTACTTTCTTGAAAATAACCTGTCTCTCCAGTTGGCCAAACAGTTAATTTGCTTTTAAAAGAGAGATTTCTCCATTTTAAGGTTGAACTAATTGCTTGTTTGGCTGAACTATTTTGGTTTAAAATGATCAAATTAAAACTATATGTACCAAGTTGTTGTTTGAACTGCTTTATAATCCAAGCACTTCACCCATGCTCCTAGGACAATGGCTAAAATGGGTGGGTCCCCATAAACCCTTGTTCAGTATCAGCACAGAGACTTCATATTTCATCAAACAGTGCCTGGCCAGTAACATGACCCATTCCAAATATTAGTGAGGAATAAAAACATCAAAACGTATTTTAAGTCCTGCAATATGATAGACCATATTTAATTACAGTGTCATACTTATAATATCCAAATAGTTTCAAAATAGCAATCACTTAGTTTTTCATTATTATCAAGTCATTAAGAATGAGAGAGAAATTATTACAGGGCACTTTCAGTAAGGAGACCAGGAGCCCCTTTAAAATGAGTATGTATACGTCAGGCCTAATAGGAATCACTCAGGAGATGATTCTGTTCACAATGAGCTCACGCTAGGCTAGTGCTTGAGACAGTGCTGCACAGCCTTATTGTCTAGCCTGCCTGGTTTAGACTATTTAAATGTTTTTAGCACTTTCATTGGTGACTTTTGAAAATAAGAAAAAGGTATTTATAGCAAGAAACCTTAACATCTTAAATTTTACCATATATTTCTCTAATAAATTTGAAGTAAATTATAGCTGTATAGTTTATAGCTTTGTGTTAATTTCCTATCTTTCCTCAAAAAAAAAAAAAAAAAAAAAAGCTTCAGTCATGAAAGGTTAGAGAAATGACTTTGTCTGGTTCTGGGTTCCTTTTATCTTTCGTTCTACCTTTGAAACATAGTGCCCTCTTCTGGAGAACCCTAACTGGATCATAACAGCTGAGCCATTTTCTTCCCATCAATTCAGAGAAATTCCAATCTCTCTCAGATATCAGAGTTTAGGTTATTTGCTTCCACCACAAAGTGTTTATCAATTGTCCAAGAACTTCTTTATCGGTTTCTGCCCCTATTACACAAATCTGTGCAATTAAGACGTTTTCTTTAGATAAAAACGATCCTACTCAACCCATTGAAGCTGATGCCCTTCCTCTGTCACCAGCAGGAAAAAGCAGATGATGATTCTGATGACCAAGCAGATGTCAATAAAAGGAAAAGTCATATTTAGCAAGATAAATTTAAACATAAAACTTTAGGAACATGCTGATTACCTCCAAAACACTGCCCTATAAAACATGTGCAGAAAACTCAATCTCTTCAACAGTGTCACATTTATTTGCATATTGATTTGAAGAATTTAAATAATCAGAAACTCTGGAGCTAAGGAAGCAAAACAGGGATTGCTATGATCCTGCTTTGTGTCAAGAATGTGGTTTAAGTTAAAGGAGGTGGAAGTAAGAGTCAGACCTGAACCTCTGAATGACTTTCGTTAAACCACTTAACTTCAACATACATCAGTTTCTTCATGTTTAAGCTGTAGAAAGCAAGTTTTGCCTCTTACGTTATCAGAATGTTGTAAGGGTGTCGTAATGAAATGTACACCGAGTTCCTCTGGGTGAAGAAATTTGTAAAACACAAATTCACATGGCTACAAACTCCTTTCCATTAGAAGAGCTGAAATAGGATATAGATGGGACCAAGCCACAGTTCCTAAGAACAGAGATTACCAAAGTAGCCACATAGGAACCATGGGTCTATAGCCTATTAGAAGCCATTTGTTTTTATACAGAATTTTTACTACTAAATGGACTCAAACTTATTTAAAAAATAGGGTAAAGGCTTATGGCTAAATCTCCTATACTTTGTGCTAACCATGCCTAATGTATGCTTAATGGAAAGTTTCTTCTGTTAATAGGTCATAGAAATTATTCTCTAAAAGCTGAAAATTGCATTTTTATATTTAGCTATATTACGAGTTGAACCAAAACTGTGCTAAGTAGTTTTTACGTAAACTGACATGCTGTAGAAAAAAATATTCCAAAAATTAATTAAAGTTAAGTTTCTTAATATGCTCTAGATATTTGATATAGTTCTGCAAAATTAAGCATAGGCAATATACTCAATAGATTAAACGAGATATTTTAAACAAGGTGAGAAACAATTTAGCCTTTGAATACTACTCATGGCCACAGTGGGAATGACATCATGATCTTGGCCCGCACTGCTCTTTGGGGACCCACGCTGCTAGGCGATATGAGAAACCTAAAGCTTTCCAACCATTTGTCATGACTATTCTAAATTAGGCATAAAACCAGTTCCTGGTTGCAGCAAGCCTTAGAAAAACAACAGAACAGCTGGTCACTGATAAGAACAGGTCCAGACCCAAGAACAGCTTTCCAAGGACTTATATTAATGTTCTTCTCTCTCAAATCCAGTATTTAAATGTGGGAATTTTGTGTGTATCCCTCTTACAAAGTTTTTAACTCAATTTATGAAACCCATTGAATATTTTTTAAATCTTCTGGTGTATAGAATTACAAATGCTTTTATTCTTCAAAGATGTCTTCTAAAATGTAATTTTCCTAGCACATAGAAGAAAAACAATGATATGCTCCTAAAGGACCAAACTCCCTGATATCTGCTACTACCCAAATGTTTCTGCCTTATATGCATAATTGAGTGTATGTGTCCATTTAAGAAAATATTCTGTTCACTGAATCAGAGAGCTTTATGTTAAATGAATTAAAGAAGTACCTTGAAATAAACGTCTCTCTCGTTCTTAACATTGCTAGTTAAGAATAACTTAAAACCTTTTTTAAAATAATTTTTAAAAGCATATTCTTTTACTCTCAAATTCCATTCAACTTCTTATAAGTACTAAAAGTATGTAGCACCTTGCATGCTGTAGCAAATGTTTGTATTCAAACTTGTTCTACAAAGTTAATTGAAAATACTGAGTTTTCAAGATAATTTAAGAATCTTTATTATAATGTGCATATGGAAACTTTATCCCTCTTCTAAATTTACACAGGGCTCTCCTGTAATTACACAGTTGAGATGAAACACAGATTTTATGTAAATAAATTTTTATCAGGTAGTTAATTTTTGAGGACCAATGTAGCTACAAATGTACTGCTGTTTGTACAATTTCTTCTTTCATGCTTTTTGTTATTTTTATTTTTATGTACAGTTCCTGTCATTCCCAGAATATATGTGAACTCCTAGAAGATAGAACTATGCTTCATATTCATATTTGCATCTGTTGGGCTTCATATTGGTCTGGCACATGTTAAATGCTGAATTAAAATTTGAAGGATAAATAAACAAACTAGTAAAATCAGAGCCCTACATAACCATCTCCCCATATATTCATTTTACATATTCATACTACTACTAATATACAAAATGAAAACAAAAGTTTTTATTTAGAAGCCTAGGATGTCCTTGCTTTCTCACTATTCTATTCCAACTTATCATTTTATCTTCGAGAAAACAAGGTTTTTTTTATTATACAGTGTCTGGAATTTATACAAGATTATATAGCACTTCCCCCCTTTCTTCTTTTAATAGTGTGTGGCCCCAAAAGAGAAGTACTAACTATAGACATGATGGAGGTGTTAGCTAATACTAATATGATCATCATTTCACAATATAAAAGTGCATCAAATCAATACACCTTAAACTTACCCAATGTTATATGTCAATATCTCAATAAATCTGGAAAAAGAATAAAATATCACTTTTCAAATGTATAGAAGTAGAAATTAGAATAGAGGTAACCAGGAGTTGGGGAGAGGAGGAGGTGGGGAGTTCATGTTTAATTTGTATGGGTTTCAGTGTGGAATGAAGAAGAGTTCTGGAGACGGATAGTGGTGATGGCTTTACAACAGTGTGAATGTACTTAATGCAGCTGAACTGTACACTTACAAAGAGTTAAAATGGTAAATTTCATGTTATGTGTATTTTACACAATAAAAAATGTACTTGTGGTATTTTTTAAAGAAGAAAATAGTATGCCAAAAAATTTTATTTTATATATTAAATTTTTTTCAGAATTTCCTTCCCTTGATTTCACAAACTACCACACAGAAATCAGATTCAAAATAATAAGAATGAAAAAAATAATAAGAATGTCTAAATAAAAAATTGGGCAAAAATTGTCATGCTGTAATTCTTCCAAATTAAATGTCGATTTTATAAGTGTTTTTCTCTACGTATACACTAGGTGGAGCCATTTACTTAAACTGGTTGTAGGAAAATTGGGAGAATTTATGTTTAATTTTATAAGAAAGTGCCAAAACGCTTTTCCAAAGTAACTATACCATTTTGCATCCCCTCCGATAAAATATTAAAGTTCAGTTAGTTGTTTTGTATTATCAGGCCCTAGACACTATTTTAGCCACTCTAGTGGCTGTACAGTGGTATCTCACTGTAGCTTCAATTTGCCTTTCCTTGATGACTGACATGTTGAGCACTTTCTAATGTGCTTATTTTACTGGTTCATAATTTCTTCACTGAAGTGTCCATTCACAAATCTTTTACCCAATGTTTATTGGGTCCCTCGTTGGTTGTGGTAGTGTTAAGCTGTGAGAGTTCTTTACGTTACTATCCAGCAGCTCACATCTTTCCATTTATCCAAGATAAATGAAAACATATGCCCGCACCAAGGTCAGTGTATAAATGTTCACAGCAGCTTTATTTACATTTACCAAAACTGAAGAAAACCCAGCAATTGGAGAATGGCTGAATTAGCTGTGATATACCTGTACGATGGAATAGCGTCTGGAAGGAAGGAATGAAGTGCCCATACATACAACCACATAGATGAATCTCAAAAGTGAAAGAAGCTGAGTGAGAGTTCCCAGGCACAAAATGCTACATACAGTAGGCTTGCTTTCATATGACATTCTTGAAAAAGAAAAACTACAGGAACAGAAATGGGATCAGTAGTTGCCAGGGCTGGGAGAGGGTTAAAAGGACTAAATGTAAATGAGCATTAATAAATCTTTTGGAGAGATTAAAGTACTACTTATCTTGTTTTTGGCAGTGATTATATGATTATGGACATTTGTGAAAAATCGCTGAACATGTACCTAAAAATGCTGACTTTTAGCCTTCATATCCTTTGTCCAATTTTTATTTTCTTCTTATTAAATGTTTTAATACTCAATTAACTTGACATACAAAAAATACCCATGAGAAGGCAATTATGATTATGAACACTAAACAATTCTGGTAGGTTTTACTTTAAAGATTTTATTTATTTATTCATGAGAGACACAGAGACACAGGCTTAAGGATAAGGAGGCTTCATGCAGGGGACCTGATGTGGGACTTGACTCCCGAATCAGGACCTAGCCAAAGGCAGACGCTCAACCACTGAGCCACCCAGGCATCCCTTCTGGTAGGCTTTGTAAAAGTCTCTGTTAATGTGCAAATCTGAACTTTTATTTCTCTGTACAACCATATTTTTTAAATATGCATTGATACTTTTTAATAAAAATGCATTTATTTAAGAGGCTCAAAGACATTGATTTGATAGGGATTCATTTTTTTTATAATTAATAGTCCAAATACAAACTGGGAAATAACATAATAGACATCCTAGTGATCTATACAAACCAAGTAATAATACATGTTGTTCTTTCATAACTCACTACTCTCTTTTACATATGCCTAAAAATTATTTTACTATTAAATATGAGAAATCAAATAAGTATTTTATTAGACAGAAGAGGATTCTGAGATATATACATATATATGTAAATTATATATTTCTCTTAAGATAAAAATATATCATCATCTACTTGGAAGTTACTTAGTAAATATATTTAGTTCTAACTTTACTATGTTAACCTAATATCTATAAGTAAAATAAATCTCATCTTTAAAGATATTCTATAGAAATCTCCATCTTGTATTTTATTTGGAGTAACTAGACTTGGGTTTCCTAGAGGGATGACATCTAATATATCTTAAAAAAAAAAAAATCATGTTTTTTCAGGACTTTTTAAAGTATACCCAGTGAAGTCTCATATTTAATTCATGTGATGAGAAAGGTCAGGATTTTGTAGCCTATAAGGTGGTCAAGAAGAGAGGTTGGCAGAAAAGTCTCAATAATGTGACGGAATATGAAAATATTTTTGAGTGAATTTGGCCTTGGGAATTGTAATAGAATTGTAGTCGTTAGCTCCGTAGAGGAACAAAACTGGATTATAAAGTAGGTTCATAGTTAAAAAGTAACAGAATAGCAGCATGCCTATGAGGTCTCCTGGTCACTTTCTTCCTCTCGGTTCTATGTTTTGAGAAGAATGCCTAACACATCAAAGAAATCAGATTTCACATAAAAGACTTCAAAACGGCCATCACAAATGTTCAAAGAACTAAAGGAAACCATGATTGAAGAAGTAAAGGAAGGCATGATGTCACTGTTCCATCAAATAAAGACTGTCAATAAGAAGATAAAAATAACAAAAAAGAACCAAATGGAAATTCTGGAGCCAAAAAGTGAATGTTAAATCTGTTATCTGGTCACTCTCATAGGCAGTTTCTGCAATTTGGGGGTTTGTTTTTCTAGTTTCTTTGCACATCTTATAATTTAGGGGAAACTGAAAATTTTAGATAATATTGTAGAAATTCCGGGTACTGGTTATTCCACTTCCTAAGCATGTTATTGCCATTTTAAAAAATGAGTTTAGTGAATGGCTGGATTATTTCAGCATAGTCTATTCCCCATGCATACCCCTCCACACATAATATTGCGGATCTGTTTTTGCTCTGTAGGAAGTTACAGCTTTAGATATGCCCACAGCTACTCTAGGATGACAGCAGTATTTATAAGGTGCTCTTCCTCTCCTTCAGTGACCACACTTAGCCTTTAAACTCCATTCATTGCCAGCGGACTGCTCTGTGGTTTCAACACATACAAACTAATCCAACCAAATGGTGCCTCCCTAGAATAAATGGATTCTGTGGTCAGTGTCTGATATTTGTTAGAACCCCAGGAAAGCTTCTTCCAGCTATCTAATTCTCTAGTTCTCTCTTACAAACTTGGTGGCCAATAGTCTAGGTCATGTCTTCATTATATTCAAGAATCTCCTCCCAATTGCCTTTTACCAACCTCCAGCATTCATTAGAGCACTTTTAGGCTTAAACTTCTCCATTATGCTGCTGCAAATGAAGTGCAGTCCTTTGAGAAGAGATTAGGAATTGGTTTATGGCCCCATTCCTCCCTCCAGGAAAACTGTTTCAACCAGGGCTACGGAGCTGGGTGTGGTGACCTTACAGTCTACCTTACAGTCTAGGCTGCCTCTTCATGAAATCAACAAATCTCTTCTCAGTTGCCCTTCACCACAACCTCCACTGTTCCTGAGAGACCCTTTGTTTGAATTTCTCCATGCTCCATTGAAAATGAAGTCAGTTCCTTCAGGAAGAGATAAGGGGCTGTCTGTTTTACAGTCCACTTCTCTTTTGAGGCAAAAATCTGTGAAACAGGACTCTAGGGCTGGGGGTGGGTAAATGGCAAGCGTCTCTCTGCGTGACCACCCACTCTGGAAGCTCAACACTCAGCGTAGGGGGCAGCCCCTAAGGCTCTCTTGGTTAGTCTCTCCTGGGTGGTACCTCTACCTCACAAACTATGGCAAGTAAATCAGTTACCACAGTAATTCTCAGGACTCCGTACTCAGAGTAGAGCCCCATTATACAAGTGGGGACTAGATGGAAGAAGAGAGTCCCACCTCTCCCTCAGGAATCTCCTGGGGCTTAGCCTCAGCAACAGGTAGCTGTGGGGCAAGAGACAAAGAACTGAAGGCCTTTCTTCCATGGGAAAAAAGCCTTCGTCAGAAGGAGGTGGCCAAGAAGGGGGCCTGTGGTCTTAGCTGCAATGATCTGGAGAGGTTTTTCCACCTTGCAGAGCTAGGAGAGAGAAAAGGAGGAAGCACTCTTGGTTCAAATATCACATGCTCATCTTTCTTATTATACTTTTATAGATTTCCTTGAATAGATGTTTCTTCATTTGTTGTTTGTCCTTAGGGTCATTTCTGAAAGCTTTCAGCAGCTAGCCTTTCTTTCTTTCTTTCTTTCTTTCTTTCTTTCTTTCTTTCTTTCTTTCTTTCTTTCTATTTATTTATTTATTTGTCATTGGTTTCACTAAAGAACAGGTAAGCAGAGCTGTGGACACTGTCATCCAGGAGATTGGATCAAATTTTCTGCATCTGACTCATCAGCATTGATGCTGAACATAGTGCCATGGATATAAAAATAAAGAGGGCAATATTTCTGTTCTTGAAGAACAAATGATCTAACGGAAGATATGAACAAATAATTACAACTCCGTATGATAAGAGCTACACAGAAAGTACAGTGGAAAAACAGAAAATCAGGTGATCTCTATGGGGTTGGACGTAGAAACAACATGGAAGATCTCATGAACAGAGGTAGATAGAACCGAAAGGTAATTTGGGAAGTTTTAGCACTTGAGCACTACTAGATTCTTTATCCCAGAAGGCCATTTTAAATAAAACAGTGATTATTATTGTAATACAATTAATAATATAATTTGATATTAAAACTAATGGTTTTAATCTTTGAATGAAAGCGCTTAAGAATTTTTGCTATATTAATCAATAATATATAACCTAAGTTAATCACAGTGAACAAATACAGCTTCAAATCAAGTTCTCTAGACTCTGACTTCCAATAATTCCAACCTGTTTGTGACCCTCAGCCCTTTTATATATATATATAATTTTTTTTTAAATCAGGTCAGCACGGTGTGGGGATTGGGGAGATACATTAATAACTTGGGTTAAAAAAAAAAAAAGCTGCCCCCTGTGTACCATAGTCGCCTGCCATGAACAAGGGCGAAGGAAACGGGTACAGACGGAAGCACCTGTTGAGTGCAGTGAATCCTTTCCACAGTTGGAGCTTGCCAGTTGTGGGTGCAAATGAAATGCAGCTTTTGATTAGAAGGGAATCTTTTCTAATTAACACATATTTATATTTTAAAAAGAGCCAGCCTTGAGATCAAATGAATGGAGAAAATTAATTGAAAATTGAGGAACTCTCCCACAATTTCTGCTAGAGCCCCACTGTTTGTGGAGGAGAGGATATAGTTCCATATCACTATGACAAAGTCTCTGAGGAACAAAGGAATAGGAGACAGGTTTATTTGCTTTCTGGTAGGCCCTGGAGATTAGTCTTCCATGGACAGTGCCTATTCTTGTTTCCTTTTTCCCATAAATATCCTCCATGTTCTAAAATCAACTCAAGAAAATCAAATGCCTCTCAAAACAAACAAAACAACAAGAACAAAAAATAAAACAAAGAAAACAAAACAAGATTTGGCAAAAACTGAGTCATCCTCTGCCTTGCTCCATCCCCTGAGCCAGCACATGAGTTTCTCATTCTGATGTAGGAGGGAGAGTCTGTTGGCTTTGCCTCAGTTGGACTGGACCAATGCTCAACAGAAACATTAAAAATTTTATGGCTTTGGCTAAAGATCTTAGGGCCATTGAGATCTGGAAAGCCACAGTAACTATTGGATGCTTAGGATATGAACGATAACCTGGCTTTTACCTAAGAAATGGAGTTATTCATTCTATCCCTCAAGACTCAATATTCTATTTGAATATACTATGTACACATTTATGGCCAATGGTCTTAGTGTTATGACTATGGACTCTCCAATTTAGTTCATGTTTCCTGTCCTTTCTTTTGTAACTTTGAAAAGCATTGTTATGGGATCACTGTCTTAATTGATACCAGTAGTATTACAAATACTGTTGCATTTCGACATTTGGTCTCTGACACAGACATCTCATATGGTAAATAGTTCCACATGGCAAGATGAAATGATAGCTTTTCTTCACCACACACACATATATGAATATAGATTGACAAGAAATAAGTCAGAGTGATGGAAAAGAATGAGGTTGTGTAGTTTCTATAGCATATTATTTTTGTTTTGTTGTTTTCACTAAGATGTCATCAAAGATCATAATTCCCTTGAGATTAAGTGATGGACTCTAGTCTTCTTGTCAGAAATAACTGAGAAAATGTCATCCTCTTTCCTAGTGAAGTCTCTCTTTGTCTCACAGGACTCCCAATTATGCTATTGTTTTAGTATCATTTTTGAATTATGTCAGAGAGTCACTGAAATCTTCTGGCACCACATTTTGAAAAAGACAATATGCTTAACAGTGAGAAATGGAGGAGAGGTGTGATTAATTGTCAAAGGAGAGAAGCATAGAAGCATAACTCTTTCTTCTGACAGATGCTCGAGCCGATGACACAGAGTCAAGTAATAGCATTGTTATAGAAATTTGGCCAACTGCTTTAGGCACCATCTGCTCATTTTCTCCTGGAAGAGTAATCCTTTTCAAAGATTGAAGAAGTTTAAAAGGCTACTCAGGCACTTTGTAAATTCTCATCAATTTTCAGTATTACGAGTCACTCAAATGTAATCCAAAGAAAAGTTAACCCCAAACAGGGCAAATGTTCTCAAAGTAGGATCAGATCAGGAAAAAAAAAAAAAGAGAGAGAGAGAGAGAGAGAGAGAGAAGAGAAGAGGAGAAAAGGAAGAAGAAAAAATAAGAATTTTTTTAAATTATGAGTGAAGTTTGTCATATCTCTTGCACGTTCTTTTATAGAGTATGAAGGGTGGTCTGAAAAACAAATTGACTGAATCAGCTAAAATCCGTATCTTAAGCTAAACATTTATCTTTCTGAAATGAACTCCTTTTAACTCTCCTTATGATTGAAATAGAGGAATGTAATAGGTTAAAGCAAGTTTGAGGAAGAAGTAAGACTCTTGATTATCCGAAAGGAAATCCACAAAGATGGTACCATTGTTTTTCCTACAATATTACCTACAACCTCAAAGATACATTTTTCTCTTTGCTGATGATTGAGATCTAAAAGCAATTAAAGCAGTTTAACTGTGATATTTTAAGAGCATGAGTTTTGGTATCAAGTAGATCAGTGCTCAGTTCCCAGTTCTATGCTTAATAACACTGTATGTAATCTTGGGCAAATTACCAATCTAAACCTTACTTTCTTCAGGAGTTATTGAAAGATGCCTTCCAAGGTAATCACATCACACAACTCCAGGAATGATTCATTCATAGCGAATTCCACATGAATTGTGCCTCTTGCAATCATGCAATGTGACTGGCCCTGTGCCTAACATACAGTGAGCATTAAAAAAGGCAGTTGTTAAGGACCTGAAATCTGGTTTTCTTTTGCAAACGAATGAGGAAGTTCTACAGATATCAGTGTAGCATAATGGATAGGAACATGAACTACAGAGCCAGATCGTCAGTATTCTAGTTGTGAGTCACGTCACTTACTAACCACGTGATCTTGGGCAGTTTACTTAATTTCTTGATGCCTCAATTTTTTCTTTAACAAAAGAGGGACAATAATAGTATTTACAAAAAAAAAATAGTATTTACCTCTTAGGGTTATTGTTATGATTTAAAAAGTTAATACATATGAAACTCTAAAAACAAAATCTAGTCCATAGTGAATACTAAATAAACATTAGTTACAGTTAGTTATACATTATGTGGAAAAGTATCCTAAATACATTAAGGTAAAAAAGCAAAGTGTTGAATACCTTTTAAAAAATATTATTTAAAAAATAATTAAAAATAAAAATAAATAAAAATAAAAATAGGATAATTATAGACATGTTTTAACTTATATATACATAAAGTTTCTCTGCAAGAAGAGCTAAGAAAATTTTTTAAAAAAGAGTATCTAAGATATTAACAATTTTTATTACCTATCTGGAGAGGAATTGAGTGGAAAGAGGAGAAAGGAGAGTTATCATTGTATGGCTCTTCCTGTTTTTTGAATTTTGAGCCCTCTGAATATATAGATTAATTATTTAGAAATGATATTTTTAAATATAGCTATTATATCATTATTATAATCAATTTGATATCATTTACCTTATCTAAGGCCATTATTATCATAACCAAATATTATTGGGTACCAGCTACTGCATACCGTAATACATTGTATATTGCACAAAGGAGATACTGACCCTGTCCCTCAAGAGCATTGAACTGGACACAGACAAATACACGGAGGCCCGCAGCATGACAGAAAACATCATGAAAGGAGCGTGAAGACCACATTCTGTGGGATGAGGGAGAGGTCAAAGTACTAAGAGATCACTTCTGGCTTGCACTATCAGTGAAGACTTGCTGGATGAGTAAGGTTCAAAGGCATTTCAAGTAGAAGAAAAAGTATGATTTAATTACCATAAAGTAGTACACATGATTAGGAAGTACCAAAAATTGTACAAGTGTAAAAGAACAGAGGATATGACTGATGCTGGAATCTGAGAAGGAAACAACTTCATTCCCATTTTAGCCAAAAATATTTTCTGCTCACTGGGATAATCCATGTGTGTTGTGGTGGTGGTGGGGGGGGGACACTATTTAGGACTACATACTGAATGGGAGAGGTAATTACTCAAAAGAAGGGAGAAACTGCTTTAAAATGACCACACTGATTGACTAACTGATCAACTCTACAATTATAACTTTCAAACATCTTATAGAATAGCAATTAATAATCAACATCTTCCCACAGAAGTTTGAAGCTTTTGGAACATGAGTTTGTTATTTCAAACAGTTTGCAAAACCCAAAACAATTTAATTGCGAGTCATTAGATATATCTTCCTAATATTTTCACAAGGTCGTTTGTTTATGATTTTCTGTGGTTTCCTCCACGTATAGAAGCTGAAAACCACCCAACCCTTTCCATTTATATACTGTTGTTGCAACAGCCTTGGAGTTAGAAATTACAAAGGATTTGAATTTGATAAACACTTACTTAATGTCTAAGATGAGCTGAATTTTCACAAACAGTATTTTGTGATCCTGACATAACTATGAAGATATTTTAATTCCTACTTTACAAATAGGCAGATTAAGTTTTAGAGAATTATGAATCTATCTGTGCATGCACGTAGGCAGGTGGGGGGCCGAAGAAAGAAAAGTTAGAGCCAAAGTCAATGCAAACTTTCCCCATAGCATTACTGCCTCAGAATCAAATTCCAATTAAATTAGAATTAAATAGTACTAGTGGGGAAAACTGTCAGAGGAATACATATAATGACATTTATTGACATCTATATAATTCTCTCAGGCAAAGAGAAATTAAGATTATCATTTTCCTTTGCCAATTTATCTTCCACTTATCTTTGGGGCAGTTATCAATGTATTGCCTCTTGGATCCTGATATATCCTTCATTATCTGATTTGTGACAATGGTGCTAGACCCTGTAAGCAATTCTTTGTAGTGAATACAATGTTTAGCTTTTTTTTTTCCTTACAGAACCCTAAAAGGATATTACGGGGAAGGGAGACTTTCTTCCTGGTTCTTTTATGGTTCTGTTTCTTTCTTCTTGTCCATATCATGTTGCAACCAGAGGCAAATGGGGAGTGGGGGGGACATCCAGTGGACATCCTGCCCCTGGCAAATGTCCAGAGCACGGAGCCACTTGGTGAACTCACAGTTCCAACCCCACTCCAATGGTCAAACTGCTGAGACCCTCCTGACACAGATATCAATATCTTGAAGCAATATTTACCTTCTGGCAGCTAAAAATGAGAAATTTTAGAATTGCTGTCCAATCTTGCATGATGTTGACAGACAGGATTTTAGGAAAGCCTCACTTATGGATTGATCTAGAAGGTGACATCCCTTTCAAACATTCTAATTTCACTTATCTCTTTAATTGTTCACATCATCAATACAAATGTATCTGTTTTGTCTGTTGAGAGGAAGAAAAACGATCACAGACTTCAGAGCATGATGATGCAAATGGCTCATATGGGTCTGTGTGAAGGAGTTTGCTTCCTTGAATTAACAACAGGAGTTATGAAGTAAGCTTGCTGGAATAGGATGCTGCCCTTTGGAATGATATGTAAATATTCTAAAACTAATATAAATGAGCTATTTAAACCAATCGCATTCAAAGTGTTCTAAATAGCTGGCAAATTATGAAATACATAGAACAGTGTAGAAAAGACCCAAAAACTCGTTCTCAAATCATTTAAAAATATTTTTCTAAGCTGTGCCACAAACAGATGGACACAAAAGTATTCCACTTTCTCCATTCATAGCTGCTCTGGGGGAAAAAAAACTCTTTCTTTCTTTTCTTT
Organism: Canis lupus familiaris; assembly: GCF_011100685.1. Taxonomy (NCBI): domain Eukaryota; kingdom Metazoa; phylum Chordata; class Mammalia; order Carnivora; family Canidae; genus Canis; species Canis lupus. The sequence continues at coordinate 8,590,073 of NC_049224.1, read as the reverse complement.
TTTTTTTTTTTTTAACACTTTCTTAATATAGAGTCATTTACAGCTGGTGTTACACTTCTTGGGATTTTGACCATCTCTGCTTTTCATCATCAGCTGCAATATAATAAGCATCTCCACACTTGCCATTGTGGCAGCAATATTAAGGGTTGTTAGTGCTAAACTGTCTCCACCCTTTAGAAGCTTAAAAATGCTAATAGACATGTGCAATATGCCTACAAACTAGCTGGTTATTGACTCATTAAAGTACAAGAACGAAACTCTGATTATAGGCTGAAAAGCTGCAGTCACTCATCACAAACCTTTCAACCCAGTGTGAAAGGTGATCAGGAAAATAAAGATCAGTAAGGTGCACAGCTGTCCAATGCTCACCATCTTTTGGCGGGTGCAAATGAGCCAAGAAATGACTGGAAAAGATATATCAATGTGTTCATCAGGTCACAGAGTTGCCAGACATTCTAAATTGGAAATGGATTAACAACCCAAGAAAATGCAGCCATAAAGAAGAAAATGGTATCCATACATCACATATGGAAGAGTCGAGGCTTCACACTAACATATCCTAAAAATAAAGCATTTTCTAAATTGCACAGTTGTCCAGAAGAATGTTTTGGAACAGACATTTCAAAGCCTCATATGAACTGGCCTCTGCTTTCACCACATGTCCCATAGTGTTCCTCGCAGCCGTACAAACTTTTGTACTTTCTCTCCCTCTGTTTGCTTGGGGAGAGGAATGCTTGCTCCTGGAACACACTGTCTTTGGGGCCTGTGCACAAGCTGTTAACTCCATTTAACTTCACATACTGACTATCTGTCATTCACATTTTAGCTTAATTTTCACCTCATCAAATAGTATTTGCCTTCTAAAGAAATTACATTGACACCTCTCCCTACTCTATCTTATGAGTTGTTTGGGTTTTTTGTTTTTTGTTTTTTAAGATTTTATTTATTCATGAGAGACACACAGAGAGGCAGAGAGGCAGAGGGAGAAGCAGGCTCCCTGCAGGGAGCCCAATGTGAGATTCGATCCCAAGACCCCGGGATCATGCCCTGAGCCGAAGGCAGAGGCTCAACCACTGAGCCACCCAGATGCTCCCTATATTATGGTTTTTATTGCTACTTTAATTTCTTATTTGTTCATGTGTTTACTTGCTTGCTTGCTTGCATGTTTTTACTTTTCCATCTCCTGCCAATAGAAGATGAAGTTCTATGAGAGCAAAATTGTTATTCACAGCTGGGAAGCTGACCATGGCATTCAGTAAATACTAGTAGAACTAATGCTGCTTGTTTACGTACCCTTCATGAGAAACAAAGAAAAAAAAAAAAAGCAAAGGAAGCTAATGACAAGTTCCTCGTTTTCAAAAAGCTGTAATTAGCATCATCTTATACCCGATATTAGTCCCTTCAAATCCCTTCAGAGATTAGATGGAATATAAAGACATAAATGTAATCTAACAAATCTGTATCTCAACTGGCCCACCCAAATACAAGTAGAACATACAGGAATTAAAGATTTCTTAATCTTTAATTCTTAAGGATTAACTTAAAGAACTCCATTAAAGGAAAACATATATAATAATCTACTTTCCTACCGTAGAGAGAAACAATAACCTTCCCCTCTGCATATGCAAACATACATAAAAAGCAATTAAAAAAAAGAAATAGAGCTAAACATTGTAGCACATGAACTAATTAAAAAACACCAATAACCTGGTTCATTTAGTATAATATCCTAAAGGAGAGTGTATTATGAACCAGGGACTAAAGAAGCATCTAAAAGCACTAAGTAGGAAGAAAATCATCTGCACATCTGATTTGGTTTCATCAATCCGTTTAATGATTGATTAGAATCGCATCAACATCAATTGGCCACAATGACTGCTATTGGGATTAGTGTGTGAATTAAGCAAATCTCCTATTCTAGAAGCTGAAATTGTGTGCATTTATCAGTGCTTGTAACCAGAGGACCCATGAAAAGAGTGTCTCAAATTGATATTTATTGTATTTTTAATTAGTGTATTATCCATGCCTTCATCTCACAACCAGAAAATGAGTAAGAGGAAGAGGATTAGAGGCTAAATTGGAAAAAATGAGAACATTGAGAATATGTTAAAAAGAGAGTTTATAAAAAAGAATGACTTAAACAGACAAATCTCTCATATCTATAGTGTATACAAGACCATGAGCTGAAAAAAAATATTGACTACCCTTAGAGACAAAGAAATCTTATCTTTCAAAAAATGTCAACATAGATATTAAAATTTATTTCAGATAATTGGCACAATGATTGAGCGGAGAAGTCCACTTATGGCTATAATGGAATAATAGAAATTTAATTACCTTCCCACTTTAAACAATTAGACAAATATAGATTAATTTTTTTTCAGACATTGGACTTAAAGCAACATAGAAATGTGATCTCTGAAAAAATCAAAGCAGATGAATCTGTTCCATAATTGACTAACTTTCTTTTCACAGGGATATTCTGAGCTTTACAGCAAGAAATAGCATCCCAAGCAAAATATGGAATTATTCAAGAAGCCAAAAATCAGAGGTCAATGATTGAGGCAGGGCACAGTATCAGAGAGGAAAGAGCTACATAGAAAACCCAAGAAATCTGCAAAGGCTACAAAAGAGCAACTGCAGATTTACGAGATAAATTATTTCAAAACTCACTCAAGAATGGAGATGTTTGAGGTCCAAAAGTCCAGTTTTTTAGTAGTGGGACTAAATTATTCAAGGACCAAGACAACCCTAGACTCATATAAACAAAGTTTAAAAACCAGCCATACATGGATAAAACTAAAGTGGAACTAAATAAACTATCAATACAAAAACCAATTTTCTTTAAAGAAGACAACAAAACCTAGACATTCAACAAAGCGAGATCCAAAATGTCCAGCATCCAGATATTCCAAGAAGCAGAAAAACGTGACCTACATCTAGGAGAAAAAGCAGCCAACAGAAACAGTTGGACAAACAGAGATGAAATTTGAAGGCAAAGATGTTAAAATAGGTATTATGACTATCTTCAAATGTTTAAAGACAAACATTGATATAATGAGGAGTTAAGTAGAAAATATTTTAGAAGAACCAAATGGAGTTCTAGAGGTGCAAGTTTTTTTTTTTTTAATTTTATTTATTCATGAGAGACACACAGAGAGAGGCAGAGAGACACAGGCAGAGGGAGAAGCAGGCTCCATGCAGTGAGCCTGATGCGGGACTCGATCCTAGGACCCCGGGGTCATGACCTGAGCTGAAGGTAGATGCTCAACCACTGAGCCACCCAGGTGCCCTGAGAGGTGCAAAGTTTAATAACCAAAATGAAAACGTAACTGGAAAGGATTAATAGCAGCTTAGACACTGCAGAAGTAAGATAAGTGAATTAGGAGATACAGCAATAGAAAATGTCCAAAATGAAAGAGAGAAAAAAGTACTGGACAAAAGCAGTATCAATGACCTATTACTAATACCATGCATTCTATTAATCACATAATTATAGTTCTACAAGTATAGGAGACAGAGGCAAAGAAAAATCATGTGATGGAGGAATAATTCAAAATGTCCAGATTCAATGAAAACTATAGATCTACATATCCAAGCAGCTCAACAACCACCCCCCCCCACCCCCCGCCAACAAATAAAACAAAGAAACAATACTAGGGCACATCATAATCAAACTCTTGAAACTAGGTATGTAAATAAAATCTTTAAAATAGCCAGATGTTAGAAACTAAGATAACAGAAATATAAACCTGTAGTCATCCCTTGTTACTACGATTATAGACTACTCACATCTATTGAAAAAAAAATAGCAGAAAACCCTAGTATCTGAAAAGCTAAACTGGCTAAGTCAATTGGCATAGATTACTTAGGTCAATTATAGTGGTTTAGGTCACTTAGGGATTAGTGAGCAGAGACTAGCTAGATGGCCACCAAAATTGTTTTTTCTTTTTTTAAAGATTTTATCCATTCACCTTACAGAGAGATAGAGAGAGAGAATGAAGCAGGGGGAGCAATAGGCAGAGAGAGAGAGAAGCAAACTCCCCACAGGGTGGGGATCCCAATGCAGGGCTCCATCTCAGGACCCTGGGATCATGCCAGAAGCCAAAGGCAGACGTTCAACCACTGAGCCACCCGACCTGTGTTTCTTCTTTTTTTGAGCATACAGCTAGTCTATTTGTATATGTGGCCATATGACTGGGTTTGGCTAGTGGAATGTGGATGAATGTGATTTATGAAACATCCAGTCCTAGCTCATTAAGACCACCCCTTGATTGATTCTTCACGCTCTCTGTCTCCCAGCCAGCAGAGGATTCTCACATACTGAGGAATGGCACAGCCAACAGACGTTCCCCCAACCCAATGACTTATGTCTGTGACATATCAAGAAATAAGCTTTTATTGCATTAACTCGCTGAATTTCTTTTCTACGTGTATCAGTTACCCTACCATGAATTATACAGTTTTGCAACAATTTAAAATCCTACATCTTGACTTGTTCCCATTTATAGACAAATCTTACATCTTAATAAGCTGTTTTATATATAATATTGACCAAATCCACAGATAAGATTGACAGTTAATAACTTCTCTGATTCCAGACTCCTGTGTTCTCTTCACTGCATCACATCACACAACCCCCATTACTTATGTCAACGCAATGAAAACTAGAAAGTGGAGTTAGTATGGATTTATGTCAAATTAAGATAATAAAAAAGAATTTCAGGTTCATCATTATTGAGCTCTGAATAATTAAAGTATATTCTAGGATAGTAAACCAAATTAAAGCTAAATGCGGTTTATAACAAAGCTGCACATCTGAGAATTAAATACACTAATTTAGCTATTCTTCACATTAACACAATCCAGTATTTATAGTCTCATATTTGGTTTATTTCCCTCATATAGAACGAGATAATAACCACTGATAAAACTTCATTTTCATAGCTCTGCAGCACACAGCCCAATACCCCTTCTTCAATATTTCATGCTTACATTTAGCAGAGCTTATTTCATCCATCAAAAGGTACTCGTGTATCAACTTAAAACAAAGGCATACTACTATCCCTTTTCACATGGATGCAATATAGTACAAAACTACCAAATGTGTTATTTTCCTCGCTTTTAGTTTTACATCAATTCTTTTTTTAAAAAAAGATTTTATTTATTTATTCATGAGAGACACAGAGAGAGAGGCAGAGACACAGGCAGAGGGAGAAGCAGGCTCCACGCAGGGAGCCCAATGTGGGACTCGATCCCAGGACCCCAGGATCACACCCTGGGCCAAAGGCAGGTGCTAAACTGCTGAGCCACTCAGGGATCCCCTACATAAATTCTTTATAGTTAGTAGCACAGCCTCTGAATGCAATGCATATTCTTCAACACTTCTCTTTTCCCCAAGATGCAATATATTATTAATAGCAAGGAAATACCTTTTACCTTTCTTTAAAACTCTTATTTTTTTGTATATTTTCTAGATACAAATAAATAGGTCTGAAAAATGCCCACCCTTCATATAGGGAAATAGTTACCTCATACAATCTACAGGAAGCATAAAATAACTAAAATTTTCAGGCATATGCTTCATCCATTTGTATTCATTGATTCAAATACGCATAATTCTGCTTCTAAAGTTTACCTAAGGAAATTATTATTCTAAGGAAATGAATATGCCCAAAGATTTACCCTTAACTTTATTCATTGCAGAATGTTTTTATTGTATATAACTCACCTTGTCATTGAAAAATAACTATTTAAAAACTAACAACCTAAAATCTCCAAACTTCTTTTTGCAAGAGGGAGGGCACTAAATATGTCAGTCCTATTTCCTTCATTGGGGATAGGACTTGAATTTTGTTATGACGCAGATAAACTAGAGTTACTTAAACAAATCAAGGACTGCTATAAATGCCTCTGTAGCTTAACACCCCAGCAAATCAAAGGTAGGATAACAGGTATTTTTTTCAAAGTCTGATATTATGTAGTGCACTGGCTAGAATTTATTTCAGATTGGAAAAAAAAGTGTTATCATCATAGATTGAATTCAACTGATTAAACCCATTTAACTGAAACAATCTAGTTTAACTTCTTATCTGCACAACACCTCTAAGTCGGTATTTAATATTGTTCAGAGACTTCTCTGTGTCCTTAGAAAGTCTATTATCCCCTCAGGAAATGATTGGTCAAAGGGACTTTGACCCTAACAAGGTTAAATGTGCTTCCTTGGTTACGTAGTTCAATGGTTGAAATGTCTTTAAGTAGTAGTGATCATGACCGCTGAAAATTCTTCATAAATCATTAGGTATCTTAACTAATTTCCAGAATCATAATTACTTTTATTCTAAATGATATATTTTAATATCAATTCCTTAAATATGATGATTAATTTGCTTCCCTGGCTATATTGCTCATAAATGACATTAATTAAGGAGCAAAAAAAAAAAAAATACAACCCTAAAATCCCCCCAAACAGGAAGCATCCATACCTTATGCTTAAGTAATTCTAATCTTTTTTCTTCTTCAAACAGCTATTAAATAATATTTGTAAGATAATTATCCTGTTATTTTACATCATAAAATAATTATTAGGCAAAAACAGAGTTTAAAATACATTTTTTTTGCAAACTAGAAGGACCTTATATCACTTTATCAAACATAGACATTTACAAGGAAATCAGAGGAGAAATGGGTAAGTGCCCAGGGTCTTTGCTTCAGATTCAGGTATACTCAGGAGTCTATTTTCCTGAACATTTTGAGGAGGCATTTATTTTTTTTTTTTTATTTTTTTTTTTAAAGATTTTTTTTTTATTTATTTATTCATGATAGTCCCAGAGAGAGAGAGAGAGAGAGGCAGAGACACAGACACAGGCAGAGGGAGAAGCAGGCTCCATGCAGGGAGCCCGACGTGGGATTCGATCCCGGTTCTCCAGGATCGTGCCCTGGGCCACAGGCAGGCGCCAAACCGCTGCGCCACCCAGGGATCCCTTGAGGAGGCATTTAGAGAGACGAATGCTTCACATACTTAGGCGAGGCCTAGGCCCGCTCAGTGATAAGGAAGAGGGAGGGATCAAGTAAGAAATGAGAGTCCACCCTCAGGGTGAGAGTTTGCCACAGAAGCTCAACCAAGGGCCTTTGCAGAAGAATCATCCTACATTTGTTGAATGGAAGAGATGTTATGATTCAGTTCCTTTGGAGCATGTCAAAGTCTCTTAACAAGTTCATGCTATAGCAGCTAATTGCAAGAGAGCCTGGACCACTTGCCTGGGGACATATTCTAAATTAGGCAGCAAAATAGAGAGTAAACTTGGGTCCCATACTGCCAGGTAGAGCCCGTGCTAGTGCTAAAGACCGCGAGGGGCTGACAGTCAACAAAGGGCCTCAGATACAGCCTCTCGCCATTAACAAAGAGGGTGTTATGTGTATAACCAGGAAATTGTTCTTGTGTTAAAAGTCTGCCTTAGGGTAATCTGAGCATGTAAAACACATCACAATTTTGTTACCCTGTTGCAGTAGCTCTTCAATTTTTAGATACCAGGGACTTCAAAGAATGGCTATTATCCCAATTTCCTCACAAATTCTCAGAGGCACTCGACATGTTTACTGGTTTAGTTAGCAAGCTGGGAAAATCTTGATCAGATTTCAGTTTATATTCTTCAAGATTCCTTTTCCAAAATAGTCAGAACTCCGTTAATTCTAAATTTTTAGGGAATTTAGCCAGGCTTATAGCAATCTTCTTATGGTTATTGAAGGCTGAAATCAGCTTCTTAAATAATGGTAGAGGTTTGAGTTAATTCCCTCTCTGTAGAGTTTAGGGAAATAGCTGGCTACCTGGCATTTTACAGGAGTCCCCAGAGGAGCTGCTCCTGCACCCAGGATGCAAAATGCTCTAGCACCACCTGGAGGGTGCTTGTTTGGGTGCCTCAGAGAGACCCATCATATGACCTAGTGTGTTCATGCACGAAGGACCAGGTGAGCGTTTTGTGGACCTGTGCTTGCAAGATTCTGCAGAATCACATCGGAAAAATGATTCAACTATTCTGTAGAAAGGAAGATAACAGACTCTGCTTGAGAAGCAGCTTGATCGGGAGTGAAGGATAATTTCAGGTTAGAGATTACTGAAAAAAAAAATTATTAAATGTTTCTCTTTTTACCAAAAGGATATGGCTACCCTCTGTTAAAATTAGGACAATTTGAGTGTGAAAGATGCAGAAACACTGAAGAATAAACTGGGTGGTATCTCCTAAATGGCCACAAAATTGTCACTGCGTGAATGCATGCGTGCTATATTAATTAACTAGTAATATGTTAATATATATATGATATCACTGTGGCTTCTTCAAAGAGTGGAAACCTATTCACATGGTCTCCTTAGTTCTTTATACATGATCAGATTAATCTTTCATGTGATTTTTGCTTTCTAACGTAACAAGAAGCTATATAATAAATTTGTACATTTCCTGGAATGTACCATTGATGTACCAGTGACCCAAGCTTGGAATCTGCCATTTTCCCCAGTTGCTCTGTTTCCTTTTAGTGGACAATTGTGCTGAGAAATCATAATCTGGGCACTAGAAAAATCTATCATTACCAGACTGATCATTGTTTCTACAAGCTTGCTGCAGACACAGCTAGAGATGTTTTTTTTTTTAACAAAAATATATTTCAGTTCATACTGATAACTTCAGTTCAAAATCCTAGATGTACTGACCTTAAATCTAGATATACTTTCTCATGCCAAAAATCCTAGTTCTCAAAGCAAAAATTATACATTTGCTTTATCCAACACCATATACTCAATAACCACCATGATAAATTGCGAACACTAGAACTTCTTTCCATATATTTTGTTCTCAGTGTATCCTCTAATGATGTATGATAATATCATTGTGTCTTACAATTTTTTAGAATAGTTCCTACTTGTATAATTATGTCACCAACTAGACAAAAATTTAAGCTCATTTGTTTTTACTATTTTTTTATTTAACAGTTTTATAATTACCTAAAATACTTACATATTTTCTCTGGAGAAATGACTCTGAATCCACAAAACATGGTACAGCCTAAGAATTCTAATTTCTACCCAGTCTGTCCACCTAATGCTATCTTTATCCATATTAATACTTGTAATTTTATGGTTTACCCTTCCGTTGCTTTATTTTAATGTAAACAAATGTGTTTTTGCATATAACTGATAGCATGCTGTGCATATTTTATCTTACTTTGTTTCCTTCACTTAATACATCCTGGAGATAAGATTTCATAAGCCCACTTAAATTTATTGATATGACCAATATTTGGGTTTCTCTTTTGTCATGTTATTTTATAGATATACATTTTCATATATATGTACACATATTGTGTGTGCACATATATATTGTGCTTTATATACATATTTTTTACTATGTGATCTATTTTATTCTTCTCTTTCTCTCACAGTATATCTTTAGTATTTAGAAAGTTTGTCATTTTGTTCTAACAGTTTACCACATTGGGATTTTTTATTGGAATCACATGAAATTCATGGCTTAAATTGCAGAGAATTGATTTGTAATACAGAGTCTTCCAGTCTTTATGATCATCATTTATCCATTTATTCATGTCTTACTATAATTTATTCAAAGTTTATATTTTCCTTAAGTTCTTACTATTAGACATTACTTAATCGATTTCTTCTTGCTGCTGATGTTATTATAAATGAGATATTTCTAATTGATTATTTACAAATAGGTAAGCTATGGATTTTTCTTTGTTGATTTTGCATTTTATCTTGTTGGACTCTCTTATTAGCACTAAGTTTAATTAAATTTTTTATTTTGAGATAACTTTAAGTTCATATGCAATTGTAAAAAATAATACAGAGAGATCCCTGTATTATCCTTTTACTTAACTTCCCACTAGGAAAATATCTAAAATTCTAGAACTAATATGTTTGCAGTTTAACTACACATTTGCAAAATCTATTCTTGTTATAATTCGTTATCACTGTCTATATATTTTATTATCTAAAATAAATGTAATTTATTAAGTTTTCTCAATACATTCTCTGTGAGCACTAAGAATTTCAAATTTTAAACTATTAAACTAAAATGTAAATAGTGAAAATAATGCAAATACTATTCTTTTGACATAAAGTAAAACAAAGCATTTGACTGTTTATCAGGGACCTCTTAATGTTTAAAGTGTAGACACTGTGTGATGGGTCTATTCTTAAATTCTTAAATAAAATACACTGCATGATCCATATGCTATCTGTTCACCAAAAGTCATGGTGCCCAGAAATGATTAGAAAACCTTCTTAGGGCTGTTTGATTTCTGCTCATTTCTAGTACACAAATACCTTGCAAGCACATAGGTTCAAAAGACAGCCTAAAGTATCACTCTCTCATTGACTTGGTAAGCTGAGGTATGTGGAATTGGAGGCCATAATTTCATATCATATCCTATCATAATTTCATGTCTCAAAAATGACACACTGACAACACATATGCTAAATTCATTGAGATGTGAATGGAATATATAAAATGTGACTGAACTCATTATACTTTCCAGACTTTTGCTTTCATTTAGAAGGAAAAGTGTAAGTACATTACTATTCATTTCAGGCATTATTGGTACATGTAAGTTAAAAATAGAAGTGAGCATAAATTAAGCAATCAAATCTAAAAGAGTGCCATTTGGTTGGAACCTTTCAACAGTTTCCCCTTCAACCATCAACCCCCTTTCACAGATATCAATTCTGGCATGACAACATACAGAGTGAATAGGAAGGAAAATTCTATTTATATTTTTCACCAGAAGAAATTTCACAGGACTCTGGAAATCAATAAAATAAAACATTTATGTCAATTTTACCTACAGTGTTGAGACATTTGTATATACTTAGACTTACTTGAATAAAGAATAGAAGTTTCATTTATTTCATTTTTAAAGATTTATTTAAGAGAGAGAGAAAGCACCAGCAGAGAGAAGGGCAGTGGGAGAGGAAGTGAGTGGGAAGCCCAAGTGGGACTCAAACCTGGACCCTGAGATCCTGACCTGAGCCAAAGTCAGATGATGCTTAACCAACAGAGCCACCCAGGTGTCCCCAGAAGGGTTTTGTTTTGTTTTGTTTTGTTTTTAAGAATCTGTCCAACTCTCTGCATGTTTCTCTATCCTCTCTGCATAGATTTTTAAAAATTATATACAGAGACTAAGAAGCGATTAGTATCTAATAATTAACTCTATATATGTAGTGATTTTTTTCATAGACTCATATTTTATCAACAAAATACAAGTTCTATATTTATTCAACAGTATGTACATATCCATATTATTTCTATTCTCTAGTATTCTCTAATGACATAAAAACATAAAGATGGTTTTAAGCCTGTCTTACAAAAATAAAATACTTAGAATACTTTTTAAATTCTATCAGAGTTTATTTTAACCTTCAGTCATGCTAAACTTTTCTATAATTTCTGGCTCAGCATTGTTTAGTAAAAATACAATGCGAGCCACAAATGTAAATTTAATTTTTTAGTATCCATTTTTTTAAGTTTGGAAAAAAACTAAAAAACAATTTCAATAATATATTTTTATTAATTCAATATATCCAAAATATCATTTCAACATTTAATAAATATTCCAAAACTCATCATTATGTTATTTTATATCCTTTAATTTTCATGGTGACTCTAAAATTGGTTGTGTACTTTACACCTTTAATGTGTCTCACTTCAGACTAGCCTCATTTCAAGGGTCAATAACCACATACAGCTAGTGACTACCATACTGGACAAGTAGAGATGGGTCAGGTCATTATGCATTTGAACAGTTTATGGGTAGATTCTACAAATTATAAGGTGAAGATGATGCCAGTATCACCTCAAAAATATACCACATCTCTAATATATGCCTGTTATAAGGTACAGAATTATTAAGGCACACCTAATTTGATTATACCTAAGGTAAGTGGATATAAGTCAGCTGAGAGGTCCACAAAGTATATATGAGCATAAACCAACAGTATAAGACTGCCTACCATTTGGTACCATCCTTAGAATCACATTTTTATCCAGAGATTTTTATCTGTTAGTTTTTGTCCATTTCAGAAAAGACAGAATGCTTATGGAAAAGGGAAGGGAAAAAAACCTTCTCTGAAAATCTTTAAATTGTTTAAAAAGAAAAAGTTCCTTTAAAAAAGTCTGTTTCAAAAGCGATTAAAAGTTGGCAAACTTTCTAAGTAAAGGGCCATATTGTAAATGTTTTAGGTTTTGGGGGCCATATAGTCTTTGTCATATCTGCTCAACTCTGTCATTGTAGTGGGGAACAAAACACAAAACAAAACACAGTACATCCATGTAAACAAATGGATGTACTTGTGATTCAATAAAACTTTATTTACAAAAGTAGATGGTGGGGAGAAGCTTGTAACCCTTGGTCTCGACTACTTTCCTTCCAAGTAAAAGAAAACCAGGTCAAAATTGTTGAATAAATATTGATGGCAAGAGCAAAAAAAAAAAAAAAAAAAATCTTGAAATTGAAGTGTTCAAAAGGTATTCTCATTTTCTCACCATGTCCTCACCAATAGCATCTCCAGATTTAATTACCTTTACTGCTCATGATCTCAGAAGGAAAGAGAAAAACTCTCTCTAGCAACTATATCAATCTCAAAAAAAAAAAATATATATTGAGGCCTTTCTTAAGGCAATTTTCCATCCTTGGATCAACTGATGCTCCCAGTAGAAGGTGGTCTTTCAATGGTCAACACAGCTCACATGCCCACACACATAAAATCAGAAGTTAGAGGAGAGACACTTGTTTGCTAGTCTCACCAGATGAGAGACAGAAACTTAAAAAATAATGATAATAACTTATAAGGAAGAAGGAAAGAAATAGAGTGCAGAGACAAATTAAAGATACTCACCAAGAGTATCTTACCTCAGGACATTATCACTCCTGATACATTAATTCCAGTGAACAAGGAAATACTAAAAGAAATAAGGAAAAAAAAAGAAATAAGGACATTTTCATCTGAGAGCATTAGGCACTGGGGTGGAATGGGGGACAAAATCAGATTGTAAATATAATGATAGCCTCATATTAAGCAGAAGACAGTATGTACAGATTAAAACAGAAACATCCAATGCTCTATCTAGACTGGCGGAAAATCACCAGAGTGTGGATTTCTAATAGGCAAGTCAAGCACTGAGTCAGACAATCTGAATCAAGAGACTGTATCCCGACACACGTCACTGGCAATTACAAGGAAGGCAGTCCCATCTCACAGCATTTGAGTTACCATCTAAGTTCCTAAAATATTGCAGATAATCAGATACAGAAAGAATGATGGATATTGCGTTTCAGAACAAAAAGCATGATACTGAGAGGCAGTATCATGCTACTAACCAATGCCTGACTGTTGGTCTGGAGTTCCTTCAACTCTCCTACCTAAGGTCAGGATTTTGCTAGAACATGAGACAAAGCTGAGCCTGAAACTGATGATCAGTCCTTGAACATCTTATTTCCGTGCAGAAATAAGATGGAGAAATAGAGCAGAGTTTTGAGAACAGAGGCAATTTTTAAAGATTATAAGGAAAGTTTCTGTTAAGACAGGTACCCTTATGTTTTTGTTTTATTATAATTTGAGTTCAACAGGCAATGCATAATAATGTTTGCATATGATGTGAGAAACTTGATAAAAATCCTTTCGTTCAGGGACTCCTGGGTGGCACAGTGGTTGAGTGTCTGCCTTTGACTCAGATCACGATCCAGGGTCATGGGATCAAGCCCCATGTCGGGCTCCCTGCAGGGAGCCTGCTTCTCCCTCTGCCTATGTCTCTGCCTCTCTGTGTGTGTCTCTCATGAATAAATAAATAAAATATTTTTTAAAAAGCCTACGAAAAAATATTTTAATTTATCATTAATAGTATATTTAAATGTTTCTCATGACATATTTCTAGGGCATACCCTAAATACATAATAAAAATGGAAACTATTGTCTCTGGTACAAAGCTGAGAAAATAAAGCTTCAGTATGATGGAAAAAAGTTTCCATTTAATAACATGTAAAATTATTAATAAATGATCTTTTGTAGTAATGGTTAACAGCTATGATTTACTGTAACAAAGAGACCCCAAAATATTGTGGCTTAAATAGGACAGCAATTTATTTTTCTTTATTATGACAACCCAGAATGGGGTCGTCTGACAGCTCTAATCACCAAGTGTATGTAGGTGCCCAGGCTGTCAAGGCAGCTCAGTCAAATTTAAATTACTTTCCATTTCTGGCTTCAATAGAGTGCTCAGTTCTTACCATTTCCCAGTCAAGGGGAAGCTAGAAAGATTAAAAGCAGCAGTAGCAAGCAGCAACAGCAGCAAGGGGAAGGGGAAGAGCGGGCAAGCAGTGTCTTAAGAGGAAAGCAGCAAGGAAGTATCACATATCTTGTCCAATCACATCTTCTTGGTAAGAAATTAGTTATATGGTTATACCTATAGAGGAACCTATAGAGAGGTTGGAATGGGTTTGAGTCTATTAACTAAGAGAGGACATTGGACTCAAGTGTCCATCAACAGAGGGATGGATAAAGAAGAAGTGGGATATATATATATATCTATATCTATCTATCTATCTATATATATATATATACATATATATAATGGAATATTATTCAGCCATTAAAAAGAATGAAATCTTGCCATTTGCAATGACATGTGTGGAACTAGAGAGTACTATGCTAAGCAAAATAGGCAGAAAAAGACAAATACCATATGATTTCACTCATGTGTGGGGGAGAAAAATGACCAAAGGGGGAAAAAAAAGAGAGAGAGAGACAGACAAACCAAGAAAAAGACCTTAACTATAGAGAACAAACTGAAGGTTATTGTCGGGAAGATGGGTGAAATAGGTAATGGGGGTTAAAGAGGGCGCTTGTGATGAGCACCAGGTGACATATGGAATTGCTGAAGCACTATATTGTACACCTGAAGCATGCTAACTATACTGAAATAAAAATAAACAAACAAACACATATCTTTTTTAAAAAAGAGAGAGGAGATGGGATACTGAAGCATAATCACCACCACCTATCATTCATGTCTTTAACAAGCATTTAATAATTGCTTAATGGGATCAATTATCACTCAAAATAGCACTAGGTTCATAGTGGAAGTAGCGTTTGAGTTGAACCTTTTTAAAAGATTTTGAGGTCACCAGGTAGCATAAGAAATGTCATCTTTGGTCAGCAAAGCCTTGGAAGAATAGAATGGCCTTGGGGGATGGCAAGTAGCCTTGTAGGAGCAGACCTATCCAGAGTTCATGCATGTGTGTGTGTGTGTGTGTACGTGCACACGCACACACATGGATATATGTTTGTATTAGGACAGAGAAGTGAGGGAATGTGAGAAGATGATCAAGAAAGGTTCAGAGGGACCTTGCAAGGAGTTTGGACCTGATTATGAAACCCCTGAAGGATTTCAGGCAAGGCAGTAGTGTGGTAGGTTGGTATAAGAAAAATTTCATTTTGGTTGAAGTCTCCTCTTAGGGGGGCCACAGGGGAAGAAGCATTCTTCATTTTAATTTAAAAAAACATTTATTGAACACTATCTTTGTGCCAGTCCTAGTCGCTGTCCTCCCAGAGAAAGACAATTTTCAGGGAAATCAAAGATAGAGGAATCAATCTTGCTGCCTGGAGACATTTCCCATTTTGAATTTCTCTCCTAGGACATAACTTAGTCTTTAAAAGACAGAAAAAATGAGTAAAATACAGTTTTTCATTTACAGTGGTCTCCATCTTCATCCCCATGGGGCAGCAAACGGCAGGTTCCTCAGGCTCTTATGTAAAACACAAACCTACAAAAACACTTGTGGCAAGTCTACCCCTGTGGGTTTCAGATATAACTGGATACCAGAGGCAGGCGAAGTTTAGAGAGAATTGGTAAAAGCATCATATCTCTTCAGACAGTTGGTCCATCACCCATAGGAGTAGCCTCGAATTTTATGGGTGGGTCTCATTTTATTTACATGTGGATTATGTGTGACCACAGAGGAAATAACATCAGATCCCGGGAAATTATCACTCCTAATTAACCAAGATGAGAACCAACTCCATGGCTTTCCACAATTACCTTCCTTCCTTTATGGCAAAAAGAACTTTTGAGTTGGGAATTTTGTCACTGTATAAATACTGCAAACTATTTATTGCTATCTGATGTTTAGAATCTTCTTTCTACCTCCCAGTGATCTACATCAACTCATTAAAAATTATTACAATAATGAAACTGTAAGAAAGACAGTAAAAAAACTCTAGAAATATCATGCAGATAGTAAGGTATTTATTTTCACCACCAGGTGGCATTATTTAGTTTTTTAAAGGTTAAAAAAAAAAAAAAAAAAAACCTATACTGACTCAATACCAGTAGCAAAGTATTCAAAATAATGTAATTTAAGAATGAATAATCTTGCCCCAAACAAAAGAATCATCAAAGAAATGGATTAATGTTTTCCCTTTGTTCTAGCACCATCTCTATAAGATGTTGTTTCTTTTGAAATCAGCTGAAGATTAATTATGTATATGGGACACATTGAGGGGCATGGAATGAGGAGAATTGGGCCACAAGTGCTCATATTTGGAAACAGATGGTTTGAAAATGAATAAAGGTAATTAATAATAATGATGTCTTGACTGCATGGAGCAGCTGTCCTCCTCAGAGCTCAAAAAGCTTCCTTCGTTATCTCATTTATCCTCCCTATGCTTAAAAGCGACATCAGGAATTGCATGCACACATGCAATGTGTTATTGTTTTGTCAGGTTTTGTATTTTGGGGATGCCAGACAGTAAAAAAATCTCTCCTGATACAACAGATCTACATTCATGGTTACAATTGCAACATGCATAATACCCTGTAGGTTGTTTTAAATAATGGAACAAAAACATGAATACCACAAATAGGTAAAATTGTCTGAGCTGGCAGGGAAGCAAGGTAGAGGAACTTGGAAATATCTGTTACAGAAATTCAAACCCAAGAACACTTCCCTATGTATCAGATAGTTTTTAACATGCGGATTGAGATGGGGATGAGTTATTTATATAGAATGTGAAGCAGAACGTAAGGTATCTGGGGATCCCTGGGTGGCTCAGCAGTTTGGATCCCTGGGTGGCTCAGTGGTTTGGAGCCTGCCTTCAGCTCAGGGTGTGATCCTGGGGACTGGGGATCGAGTCCCACGTCGGGCTCCCTGCATGAAGCCTGCTTCTCCTTCTGCCTGTGTCTCTGCCTATGTCTCTCTGTCTCTCTCTCATGAATAAATAAAATCTTAAAAAAAAAAAATATATATATATATATATAGTATCTGATGATTAAATCAGAAGATACTTTTGGGTTTTTTTCTTACTGACACTATGCCAACTCCTTTCTAGAATCCAAAGTCTTGTAAATATTAAAGAAATCTAAAATACTCTTGTTTTCTAAGAAATCCTGCAACTTAAAAGCATAACTTTTTAACATGGTAGCCTAGGGAGAAACGTAGTTTTTGAAAAACCTGTTTACTGAGAAATTGTAATCTGATAAAAATATGTCCACCTGGGAAGGAAGTCTTTTAAATAAGTTAAAAATGTATTTTAGAGGAAGTTAGCTTAAAACTTGCATTCCATACTGTATTATATTTGAGAATTGTATATCAAAAAGCAGAAACTAGGAGTGGTAAGGGCCTACCACTAATTAGTAGATGAGATCTGAGCACCCTCCCCTCCTTTCTTCTTTTACTTCTGAGTGGATCCTTGCATCCATGATCTCTTCTTCCATTTTTGGCTGCTTCCAACTTTTTTATTCCAGCCCTACTTTCCCCTCCTGCAAAACTACCTATCAAGAATGTCTCCAGATGATGACAGCAGCCATCAATCACTGTCTCTGTGTTTCTTCTGCTTTACTGGGTAGGGATTATAAGATGTTTCAAGGGGAAATATGATAGGACTTTTTCAGAATCTATGTCCAAGCAGAAAGTCTTCTCTTAGGCAGCGCCCTTGATGAACTTCTTACCACTTTCCATTAGAATTTCTCTCAGTATTTTGGAAAAGTATTAGGATTTCTTTTTCTTGATCCACAGATCCCCTCCTACAATGAAATTTCAGGAGAGCAATACGGTATTTCCCCATAAACTGTTTTATCTACTCTTTCTCTTTATTTCTGATATAGGTACAATTCTGAGCGCATCTCCACAGCTTGCTCATGGCATTATTGGCCTGGGACTAACTTGTACCATGGAAACCAGAGGAGTCACATGCATCAGAGAATCAGTAGCAGTTTGACAAGAGATATCAAAGAAACCCAACACATCACAAAATCTGCTTCAGATATAAGCTAGTTTCTAGGCTGACTCCTGGTATAAGGAATCTTCGGAATGACCTAGCAGTTCTGAACTCTCTTGTTAAGTTCTTAGGAATTTTTGGAGAGTCATGTTTGATCCCATGGTCAGTACTCATTCTTCATCTCTTGGGCAGTTGTAGGCCCTATTCCCTCCCTGCAATTCCCAAATCCTCACTGCCCACCTGCACATGGAATCATTAATCATTCAAAAACCTTTTAGTGAAGTTCTAATATGTCCCAGGCACTGCGCTTCATACATTAAAAATAAGAAGAATAAAGAATAAAACAGATCTCCCCAAAGCTTATATTTTTTTTTCAAGCTAAAACAATTTTAATAGAACTTTCCTTTCCAGAAACAATAATAACAAAGCTTATATTCCAATGACTCTTGGGGAACCAGCAGGTAACAAGCATCAAGCAAGGGGTGTGTTAAGTAACCTGGATATGAGGACAAGAGTCCAGGAGAGCTCCAATCTAGTCCTTGCTTATGGCTCCTTAACTTTCTACCTCAAACCCAGAGCCAATGCAGGCTAAAGGAAAGAGTGTTTCTTCGGATGAGTTCAAATCCCAAGACTGATACCTACTGTTATCTGATTCTCTCAGCATTCATTTCCTTATCTGATTCATGGGGATAAACAATAGCTCCCTCACCAGATGGCTGAAGGATAAAATAAAATGGTATCTGGAAAGCACTTAGCACAATGTCTGGCCTCTATCAGTAGCCTACTAAGAACATGATAGGATTAGCATTTATTGAGCAGGGTTTTTTTGGACCAGGATCTTTGCCAGGTTATTGCTCATATTCCACCTCATTTCTCCACAGCAGCCTGAGAGTAAATAAACCTTATTATTCTCATTTTATAAGGAGACTCAAAGAAAACTTGCCAAATTTTAAACAGTTATTAAGTTGGGAGATGAGATTCAAAATCATGTCTTTTCACATTAGGCTCTAAATTTTTCCTATGTACATTTCCAAGGACGACACACGGTCTTGGAAGAGACATCTCGCAGAGGACTTTTGCATGGTGCTCAGAGTTATTTAGTCCAGTTCTGCTACCCATGGGTTAAAAGTGTGCCACTGAAGCATGTTCTTGTCAAGTTCATGTAGGGGAAAGAGAATAAAAAAGCTTCCTCCCTCAGGATGAAACAGAGAGTTTTTATGCTCTCCCCCACCCCCACCCCCACCCCCCACAGAGGACATGTTGGCCACAGTCTGCAGAATAAGAAGGGGAAAAGTGAGCTGATTGTTCTTTGTGCAATAATGAGATGGGTGGATTCTCAAAGGTAATGGTACCCCAAATGTGATGGAGCAACTGGCATAGCCAGCTATGTGGAAATGTTTCTCTAAGCCTACTCCTTAGAACAAACCTCCAGAGAAGACAAAAGCTTCCCCATGAAAGGCAAGAGCATAGGCAGAAAATGCCAGAAGCCTATCAAAGGACTCCGAAGCCTTGGAGAGTCCTTAGCTCTCCTTTAGAAGCCGTTCTCTGAACTGAGGCCAGGTTCTACCCACATTTGCCTTTGGAACTGAGTCACATGGTGAAAGGTAGATGTGTCAACATTAATGAACTCAGTGCCTGGCATTTGTATTCATACATTTTTGGATCTGAAACAGTATTGGAAACAGAGTACCTAATAGGTAAATTACCACTTGGCTTTATTTCAACACTGTAAATTCATCATTCATGTGTAAATAATAACCTGGTAGTGTTTTGGTCCATCCACCATATTAGGTTGGAGGTTACTCTTTATTCCACTTCATTTTCAGTTTTACTATGTAACCTACTTCCTGAGTCTTATATCTCATTCGCAATATTTCTAATCCACTGGATAGGAAATTTGATTCTAAAGTCTATATAAAACTCTATATATTTTAGCATTTTATAACATTCTTTGGAACTCTTTCAGCTAAGATTTAAATTTTTAATTATTTTTGTGTACATACATTGTTCGACATCAATGCCCTTAGACAATGAGAAATTCTACTGTTTTTCAGAATTTTAACATCACTCATACTACCTGTAGAATCTGAGGTATTGCTGTATATACACATGCACATGTGTATGTGTGTCTAAAGATTCATAATGCATTAAATCCCCCAGAAATACAGTATTCCCGGGGATTTATTTATTTATTATTTATTTATAATTTTTATATATTTTTATAATTTCATGTACTTTATATAACTTATAATTTATATTATTAAAAAATTATATATGTTATATATATGACCTCTGCTTATTCCTGATCCACAGCTTCTTCAATGCTGTTCTCTAAACCAGTTATTCTTGACCCAAACTTTTTACCTCAGTTGCTTTCCCTAAATACTTCTCTGAGTCAGTCCACATACAGTTTACCCTTGTCCTATTTTTGCCCAAACCAGTCCTCAACACAATTTTCCATTCCCAGGGCCATTTAAAAGTCATGAAAAACTACCTTCTTCAGACTTCTCATTCTTGAAATTTCACCTCAAAGCCTTCTAACAGTACAGTTTTTTCTTGATCACTTTCCCAAACATCCATCAATTACCTTTGTAATGACAATGTTGCCTTCATATTTAATTTTCACAAACTTCTTTCACCTTACTAAATCACATGGTACTTGGCTCACATTTTTCCTCCCATCTATATTCCTTTGCCATCATCCTAAGTAATATATAATATATACACGAATGAAGAATCACCTCTACATCATACTATTTTTGCCCTTCCTATACCAGGAGCGTACATCTACTTCTACCACAGGACCCCTAGATTTCAGGAGGACCACATTATCAAAATGTACCACTCTATGACCCAAGTATCTAGCTCCCTGCTTTCTTTTTCAACAGTAGCCTCTTTCCCAAACATCTCTTATTTCCTTACCAGCTCTATAATCACTCAGTTCCCTACACTTCTCCCAAATTTTGATGCCCTTTTGGCTTTATTTGATCCCTTTGTGAACTGAATCTGTGAGCGAACTTTTTTGAAGATTCACTTTTCCACCTAAGTACCCAAAAATATGCTAAGATCAATGAGGTGCAGAAGAAAAGTAATATGCAATCCCTGCCCATAAACAGTTAACAACTTAATATAGGAGGCAAGAAATTCTTGTGTGGATGCTTCTCTTACTTCTTCAGATAAGTGACAATAATTTTTGTCTCAATTTAGCTCAGAGACAACATAGTCTGCTTTTCCAGTCATCTGTCCCCCTAATTTCAAACTCCATTTCCACTACCTGAAGTGGGAGGATTAACATGACCTCAGTACCTCAGTTTGGTTTTCTTTTCATATGAGATCTTAAAAAATTGTCTTGCGGGATCCCTGGGTGGCGCAGTGGTTTGGCGCCTGCCTTTGGCCCAGGGCTCGATCCTGGAGACCCGGGATCGAATCCCACATCGGGCTTCCGATGCATGGAGCCTGCTTCTCTCTCTGTGTCTCTGCCCCTCTCTCTCTCTCTCTGTGACTATCATGAATACATAAATAAAATAAAAAAAAAATTGTCTTGCATCCATTCTGGAAAGTTATCCTTGCTTTAATTATTATGAGCACTGTCTTTAAATTTTGTAGTGGATTTGGAAATAATTCACAACTGGTTAAAAATATTATCATTTGTGGTTAATTTGATGTGTCAATTTGGCTAAGTTGTGGGGCCAGATGTTTGGTCAAACACCAGTCTAGATGTTGCTATGAAAGTATTTTTTTTTAAGATGTGATTAACATTTAAATCCACAGACTTTGAGTAAAGCAGATTATTCCCCATACCATGGGTGAGTCTCATCTAATCCATTGAAGACCTTAAGGAAAAAAAAAAAAAAAACACTGAGACCTTCCAAGGAAGGAGAAATGCTGCCTCTATAAGGCCTTTGAACCAGAGCTACAACATCAACTCTTCCCTGAGTCTCCAGGCTGCCAGTCTACCAGTTTGCCCTACAGAACTGGGACTTAACCAGTACTCATAACCATGTGAGCCAATTCCTGAAAAATAAATCTCTTTATATCTATGCACACATCCTATTGGTTCTGCTTCTCTGGAGAATCCTGGCTAATGCACTGTGCTAGATTATACGAGTAAACCAATACCATAAAATAAAGGTCTTTGATGCAGAAACATCTCTTGTTATGAATACTCCAAGAAACAATCTGCTGCTTGGTTTGCTTAGTATATCAAAGTAATTCTCATTATTTAAATGCCACTAGAAATATAAAATACTAATCATGGCCTTAAAATCAAATATTTGGCAAAATTCAGTGTGTTGGCTCCATTTAAATACATTAAGTTGACTGTTGTTTCCCATTGGGGAGTGGAATTCTCAAGACAAGTAGAGAGTTTCAAATATTGCAGGAAGTAATTTACATAAAAATAAAACTCAAAATTGACACCTAGCACTCATCTATAATTCATTCGCCTGTGAGTCACCGATACCTATTTTTTCCCAACATATTATAGGGTTTCTATTTTGTATTTGTGGGGGCAAAGGATCAGAGCAGCATTAACACATAAGGGTGAGAAGACATTTTTTTCACTACTTAGTGCCAGTCACCAGCAGCATAAGAAAGACAAAGATTTGCTATATAATAGAAAATCATGACTCTGGCTCAATATAATTCACTTTCTCACTGTAGGAAGGTCAAAAGACATATTGTTTTTTTTTTCTTTGCTATAGTGCAATAGAAATGTGATCACAGGTAACACTCAAAGATTATGTTAATAAAATGAACTGCAACTGAAAACAAGAAAGGTCTCGCAGAAGATGGAAGGACAAGACATCAAGCCACAATAGAAAGATACCTGGGAGTAAATTCAGTGGGTTTAAGTCTAAAATGTCTGATTATTCTCATACCAAGGCATTTATAAAATTATCAGGGTCCATGTGGGTCAACTAGCTGTTGTTTTTGAGAATTTGAGCAGGTTTCGGAAGACAAGAAAGGTGATTCTATTTTAGAGAGGAAAATTTGGATAATTAGAGCAAAAAAATTACTGGCACAGAAAGAATACCAAGAAGAAATGGAGGCCAAAATGCTTTGCAAGATTTTTACAGAGGACAAGGTAATGGGTATTAACCAGTTTGTTTTCTTAAATAAGTTTTAAGACAGTAATTTAATCTATGCTAAGGTAACAGCCCTGGTATGTTAAGGAAGAGCTACAGATTTTAATCTCTTACAAATTTATTTAAGATTTTGCATGATAGTCTCTATTAGCATTACAGGAAAATAAGTCCACACATGACAGTTATAGTACCTGCTAATTTACCAAACATAACTGGAAAATGAGACCTACTCCCTCCCCACCCCCTGTGAATTTTCTAGATAAGATAGGAAAGGATACTGGGAAGGGATCCAAGTGTTCACAGACATTATGGCACAGTTACATGTGTAGACTTGCTATTCAAACACCTTAAGTTTAAATCTTTATCCTATTTCTTAAAAGTAATGAGATCTTGGGCAACTTACACAATCTCCCCAAGATTCACTTTCCTTATCTTTGAAATGGAATAATAGTAGCATCATCTTATGAAAAGAAAATGAGTTTATAAAAATAAAAGACTTGTTAGCGAAACTATTCAACTAATGATAGTTCTAGGAAATTTAATAATCGATCGACTTATCTATTTTTCCTACTTAATTGTGAGATCCTTAAGAACAAGAATTACACCTTGCTCTTATATGTGTCTACTGTATATAATAGGAAGCCTAAACAGTGAGTGGACTTTTGATAAATTCAATATTTCATATTTAGTATTCATATTTTATAGTCAGCCATTTCCATGGGGCAGATATTCTAAGTAAGGATAAAGAAGAAAAAATAGGACAGTGCATGCTGGACATGAGACAGTCTGGAGGGGGCAGGAAGTGAAGAAATATGCCTGGTCTGACTGGAGGAAAGGGCTGATCAGCTCTCCGTTGGTCAAGGCAAGTAAGACATTGGAGTCAGCCATCCCAGCAAGTAGATTATTAAGATGGCACCAGAGGCAGGAAGGTAGTCACGAGCCCTATTCTTAACACAAGCACCTTCTACTCCAGCTTCTTTTATGCATGGGGTTGAAATCATACATACTCACAAGAAGGAATGAAAAAGCTGCTGGGAAATATAAGTGCCTGGGCATTTTCATACTTCAGAAGAACTGAAGGTGAATTCAAATAACCATTTACTCATCCCTTCAACACTGTGGAATACTTATGTACAGGATGTTAAGGACACAAATAAGACCTAAAACACAGTCCTTGACTTCTACCTTTTTGTTGAGATGGGCTGATAGGCAGACGTGTAAACAAAATAGTACAATAAAGTTAGATTGAAGCTATGTGTATTTATATATATATATATGCAAGTTCTTGTCAGTACACTGAGAATGAAGGTCTTAGAGTCGATTTTAAAGAGGGAATGGTGTTTGGAGTGTCAGTATACAGGGTGGTGAGGCTATTCAGAGCAAAAGGAATAGCATCAGTCACTGACCTGAGTCCCCACACAATGACAACATTGTCCACTCTGACCTAGTACAGCTCCATGCTCCAACCTGATATTTAGAACCATATATAGCTTTTATGGTACCTCTCAGTCACTGCTCACTGAGGTTTTCTGCACTTTCAAATTTAAGCTGTGTCAGGTAGTTGAGGATACTGAGAGGCTGTCATCATGGTATTATATGGGTTAACAAATGGCTGGAATGTCCAAGGGGATAGTTATCAGTAGGTCATTATCAACCCTGGAGAAACGACCAGTCCTGAAGGAGTATTTCATTGTGACTAATGCTGCATTCAAGCATGCTTGCATTTTATGTTGATTTGGATAATGGAAATAATTGTGCTTAATGAATCTAGAGGTGAAAGAGAGCCCACAGGACTGAATTAGACCTTTTACAGTCATGATAAAATCTGACTAGTGATTAGAATAAACATGGCTACTAGGTAGGGGCAGGTAATAACATACTTAGGAAGAAAATTCAAATTAAGTAAAAAGAAGCTAGACTTGATTGTGTATTTAAAAATATGGTGGAAAATGTAGCGGAGTCACACTCTTAATGTTTATAAGCATTGTTTCCTGTTAATTTTCTGTCAATTGTTATAAAAGCCCAGTGTCCCACTTAAACCAGTGCTTTCTAACCAGGTGGCTGTGTTGACAAATTGATTTTCATTTTTAATCCATTAAAGGCCAACTATAGTGAAAAAACATATTTAAAAGGATGCCTGGATGGCTTAGTTGGTTAACTGTCCAACTTAACTTTGGCTCAGGTCATGATCTCATAGTCCTAAGATCAAGCCCTGTGTTGGGTTCCACACTGGGTATGGAACCTGCTTAAGATTCTCTTTGTGTCTCTGCCTCTCCCCCCCACCTCCATCCCTCCCTCTCTCGCTCTCTCTCCATATATATATATTTATTTATTTAATTGATTGATTGATTAATTAATAGCAAGACAAAAGAAGACAGTTACATACAAAGGACCTCATAAGGCTATCAGCAGATTTTTCAGCAGAAATATCCAGGCCAGAAAGGAGTAGCATGATATATTCAAAGTGCTGAATGGGAAAAACCTGCAGCCAAAATAATCTATTCAGCAAGGCTATTATTCAGAATAAAAGGAGAAATAAAGACTTTCCCAAACAAAAATCGAAAGAGTTCCATGACCCCTAAACCAGCCCTACAGAAATATTAAAGGGGACTCTGTGAGTGGGAAGGAGAGACCAAAGATGACAGTATGAAGGTGGGAAATACAAAACCAGTAAAAATGAATATTTCTGTAAAAACAACAACAACAAAAAAATCAGGGCAGCCTGTGTGGCTCAGCGGTTTAGCCCCTGCCTTCAGCCCAGGGCATGATCCTGGAGACCCAGGATCGAGTCCCATGTCAGGCTCCCTGCATGGAGCCTGCTTCTCCCTCTGCCTGTTTCTCTGCCTCTTTCTCTCTCTGTGTGTCTCTCATGAATAAATAAAAATCAATCAATCAATACATAAAATAAAATAAAATAAAATAAAATAAAACAAAATTAAATTAAATTAAATTAAATTAAATTAAAATAAATCAAGGAACTCACAAAATAACAGGCTTTAAAACATGACACTATAAACCTAAAACATGGGTAGGAGAGGAGTAAAGAATGAGTTCAAACTTAAATGACCATCAACTTAACGGAGACTTTTATATGCAGAAGATTTTTATACAAATCTAATGGTAACCATAATCCAAAACCATTAATAAATATACAAAGAATAAAGAGAAAGAGAGAGAAATCCAAATATATCACTAAAGAAAACCAGCAAATCATGAAAGAGAAAGGATCTGAGAAAATCTTCAGAAACAACCACAAAACAATAAAATCTATCAATAATCACTTTGAATATAAATGGACTAAATGCTCCAATCAGAAGACAAAGGGTGATAGAATGTATAAAAGAGAAAACAAGACCCATCTATATGCTGCCTACAAAAGATTCATTTTAGACCTAAAGTCATGTGTAGGCTGAAAGTGAGGAGATGGAAAAACATTTATCATGCAAATGGATGCCTTGGCTTCTGGCTCAGGTCATGATCTCTGGGTCGTGGGATGGAACCCACAGTCAGGCCCCATGCTCAGTACAGAATCTGCTTGTCCCTCTTCTCCCTCTCTGCTCCTGCCCCTGCTCTCTCTCTCTCATTCTCTCTCTCTCTTTTTTTCTCTAAAATAAATTAATTAATTAAATCTTAAAAAAAAAAAACTGGAGTAGTAATACTTACATCAGACAAACTGGACTTTAAAACAAAGACTGTAACAACAGACCAAATAAGACACTATATAATAAAAGGGACAATCCAACAAGAAGATATAACAATTGCAAATATGTGCATTATGCACCCAACTTGGCAACACCCAAATACATTTGCAGTTAGCAACAGGCACAAAGGAACTGACAGTAATAGAATAATAGTAGGGGACTTTAACACCTCACCTACAGCAATGGATAGATCATCTAAGCAGAAAATCAACAAAGAAACAATGGTTTTGAATGACACACTAGACCAAATAGATTTAACAGATATACTCAGAACATTCCATCCTAAAACAGAATACATTCTTTTTTAAGTGTACATGGAACATTCTCCAGAAGAGATCACATGTCAGGCCACAAAACAAGCCCCAACAAGTTAAAAAGACAGAAGTCATATCATTCATCTTTTCTGACCACAATGCTATGAAACTAGAATTCAAACATAGGAAAAAAATCTGGAAAGACCACAATACATGGAAGTTATGTAATATACTACTAAACAATGAATCAGTCAACCAGGAAATAAAAGAATTAGAAAGCAAATAGAAACAATAAAAATAAAAACACAATAGTTCAAAACCTTTGAGACGCAGCAAAAGCAGTTCTAAGATAGAAGTTTATATGAACACGGGCATACTACAAGAAGCAAGAAAAATCGCAAATAAACAACCTAATCTTATACCTAAAGGAGACAGAAAACAAACAAACAAACAAACAAGACCTAAAATCAGCAGGAGAAAGGAAAAATAAAGATCATAGTAGAAATAAGTGAAATAGAAACTAAAAAAAAACAAAAAACAAAAAACAAAAACAAAAAACAGAAGAGATCATTGAAACCAGGACCTGGTTCTTTTGGGGGGGGGGGGGGGGGAAATCAATAAAATTGATAAACCTCTAGCCAGGCTTATCAAGAAAAAAGGAGAAAGGACCCAAATAAATAAAATCACAAATGAGAGAGGAGAAATAACAACAAACATCACAGAAATACAATTATGAGAATATTATGAAAAACTAGATGCCAAAAAATTGTACAACCTAGAAGAAATGGATAAATTCCTAGAAACACATAACCTACCAAAACTGAAACAAGAAGAATTAGAAAATTTGAGCAGACTGATTACTAGCAAAGAAATTAAATCAGTAATCAAAAAATTCCCAACAAAGAAAAGTCCAGGGTTAGATGGCTTTACAGAATTCTATTTAATATATAAAGAAGAGTTCATTCCCATTATTCTCAAAATATCCCAAAAAAATAGAAAAGAAAGGAAAACTACCAAATTCATTCTATGAGGCCAGCACTACCCTAATGCCAAAACTAGATAGAGACACCACAAAAAACAAGAATACAAGCCAATACCTTTGGTGAACATAGATGCAAAAATCTTCAACAAAATACTAACAAACCAAATTGCATGATACATTTATAAAAATATTCACTATGATTAAGTGATATTTATTCCTGGACTGCCAGGGTGGTTCAATCTTCACAAATCAGTCAATAGGATACATCACATTAATAAAAGAAAGGATAAGAACCATATGATCATTTCAATAGATGCAGAAAAAACAGCTGACAAGGTACAACATGCATTTCTGATTTTAAAAAGCCCGACAAACTAGATTTAGAGAGAACATACCCCGACATAGTAAAGGCCTTATATGAAAAACCCAGTGTGAACATCATCCTCAATGGGGAAAGAATGAGAGAGCTTTTCCCCTAAGATCAGGAACAGGACAAGGATGTCCACTCTCACCACTTGTAGTCAACATAGTACTGAAGTCCTACGCACAATGATGACAAAAAGAAATAAAAGGAATCCAAATCAGTAAGGAAGAAGTCTCACTGTGTGCAGATGACATAATAGTATATATAGAAAATTTGAAAGACTCCATCATAAAACTGCTAAAACTCATAAATTCAGTGAAGTCGGATACAAAAATCAAACTACAAAAATCTTTTGCATTTCTATACACCAATAATGAAGCAGCAGAAAGAGAAATTAATCAACAATCTCATTTAAAATTGCACCAAAAATAATAAGATACCCTGAATCAACTTAACCAAAGACATGAAAGACTTATGCTCTGAAAACTATAAAACACTGATATAAGAAACTGAAGATGACACTAAGAAATGGAAAGACTTCCATGGTCATGGATCAGAAGAACAAATTCTGTTAAAGTGTCTACACTACCCAAAGCAATCTACACATTTAATGCAATCCCTACCAAAATATCAACAGCATTTTTCACAGGACTAAAATTTGTGTGGAACCACAAAAGACCACCAAAGCCAAAGAAACTTTGAAAAAGAAAAGCAAAGCTAGAGGCATCACAATATGGACTTCAAGTTATATTATAAAACCACAGTGATCGGGGATCCCTGGGTGGCTCAGTGGTTTAGCCTCTGGTCAAGGGCGTGATCCTGGAGTCCTGGGATCAAGTCCAGGGTCAGGATCCAAGCATGGAGCCTGCTTCTCCCTCTGCCTGTGTCTCTGCCCCCCCCCTCTCTTTCTATGTCTATCATGAATGAATAAATATAATCTTTTTTAAAAATAAAAATAAAACCACAGTGATCAAAACTAGTATGGCATTGACACAAAAATTGACACATAGATCAATGGAACAGAAAAAAACTAGAAATAAACTCACAATTATATCTCCAATTAATCTTCAACAAAGTAGGAAAGACTATGCAGTAGGAAAGACAGTCTCGGGACATCTGGGGGCTCAGCGATTGAGCATCTACCTTCGTCTCAGGGTGTGATCCTGGAGTCCCAGGTTGGAGTCCCACATCGGGCTCCCTGCAGGGAGCCTGCTTCTCTGTCTGCCTGTGTCTCTGCCTCTGTGTGTGTGTGTGTGTGTGTGTGTGTGTGTGTGTGTGTGTCTCATGAGTAAATAAATTTTTTTTTTTTAAAAAAAGGACAGTATCTTCAACAAATGGTATTGGGAAAACTGGACAGCAACATGAAAAAGAATCAAAGTGGATCACTTTCTTTCACCATACACAAATAAATTCAAAATGGATTAGAGACCTGAATGCAAGACCTGAAACCATTAAAATCCTAGGAACGAGTGCAGGCAGTTATTTCTCTGACACTGGCCATAGCAACTTTTTCTAGAGAGGTCCCCTTAGGCAAGAAAAACAAAAGCAAACAACAACAACAGACCTTTTGGTACTACAACAAAATAAAAAGGTTCTGCACAACACTCAGCAAAAATAAAACAATACAATGGGAGAAGGTATTTGCAAATGACACATATAATAAAGTGTTAGTATCCAAAATATATAAAGAACTTATAAAACTCAACACGCAAAAATAAATAAGCCAACTAAAATTGGGCAGAAGAAATGAACAAACGTTTCCCCAAAGACATACAGATGGTCAACAGATATATGAGAAGATGTTCTTCATCACTTACCATCAGGGAAAGGCAAATCAAAACTACAATGAGATATGACCTCACACCTGTCAGAATGGCTAAAATCAAAAACACAAGAACGAACAAGTGTTGGCAAGGATATGGAGAAAGGAGAATGCTCTTGTACAGTTGGGAATGTAAGCTGGTGCAGCCACTGTGGAAAATAGTATGAAGATTCCTTAGAAAGTTAAAAATATAACTGCCCCATAATCCAGCAATCACACTCTGGGTATTTATCCAAAGAATACAGAAATATTAATTCAAATTCAAAGGGATCCCTGAACCCCTATGTTTATAGCAGCATTCGTTACAATAGCCAAATTATAGGGATCCCTGGGTGGCGCAGCGGTTTGGCGCCTGCCTTTGGTCCAGGGCGCGATCCTAGAGACCCGGGATCGAATCCCACATTGGGATCCCGGTGCATGGAGCCTGCTTCTCCCTCTGCCTATGTCTCTGCCTCTCTCTCTCTCTGTGACTATCATAAATAAACAAAAATTTAAAAAAAAATTCTTAAAAAAAAAAAAACAATAGCCAAATTATAGAAAGAGCCCAAGTCTCCAATGATTGATGAGAAGATAAAGAAGAGTGGTACACATACCACACGAGCGCGCACACACACACACACACACATGCACGCTAGCACACACACATTAGAGTAATATACAGCCATGGAAAAGAATGGAATCTTGCCATTAGCAACAATATAAAGGGAGGTACTGAGTACAAGGCTAAGTGAAGTAAGTCATTCAGAGAAAGACCAATACTACAGGGTTTCACTCATATGTGGAAAACAAAAAAGAAAACAAACAAGCAAAGGGAAAAATAGAGGGTTAGAGAGACAAATCAATGGGGCATCTGGGTGACTCAGTGGTTGAGCATCTGCCTTTGGCTCAGGTCATGATCCTAAGGTCTGGGGATCAAGTCCCCTTTCAGGATCCCTGTGGGGAGCCTGTTTCTCCCTCTGCCTGTGTTTCTGACTCCGTCTCTCATGAATAAATAAAATCTTTTAAAAAAAGAAAGAAACAAACCAAGAAAGAGACTCATAACTATAGAGAAGAACCTAATGGTCACCAGAAGGAAAATGAGCATGGGGATGGGTGAAATACGTGATGGGCATTAAGGAGGGCACTTGTTGTGATGAGCACTGGGTGACTAAAATAAAATAAAAAAAAATTAATGGGCAGAAGACCTGAAAAGACATTTTTCCAAAGGAGACATTCTGCTAGCCACAGACACATGAAAAGATGCTCAACATCACTTATCTGAGAAATCCAAACCAAAACCACAGTGATACCTCACCTCCCATCTGTTAGGATAGCAACAATCAGCCAGATAAGAAATAACATGCATTGGTAGGAAGTGGAGAAAAGGGAACCCTTGTTCATTGTTGACCAAAATGGAAATTGGTGCAGCTACAATGGAAAACAATAACGGAGCTTCCTCAAAAAAAATATAAAACATAAATATTATATAATCTAACGATTCCACTGCTGGGTATCTTCTAAAGACAGGAAAACACTAACTCAAAGACATTTATGCAATCCCATGTTCACTGTGGCTCATTTACAACAGCCAAAATGTGCAAGCAATCCAAGTGTTCACCGATAGACGATTAAATAAAAAAGATGTTGTATACACAAACACACACACCATGGAATATTAGTTATAAAAAGAATGAAATCTTGCCATTTGCAACAACATGGATGGACCTACGGGGTATTCTGCTAAGTGAAATTAGTTAGAAAGAGAAAGACAAAATGCCATATAATTTCATTTATACGTGGAATCTAAGAAACAGAATAAACAAACCAAAACAGACTCATAAATACCAAGAACAAACTGGTGATTTCCAGATGGGAGGAGAGTGAAAGAATGGATGAAGGGGATTAAGAAATCCAAATTTCTAGTATAAAACAGTCAGAGGGACAAACAGTACAGCATGGGAATATAGTCAAAAATATTGCAATAATGTTGTGCGATGACAGAGGGGGACCACCCGGTGAGCACTGTGCGATGTATAGAATTACTGAATCGCTATGCTGTAACCTGAAACTACTCTAACATTGTAAGTCAAGCATACTTTAATAAAATTTTCTGAAATTTAACTTTCCTACATGAACAAAAGAAATCATAAGTCCAAAGCATTTTATTACTACATTGAACAAATTAGTCTGCTCATGTGTCAAGATATTTACAAAAGTTTCTAAATGTTTGCTTTCACTTTTTTTACTTGTCCCATCACGGACCAGCAACACTCAGCCGTGAATCTACACAGATCCACAAACCACAGGGCAGCAAAACCATGTGGTGAGAAAGGCCCAGCAAGTCGGGAGGCTTATGTTCTAGATCAGCTCATTTACTAACAAAATTCCAACCCTCCAGTTTTCTCACCTGGAGAACTGTCAGATATCCAGATGAGTTTAGCTCTAGAATGTTCCTTGTCTACAACTAAAGATTTAAAAATAAAGATTTCTGAAGAAAAAAAAAGGGGAGGGGGGCTACATGATTGGCTCTGGGGAAGAGAACACCGGAAAATTTGTAATGAGATTGGTACTCTGGTTGCATGGATGTGGTTTATCCAATTCTTCATGAACCTCAAAAAATTTCATATGCAGATAGAGACCTAACCATACTGCCCCCCAAATGACCACTTTCACCGCCCACCAGCCATTGGAAAGACTGCAGTCAACTTTAGGCAAAATCTAAATCTTCTAATGCTTATAACTCCACTGCTGGTAGCAGTTGTCACATACACCAAGTTTTATAACGAGAACCAGGGCCATTAGTCTCACATCTATGAAGTATAGAACAAAAGGGCCTGGTCTTTAATTTCACGGCCAGGTACATGCGCAATGTCCATCTTTCTCTGTTTAAAGCACATGTCACTCAACTCGGGATTGGTGTGCCAAGAAAGGGTCTGTGCTCTCCTTCTTGGAGGATCATTAAAAAGAAGGCGCTCTTGCTTTCCTGCAAGGATGTGGTAAGGACCTATAAAAGCAAAGCAATGAAAACAAGAGTGACTTCAGCATTGGGATTTGCTGCTGTTGTCGAAGCTTTAACTTAAGGGGAAAAAAAAATTAAGTGATGGTAATCTTTCATTTAATTCACCTGGAAATAATGATATTCCTATTCTTCAGCTCCAGAGTTTTTTTGTTGTTGTTTTGTTTTGTTTGTTGTTTGTTGTTTTTGTTTTTGTTTTCCCAGGCCGGGTGTGCTTCTCAAGTTCTCTGTGTGTTCCATTAATTAGGTCCCAGAAGTTTCTCTCTTCCACTCCACTTCTGGTCCTGAGTTTAGATTCCTTGCTTTCATGTGCCTTCCACCAGATTAGTCCTGAGGACATAAAGGCATCAGAGTTCGGGAACTGCTTTCCCAGATCACTGAATCTATTCTGTCCCGTGGAGAAATTACTCCAGCTCAGCCTTTCTAACAAGAGCACATCATAGCCTTGAGGGTTCAGAGGTGAAAACAGTCCTCCTCTGCTGTCTTGCAAGAACTTCTAAGACTTTCTACAGACAGAAAACTGGAAAAGTATTGCCTAAATATCCACACTACTGAGGTCCACAAAGCAGAACTGAAATATGTGCCTTTACCTGCACAAAATGAAAATGTCACACGGGGAGAGTTCTGCAAGGGGACTCAAGTCCACTGAGTCTGACTCACCAGTGTCTTTCCTCTCCAAGTTCCATAGACACTTGGAATCAGAATGTTTGCTTGCGGGCTCTGTACTCAGGCGTAGGGTGCATGGAGTTGATGCTGTCCAACTAGGTCCATTCGATTCAACAAAATGTGTCCTCGCATCTGTGAAGAGCAAACCACTTGTGTTGAGTCACAAGTCACTACACTCCAGAGCCTTCAATCTAGTTGAGGAGAAAGATGCACAGACACAGATCATGTCAACAGAGGTCAAACTCTGGTAAGTGGGAGGAGAGAGTCTCGGACCCCTCAGGGAGTCAAGGTAGAAAGGGATTCAACACGAGAAAGGATTTTTAGATGCTAGGGCTTAATGAACGAGTCAAGATCCTTTTCATTTTTCTTACTTCAAAAGTAATACAGCCTCACAATAGAAAATAAATGAAAATGAAAATCACATGCAATCCTATCACCTGAAAATAATTCCTTTTCACATTCAACATTTTTATCTAGACATAGGTAAGCATGAATGCTCTTTAAAGAAAATGTAATCATCGGTGTGTACTCCTTGGTAATCTACTTTTTTCCCTTAACAATACATAAAGAACATTTTTCTATGTCATTAGCTATTCCTCTAAGGATAGGTATGGCTCATAAGTTTCACGTTTCCTTTTATTTCTGATCCTGATTATAGCTGCTTAGAGCTTGATATTAAAAGGATTCTGAGACCATGTTCTAAGCGAGAAGAACTGTTTCAATTCATTTAGCAATGTCTCACAAGTTCAGATTAGGGAAGCTGTGCTACAAACCCCATAAATTTCTGGTTTGTTCCTATATCACTCTTAATACCATGTGTTATTATATCATATAATTGTATGATATTTTAATCAGTTCTATCTATTTAGACACTCAAGTTATTTTCAATTATTCTATGTTACATATAACCCCATGATGAACGTCCTTAGATGTATATTCTTACCCATTTGTGTAACTCTACTCAACAAAAATCTCCATAATTGTTATTACTCCATATTACCAAAATATATGAAAAAAATCCAAAGATTTTTTAAAATGTTCCCAAATTATAGTGAAGAGAGTCTATACCAATTTCAACAGCTTGAATCTATGTATGAATATACTAATTTCTGACTGTTCCCTGTGCTAGGTATTATGAATTTTTTGGTGTTTTATTTTGTTTTGAGTCTGCTCACCAGTCTGAGCCGGCACATGATTTGTTTTATAAATGTCTGAGGCAGCTCCCAACTGCTAAGGATGGAGGAATGTTCCAGAGACCTCCTTGCCCACCCAGCAATCACAAGGGTGAGGACAGTACTTTAGCACACCTGTACACAGCCCATGGAATTCACAAAAGTTCTGCTATACACCATCATCAACTTTTGGTCTGTTACACACTAGCAGACGTTACACACTTATGATAAAATACCTTTGAATCTCTTACTATGATTGTGGACCTACCCAGTCGTCTCAAATTCTATCAACTTGGGTTTTATATATCTAGAGGCTACGTTGTGAAAGAAAAAAATCATAATAATTATTAGATCTTCTTGATAGGCTATTCATTGTATTATTATATAGTGCCATGTTCCTAGTCATGCTTTTTGCTTTAAATTATATTTTTTGTATGCTATGCAGCTCTCTTTTTGTAAAGTAGCATATACCTGATTTTTAAAAAATCTAATCCAACCATTTATCTTTAATAGAGGAGCTTAAACCATATATGATTTCAGGCATATTTGAACTTATTTCTGACATCTTTATTTTACATTCTGTTACTTTCCTGTTCTTTTCTTTTTCATCCTTTGCCTTTGGGTGATTTGATAAAGTATTCTTTATTTTCTACATAAACTTCTGCTGGTTTTTAATCTTACGTCTTAACCTTAGATTTTAACACATAGGGAAATATCAGAAAGGGAGACAGAACATGAAAGACTCCTAATCCTAACTCTGGGAAACGAACTAGGGGTGGTGGAAGGGGAGGTAGGTGGCAGTGACTGGGGGTGATGGGCACTGAGGTGGGCACTTGATGGGATGAGCACTGGGTGTTATTCTGTATGTTGACAAATTGAACACGAATAAGAAATAAATGTATTTAAAAAAATTTAACACATATAATCAACCATAAATTCTTCTCGCAAAACCTATAGTTATTCCACAATTTCTTCTTCCTCCTGACAATGACAAGGATCTTAGCAGTCTTTTATGTCAACCACTCTCATCTAATTATTTTGTTTAAAATCCTAGGATCAACAACTTTCAAAACAGAATTGTTGGGTAATCTTTTTTAACTGTACTGTAATTTTAACAAATTTTGGTATTTGACACTATTTCTTGTATCCCTCTCTTTCAGTTGATTTTTTTTGTCTTGAAAAGTTAACTGGACTCCATACATTTAAGGCTTACAATGACTGAAAATGTCTTATATTTGCCAACAACCTTGATTTATGTCTTAGATAGAAGTTCTAGATTGAAGATAATATTCTCAGTTACACTGAGAAATACACTGACAATATTGTATTTCATTCTGGAATGTATCTGTCCAGGTTTTATTTCTCATTCCATTGATGGGTAACTAAGAGCTTTAAATAATTCTTTTTTACTTTGACATTTGCAATTTCATTATAGTATTCCTAGGTCTAGATTACTATTTGTGTTACATGCTATCCAGAGTTACTGTGATCTTAGGACACATCATTTCTTCAGTTTTGGAAAAATTTTTAGCAGTTATCTCACCAAATATTGCTTCTTTGTCCTTCACTCAATTGTACCTATCAATCTATTCTCTTAACGGCCCTTTAATTTGGTTTGTATCTTTTCTTCATGTTGTTTCTGGTTAATTTCTCAATCCTATCTTCCAATTCA
Organism: Canis lupus familiaris; assembly: GCF_011100685.1. Lineage (NCBI taxonomy): Eukaryota > Metazoa > Chordata > Mammalia > Carnivora > Canidae > Canis > Canis lupus. The sequence continues at coordinate 8,553,078 of NC_049224.1, read as the reverse complement.
CTGTTTTTCTATAAAGTTTATTCAGTCAACTATTGTGGTAGATTGTGTTTCCAGAGATTACCACACACTATCTTCCATCCCACATGTTTTTTGCCATGAGACTTTGCTATTCTTGAAAGAAATAGACTGAATCTATGTCTAACCCCATGAACCTGGGTTAGCCCTATGGCTTGTCTGACCATAGCGGAAGTGACACTGTGCCAGTTCCAGTTCTTTAAAAGGCCAACCACATCTGTTTTTAAACTCTCTGAGGAAAACTAGCCACCATGCTTTAACAAACCATGAACCAGACTAATGAATAAGTTACAATGTGGATAGAAAAGAGCCACACATGGTAAACCCCTGAGACTTATGAATGAAGACTTCTAGAACCTTCTAGCCCAGCTGACTATAATCAAGTCATCCTTGCCAGTGCTACTAATTAAGTACTACCTAAGGTCCTGAACCAGAATGCTGGGAGAGCTGTTGATTTAAACCACTAAGTTTTGGCATGTTTTTTAAAGATCATAATATGTAACTGAAATAATTATTTTCTTATTTCAATAACTGTATTTTTCATTTCTAAGAATTATGATCAATTCTATTTCATATCTATTTTGTTTTGGGCTGGTGTTGATTAGTAATTGTTGCCTTTTTTTAAAGATTTTATTTATTTACTTGAGAGAGAGAGAGTGAGATAGAGCATGAGAGGGAAGAGGGTTGGAGGAAGAAGCAGCCTCCCCACTGAGTAGGGAGCCTAGTGCAGGGCTTGATCCTGGGACTCCAGGATCATGACCTGAGTGGAAGGCTGACTGAGCCACCTAGGTAACCCTAATTATTGCCTTTTTAAAATGGAAACCATGCCTTATTCATTTCTTTGAATCCCAAGCACACTCATTTTAAGTCTTTTCATTGGAATAAATTCTTGCTTTGACCATTGATTTTGTTGTCTGTCTATTCTGACATTAGATTTCTTCAGGATGATTAAGGGAGGGGGGATGGGCAGATTATAAATACATTGTAAGAGGCATTTCCTTTTTTCATTTTTCAATGCTGCTCCCCCACCATATCCCTATCAATCTACTGATTTTTCATTTGCTTCATGCAGCCCTCCAAAACCCCAGACCAGAACCTTATCACAATGATTTGGGGTCTCTATAAGGGATACTGTAAATTTTGTAGATTTGGTCACAGAACAAAGGATCCCTTGGTTAAGTTACTGGTTCTATGGTTGTGTCTGTTACCGTCTGCTGCACTAAGCCCAGAGCTTTGTCAAAGCCCAAAGGTAAAGTGTGTCCATTTTTATTTTTAACCTTCCTTTTTAAAGGGAGGCAGTCAGGGGATCCCTGGGTGGCTCAGCGGTTAAGCGGCTGCCTTGGGCCCAGTGGGTGATTCTGGAGACCCAGGATCAAGTCCCATGTCGGGCTCCCAGCAGGGAGCCTGCTTCTCCCTTTGCCTGTGTCTCTGCTCCCTCTGTGTGTGTGTGTGTGTGTGTGTGTGTGTGTGTGTGTCATGAATAAATAAAATCTTTAAAATAAATAAATAGATAAATAAATAAATAAAAATAAAGGGAGGCAGTCCTACCCCAATCTCTGGCTTCTGACTTCCCTTCTCCTATCTTTTAACCTGCAAGATCTCAGGCAAATCTCATGCACAAATGACTCAGGGACCAATGAATGGATGATTCAGCCCTATTCACTGAATCACACTTCTATTACCTTCTTGGTTCATAGAGGTGATTATTTCATTTTTGAAATGGGTTCTTTCCCTCCTTACTTTTATATTCTTTTGTTCCTATATGTTTGGGCCACAGGGAGTGAGCAAGACATACATTTACCATGCTACTTGGGCTAAAAGTACAGAATGTCATTGGTCAAAATGTCTTCGTCCCACATCAAGATCCTTCATATTCTTGGGTCTTTGGCAGGACTTTCTATTCCATTGACCTCTGTTTTTCAGATCTCATGTAATTATTTTGGGCCCACTTGGATAATCCAGTATAACCTTCCTATTTTAAGCTCCACAACACTAATTACATCTGGAAAATTCCTTCACAGTGGTACCTGTATAAGTGTTTGATTGAATAATTAGAGGATGGGAATCTCTAGGGGACATTTTTGGATGCTACCTACCACAGCAACTGATGACTGAAGAAAGGATGTAATAGGATGAAAAAAAAAATGTTGTTGAAAACCAGAATTGAATGTAGGAACTTCTGTCTTCTAAGGGCAGTAGGGGAAAGGAAAGAGGCATGAGGAGACGCAATTTATGCCAGAGGAAAAAAATTAATCTACATACTATCCTATTCCATTTTTAAGACAGTAGTTTAAAAAGACTGCTTCTAAGAGGTGTCAAAGGGATGGAAATCTAAGTTACTTAGAATATGAGGATAATTAAGGTGCAGGAAAAGTTTCGAGGCAAAAGCAGGCTCATGTATGTGGCCAGAAGTTGGGAGTCTATATAGAAACTGCCCTTATCTATTTGCTTTAATATAAAACTCTTACATTGACCCAAAACCTTTATATTGATCCAAATCTTCAATAAAGGCAGCCATCATAAAACTGCCTTCTGTATGTGGCTCAGGGATAGACGGAAAGGGGCCCAAGTTCTACACAGTGACTTCTGTAGAGCCAGAGGCAAGAGAACCAATTGCTTTAGGAAACTAGATGCAGATAATACTTGCAAATAATACTAAATGTTCAGAAAGTTAGGAACTTGGAACCAGAGGGGACCAGTGACAATGTTACCCCTCAGAATTTGCAGTTACTTGAAAAAGAATCTGGGCCTTCCCATGAGATGGGACCTCTAGACAATTTTGTTTGAATTTCAAAGAAAATAATAGAAACCCCCCCCCCCAAAAAAATCTGAATTCTTATAGTTTAACACAATTCTCAATCTTGGCAAAGTGTTGGAATTACCTGGGGAGCTACTAAGAAAAACTCCCAGTACTCAAGATACACCCCAGAACAATTAACTCAGAACCTCTGAGAGTGGGACCCAGTCATCAGTTTTTAAAGCTTTCCCGGGTGATTCTAATGTACAGCCAAGGCTGGAAACCACTGGTTTGGGCAATAGAAAAATCTTGAAGGAATTCTCACTTTTGAATATGGGCATTAGAAGAGAAGGGACTCTATCAAGCATTCTGAGAAATGGGAAAAACCCCACTGAATCAAAGATAATGAGTAGAAGATGATTCAATTCTGCTGTGAAATTGAATGAGTGAGAATAGGGAGGAGACCTTCAAATTTGACTAATAAGAGGAGACGTTACTGCTTTGAGAAGCGTATTAGTAAAATGATGGGGACAAAATTTGGATTGCAAAATTTGAAAAGTGAATGGGAGACAGGACATAAAAGTAAATGTAGACTAATTTTTCAAGATAGTAAAAGAGTTGATGAAACAAAACACTGACACCATGACAGAGAAAGAGCACTGAAATAACTAGGAAGCACAGAAGCTAGAAGGAGCTTCATAAATCAAACACAAATTTGATAGCGACAACAATCTGACTATTCTGACTCCACACATACTCTTTTATAGTCCTAAGGGAAAGGATTGGGAACAATCCTTATACAAGAATGAAGAACACTCCGTTACTTTTCTCCTGAGGAGGATAGAGAATGAACATTAATTACAGCACAAAGTATGTTTAGCTAGAATTTGCATTGCCGTAAGCATCATTTATAGGTGCCAGTGGTTTACTCTTCTATTCAATCCATCACACATCTCTGATAGGTTTCATAATCTAGACAAACAGGCAGTAATAACTGACTGAATTCAAATAAGCAATCCATGCCAACGTGTGCATGACCTGAGTTTCTAGATCCCTTAGAGAGATTTGCCTTTTAAAATAGAGAAAGCCTATCGGGGCACCTGGATGGCTCAGTCGGTTAGGTGTCCGACTCTTGATTTGGGCTCAGGTTATGATCTCAGGGTTGTGAGATCAAGCCCCACATCAAGCTCCACATTGAGGCAGGGACACTCAGTGGGGAGTCTGCTTGGGATGCCTTCCCTCTGCCCCTCCTCTCTGCTCTCTCTCTCTCTTCCCCCCCTCAAATAAATAAATCTTTAATTATCAATTAAAAATTAAAATAGAGAAAGCCTATTAATGTAAATGAAGCCCCATTTGGCAATGTGATAAAGAAATGTGAAGGTCTGGAGCCAAGTCTGCCCTTTGGCTAGATAGGAGTCCTGTAAAGTTGACTTCTGTAAACTGGCCCTAGCTCCTCCCTGCCTCCACTTATGAACCTCAGGTTGTCCAAGAATGCCATTTCCTCCCTACTACTCCCCCAGGTAGCTCTGGGCCCTGCAGGAGATGATGGAGGGAGGCAGAAATGGTAGTAGCTGTTCTCATGTGTGAGTCAGTGGTACAACTGTATTCAGTAAACCACTGGCACCTATAAATGATGCTGGTTAATCAGCAATTTTATTTCAAGTAATTTTCAGGGAAATACATATATATCTTTATCTCCTTACAAACTATGTAACATGTTTGTATTTCACTATGTTGTTGTCTCCACAAAAAACTTCAGAAGTCCCTCAGCCATCCAGGACTACCTAGATCTTGCCTACCTGGAGGAGTTTTCTGTTTTCCTCTTGAATACATACGTCTTTATGGATTAGAAAAAAACTTGTCACTAGATTTCCTATTCCTCACTGATCTTGCTAGAGTTTTATTAAAAAATTGAGAAAGCCCTTGCGGACAGCAACTATTTCTCACAGACCCTAGAGGAGTGACACCCAAGGTTTCCGGAGGAGGTACCGAGATGGGCTTAGTGAACAACCAGTTAGCTGTAGCAGACTTTCCCTAAGGGTCGGAAAATTCCCCAATAACTGAGTCACAGGTGACCAGTGGATGGAGTTTCTAGGGGAAAAGTGTGAGAGATTTCCATTGTATGAAAAGACCCTCCAGTTATATAATTAATTAGGAGATGCTATTTGAAGATTATCTAAAGTGATCTGAGCTTTGATGGGGACATTCTTAAACAGAATTTAAATAGAATTTTAGACTAGAAATAGTGTCCACAATACCAGAGTTGCTATTTTATAATGATACCATGCAGACTCTAGAGTGGCCTCTGTCTCTGAGATATACAGTGTGTTGCTCTCTTCTTCTGTTTTATAATCATATCCACCATTTATTGAATATCCTCCATGTGCTGGGTACAATACATAACTTGTGTTATTTAATTGCCTCATATAACATCATAAGGTGAAATTTATGTCCCTAATTAAAAATGAGTAAGTAGACATGTTGAATAGCTTACTGAAGGCCATACAAAAAATTATAACAGACCTCAAATTTTGATCTCAGATCTGTAGGTCTCCAAAGCTGGCCTTTTTCACTATACACATTACATTAATTTTCTATATTCTTAAAGGAGCTTAACTACATAAGAGATATTTTCAATCCTCTGTGCTAGCAGAATTTCAACTCAGCACTGCACAAAGCAGGGAGCTTATCGAAGAGCTAAGGAAAAGCTGAAGCAAAATGCTGGTAAAAATAAGGCTGTATCAAGTATAAGTAACATCATACCTTAGCCTTAAAGGTATATTTCTAGAGAGATACAGATGGCACATCATTATTCTGGTTAAAAGTAACAGGTCATTCACAATCCCCTAGCTTTTGACTCAAGAAATAATTTTAGAAATATTAGGCTGAATTTATAAGGTTGACATGGAGGCTCAAAATAATAAAAGCCATCTTACCAGATGACACCAGAAATAAGAAAAGAATCACTGTTCTTTTCATCTTGTGACTCTCAGGAGAAAGTGGCAGTAGAGATTTAGGATTTTGAAATTGCTGCCATTGCGGGGGTGAGGATAAGAAATTGCAGAAATTTAACAGGGTAGATGAATTTGAGAGGAAAAAAACATCAAGTCTTCTCTTTTATTTTACACAGATTATTACTGAATTCCCTTTATATTGTCAACACTGTGCCAGGTGCTGTGTAGGTGGAAAAGATAAGTACAGCATAATACTGCCCCTTCAAGCGCTTATAATACAATTAGGAAACAAGGCATAAATATAACAATGTCTAATTTAGTGCCAAAACAAGTGATACTGATAATAAAAGCTATAAAACTCAGACAAGAAATAAGGAAATGAAAACTGGAGTGTGCATTCACTCAATTAATATATTTACTGAATATGTCCTGTAGGCCAAGCAATGTGATAACTAATGCTACAGCTCACTGGTAGAAACATAGGAGAGACTCGTAAAGACAGGAAATATTTAGTCAGGCAAATAAAAGAGCAATGAATTTGTAAAGAGATTAAAAAAAAATTAAAGCAGCAAACAAATACAGATATAAGCACTTTCCATATATTAATTCACTTAATCACCATGAGAACTCAAGGAGGTAGGTGCTGTTAGTATTCCTGTTTTACAGTTGAGGAACCCAGGGTGAGAAAGGCTAAGCAACTGACTCCTTAAGACACACAGGTCAAAAAGAATACAACAGATCACCTGGAAAGATTATTAAAACACAAATAGCTCAACCCCACCCAGAGGGTTTTCAATTCAATGGGTTGGTCCTTAAGGCCTCAAAATTTGCATTTCCAAGTAAAATTCCCCTGTGGTGCTGATGCTCTGTGTCTCAAGACCTAACTTGGAAGCCACTGATGAAAAAAACAAGTGCCCAACCTCCCTGACAAATGTCATACCTGGGGCCTCCCATCATTAAGCACGGAATTAGACATCTTTATTTTCACATCGCAGAAATCTCAAACTCAACTCAACTCTCAGTCTAGAATTGAAATCAGTATCTTCTCATTGAAAATCTGCTGTTGCATTTTCCATCCTAAATGATGGCACAAGTTCACTCTTAGTACTTTGGAAGCATCCCTGACTCTTTACTCATCTGCCCTCATCCAATGAGAGCACCGTGTCATGTTGATTTTCTCTCACTGCCTATTTCTACAAATTTTAAGCACCACTGTATGCTAGTCTAGGCAGCATTAAGACTAAAAGATGTTTAATAGCTCAAAACATCACCACCAGACAACGTCCTTTCCTATTCTAAAGGAGAACATCACCTTGATAGAGTCTTAGCCATGGTCACCAAAGAGCAGATCTTCATAGAAGTTAGGGATCTAGGCAGAAATGGTTCAGGAAGGGTCTTTTCAAAACAAAAACCTATTGGGATTGAGCAGTGGTCATGACAGAAGAGTTTACAATTAGTAATTACAGCAAGATGAAGGTCCTTGCTGTTGATAAGTGAGCCATTTGCCTGGATGAGCAAACTGCTGTCTCAGATACACTGATTTGCAGGTATTACCTGACACAAATAGTGAGACTACTTATTAGTTTGCAGTCTCATCTTTTTTGGGCAAATGTGTCCTGGAACAAAACCCTAATTCACATTGACACAGGTGGTTTCTGTTCCTAGTCCAGGTAACTATGTCACGTTCATGTAGGTGATCACAGTTCTCCAAGACATTGTGCCCTAAATCTAAGAAACTTAAATTCCTGTGAGCAGTCAGACAGGACTACCTATTTTATGAAACTACCTCCTTATGAAAATTATAAGATAAAAAGTATACAAAAAAGAATACTTGAATCTTCTCATGGAAGATTCCACTGTGGAGGTAACATTGAATTCGAGTGGATACATGAGTGAGGGCACCCTATCCAGTCCAGGTGAAGCAAGAATATGCAAAACCCCAGAGACATGAGATACCATGAAGCCATCTCCTTTCTATCCATACACCCAAGCTTGAGTTCACGTCCTCCTCCTCCCTCAAACTAGTACAAAAACTGATGCCCCCACTTCCATCCCCAGTCTTATATGTGCATGTCTCAATTCACTCTGTACTTTGTAGTCAGTGACTTATCTATCTACAACCCAGGCACTTTATCTTCAACCCACAGTGGGAGTGGTGCATAGTGCTCCTCTGGGAAAAAGAAAAGGAGGTCAGGGAAGCACGCTGCCACCGTCCCTGGTTGTATGACATCCACCAGGTTCTCCTTTTGCTGCCTGATTTCTAACAGGAAAATTATAGATGCCTGCCATTCCAGGATGATGCAGGGGGTGGGGGATAGTATTTTCGTTCCTTCTGACTGGTGAACCTAAATGCATGACACAAGGATACAGACAGATCTTTACATAAGGTTTCAGAGGATAAAATGCAAATTGTATAGAGTGGGAGGGTGGACTTGGAATAGCTTTGTATCCCTACTTTATCTAATTCCCATCCTTCAAAGTCCCTTCCTAGATGTGCTGCATGTCTACACATGGATGTTCCCTCCAACGGTAGGGTCTCCTCATGGACCCCTTCCTCTCCTTTCCTAATATTATCTTCTTCTTGCCTTCCCTGTGCTTAGAGCTTTTACTACTTCCTCCTCCCTTCTTGGGTAGCGGGCATTCACCCAACAATTATCAAGCCTCTGGGCTCTTTTTTGGGTCTTGGATATCTTTATGGTGTCCAAGTTGTATGCTGAGGTTTGCTGGTTGTGAGTTCTTTATCCACCATAGACATTCTCTCTCCATCCACTCTTGCTGGTTAAGGGGATAAGGGGAGTTTCCAGTTTTGAGAAGAGGTGAGAAAAGACATTGGGAATGGCTGCCTATTTTATATTGCCACTTAATTTTACTTTTTGTTTTTCTTAAGAGATATATTTTAAAAAATCAGATATCTTATTCTGCTAGGGTTATTGTCCAACCAATAACAATCACTGAGTCCATATATGACATTCCTATCCCCTCTCCTAATCTTTAATCTCATTTTGCTTAAAAAACAAAACAAAAACAACCCACAACTATCTACCAACCTGAATAACAGTACAAGTCCTTCCTCCATTAACCTAGTCCTGAAAGGTGTCATGCTCAATACCGCTCTCAATTTCTGGCCTCCTCTCCCACAACTGCAGATAAGGACAGTTCTATGACATTCCCTGCTACAAAACCAACCTGCTTAAAACCTCCATGTTTCCTCACTGCTCATCAAGACGGCATATATCTCTTTGAGGGAGCAGCCTTCACTCAGCTTCAACCAGTCGTTGCCATGAGCAAATGCAGATTCTTTGTGGTAAATCTCCAAAAGAAGTCAGAATAAATCTGAGGTTTTAAGTGAAATCTATTTTTAAACACTGGGGGACATAAAAATAAAACAAAACTGAAACAGAAAAAAAATTATAGAAAAGTACATCTTCAATCTCTGACCTAAAGGATCAAGTCCAAACTTAACAGAGTCCAGGCTGTGATGAGGAGCCAACTCCTGCCTCCTCTCCAGCACCATCTCTAATTGCTGTGCACAAATAGTGAATGAACAATATTAAACTTGGGATGCCTGGGTGGCTCAGCAGTTAAGCGTCTGCCTTCAGCCCAGGGTGTGAGCCTGGAGACCCGGGATCCAGGCCCACATCGGGCTCCCTGCATGGAGCCTGCTTCTCCCTTTGCCTATGTCTCTGCCTCTCTTTCTCTGTGTTTCTCATGAATAAATAAATAAAATCTTTAAAAAAAAAAAAAAACATTAAACTGATTTTTACAGTTTCCCCTGCATAGGCATTTGGAAGTCTTATTTGCTCTACCCAGAGTCCATTCACAAATATTATCTACCTAGAGAATTCCTATTCCTACCAAAACAATCTCCACTTGGAAGCATTCTCTCTCCTTTATTATCTCTGTACCAATACATAGTTCTAATTATTAACATTAGCTTCCATTTGTTGAATGCCTATTTTGTACCACAGATGATAAAACAAAGATTGGTTAGGAAAAGTAAACTAGTTGACTTAAAGCCACAAAATCAAAGCAAGACCTGGGATTGTAAATAACCAAAGTCTATCTGGCTCCAATGTCTATATTCATTATCCCTGCTACATTCCACCCCTATTTCTACACATATTATTTGTTAGATCAGTTCCCTCAACCCCTTAACTGGGATTAAGCAAAACATAAACAATGTTTTATTCATCTTTGTATCACCAGTACTTGGAATATAATATACATTCAGTGTGTTTGTTGAGCTGAGCTGAACTGTGTTATAAATGCAAATCACATCCGTGTTATTCGATACTGCTCTATCTTCTTTTCATTGACTAATTCTTGATATTTATCTAAATTTATCTTCAGTTGGATCATTAAAGAGAAGTTCAATGTGATGTTTTTCAAATTCACTACCTTCCAAAAGGGTAATGAGCCAAAAGTTAGGATTGCCATCACTTTAATAGTGATGTAGTTAATTCAAGCAATCATCTCTGGGCATAATTTGAGAAGCATAATATTAGTTCTCCAGCTTCCAAAACTCCAATTCCTGACTTAGCAGGAAGAAGCCCAAATTTGGGAGAGAATTTTTGACTTGGCAAGCAAACATATTTAAGCTACAGTTGGCATCTCCTCTCCATGTCCCAAAGGATTTTCACAGATGGAGTCTATTGTAATTGTCTTCCTCTATAAGCTTTTGATGAAGATATGTGTTTTCTTCGTGTATGGAAAGGTGACCTAATTTACCTATAGTTGATAAGGCATATATGCACTTTGAGTTATTTCCAGCAAGGAGAAACAATTTGTGCTCAACCACTTAACTGTCTCCCCAAGATTCCCACGAGATAAAAACATGGCCTGAGGGAAAGACACAGCCTGACTTGATAAAAACCCTCAGTGGATAAAATCTATGAATGTAATCTTAATACACCAGGCTCAAATCCAGTATTTAATTACCTTTTCTCTACCCCGACATCCTGAAGGAATCCCATATATTTTCATCCACAAGGTTGGCTACAATTTTCAACATGGAAGGAAAGGGAGTTGGGGCGGGAGAGAGACTCACCTAAGAGCCACAACAGAATAACAGGAGGATGTGTAGCATTTGGTTCTAATGTGATTGGGATCACATGAATTGTATCAACCATGTGATTCTAATCAATCTTTCCCATGATGGATTAATTCCCAACCTCCTGCTGAGAAGATCCTTCTCACAGGTTTTATTCCAAAGGAGGATTTGAATACAGAGTTCCCTTAGAGAGATTCATTTCTGAGATTGAACTGAAATGCATATGAATAATTACTACCAAGAGATTTACTTTGAGGTATTCTGAGAATAACTCTCCTGAGATGCTGAAAATACTTCAGCCTCCACATTTTGGTTAAAACAGATAAGTATTCCATTCCAAAACACAACCAAGATGGGGTTCTTTGGGCTGTTTTAACTACCCTCATTAAATGTCACAACCAAATGCCTTCCTTCTTTTCCTTTACTCACAGAGCCTAAGTCAGGTAATAGTGTGTCCCCAGACACCATTTAGTCACCCAAACGGGTGAAGACAGCGTCCTACTCAGCCTTTTATCTTCTGATGCCTTCCTGCAAGTCCTCAAAAGAGAGATTATCTTACATATAATGAGTCATGCCTGGACACTGTTTTTGTTTTTGTTTTTTTTCTAAATTTTATAAGCCAAATGTCAGGCAAAGTTATCTTGCTCTTTGAGATTCAAATAAAACGTGGTTTGAACAAAATAGAACATGTCTCCAAATGTCTCCAGTGATCCTGTGGACTGCTAGAACTGTCACTGTTGTTGTTTAAGAGTACCTCAGTCTGTCTGCAAATTGGCTATGTCCCAAAGCCCTGACTGACAGACTCCATGGACTCCTTACACAGTGCTGGTGACTCTCCTTTAACACCATTCTTCAGAGCAGTGGTTCTCAAAGTGTGGTCCAGCACCAACAGCATCAGCAGGACCAGGGAACTTGTTAGAAATGCAAATTCTTTGGCCCTCACCCAGACTACTGAGTCAAAATACCTAAGGGCAGAGCCCAGCAATGTATGTTTTTAAAACTCCTAGTTGATTCTTTTTTTCTCCAAGTTTTTATTTAAATTCCAGTTAGTTGACATGCAGTGTAATGTTAGTTTCAGGTGTACAATTTAGTGACTCATCACTTGTATACAACCCCAGTGCTCATCACAACCAGTGTTCTCCTTGATCCCCATCACCCATTTAGCCCATTCCCCACCCATCCCCCTTCCAACAATCCTTAGTTTGTTCTCTATAGTTAAGAGCCTGTTTCCTGGTTTTCCTTTCTTTTTTCCCCTATTTTTGTTTTTTAAATTCCACATGTGATCATCAACTCTACAAAAAGAAAAAAAAGTCTACATCAAATCATCAAAACTATGAGGTATCACCCCACCAGTCAGAATGACTAAAGTTAACAACAGAGGAAACAACAGATGTTAGCAAGAGATGCAGAGAAAGAGGAACACTTTTTACACCGTTGTTGGGAAACCACATTGATGCAGCCGCTCTGGAAAACATTATGGAGGATCCTCAAAAAGTTAAAATTTGAACTACCCTAAGATCCAGCAATTATACCACTAGGTATTTACCCAAAGGATACAAAATTACTGATTCAAAGATACATGCACCCCAACGTCTATAGCATCATTATCTACAATAGCCAATTATGGAAAGAGCCCAAATGTCCCTCGAGTAATGAATGGATAAAGAAGACGTAGTATATATGTACAATGGAGTATTAGTCATAAAAAAAGAATGAAATATTGCCATTTGCAATGATGTGGATGGAGCTAGAGATATTACACTAAGTGAAATAAGTCAGAAAGACAAAAATCCTAGTTGATTGTGATGCTCAATAAAATTTGAGACTCACCACTTTAGAACAGAACTGCTCAAAGTGTGGTCCTTAGATCTACAGCATTAGATGAACTGAGAGTTTATCAAAATTCAAAATCTCTGGCCACATTCTAAACTTACAGAACCTGAGTCTCAGAATCCTGTTTTTACAAGCTCTCCAGGTGATTCTCCTGCTTTCTGAAGTTTGAAAAGCACCCCCTTAGAGCATGTCCCTTCACTATATTACTGTCTCCTGGTGCTTCTCATGTAATCTCCTTTTAGTACAGGAACATAGAGGCAAGAGACCCTAGTAACACAGTTGTTTCACATTTTCCCCTTCCCCTCCTTGCCAATGCCTACAGGTGCTGCTAACAGTCTAGATGTGATGGGTTGAAAACTACAAGGACTTGTTGATGAGTCTAGCCTACCCTGACAGATCATTTTTTTCCGGAAAGGAATATTTCTCTCAAGCAGCCGAGAGCATCCCCAAGGATTCAGTGACAGTTAAAAAGGCTTTGCCTGCACAGAGCACAAAGAAAAAACAAAAATTACTTTTGGAATAGGTGCTAGAGAAAGTTTGTCAAACCTCATACGAATAGCATTGATAAGTCTCAGCACTGACTCAACCAGAACAGCCCGTTAACAGATTGCAGGATGAAAGAAATACTCAGAAAGAAATGACCAAATGTGAATATGCTGGGCTTGGTTTGTCTTTGTAACTGTATTGCATTTTATGGGATGGGATGGCAAATTTTCAACAGAGGAGGGAAATATAAAACACAATAAGGTATAAAAAAAGAACTCACTGTGTCTCCAATTTTTCTGTCCATAAAGGCACAAATGGAAATGATAGATTCAAAATAAACCAGGAGGCCTTACATACACCAGGAATATAAAAGATTGCTTTGGAAGGCTGGGAGGCCTGCTTTGAGAGCAGGTATCAGAAAATGATGAAAAAGATGGGGCAGGAAGACGATGTAGTCGGTAAAGAGGCCACACAAAGATTGGGATCGGGTCAGCATGGAGAATTTCAGTCCTCAGGTGCAATTTAACAACAAGGTCATTGCAAGTCCTTTCCTAGGACTTAGTTTCCATTACAGTAACCTCAGAGTCAGCATCATAGATGGCTAACAGCTACATCCCATCCTTTAGCTATTACCAAGGTTCTAAGAGAGAACTTGAAGGGAATCTGACAAACCAAACAATACTTGGCACAGGCAGTCACCTGGAGAACACATAAATTTGGGCACCAGTTTAAATGCCACATTGTGGGCCCCAGCAGAGTTCTGTGCACATGTTAGGGGTATAATAAATAGCTAAAAGTAAACCAGTATTATTTGAGTTTTATTGAAATATTTAAATTTATATTTACTTAAATTTTATATATCTATATAATATATTTTTATAATATATTTTTATATTATATATATTTAAAATATATATTTGTATATATTCATCTAAAAGAGGTGTAAGTCTTCTAAGTATTTTATTAAACTTTTCTCCATGATTCTTTCCCTTAATTTTTTCCACATTGATAATGCTTCTCTAAAATTTTTCAGCGCCCATTTCCTTCTCCATGAAAAAAAATCTTTATTACATTTAATATGACTTTAGGAAAGCAACAGTGTTTCTTATAGCACATGATAGTAGAGTCTGTGGCCTATGTAAATGCAGTCTCTTTTTATTAGCACAGTAATTTGATTATTTGAGGTAGAAGAATGACTAAAATGTGCATAATTAAACTAAATAAGGCAGAGATGGCTGATTAGGATACACAAATTATTTTCCTGGAACTCAAAAGAGATAGGACTTATTAAAAACAACCATAAGAGCAAAATGAACTGCTAATAACCAGATGATAGAATGACAGACCATAAACATGGGCTGGGCATCCCTGCAGCCTTCAAAGCATGTGCTCTCCTCCTGTCCTTCCTTCTTTTGGATGCTATGTGCAGGTACACCTTTATAAACCTTTCTTTTTAAAATATACATCAGTTCCAATAATTTAGTTTCCCCTGAACCTCATATTCATTTCATGGGAGCAGCAAGTTCATATGCCATTGAAAATAGAGAATTGGGCAGCCCCAGTGGTTCAGTGGTTTAGTACCACCTTCAGCCCGGGGCCTGATCCTGGAGACCCAGGATCGAGTCCCACATCAGGCTCCCTGCATGGAGCCTGCTTCTCCCTCTGCCTGTGTCTCTGCCCCCACCCCCCACCCCCGTTTATGTGTGTGTCTCTCATGAATAAATAAATAAAATCTTTTTTTAAAAAAAAATAGAGAATTAAAAAAGGGAACACAAGATAAATAAGTCATAGAAGGAATTTATAGTTTGTCAGGAAGTGAATATGGGCACCCACTTTTTAATCCTATCCACGCCCCTAAAAATGTTTTGCATAAGGACCTAGGATTATATCCAGTATTACACACTGGGCTCTATAACCCAATATTTAGACAGCTCTTAATCATCAGAGATAGTAAGACACTTACTGTGACTTGTCAAAGCTCAGAATTCTTTAGGGGAGTAATGAAAGTTTAGAAGATAACCCAATGAATATTTTTTGGATTGGCGACAAGTAAGTTTTGATTTCAACATGTTCCACAGCTCCCGAGACGTGAAAAACTAAAGAGAGTTCTACAATATCATATTTCCAAAGCAGCACAGGCCCTAGCTGCTAAAGATGTAAAGTGGTTTTTGTCTCAGAAGCATAGGACATCGTGAATAACGTTGCCATCCAGAAGCAATGAACCAGTGGCCACCACTCCGTGTGGTAGGGAAGCAGGCTAGCTTGATTGTGGATCGTGAATGCAGACCTTGCCTATTCCACTTAAGTTGACATTTTGTACAGACTGGGAGAAATGTGTGCTATGAGATCAATAAAGAAGTAATTAAAAGTAAAAGGCTCTTAATGATTGTAAATGAAGCTGAGAACACAAACTTGGATCTCGGTAACCTAGAGTTACGACTCTAGGGCCATGGTCTGTTAACATCTGCTTGTTGGATAAGAATGTTTTTCTTTCAAAATAGCACTGCTACATGAATCAACAGCTTCCAAAGGAACTATTTCATGCTATCCAACCTCAGGTCTCAGCCTTGAAAAATCTCATTGATCTTTACTGAAATCTCAGTTATATAAGTAGGAAGTTATTTTTAAAGTCATACCAGATGCTACAGTTCCTCCTCATTGCTCCCACATGGATGTGTGCTGTTTATTTAAAATTGCGCCAAAAGCCCTGAAATAAAAAAGTTAAGTAGAACTCCCTCACAAACCTAAAGAACAGACTTGCATGCAATGGATCTGTAAATATTCCTTTTAGTTTTATTATTTGGCTGCTGGCTTTTGAGCTGCCCACACTCACACACACAAAAAGAAGCCTCAGAGATTTTCCTTAGAAGGCACATGGTTTTCATTCTGGAACTGACAGCAGGATCTCTTCTTAATTTAAATCATTTTTACAGTCTCCTTAGTGAGACTAAAACATTAACAAATAAACTACAACCCTAGCTCATCAGTTTGCCAAAAGAAATATGAAGTAGTCTAAGCCATCAGAAAAAAAAAAAAAGCTTTGATAATGTAAAAATGGCACTTAATTTAGTCAAATTGGAGCTCAAATTATTTTTTAAAAGATTTTATTTCTTTTTTGACAGAGAGAGAAGGAGGGAGCACAAGCAGGGGTAGAGGGAGAGGAAGGAGAAGCAGGCTCCCCGCTGAGCAGGGAGCCTGATGGGATTTGATCCCAGGATCCTGGGATCATGATCTGAGCCAAAGGCAGACACTTAACCGAGTGAGTCCCCCAGGTACCCCAAATTGGAGCTTAAATTAAAAGAAATTTTTATTACCACACTGCATCCATGGTTCAAAGGGTTTCTTTCTATTATATGTTCTTTTTTTCTGTAATTTAGGGTTAAAATTTGATCACTAGCAGAGAGAGCTAAAGAAACAGAAAGTTCAATAATCAGGTCTCACTAAGAAAGTAAATGTGTTTGGAATATGACAGAGATGAAATGTCAAAACTATGTAGACTTATCTTATGTTTCTCCAAAGAATGTTCTCTCTTCACTGTTGGGTCCCTAGCACCTAGAATAGTAGCTTGGAAGTGCTCCATAGATGAGTAAACAAGGAACTGTGCCTGAGTTATCAGAAGAATCTCAGTTTTGAAAGCCATGACTATCCCTCTTTTATTTTCTTAGTCACCTGGTGAGCATCCTTGCTTGGTGATTAAGTCATCAGTATTATTATCCACTCTTAAGTTTTTTGTTATGTCACTTATTACTGCCCCAGACATATCTTTTATGATTAATATCTTATCCAATATTACTATTTGCCATCTATTTCCATGTAGAACTACCAGTACTATTATTTACCATATGTTCACAAAGAACTACCACTGCGTCTTTAAATAAAATGAAATAACTCCTTAAAATTCTCTAGTGCCTATTTAATGCTTAGAAAAAACTTTTGATATCCTTGCTAAGGCCTACAAAACCCTGCATGATTAAATTCTTGTTTATATTTTCAACCTTATCTCCTACCATTCTTCCTTGGGCTCTATATTGCAACTCATTTCTACTTTAGAAATGTTGGGTTTTGAATAATGGTAAAGTAGCTTGTTTTGGACTAGCCTTCCTGCTCGTAACAATTAGAAAGTCTGGGGGGAAGTACTACTGTCTGAAGGCAGGCAGAGTGACAAAATCAGCATAAAAATTCAGTGAATGCACACTGTAGAGAAGTCAGATTTTGGAATTAGAGTTCATAAATATATCAGGATTCCCATTAAAGCCCCAGACGGAACATACTCTAGGATTAAAAATTTCAAGCCAGGGAGTGCCTGGGTGGCTAAGTCAGTTAAGTGTTCAACTCTTGATTTCAGCTGAGGTCATGATCTCAGAGTCATGGGATGGAGCCCTACGTCAAGCCCCACATCAGGCTCTGCGCATAGCCGGAGTCTGCTGGAGATTCTCTTTCTCCCTCTCACCCTCCCCCCCTGAGTTCTCCCTCTCTCTCTCTCTCTCTCTCTTTTTCACTCTCTTTTGTTCCCTCTCAAATAAATAAAGAAATAAACTTAAAAAAAAACAACTACAAACAAGAACTAAATGATTTACCAACAAGTTAACTACCTGATGGGGAAAAAAAACACTACACTGTTCAGAGAAAGATAATGGAATCCAAAGCCTCTATAGTGTATCAATAATTATCAGTATGCAACCAATATGAACACATTTAAAAATATGACTCATGATTAACAGGAAGAAAAAACACAGTTACTAGATGAAGACAAAACCAAATATTAGAATTAATAGATAAGGAACCATAGCAAATATGTTGGAGAATCTTTTTTTTTTTTTAAAGATTTTATTTATTTATTCATGATAGCCACAGAGAGAGAGAGAGGCAGAGACATAGGCAGAGGGAGAAGCAGGCTCCATGCAGGGAGCCCGATGTGGGATTCGATCCGGGGTCTCCAGGATGGCGCCCTGGGCCAAAGGCAGGCGCCAAACCGCTGCGCCACCCAGGGATCCCTATGTTGGAGAATCTATGAGAAAAATTGGATATAAGAGATGAAGAGTCGGGGAATTTCAGAAAAGATGTGGAGACTATGAGATATTAACTAATAATAACTAAATAAAATCTTGAAATGGAAAAAAAATCCAAAATAAAAAAAGTACAATGGATAAAATTCATAGTAGATTGGGTACAATAAGAGAAAAAATCTCTGAACTTGGAGACAGTCCAAAGAAGTCACCTCTATGAAAGCACAGAGGGAAGAATGATTGACAAAATAATGAACAAAGCCATCATTACCTTGAAACATATAGTAATTGGAGTTCCAAAGAAAGAAAAATGAGGGAGAATGGGGCAGACAGAGAGGAAGAAGGCAGAAGTGGTTCAATTCAATTTTTAAACTCAGTCCAATCTGAAAATCTAGTTTCTATAGGTAGCAGCTTGTTTTGTCTCTTGGGCAAAAATGCTTCACTTTGCAAACATTCACCCTTTCTGCAGGTTCTTTTCCGAAGGAGATGCCTAATGTATGCTGGGAGCAGTTGGTTGAACTTCTCAGGAGAAGCATCTGAGTCCTCAGGCACAAAGTCTTCTGATCTCTGGGTCCTTATCTACCTGAAAGCGGCTGCCCCTCCTGGCACTCACAACTAAAACTTGCGTTTGGTGGAGCTCAGACAAGGCCTGACTGGACTTCATCTTAGCTCCCATTCCTACCAATTCTCAAGTGTCTGTCACATTTTTCTTCCAACCTCTAAGTCCATTGGCTCAATCCTCGCTTCTGTGACTATAATAGACTCGTTGCCTTAATTCTGCATTAAAGCCACATTGGAATCCTGAGCTTTACAGTCTCTTTCCTCACTGCTGAGAAGTCTCACTGATGTGGCCTAGCTTCCAAAACAATACAGAGTCAACCCCAGAGGTGATCACTTTCCAGAGTTCCATGTGGGAAGCAAGATGATACTTTCCCCTATTCCCCATCCCCTCTTAACTCTCCACTCCCAAACCTATGGGTACTCTCTGACTCATCTCACACCCTCTGGACTTGGAGAGAAGAAATCCTTCTTGTTTTCTCGGCAATCTCTAACAAAATTTCCAGACCAGGAAAGGGTAATCTCTTGTAGTTTATATACTTCTTCTGTTGCTAAGAACCATCTTATAGCTCTGTTGTCAAAGGCAAAAGGAGATACTGCTCTATTCTACAGAAGAATACTCTAAACAGACTCCTACAACCTTAATACCCTAGTATTAAGAACATGAAGAGAATAAAGAAAATTGGAAAATTCTGTTTTACATCAGTTGCCTGGCTATCGTGTTCCTTTATAATCTTATTTGACAAAGCAGAAGCTTCTTCTTCTTTGTTTTTGCATTCCTTTTCAGCTGACTTTGATCTTTCCCTAGACATTTGGACTGTTGAAGCTGACTAGAACAGAAAGGGGTGGGGTACAGTCATATTTTTCAAAGTATTATAGTATTACTCCATAATTTATTTTATTTATGACCATGCACTATGGACAGAGCTGAAGATATATATCCATTTTGGGGTAACTTTGAGAGTCCTGTGAGTCTAGAAGCCTCTTCATTTCAGACAGAGTTTGTTAGTGTGGATGGTCAGATTAGGGAAGGTTGTAGTTCTGGTCACAAGCCTCATAGTAATGCTTTATAAAAGTGACTCTTGTTTTCCAAAGTCTCCAAATGTGTGTCACCATATCAAATTTAAGGTTCTCAGGATAGACATAAGAGTAATTTCTGAGAAAACAATATCTCAGCCCAGAAAGTCCCAAGTTGATTCTTTTCTCTATCGTTCATTTTATCTCCTCTGGGTCATTATAAACTGCATCAGATTCCATTTGTATCAAGCTTTGGATTATGGGTCAATTATCACATTAAATTACAATTGGTTTTAATCCCCAATTGTGTGTTTATTACTTAAGGAATTCTCAATCTTCTTTTAAAAATATGTTTTCAAAAAAATAAATAAAAATAAATAAAAACAAGAATTTTTCAGTTAAATCTAGTGATAAACTTCCAAATATACTTGTGACAATCAACAAAAGATTTAGTGTAATGATCAATGGCATATTCATCTGGAGACAGGTGTTCATGCAATTTAATTCAAACAGGAAAGTTTTCAGACTTCCACATTTTGAATACATATATATGAGTATATGTATGTATGTATACATATTTGTCCTGTGAAGAACAAATCCCTTCAGGAGCAGTGAATTTCAAGTGTGTTGTCTCTACTGGTTTATTAATAACACTGTCTAGTGGGCATTAATGAGTCACACAAGGGCTGTAACAGATTCCTGCCTTTCCTTAAATATCTTATTCTAGTTTATATCAATACAGCAAGGTAGAAAACAAATCACACATATAGACCTTAGGCTGATGTAGCATCTGAGTTTTATGTGTACAACTAAAGTTCTAAATATTAATGTACAGAGTTCTTTCTAATTTCAGAAGAAATGTGAAGGCAGTGTTCCCGAAATCCCACAAGCTAGTCTATCATTTCATTTCCAAAAGTGAAGGATTATGGTTCAAATGACTTTAAGTTACCATTAGATAGTTCAGAAAAAATAAAACCACTTCAGAGAAAACCACATTTTTTTCTGGAAGGAAAAGATGAAATTTTTAAATGTGTATTTTATTTTCTAAATGGTAGCCATAATATTTTCCATGATCAGGAAAGCATGACATAAAGCTTAATAACACTAGGAAAAACAAATTCATTCCTCAGAAATGAGGTGTGATATTTTTTCTTGGACAACTTAGAATTATTAGAAAATATTAGAAATATTTTCCTATAATAAAATTAATATAAACTTAATATAGTAATTAATAAGATAATTTCAAATAAATATATTATATTGTGTAAAAATGTTAATGTTATTAAATGTTAATATTTAAGTACAAAATACATGTCCCTAAGTACAAAAGAGGGACATGCACATAATTTTTAATATATATACAGTTTCTGTCTTCCTTAAGGTTTTACATCAATCATAATGTGTAATCTACTTCCATATGTTTACTTTTACAATAATAGAGTATGAAAAACATAAAATATTTATTGGACAAAGGTTATAGGGTCAGCTCTAAAAATTGCATAGTCAGAAAGAGAAAGCATGACAGATTTGAACCTCAGGAAAATAGCCATACATCTATATTACTAATATATATATTATATTAATATATTATTACATATAATATATTGTTATTATATATATTGATATATATTATTAGCATATACATGTATTACTTTTTGGTCTCTTAACTGCCTACATTGAAAACCAAATCCCCTAAAACTTACGTTACAAAAATATGTTAAAGCTGTTTAGAATTATTAAATGTGAAAATCCATGTCTCTTCAAGGTAATAGGGACTGATTAGGCATAAAAAGTGCCGGAAGATAGCCAGCTTTTTTCTTCTTAAAAGATTATCAGAGTGCAGAGCCTGAGGGATCTTTGACTAACACATTCAAAATGAGGATTTATTTTGGTAACATCAAGCCTATCTATTCAGATAATACTAGGGCATTTGGGGTGGACAAACATTCCAGTGTTTTTAAAAGGAAATACTCACATTATTAGAAGCTTGCAGCTCACAAATAATTCATGAACTAGTTTTCCACATTTTTCTTATATTACATTTAAGGCACTAAATCCTACAAATAAGTCTAATTAACATAAAATGAACACAATTTAATGACATTTTAAATATAAAACAGCATTGGAATCTCAAGCCTAGCCAGATACAGACTTAAAATTGACTAAACTGTTTCAAATGCTATGTCTTTAAATTAATTTATGTTGAACACAGTGGGTACCAGAGTCAATTCTGGTTGCTATGACAACAGACACTGAAAATTTAAAGATCCAGCAGCAGGCTCAATTCCCTGCAAAGAGGGCAATTTTACATTAAAATTACATACCACTGCAACAGTTTTGATGAAACATGTTAAACAGATACATATGCAAGCCATCTTTTTTTTAAGACAATTTCATTAGTGTATGTTAGATACCATGTTTATCATTTTAACTTAAATTTCCTCCTAGTTAGATTTAAAGAGTGAATTAGAATCTAAATTTCAGAAAGCAAGCAACCAATTATCAAAATGCTACACTAGGGAAAGGAAAGATATCTAAACTAACCATGTAATAAAAACACTATAGAGTATAAGTCTATATTATTTGCTTTGCAAATGTATCCTTGGCTGGTGGGCCATGCTTATAAGATGGAAGCTTTAAAAACTAACAACAAAAGAGGGACATGCACATGCATTCATACGAATCACTGACTTTTTCAGCTTGATCAAATGCATTATGTTTTCTCTAAAGAGTCTTTTAATTGGCTGTAAAATTACTGGATTTGAAAATGACTGTGTTTTGTATCATTCCCATACAGTTTTTATGAGGTCAGGGCTCATCAATTCTACCAAACAAACATACCCACTCATGTAGCCCAAAAAACTGTCACCTTGTGTATATAAACCAAATGGAGGGAACCGAGATATGAGGGGCTGTCAATCAATGTGTCTTCAGGATGAGAGGAAGGTGGAGATTTCAGGAAGTGACACTCCTCCCTGTGTCTCCTTCCACCAGAGCACGAAGGGCAAGGAACATCACTGCTGGGTTATAGTTAAGTGCACATCATGATAGCCCAGGATCCCAATCTGTCTTCAAAAACACTCACAGGCACACATATTTTCAGGACAGGTCATTTTCTACTTAGTTTACTCTGCTAAAGTGTAATTCAGTCTGCCAAAGTGTAGTACTTCTCTTGAACTGGCTCATCTGATTAAAGTTGATTCCCTTTGGGGTGTCTCTGATGCCAAGAATTAATTCCATTTGAAATAGAGAGATTTCCTTTTTTTGTGTTCATGTTATAATTTTCAAATTAGATTATTTAATCAAGTTTCATGTTTTCACATTTAATTTGAAGAAGAAACAGGCGATAGGGAAAGAATTATTCTCCTCTCCCTAAGTACACCCCCTATACTAAAGATTTCCCTGACATAAAGAATTCTGAGTCTATAAAAGATCTCAAGTGTCTAAGGAATATTTATTCAGTTCATTGATCCTATTTTTACAATTTAGAGGGATGCCTAAAAGTCCCATTTTATTGGCCATCTAAACTTTCTTATTCCACAAGGCAAGAATTAAAAGGAAAGGAAACACTGTTTGAATCCAAAATATGCAGTATCCTTGGAACAGAGTATAGAGACAAAAATCAATGAGAATGTCCACATTTCAAATAAATTTTAAAGAGATGGAAAAATCAAACTATTTTAATATGTGAAATCCAATATTGCTTCTCCAATTTAAAATTATAGGATATTAGTTATGTTGGAAACATGTTCATCCTCAGGGTAAATATTACCTGTGATGAATCAAAGGAAGAACACTTTTGTATTAAAAAAAAATACATGGGGAAAAAATACATGGGAGCAAAAATATTAAAATTCATTCATGTTATATAAGTTTTCATTTGTTTCTTTTCAAGTGGTTTAAAAATAAAGACTATTAAGATCCAGTGGGTAGAGAACTACAAACATGATTCTAATTTTGTAGTTTTAAAACAATGTGTTTATATAATCTTCATGGAACAATGTGTTCCATTAAAACCACCCTCAATCTTTAGGAGTCCTCTTTAGGTATTTATAGACCTTGGGATAAGCTCCAACTGTTAGTGTTTGCAGTGACTTTTCACACATTCCTGTTTAACTTATCAGCAACAATAGAGATGTGTTACATGGCATAAGAAATTATTTTTACTTAATTTGTACCTCTTAAAAATCATTCAGTGTCCATGCACAGTAAATAATACAAAGGTATTTAACATTACTAATTCAGTGTTATAGTTAAAGAGATTTATTGCCTCCCTTTAATAATTCAAGAAAATCAACATATTTTGAACAACTGCCATGAGCAAGGCATATAAAGGATTTCGTCTAATAGGTGGGATAAGACTCATACGCTGATTTAACATGCATGCAAATAATGCTGACATCAAGTAATAAAAATGATTTTTGCCTGACCATATCAGAAAAGATTTTCTGGAAAAGATGGCATTTGTTCTAAAGCTTGAATTTGCAGTCTACAGGGAACAGATGGGAAAGAAGGATGTCTGGGGAAATAGGAACAGTACAAAGACACAACAAGGGAACATGTACTGTGTTCCAGAGATCCTGAGGGGATCTGTTGATAGGGCGAGACCCTAAGAAAATTTCAAATCCCAGTTGGAGGGGCATGGAATTTGTTTTTTAGGCAAGAAGATTTCGGAGTAATGGCAAAGTGTATGATGTTCTTCAGTAAAATTCATACGGCAGCAGACTCGATGGACTGCGGTGGGAAGACATGAGTTGAGAATACAAGTTAGAAGGCTCAGTCTAAGTGAGGTAAAAGGAGATGAGGAATAGGTTGGTAGTAGGAAAGACAGACAAAGGGCACTTAGAAACATTGCACAAATCAAATGAAGAGGAATTAGTAAAGGCCAATTTGATGTCCCCATCTCCAAGTTAAGAGATTTGACATGTTAAAGAACATGAATGTATCAGAGTAGAAAATGTTCCATCACGCTACATTTTGGAAGTACAGAAAAATAATAATCTCTTAATTTTGTCTTTAAATGATATAGTCCTTTCTTTTTATTCCTCACCCACCCATTCCTTTGTTAACTAGGAAACAGGTGAACTAAATAGACAATTGTTTAAAGCTTAATAAAATCCAGTAATTTAAATAGTCCTTTTAGGTGGTACACATGCTCCATAGGATTTTTTTTAAGTGTTCTTTCTCTTAGATAATCTCACTTAACTCTCTTCTTTAATCCATAAGTGGTGAATGGATGTATGAGTGAAGGAGTAAAAAGACCTTGTTACATGACTTTGTAGTGTTGAGAAATTATGGGACCCTACGCTATCTTTTAGTCCTCTGGTCTTTGGGTGAAGCCTCTGGTCTGTTTTGTCTTGTGCCCTGCAGACCCCCAGTGCAGAAGCCCAGGAAAATTTGAATTTGGATCTAATCCTCTTGGCTCAAGTCATGCTCCAGGTAATGGTTCCTGGCTATGCCGATCTCCCCTAAGCTTCCACTATAAACCCAGGGGATGTCTGCCTTGTACCCCCATGCAGTCCCATGCACCCCTAGCTCAGGCTGTCCACTCAGCCTTCTTATGAGCCACCTTGCCTCTGCTGTACCAAAACTCCCTGGAAAGCTGCTATCTTAGGCTCTTATTTTTACCTTGAGGAAAACAAGGATAGGCTGGGAAAACAAAATGCTGGGTCCTCAGCATCAGGACCTGAGTGACTGAGTGTCATGGCAGAGACCATCAAATTTAACTGAATCTAACTAGGTCAATACGAGCCATCTGCTAGATGACATGGGGAAAAAAGAGTCCTCTTCCAAATGTACCCATCCTTCTCTAGGCCAACTCCAAATAAGTGAAAATCTGGGCAGACATCTAAATGTGTCTGCTCCTGGCTTGTCTGTCTTATTCTCCTTATAACTTTGTAGGGCCAGAGAGACACAGCTTTCATTTACATGAAATGTAAATGTCATTTTATGTCATTGCCTCCTTCTCCTAGGCACAATTTAAGCCCCATGATGGACAAAGGCTGAGGCCTCCAGCTCTGTTGTTAACACGGTAGCATATTAACAACATGATACAAGAAATTCTGTGGTTTATATGGCAACAGAGGAAGGAGTTTAGAAAGTTTAGAAGTTCTCAATGATATTAATTGCTGTGTAATCTCATTTTGCACGTCAAAAGCTGAATGTTATCTGGATATCTTAATCTCCTGAGAGATGGATGCCTCAGGTAGACCAGTTGGAAAAATCCCTCTTAGGAAAAACAATAGAAAAATTACATTAATATCTTTCCAAATGTTACTCATGTTGCCAATGGATTTTTAGTAATCTATGCAATTAATATTACATTGTATTTCTAAAATTAATAATCATGGAGACCTCAAAAATGTTCACAGTAGGTGATGGTATATGCCACCTGAAACTGGATATTTGTTCAAGACTTTAAATAATGTCTATGTTTGTTCTATACAAAGAATGAATAAACACTGTTGTGCTGTGTCTATGACCATGTGTGAAAAGAGGAATAGAGGGTTTGATGTTTTATTCAGTAGGTGAAGTAATTTAGTAAACTTCAGTTAGGGGTGCCTGGGTGGCTCAGCCAGTTAAGCCTCTGCCTTTGGCTTAGGTCATGATTTCAGGGTGTTGGGATGGAGCCTTGAGTCAAGCTTCCTGCTCAGCAGGTAGTCTGCTTCTCCTTCTCCCTCTGCCCCTTTCCCCCACTCAT
This sequence comes from Canis lupus familiaris, assembly GCF_011100685.1. NCBI lineage: Eukaryota > Metazoa > Chordata > Mammalia > Carnivora > Canidae > Canis > Canis lupus. The sequence continues at coordinate 8,526,722 of NC_049224.1, read as the reverse complement.
TCTGTGTGTGTGTGTGTGTGTGTGTGTGTGTGATAAATAAATAAAATCTTTAAAAAAAAACACTTCAATTACTAGTGAATTAATTGACCATGTGATACACATATTAAAGTTAATAAAGAAGAAAAAGAAAAAGGTTAGCAATGAAAACAGCTAATTCATGTTGATAGCACTTGCCTTGGTGCCTTTTCCTTTCTTTGTTCTGTTTTCTTCCTATACGTCTCCATTTCTTTTTCATTCAAGCTGGGTACCCACAAATCCAGCTTCCCTAATTTCTCATTTACCCGTGATTCCCTCCAACACAAAGATATACAACACCACTCCAAATGCGAACTTTAATTGTACAAGTCTCCACAAAATCCCAGTGGGGTATAGGAAGTACAGAGTATCCATTCTATTTTTTAAAAAACAAACAAACAAACAAATAAATAAATAAAGTTCAACTTCCTTTGGCTGAAAGTTTCCATATCTTACTAAATACCCCTGAAGGAAGAGATTCTTACAATTTGATGACATATAAGACATAAATTTATCTGCCACTGCATTGGAACACAGTGGGATGGAAAGCGAAACGAACTCTAGGTCAGAAGACGACCTGTTACTCCAGCCCTGTTACTTACACTGTGTGTGACCATGAGCAACATACTTGGACTCTCTGTGCCTCCATTTCCTCTTCTGTAAAATAAGAATGACGGGATGTGTCCTGACTTCACAGGATGGTTGACAGAATCAAAAACTAAGACCAGGTGTTGCTTCTGAAAATTCTGTTAAACCACAAAGTGCGACAGGGGTAGGTGAGCATTACTATTTTGACCTCAATGCCTGTAGCTGGTGTTGAGGTATGTGGCTCCACAGCGCCTCATCTCCAGTTGCTTCATGCCCAAGGCTGCTGACTGAAAACCCCGGTGATTCTTCAGCCATGGACAAAGCTTGGCCCACTCTGCACACCCAAGAAGTACCAGTTACTGATCTTGGGAATCGCCATCAACCAATGATGAAGGAGATGCCCCTCTGCTGGAGCAGTTTGAGGTATATGTTCTCCAGGACCTCCCAGAGTGGCCCAGAGGGAATGAGCACCAGTGTCACCATGGTAGTCACTTGCTTGGTGAAAAACTCTATTGGTTTCTTTTCCTTCCCTGCCTGACTTGCCCACTCCCCTGCTGCTATTTCCTGGGATGACCTTGAATCAACCACTTACACTAGAATCGCAAACAAAGGCAGTAACTCTTGACCAGGCCTGGCCTTCTTTGTCTGTCTGGGAGAAATCTTTGAAGCCTGGCAGCCTAAATCACATAGGAATTCAAGTCTGAAATATTCTCATTTCTCCCTTTTGATCCTTCAATTAAAACCAGAATGACAAATTTTCCATTAAAACAGAGTGGGTGATTCCCCCCCACCCCATGACTGGCCATGCAGTCTAGAAGGCAGAAAGCGTTCCCAGACCATTTTGAGGTCAGCGAGTTCTGACTCAACTTATCCTACTACGCTCGATGGCTCACATTTAGAATCAGCAGTTACTTCTGCCCAAACCTGTTTTATACAGAACAATAGCTTCAACTAAATAACTAAGGATCTCCACTGCCTGAGGGCCACAGGATTTTCAAAGTACCAAGTTCCCAAGAGCGATTAGTCTAAATCTTGCCTTTGCTTCTGTACAAAAAAGTGGTATCACGAAGTCTTTCTTTTTTGATTAATAAAACACACTTTCTCAAAGGACATTTTTTAAACTGTTTATTTTAACTGAAAAAAAATCTCTTCTCTAACTATGATGTTAGCAAGACCCGAGTTCAAATTCTGACTGCAATTCTCACTAACTGTGACACTAGGCACCTTATTTACCCCTCTCGGCCTCCATTTCTTCTTCCCCTCAGTTAAAAATAATAAAACTCCCTAGGCTTTACAGTGGCCCTACATGAAGTAAGCTTTGTACAGCTCAACACATAGTAAGTTTTCATGGTCATTAAAAAGGAATCTGGAACTATTTCATTCACTTATTCAATTAACATTTATTGAGCATCTGTTTATTGCTAGACTGTGGTGAATAAAATACAATCTTTCTCCTGGCCTTCAGGAGCTAACAGTCTACTGGGGAGACAGATATACTTTTTAAGTGAATAATTAAAATATGTGTAACATACTATATCATATTCAGTATCTTATTGCCTGTTAGTATTAAATTGGATGATTATAATAGAAACTATTTTTTCTTGTAAATAGCAACAGTAAAAACACTCTCCATAAATTCTATGCTTAATAGACCACACTAGTATTCAGATACTTGGGCCTACTTATCTTATATTCAGCAATGAAATTTCATAACCTTGTAATTCTTAAGAACCATTCTCTGTCCATTATCAGAATGTTAACGTTTGAATGGTTAATACTGAGGAAAATGAAATCGGGAGTGCTGTTCAACCCTGGGTCATGGTAAATGTGAAGAGAAAATTACAACCATGTAGGGTTTGCAGTGGGTCCAAGAGGAATGAATTGCTGGTCTGCCTAACATATCATGTCACTCCAGTAGAATCACCATCGGTGTCATAAACCGCTATCGATTGACTAAGTGCTTTGAGGCCTGGGAAGTTTAATATTCCCCTGCCAAAAATACCTAGTAATATGTTTTGTTGATCACTGTAGCAAAAGCTCACCCTCCTTCCTGTTCTACAACTTTCCAGCATATTTTATTCTTGCCTAAGAGAGTGTTTTGTGTATATATTGCATGCTCTTGACCCAGCCTACCCCAAACCTGTGAATTTCCACAGCCCATCCTCGCATGCCATTCCTCAGATGGGAAGCACACAGCATGTGCACCCTCTCAGACCTCTCTCACACCTCTTGAGGATGAGCAGGGTGCCATTTGCTGGGATTACTTGTGAGAGGACGAGTCTGTTGATGAAGTGGCTCAGGCTCTGCCAGCAGGGTTAGTGAGGTGTTTAATTGAAATAAGAGATGTGGCTGACGCTCATAACCCAACGATAACGTGTTCATTCTGTAACACCCGGCTCTCAGAACCAGTTTTTAAACTGTTTATGCGCAGTACCCTACAAGAATATCAGCAACTTTCTTAAAAGAATGATAAAAGGATGTCTCAGCACTCAAGGGTCAATCAAGCCTTCATCTTCACCTTAGCTTCTCATCTTTACAAAATGTTTATTTTTTTAATTTTTTTAAAGAACCATTTGCCTATAAGACAAATACATTTTTAATAATTAATTATTCCTGCTTTAAGAACAATTATAACCTCCTTAATCTTAGTTCCTCAAATCTCAGAGATACCTTTCATAATAACAAACATGACTTTATTTCCGCTTTTGAAAGCATTTTCTTTCTTTTTATGAAGAAGGATCAATTCTATAATTAAACATTATGCCAACCATATTATTTTAATTATAGAAGGAGTTTTCCTGAATGATTTTCGAATAAGGTTCTTAGGTTTGGAGACAATTCAGGATTAACATTTCCAGTATGACTTACCCTTTCATATTATAAATTCAACCAGCTATTTATCGGGGTGGAAAAATACTAAAGAGCAAGGAAGAGTTGACAAGAAGCCAAAGAACAAAAACCACTGTGTTTTTGTTTTTGTAAACCACAAGAAAATCAAGGACACAGAGCTCTGAGTGACTAAGGGCCAGGACATGCTAGTCTGTTGGCATGGCCCTCGTCTTGGTTTGCACCTCCAGAATGTCTTCCATGGAGTCATCAGTGTGGCCTTACTCCCTGGTTGGTGGAGGTTCAGATAAACCAGGGATTAGCCCAGTTCACGCAGAAAGACAAAATGGAAAACATCTGAAAAGTTTACATAGGTGCAGGAAAGAACCCTGATTAACTGAAACAATTCAAGGTTATGACTAGCAACTCGAAGACGGATAAATTGTTAGAGGCAGAAATAAAAAGTGATGGCAAACCATAGATATTAAAGAGGAGTGACTGTTGACTGATTCCTCTGAGAAGTACGGCTTCCACCTAGACAACTGCTGGGACCCACTCATGGGATTGGCACTGCTTAGAGTCAAGACCCATCCACGCAGGGAAAAAAACCTTCCTTTCACAAGCTAGAAAACTCATCCTCCAGTTTTGCAAGATAAATTCCTGTTTAGTGACAGAGCTGGATTAGAATCGAAATGTCCTCCCTCCTGCCTCAGTTCCCTTTTCATTCCATCATGCTAAAGTACATCTAGGAACTGAACAGTTTTCTCGTAATTAAAAATAATTTCCTGTTTAAAAAAGTAATTACCTTTTTAGTTTATGGAGTACAAGCTATGTTTCCAGCATGATAGTAGGAACTTTATCTAGAATTTACCATTTAATTTCACAGTGACTTCAATGAGACAAGTACTGTTATATCTGTACTGCACGAGTTAAAGTCATGCTCAGTGACATTGAATTATGTGCAGCATAAACTCGAGCACCTCATAACTGACACAGCCACCACCTAGATCTATGTCTGTCTAAATTCCACCAGAAGGGGCAGATTGAGAAGATTCACTGCAGTGAAAAGATCTGCATCTGCACCCTCTTTCACCTCCATTACAATGGTCTTTGTTCCAGATCTTCTTGTTGTTTAGACTATTCCAACAGTTTCTTCACAGTTTGGTACCTTCCCCTCCCAGTCCGTCTTCTACGCTTACAACAGAATCATTTTTATTAATTCCAGTATAATTAATGTAAGTGTGACATTAGTTTCAGTGTAAAATATAAGGCCTCAACACTTCTATACATGACTCATTGGGTTAAGTGGACTCTTAATCCCCACACCTACTTCACCCAGCCTCTCACCCGCCTCCCCTCTGGTAGCTCTCAGTTTGTTCTCTACAGATAAGAGTCTGTTTTCTGGCCTGTCTCTTTTTGTCTTTGTTTTGTTTCTTAAATTCCACATTTGAGTGAAATCATATGGTATTTGTCTTTCTCTGACAGACTTATTTCACTTATAGCATTATTCTCTCTATCCATCCATGTTGTTGCAAATGGCAATATTTCATTCTTTTTTATGGTTCATGTTCTATTATATACAGATATAATAGAAACTTCATACATATGTATTCTTTATATATATTCTTTTACATATATTCATTTATATATATTCTTTATTCAACAGAATTATATTTTTAAATGCATAAATCATCATAAAATTCTCCAGTTATAGGAGTGCCTGAGTGGCTCAGCCAGTTAAGGCTCATGATTTTGGCTCAGGCCATCATCTTATAGGTCATGGGATCAAGCCCCACACTGGGATCTGTGTTACGCAGGAAGTCTACATGGGATTCTCTCTATCCCTCTCCCTCTGCTCCTCCTCCCACTTGTGCATTCACTCTCTCTCTCTCTCTTTCTCTCTTTCAAGTAAATAGGCAAATCTTTTTTAAAAATTCTGTTATACTCAAGCCCACACAATTAATAAACAAGTGTCAGAGTGAGAATCAGAGAGGCTGGGCGTTTTAATTTTTAGTTCTCTTAGATCTGGGGCTCTTTGACTCTTCCTTATTAATTAATAGCAATATAATAACACATTCTAATCACTCCTGTGACATTCTGAATTCTAAGAACAGTTTCTCAAATGTTATATAGTTAGAAGTTAAAGTCGTTGGCCTAATCGATGATACTAAAACCACTGCAAATACTTGGAGAAGAATCAGTGATTAATTTTTAAAAAATCGAGATAAGGACAGCACAAGAAACAAAGTTACAAGATAATCTCCTTTATAAACATGGATATATAAACATTAGCAAACTGACAAAAAAAATACTCGTGACTAAATTAGGCTTATTCCACAAGTGCAAAGATGGTTTGATTTAGAAAGCCTAGTATTGCAATTGAACATATCAGAATATTAAAGAAGAAAAACCATCTGGTCATCTCAATAGGCAGAGAAAAAAAATCTAAGATTCAACACATGATTATAATAACATTTTGAGAAACCTTAAAATGAAACAGAGTTAATGACAGGGGATTCATTAACAGAGTTAATGACAGGGGAAACCTGACTAAATAAATTATTACATGCAATCATGTAGCACTCTGTGAGTCTGTACAGTCAAAAAAAGCTCTCCTTTCCATCGTAAGTCAGTTTCCAACCCCCAGGGCTTCAGTTTAATAGAATAGTTATGAGCTCCAGGCTCTCCTCTCTCCTCTTCCTCTTTTTGGCCTCACATCCATTCAATTATATGATAAGATTTATTGTTGCTATTGAAATCATATAATATATACACATAACTATACTGAATACTCTTAATGAGGTAAAATCACACAGATTATTTTTATCACTGCCTACTCACTATCTCAATAGTAACAACATCTTTACTTTTGCCTTCTGAATAATAAATTCCAACATAAAGACATCAAAAATTTCTGAAATGTAATCTTCTGCAAGAAGAAAGGAGAAGACACCATCGTGTTTATAGTTATAGGATCATAACCCAATTTGCTAAGAAAACTTAAGAAATTATACGATAAGTTTGACTTACTATGAGAGATGAAGAAATCTTAACCTAATTTGGTCATTTGGGAGAGCCTTTATGTTGCCATATGATTTAATTATGATGACAAATAGTGGCAATGTATTATTTCTGTGTTTCATATACATAAGTTTATGAGAATAGCATATTTTATGGGAGAGGGTATTGCACACAGACAGCACATGTCTATAAGGTTAGAAATAGAAATACAAGCACTGTGTTAGCAGAACAATAAATAAAATATTTTGGATTGGGTCAAGGTGTTTGTGCATAGAATAATCAAGAAGTAAATAAGGCCAACGTTGTGGACTGATTGTTTGGGTCCTCCCCAAATTTATATGCTGAAATCCTCACCCTCAAGGTGAAGGAATTAGGAAATGGGCCCTTGGGAGATGATTACATCATAAGTATGGAGCCCTATGAATGGGGTTAATGCCCTTATAAAAAGATACCCAACAGAGCTTTCCCTCTCTCTCTCGCCCCACCATGTGAGAGTGCAGGGAGAATGGGAAGAACAGCCATTTGCAAACCAGGAAGGTGGTCCTCACCAGACACAGGATCTACCAGCACTTGATCTTGGAATTCCCAGCTTCCAGAACTGAGAGAAGTAATGTAAGGTGTTTAAGCCACCCAGTCTGCAGTATTTGTTATAGTAGACCAAACTGAACAACAGCTTCAAGGGGACCTTGCAAACGGGGAGTTAAAACACTTTGAAAAGTTTACAAAGCAAATGAAAATATTACTATGTATATATATTTTTTAGCTGTTTTGTTATGTCTTTCCAGAAAGGACATTCCCTGTGGTGCAGTACGAAGCTTTGCTTCTGTCTCCGCCAAATGATCCCTATTCTGAAACTTCCTAAACCCAGGCGAAATAAATTTGTCCTTCAGAAGCTGGAAGCTAACAGAAGTGTCTGTAAGATTGTGGGTGGACAGAGCTTAGAGGGATTCCCTAAAACAACTAAATCTGAAAGGAGGGAGTCATTTAAGGACCACATAACCAGGTTTATTCCTATAATCCTGATCCTTTATTACTAGCATTCTCTTTATCTATCAAGAATGTCCTAGTTTAGACAATTTATATGGCTCTCCTATTTACTGGCTGCCCACAAAGCACCTATGGCTAAGCCCTTGGGTAAGGAAGTCAGAGTAAATCGAGTTCAGGCTGAAATTGTCTAAAGTAGAAAGATATCCAGGGTACCCTCTAAACTATATTGTAGATATGTTTTAAAAGAACAAAGAGATTATATGAAGACAGAGCAGAAGCAATTATCTATAAAAGTATTAATTCAGCTTACTGCAAAAATGTAAGAAGAGCACTCCAAAAAATAGCCTTGGCATGATTTTTAAATATTTTTATATACGACCTCCCACAATACTATATGGAAAATTTGGGGAGAATACATTAAATGGAGTAACAGCTCATGTTTGGGGAACTTTTTATGTGACAGACACCACACTAAGCAACAACAGTCTTATATGTAGATCCACCAGTTTCAGAGGATCTGGCATTTTTTCTAAGAAATTTATATGTATCACTTTGAGGTAGGAATGAGTTAGGGGCAGATAGAGCTAGGCAGGGAAGGATAAGGGAAAGGCCCAGAGTCAGGCTCCTACTCATCCCAAAAAAACAGAGATAAGAGATAAAAACAGAAAAATATATACCTGGCTTCCTAGCTGCAAAATATTAGGGAGTTGCCCCCTTCAGTGGCTCCTAAGTAATCACAGAAAGCACCAGACAACAAAGAAATATGTCATTAAGGTGTTATCAATAGTCCCTGCTCAAACCAAGATGGCACAAGAATTTCAAGGCCATGGGCTCCCTGAGTAGGCCCACAGAAATCCCAGATGTGGGAAACATTATGGAGGAGATGTTATCCAGAGAGAAGGGTGCACCTTGTTTGGGCTCATGATATGTAGAAGGACATCTTGTTTGTTATTGGGAGAGTTACCAGTCCACCATGTTTGTTCTAAATATCCATCCTGATATTGACAGAAATTTACCAAGTTCCCCAGTCAGTTTCCTACAAAAGACCATAAAAGCCCTCAGTGGCCACCCTGGTGGGACCCCTCTCACTCCTGAGAGCTTTCTCTGTATCTCTGCTTAATAAACTTCTATCGCTTTGCTCACTCTCTGTTGTCCACGAGATTCATTCTTCGACTCCGTGAGACAAGAACCAAGCTCTCCCTTATCAACTTCATTTAATCCTTGTGAAAATCCTGTGAAGTAGGTACTATTATTCTGCTCAATTTGCATGTTAGGAAACAGAGATACAAAGAGATTTAGTTCACCCAAGGACTCATAGCTGGGAAGTGATAGAATAAAAAACCAAGCAATGAAATCTCATAATCTGCTTTTCTTAACCACTACAGAATAGACTCATACTATAAACAAAAGCCAAAATTCTTCCATTTTATGTTCATTAGGTGAATGCTTCTGTTAGAAATAGTGATTTTTGGTGCCAGTTCCAACCTAGCACTTCCCAACCTAGAATGGGTGCCATTCCGGTTCCCTGAACAAATACTGGCCCTTGCATCTCTGATATGTATTCTGAGATAGCTCTAAGGTAATTTTGTCTTTGAGGTGTGTCCGTAAGGTGGCAGGATATCTAAGAAAAGAATTGTCACCACTCTCTAACAGGTTTCTAACTGTAGATTTTACTTGTTGTTTCTTGGACCTATAAGAAACCTGATACCAATCCCTAAAGATACTGACACTGGGATTTTATCTAACCCTTATTGTCCAGGCAAATAACAGAAATGGGTCTAACATGGTATCAGTTAGGAGAGCTTTCAGCTACCAGTATCAGAAATCCCAAATGACAGTGGATTAAACAAATTAGTGTTATTTTTCCACAACCCACAAACCCAGGGTTATGTTGTTCTGGCATTATTTTTTGCTACTCAAAAATATTGTCCAGGGTCCAGGCTCTTCCTGTCTCCTGGCTGTGTATCTTGAATGTGTTGGTCTCCACCATGATCTCAAGAGAGACCCTCCAGTTTCAGATCGTGCTGTGTTCAATATAGGAAGAAGAGGAAAAGTAGCTTATACAAAATGCATTTAACCTATAGAGAAGCAAATTTTATTTTATTTTATTTTATTTTATTTTATTTTATTTTATTTTATTTTATTTTATTTTATTTTATTTTATTTTATTTTTAGAAGCAAACTTTAAAATACAGTTTTTGGCCCCCTCTGACCAAAATGAGTATGTGGTTTTCTAGCCTCTGACAGGGGAACAGTAGAGATGGGGGTTTGGATGGGGGTGGGGTTAGCCAACGAAACATGTGCCAAGGTGTGACTTGGAATCTACCAGTTGGTATGAACGCTACCCTTCCCTCTGCACTAAATGTGGAAATGTAAGGAATAGGAAGGAATCTGCATTCTTCACATGCTTAGAGACGCAAATTTTTGTCCTCATTGCTGACCCAGTATGTCTTTGGTCATGGAAGTTTACTGTTATCTCCAGCTCTGGAGGAATTAAAACACCTTTTTTTTTCTCCTTTCCCTTCCTCCCTTACCAATATGAAAAGCTTTGGATTTGAATATCAGTACTAATGAAGAGCTTTATTAATATATGGATGGTGGGGCATGGTGAGGCAGTGTGAAATAATATATATATTATTGATGATTGTTGCTGGGGGACAATAGGGGCTCCTGTCCACATATACATTTATTACTTGAATTTTTTCATACAGGCATCTATCACACTTTTGACCTGTAGAAGCAATGAAGATAGAAACAGATAGTTATTAAACTTCTCAGTAGCTTTTCATGCTTTAGGCAGAATAAATCCAATACTGTTCATCTTCCTAAAGGTCTTATTTTCTAAACAACTGTGGGGTTTATCCCTGAATCTCCAACAAGTTTTTCAGATATTCTTGAGTAGTGAAAACGTTTGCATGACTCAATCCACCTAAGTCTGATTACTACATTTTTAAAATATTCATAAATGTTCCTGACTCCTGCATGTGAAATTGACTGGCTTGCCCCTGAAGAAGTGCCCAAGCATGCGCTTACCCTCTATCTGTCAGGTACTACAAGGGCTGGTTTGTGAAAAGTGACTTCATCAGGCTCCAATACAAAGCCAGTGCCTTCTATTAGGAAGCATTCAAAATTCTGTGCATCAAGCGAGATATTTGTCTTTTGATTGATAAGGCTGGTCATTTTTCCTAGAACTTTTCATTTCAGTGAATTACATCATCGCACGTCCACAAGCCTTTGTTTTAATATGATAGAAGAAAATATAAATTTTGCCTATTTTTTTTTTCCTAGAGACATGCTATGACAGGTCCACAAAGTCGCAGACTGCCTAAAAGGTGAGGGTAAGCAAGAAGAATGCTGTCTACCACAATATCGAGTTGTAGCTTATGTATTCAGCTATAAATTCACAAGGTTCACAAGGATCCTGACCAAGAACCATGCCATGGTTTTGTTCGGGAGGCTGTTCTTAAATTTGTTAGATTATTTCTCTTTACTGCCCATACTCTAAGGATGACTCTAAGGTTTCTCGCTTGTATGTCTAGGAGAATAATGAATGAATATTTATTCATTGAGATGATAAATATCAGAAGAAAGGAGAATATTGATTGGGGGGCTGTCCCCAACTTGCCAAGAAAAAGAAGTTAAACAAGTTCTCTACCCTGTACGTTCTTTTGTATCCTATAGAGAGAGAATGCTTTTCTGTCCTCGATAAATAATACTTGTCCTGTGATGATCTCCAGGAAATTTTTTGTCTTTCTTGGAAACTATGTAGATGAAAGTGTGATAATATATTTCCCGTCAACTGGAGGGTATGATGCTGAGTGAAATAAGTCAATTGGAGAAGGACAAACATTATATGGTCCCATTCATTTGGGGAGTATAAAAAATAATGAAAGGGAATAAAGGGGATAGGAGAAAAATGAGTGGGAAATATCAGAAAGGGAGACAGAACATGAAAGACTCCTAACTCTGGGAAACGAACTAGGGGTGGTGGAAGGGGAGGTGGGCGGGGGGTGGGGGTGACTGGGTGGCGGGCACTGAGGTGGGCACTTAACGGGATGAGCACTGGGTGATATTTTATATATTGGCAAATTGAACACCAATAAAAAATAAATTAAAAAAATAAAATAAAATAATAAAAAAAATAAAAACAAAAAAATAGAAAGGAGGGGAAATGAGTGGGAAATGTCAGGGAATGAGACAGAACATGAGAGACTCCTAACTCTGGGAAACAAACAAGGGGTAGTGGAAGGGGAGGTGGGCGGGGGTTGGGGTGACTGTGTGACGGGCACTGAGGGGGGCACTTGACGGGATGAGCACTGGGTGATATACTATATGCTGGCTAATTGAACTCCAAAAAGAAATATACAAAATAAAAGAAAATAAAATCCTTGCAAATATATATATAAATCCTGTCACTTTAACTATCCTAAACTGGTCGGAAAATAGTAATTAGTGGAAGAAGTTTTGAGTGCCCAAAATGGATACTCCAGGGTTCAAACACCAAAACTCAAGAGTCTCCTCTAGTCAGGATCTTTGTCTTCACTCACAGGCTCTTTGGTCTATCTCGCCACCCAGTTCTAAAGATCTCGATTAGTAGTGATGACAATCATTTAGAAGATAATGATGATAGATAGCCTTGGCACTAACATAGGAACATTACATTATTTCTAATTATCCCTATAATCATTTTAACTATCCTAAGGGTAGATAATATTTACCCTCATTTTATAGATGAGAAACCAAGAGAGAGAGGTTATGTAACTCACCCAAGCTAGTAGGGGGGAAGCTAGGCTCCAAAGAGCTACCATAGTGCACAGCCTTCCTGAACAAGAGTATTATTTATGTTCCTCAGGGTTGCATCTTTAGCCTTCTGCTTTTCTCACGCAACATTTACTCATAAAATAAGTGATCTCATCCAAATTTATGGCGGTGACCATCATCAGAAGCTAATGACTCCTAGAATAATCTTCCAGTTCAAATTTCTTTTCTGAGTTCTAAAGCTGTATATCTTACTGCCCCAGGACATTCTTACTTCAGCGTCCAACAGTTACCTCTAGTTTAACGTATCCCAAATTAATACTTCATCTTCTCCAGCCCCTCCCCATATCTGTTCCTCCACCTCCAGTCCTTATCTTCCTAATGGGCAATATTATACGCGTAGTTGCCCACGCCAGAATGTATGCTTGACATTCCCTCTCCTTCAACCCTCACATCCAATTAAAACCTGAATCCTATTGATTCTATCTCTTTAATGGTACTTGAACTGTCAACCCCATTCTCTCCTCTCCATCTCCACTGCCAGCACCTTATTTTGCCTACTTTATTGCAACAGTGTCCAAGATTCTAATGCCACTCTAGACTTAGCCTGTACTTTATAAAAATCTGTTTAACTCCTCATGTAGATGCCTCCATCTCTTAAACCCTGAAAGCGAATTGGGACAAGCAAATTTTCTGATTTGATTTCATAAGCTAAATATAGTGAACACAACTGTATTATTGCTAGATTTCAAGTGTTTTAAGTGAAATCTTAAAATTCTTTTCTTTTACCTATTATTCTTAGACTGTATACACTGTATACATTTATACTTCCATCAAACTATCAATGTTTTATTTCTTACGGTACCTGGTTTCTTATCTCCCCACCCCTCAAAAGTCCATGGCCCAAATGGCTGCCATAATGACCTTTTCTACAAAATAAATCTGATTCTCTAATGGTCTTGCTTAAAACCTTGCAATGGCTCCTTACTGCCTCCAAGACAAAAATCCAGAATCTTTACCTCAGAAGTAATCTGAGACCATTTTCTTGAAAACTGACTGATAACCAGCCCTATGTATCAGCCCCTTAGGACATGGCTAGATTATATTAAAACAATGACCTAAAATTATACAGTAAAACTACTGTTCTACCCACCGTATTGGATTTTAAGAGTTATGGAGATTCCATTTGAAGAGATTTCCTAGAAGAATGTTTATATATGAGTGCTTAAATAAATAAATGCCAGTAAGTTAGGAAACTATGTCACTGTATTTTCAGATTTTACAAGATGGAAAAAGTTAAATGAATTATTTAAAAAATACAAGATTAGTCTGGAGTGGCATGAGGTGTTGAATACAGGCCATAAGGGAGATTTAGCATGAAGACTTCAGCCAGGTTTTCACAGTGCAGGAAAGACAGACCAAAGTAAGGAGCATAAGAAAGTACAAGTTCCCCAGTCATTACCTAACTCAGAGGTCACAACTGGAGACTGCAGCTCAAATTTTGCCTGAATTTAGAGTCCATCTGGTCTGTACGTATTTTTAAAATTTCTACATTTCAGGAGCACCTGGGTGGCTCAGTTTGTCAAGTGCCTGCCTTTGGTTCAGGGATCCTGAAACAGAGCCTCATGTCCAGACTTCCTGTTGAGCAGGGAGCCTGCTTGTCCCTCTTCCTCTGTGCTTTCTCCCCAGCCCCCTAATTCCACTTGTGCTCTCATTCTCTCTCTCTCTCTCTCTCTCTCTCTCTCTCTCTCAAATAAATAAATAAATAAATAAATAAATAAATAAATAAATAAAATCTTTAAAAGAAAAAAAACCTTCCAGGGATGCCTGGGTAGCTCAGTGGTTTAGCACCTGCCTTTAGCCCAGGGTGTGATCCTGGGGTCCCAGGATTGAGTCCCATGTCGGGCTCCCTGCATGGAGCCTGCTTCTCCCTCTGCTTGTGTCTCTGCCTCTCTCTCTCTGTCTCTCATGAATAAAAAATAAAAATCTTAAAAAAAAAAAACTTCCAAATTTCAATATTCTTAACAATTAGTTTCACCAACAGGCTAGTTGTCAGCCCATGAACTGGTATTGGTTGGCAAAAACTACAGAATTTGAGCTTCAGCTTTTAGAAACTTTTATAGCAATTTGGCAACCTAATCACGTATCTGTTGAATCCAAATGGGTAGTTTAAAATGCATATTTCTGGTTTACCACACTCCCCACCATCCCCTATTCTTATTTTAAGCCAGATTCAATCAAATGCTAGGTCCCTGGTGGCACTTTAGTTTAAGCCTCCTCTCATTCATTAAATTCATTCACACATGGGGCAGGAGATCTACAGCAGTTATGGTGCCAAAGTCTCAAGAAATTTCACATGTTTACACATATTAGTTAGTCACATTTGCCTGGTGCTTTAAAACTTCTAAGCCTCCGCCACCAAAAGATGTACAGCAAAACAAACGTCTAGTTGAAAGCTGTTATTAGTACCTCGTGCTGTACTTAGATACACATCATGTTCTACCCTTTTTCAGGCAGATTGAGAGACTGGAATTCATGACGGAGCAAGGGCGTACGGAGGGGGCTAGAAGCAAGCTGAAATAGCTGGGGAATGTTGCATCCAGCAAGTAATAGTTCAAAATCATTCTAATTCTTCTCTTTTTTTTTTAGTTTATCCATCCTTCATACCAATGTGATTATCTGATTCCAGGGGCCAAGCGTTTGGTTCCCTTTAACAATTTTCTTTACAATTTCAGCTTACTGAAGCATATCATAGCTCTGAATGCTACAATGCACAGAGCAATGCCCTGATCTTCTAGAGCAATTACCTCACCCATACCCAAGACACATCTTGTACTTACCTAGAAGTAGAGCTGAGAGCAGAAATATTCCCTAGTGATTTCCAAGTCTTTTCAAATGTGTTAAATACAAACTTGATCATTCAACTTTTCTCCCTCACCTGTCATCATCATAATTTTTAAAGGCCTCTCCCCACACACACTGATTCATTCCCAGGCAAGTAATGAGAATGTGGAGTTGATATTCATGACCATCCATATGTTAGTTGGAGGCATAAAATCAAAGCTCGGAGAGTGTGAGCATAGCTGAAAGGCTAATCCTTCATGCTTAAGTCCAAATTTAAACCCATGAGTGTTTTAGAGATGGCTTATACATTTTAATCATGGACACTGTTATAGAAAACTTGGGCTCTCAATTCAGAATGAAGCCACAAAAGGGTGAGTGTTCATACATAATACTTCTAGATACACTAACGCATGGTGACACATGAGAAATATTTATTTGGTGAATAAATGTACAAATCAACAAATCAATCAGTGAACTTACTCTAAGACTCAGTTAAAAGATTCCCTGTGAGGTGATTCTTTTCCCAAACCATTCTTGTTCCCCTAAGCCCAGGTTCTGTGAGGGCCTGCCTCACAGGCACTTGCTGCATAGCACCATCAGTCAGTGGAGTGCCCACGGTGAAGGACCATAGACCTGCTGCAATGGCGGTAAATAGGACTCTGGTATGTCTGGTGGGGGACTTTACCTGGGAGCTGACGACTACATGGACTTGACTGACGAGCTTCTGCAAGTAGGTACAGAGCCTATAAGACCACATTACTCAACCCTGCCGAGGCAATGTAGAGAAGGGATACAGCCAATTAAGTCAACAACAGATAGAGAAATTTCCCACATCTGGGTTCATGTTCTTCATGTTCTCCACACAAAGGTCTACCTTCAAGGAGCCATGATATAGGGGAAATTACTTCATTTTCATTGTTCTCCATGAAACCCACACCTTGAGGTAATTCTAGATTGGGTAAATCCAGGAAGAGTCACCCAAACTAAAACTGGTTGAATCAATCCTGGCCATCAGAGGAGTAACAGATGTTATGGCCAGGCTGCCCTCACATTTTGCCAGAAATTTAAGTCATGATTTCAGACAGACTGCAACACTTTACGGAATATTCCAAATGGAGTCATTCTTATCTCAGCAACTAATATTGCAGAGCTGCTTGGAAGTGGCAAGATTGTTTTACGTCGAGAACAAAGAATTCCAATACAGGCTAGGTATCCTGCAAAACCAGACATGTTCTGGTGGACCCCAAGAATAGGACCACAATGTATTGAGGACTACAAGTAATTTCCACACTTCCACACTATGACTGTATCTCTGCAGACTGGTACCAAATAACCACAGGGAGGAAGGTAAATTATTTGTTTCCAGCTTGCTACAAAGTGTTTTTATTACAAAGGCACTGGTAAGTGGTGAGATATTTACTCAATAACATTGCTTATAGCCAGCATGGCATGTCTGATGAAGGTAGGAGGTAGATTTTCCATTGTCCTTCATGCTTCATACAGCATTTATGAAATTCTCTCCTACATAAAATGTTGCCCTGAGCCCTGAGCAACAGAATAATTTATACCAGCAGCAGCAGCCTAGTGTTACACTCTGCAGCCCGATCCATGGTTGAGGAGGCTCCTATGAAGTGAGATGAGGCTTCCAAAACTCCTACACCATAGTTGCAGATGCTTAAAATCTTGAAATTTGTTATTTTGTGCACTACACATAAATTTCAAGAAAAATCAGGAGTGTTAAGCCATGACCTGTTACAAAAACCTCTCAACAGGATATTGCCTTACCATTTATAACTCAGAGTTCCTAAGTTCCCAGATTCTTATCTAAAAGTTGGTATTATTGACTCAAGAAGAGACCCTGAGAATGTTGGTCACCAAAGTGGCTGTTGGTCACAAAAAGAGGAGAAAGGAGAGGTTGGGCTGCCAAAGCCAAAATAATATGCCCACCCCAGATTAGCTGTGGTGCTAGTGAAGAGACGTGTGGCCAGGATCTCCAAACCCCAAATCCTGGCACCATGGGTGCCCCAGAAGCACGTGCATGGAAGACACTTAAGGAAAATGAATTCTGAATTATCAGCTAAGACTACAGTGTCAAGCCTCTGGGTGATCTCACATCTCAGCAAGCCCAGAGCATTGAAGCCTCTTTTTGACCCTCCTGGTACACAGCATGCTCCAAGCCACTTCTACCTTGGTTCTACAAGTCACTCAATGAGTGGACTCCCAGTGCTGGGAAGGGAAGGTCCCAAGGTGAAGCAGTACAGAATCACCTCGCTGCACCTCATGGGAAGGAGCAGAGAAAAAAGGCCCCAAAAAGGGATCACTCAAGAGACACAGATGAAAAAGGGACCTGCAGAAGAGAGAAGGTTTAACTTCTCTTCCACACCCCATTCTCAGAAATTGCAATTCCAACTCTGTGGTTAGGAGGTAGCGAAGGAGGAAAGAATGGAGGCTGGAGCCGACTTCTCCCTCTAAAGATCAGAGTGTGTCAATAAACGCTTTGCATATTGACTGTAGATAAAGCTCACAGGATGCAGAGCTCTGGTTTACTCTTCTCTTTCTGTTCCACTAATACAGGCTTGAGAGCAAACACTCCATACTTGGCTTTGCCACAGAATAAAACTAATGTATTTTCCTCAATAATTATAATGGACAAGAGACAACTGGCTTAAAACTTGCTGACCTTGGGGTATCTGGGTGCCTCAGTGGTTGAGCATCTGCCTTCAGCTCAGGTCGTGATCCTGAGGACCTGGGATCAAGTCCTGCATCGGGCTCCCCACAGGGAACCTGCTTCTCCCTCTGCCTGTGTCTCTGCGTCTCTCTGTGTCTCTCAGAATTAAAAAATAAATAAATCTTAAAAAAAAAAACTTGCTAACTTTAAAGTTTGCTGAATGAACCCATCGGTTCATTAAGCAGTGCCCAAATAGCTCTAAGCATGGCTTCTTGATCTGTAAAAACAGAACGTGTTGCATAAGTATCTAAAAGTACTTTTTCTTAATTTCTTGATTTATAAATTAATAATTGATGTTAATTATTTTAAATGTATAATTATATACAAAATAATTTTGATAACTTGATATCATAATTTAGAACTTTCTTAAATCTGTGATTGTGGAATATTATGCAACTACACTTCAGTTGTCTATTACTCAACCTAAATATAAATCTTTAGAGGTTGTGCTTCTTTATCGACCTCTCAACCATAACCTGATAAATGCTTCTTCTGTAATTGGATCTTATTAGGGAAAGACTTTAATATATGCAAGACTTTTTGAAAATCATGATATATTTACCAAGTTTCCAGTGAGTATTTGGACCATCATTTTATGGTTTAAAGTGCGGGATTTAGGTACAAGGTCTACAAGGGAAGACACTGATTCCCCTACCACCTTCCTGATCTTTGAAGAGCTGTATGTAAATGATATGTAAAGTATTTCTAAACCTGCCTTTGCCACGTGATCCAACCACAGAGGCAGCTCTTCTGGTAACAGAAAGAATGAGAAGTTTTAACAGAATTATTTCAGCACTGTTGTCAGGAAGCCTATTTGAAAGAATCAGAAAGGAAAAGGACTGTAGCATTAGTACCCTCACATTTTAGCTTCTTTTCTACAAGGATTGCTGTGCGATACAGTAATATGTGGACAGAGACAGAGATGGCAGGACAAGCAGTGGCTTTGTGGGTACTGCCCCTCTCCTGAGGCAGTAGCTGCCACAGGAACACTGTAATCAGAGTGAAGGTACAGATTGTATAAAAACTTCCCAAAGTCCTCTGCACCATTCTCTTAGTGAAATAATAATGCTTCGCAGTATCCCACAGAAGAGCTTTGTGTAGTGTTTGGCATTAAGCTTTGGGTAGACCCATTTAACTCATTTCAACTCTGAATAGCTGTGAAAGGATTTGTTCAACTCCAGCTGTTCATATTTCTCATGACCTAAAAAGAAGAAGAAGAAGAAGAAGAAGAAGAAGAAGAAGAAGAAGAAGAAGAAGAAGAAGAAGAAGAAGAAGGAGGAGGAGGAGGAGGAGGAGGAGGAGGAGGAGGAGGAGGAGGAGGAGGAGGAGGAGGAGGAGGAGGAGGAGGAGGAGGAGAAGGAGAAGAAGGAGAGAAGGAGAAGAAGGAGAAGAAGGGAAGGAGAAGAAGGAGAAGAAGGAGAAGAAGGAGAAGAAGGAGAAGAAGGAGAAGAAGGAGAAGAAGGAGAAGAAGGAGAAGAAGGAGAAGAAGGAGAAGAAGGAGAAGAAGGAGAAGAAGAAGGAGAAGAAACAACTAGGATGTTTCGTTACGCATACGTGAACCCCTCCAGCCTAGCAGTCTAAGCTATTCCTTAGGAGAAAGATGGGAAGATATTTGTAAAGCTAATGAAACTTCGATCTTCAGAGCCCTTCATTTTTGTGGGTACCATCGTGACCCTGACAGGTTTCAGTAAAGCCTTGTATTTGAAATTTTGCAAAATAATTTTAACCACAACCAATTAATACTGTTGTCCCTTTCCACTCCAACTTCCTCTCCATCACATGTCCTGGGTGTTTGGTGGCACTGGAGTAGCCATGAGCATAGTGAGATCCAGCTAAAGGAAATTTGAGGTGCAAAATCACTTAACATGGGTTTAGCCTGGCCCCCAATGACTTCTGTACATAGGTTTGGGCATTGCTAGTCATTCTGACGCAGGAATGGCTTCCAGGAATGACTAAATGATGATTCATCTCCAGGAAGGTACAGGGACAAAGGTTTTATTGTCATTTAAGTAGATAAGTTGTTGAGAAGTGAAGTTTGAAAATCCAGACCCAGAAACTAGCCTACAGAAAATTCTTCTCATCATCAGACATGTAGAACTGCAATAAGAAGCAATTCTCATCAATGACTGATGAAAACTGAAATTTTCTCTTCTCAGAAAAAATAATCAATAATACAGCCTATACTATTATAAATGCACATTTTTATAGAATGGTCCAAAAAAGAACTTATCAGAATTTCTGACTTTGTAATGGACAAACCTGAAGCAATACTTCAAAATATAAATATAGCTATATGTAAAGTCACATTTTATTAATTTTGATGTATTAGATCACATATTAGTATTTATAATTCATTGTCCTGATAAGACCAGAGGTTCCAGACGAAATGGCATGCAAAAATGCTATGAAGGCAACAAAATGCCCTGAAGATGCAAAATGTTTCTATGACCAAGCACCTACCTTTATTTATTTAATGTATATTCTATGAGTAATTTGATTACAAAATTATGTGGCCCATTACAACATAGCACTAAATCTAGCATACATTCGGCTTGCTCTTGTGCATTCCATAATTTCAGACTCCTTTTATTATTTTTTTCAGAATTACTGTTCATACCAAAATTTAAATGTATTAAGAAAAAAGTATCCATCCAAGTAGAAGCAAAAACCATAAACCTAAAAATGTCTTTGTGATATTTGTTCTCTGGTTTTTAAAAAAATATTTAATTCATTGTGATTTATCATTCTAAATAAATATTCATGTTCATGCCTAATTTTCTATTTGTAATTTCATATTCTTTTTCTTTTCTCAGCAAATGAAGTTGCAGGCTGCACAAAACTTGCATCTGCCATTGAATTAAACCAACTGCAAAGGCATTGATTTACCTAGTCTACTGGATAGAACATGACTGACTTTTGGGAAAATGGGCTCAGGCCATCAGCGTTCCAAAAGCCCTTATCTCAATGATGAAATTCGAAAAATTCTGAAACCTTAAAGATATGTTTATTATTTGGCATCAAAACTCATTTGGCAACTGAGCTTAGCTGGAACTGACATGAGGCTATTTATAAATTTAATTGATCTCACTTAGTATGAATATTCATACATTTTATTGTGGAAATATTAAGCATTTGAATTTAAGATGTTGCACAAATCCCATGAGAGGTTTTTCAGAATTAATTTTTTAATTAAAAAAATTTTTTAATTCTAAAAACACATGTAGTTCCAGGATTTATGGATGAGGACGTGGGATCTGTACTTATTTTCTCACAGTTGCCTCCCATGGGCAGGGACTTGGGGAGTCAAGTAATCTGTTGAGGACTGTGATAAAGTTTTGAGACTACTTGGTAGAATATGACTGGTGGACTCCAGGATATCCAATCCCTGCCCTGGATTCCAGAAGATGCTGTTCACAAAAGAAAACTGATGGAATAGAAGGCAAAATTTCATTTGATTATTGGGGGATGTTGACGTAACATGAAAACATGGAAACCCAGATACATAACATGTGACATGGACTTGAAATATACATTAGATCTGCAACATCTCTAAGCCCAAAGAAACGATTGGCACTTAGGCATGTACTAGTTGTGTGACCTGGAGCAAAACCGTCTCTGTGAAAAACATGCCATCCCCTATAAAATATGGTTTTATATCATCTATTTTATATTTATATGTAACATGGGTATAATATAAATATATTACCTATGGCTGATATTTAGCTAGTACGTGCCATTATGGTCGTGCAATTGATTAAATATTGAAACGATCTTCATGGGTTCCATATAGCTGCTGCCCTATGACCCTGAGCACTTTCTCCTGCCTCCCCAGCCGTCCTTCTTGGACCCCTCAACCCTGGCACAAATCCATCAACTGGGAGCTAGCATATGGCACAACCAGTGCATACAAGACCATACAACATCACTCTAAGCCAGTGTTCACTCTGATTGGCCAATGTTTTGTCTTACTGGTGGTTAAATATTTTGAAATTACCTCTGGGTGAACTAGGCTGTTAGCTGGCTCCATGGTCTCAGAAATTGTCCTATTAATTCACCAGATATGCTCCACTTCATTAATCACCGAGGAAAAACAAATTAAGACTACAAGGAGATACCACTACCCATCCTACAGAATGGTTAACATGCAAAAGACAGAAAATACCAAAAGTCAACAAGAATATAGAGCAAGTGCTACTCTCATACACTCCTGGTGGGAGTACAGCTACATGGGGAAATCGGTTGGTGGTACTTACTAAAGCTGAACGTGTGCATACTGGCATCAGTCATGACCCAGGAATTCTCCTCTAAGCAGTAAAACTTTCTCTCTCTCCACACTCCTCATTAAACAAGGAGACATCGCCCAGGGTTGTTGCCTCAAGGAGACCATAGATGCTGATTGCATTCCTTCTCAGATCCACAGTGGGGAAGCGTTTTGATGTGCATGGGGTTAGCTCAATCCTAGTGCCTCAGAGGTATTTTTGTAAAGCAGAGCTCCTCTACCAAAGTAAAATTCTCTACCTCCTCTCCTGCCTGGTTCTGATTTAATAAAGTTTATAAAAATACCAGCATCCAGCATGGATTGCTGCCAAAGTTTTTTTTTTTTTTCTGCCAAAGCTTTTTGTTCCATGTTCCACTTGTCCTCATCAGCAGATTCAATGGGTGCTGCTAGTTCCTCTGTCTCTTTCTGGATGGAAATGTGAAAAAGGGACGAGCATTAGAGTCATAAAAATAAAAAAAAATTTAAAAAAAATTAAAAAAAAAAACAGAATTCCCCACATTAGAGGAGCACCTGAACTACTTTCTGGTGGGTGGAGGCCGGGATCAGTGTGTAACCTTGCTATTTTTTTCTCCATCCAGCTCTAGCTTCTTCTTATTGGTTAGAAACATATCTGCGATTCTGACATTAGCTTTTCTGACATCTTAGCTTTTGGTAGAAAGTTCTTCTGGGTCTCTAACAACATTTAGCAGGTCTATGGGGGAAACTGCATCAAGTGACTCAAGCCAGACACCATTTCAAATCAGAGATCTTTCCCTTTTTAGATAACCCTGCAAAAGATCACAAATTCCTGTCTTACACATTTAGGTATTCCTCCCAATATATAAAACCTTTCTGGTAATGCTGACCAAGTCTTTTCTGACTTAGTTTTTTTTTTTTTTTTTTTATTTCACCACCCCTCGTTCATTCCTTGAGTGATGCCTCCTCCTAGCCATCCCTTGTCTGGAGGATGATCTTTTACAATATGAAAACACCTTCAAGCCACAGTAGCAGCAACAGATTCAATTTCCATGAAGAGACAAAAAGAGTGTCACCCTTGCCTTTAAGAATTTCAATATCTGGCAGGAACCTAGCTCTTTAGCTATTCAGGGTGGCACTTTTGTCTTCTGGTGGTTACAAGAAGCTGTAATTAATGCCTCCAAAGGTATTAATATCGCACAAATAGGCCTTTCTGCAAAATAGTCAAATCCAGATACGACAGGCGGAAGAAGACCACTTGGACGTGTTAGTCCTCACCAAAACTTGCTTTCGCATACACAACTTAGAGACCAAAGTAGAATATTGGCTTCCACTCTAAGGCACGGTCATGTTCCAATACCTTGCTTTTAGAAATCTGGCCTCACCGTTTGAAATCAAAGTTGGTATGCAGGTGGTGCCAACGAAGTTTTCCCACCAGCCAACTGTGCCTGTAAGGAAGACAGGATTCAAATGAAATCTCACCAGCTTTGATTATCCTCCAGTGCCTGTGCCACATAGCTGCCCTTTCCTGCTTGTCAGCCCTCCAAGGGACACAATGACTTCCACAGGCACCAGCAGTACCACAACAGTTATTACAGGGAGGGAGAGACCTTCATCACCGGAATATTTTAGCAAATGAATCACACCAGACTGATGGCATAACTCACGTTCTAAGGCCAAGAACAAGAATTATATGGTTTATTTTAAGACAGCAGAAGAGTAAAAAAAAAAAAAAAAAAAAAAAACAGATTGAAAAACATATGATATCCCCTCCAGCTCCGAGCTCTATAAACAGCAGTGGCATTTGCAAAGTTCTGCGTGTCTTCTCAAATGTGGTTTCAGTTTTAATGTGTGTTGACATCTTCCTCTGTGTGCAGATTTAACTGGAAGAACAACAGTTTGTGCTTTTTTTTTTCTTTTGCTGCAGGATGAGAAGAATGGGGAAAGAACCCAGCAATCTGTATTTACATTGAGCAGCTATATACGCTGAATGAACACTGAGATATGGTTTTCCTTCAGGAATTCCAAATTAGTATGATGAAGCATGCTTCTCCCCCAAGCCATTCAGGTGCACAATGCAGAAGAGACGCAGTAGCCCTGGTGTCTCCTTCTATTCTCTTCTGGAACAGAGGCAAATGGAATAAACAAAATGAGATGACTGGAAAGGCATTTCCTTTTCCGAAACAAATAAATGTCAAAGGGACCCACTGAATGCCCAGCTTCAGAGAACCACACAAAGAACCGGAGCTTCAAATTGTTAAGTTTAAAAATAATGGAGTGAAAAATTAAGGAGCTCTAACATGAAACAAATTTAGGAAGAAAGAGAGGGAAACAGCATGCCAAGAACTGTGCTGATTAGGAAGTGGGCAATTTAATTTCTTCAGGAGAGTAAATCTCCAACATGAATTAATTTGCTTCACGCTGAGTCCTGCTGGGTTTTCTTCTTTCCTCAATCACTGTTTATTTCACAAAATCAGCACTCACCTATCTTCTTTGATTATTTAATTTCAGGAGGATTTTCCTTTCACAAAGCAGTTAGCACAGCTAAGCTTGCTCTGCATGCAACGTGGAAACACTGGCCCGCCGAGGTGTGGGGATTGTGTGTCCATCTGGGAGGCAGTGTCCCCTTGCTCTACTTCCCCTCCAGTGCAATCTCTCGGTGACATTCCAGAATCTACTTCCCACAGGGGGTCTCTTTGGTTGACATTTACCAAATGCACAGGCTCTGATACAAAAATCAGCAAAGCAGTGTTCATACCATGACATGTACATTCTTATTTCTGAGGAAGTGGGTCATGGGATGTGGCCAATAGATCTTGTCAATAATACACAAGATGCCTTTTTAAAATGAAAATGGGCGTTGACTTCTTTGTTTGCAACTTCTCTGGGGAAGTCTAAACTCTCCTAAATTTTCATTGTACGCACGTAGGTCAGCCTAACAGCGAGGTTTATTAGGATTCAAGGCTATGACATTTTTTTTAAAGACGAGGCTGGTATCTCAATGGATTTCTTTGGACAGAATATTTAGATAGAGATTATTAGAAATATGACACAAACATTTAGAAGTAAACAACTAAAGATCCCCTAAGAAGTGCCACACTGTTTGTTTTTAACTTTGCCTCAAGGACAAGCATGACGCATGTAGCCTTTCCCTTTTATCTCTATTTTGTCTTTACTGCTTCTGATTAGTGACCTCAATTGAGACTCATTGCTCATGGCAAAGGCTGCTAATGGATTGTTTGAGCCTGAGTGTGTTAGGATGGAATATTCCTTCTTCCCAGCCCCAAGGCCAGGGTTTTTCCACCTCCAGGACATTCTATTCAGTTCTAGATAATGACGGTCAGGTTATTCAAACTAAGTGCTTTTTCACTTTTTAAAACAAAGTTCCCTTTTATCACAGTCTATATAGGGATATTTGCAGTCATTAGATTCAAAAGCACCCTGTTGAGCTGCCTCAATTCGAGCCAAGGTGTTTTCTTATTAAAACCCATCACAGGAGAGATCAAATCATGAAACCAAAGATTCGTATGGATTTTCGCAGTGAACTTTAACCACGAGGTAACCTCTCCAATTATTAGCCTATTGTAATTACATTTATGTGTTTTACTCACATGCTTTGTCACTTAAGAGACATGAAAATGCTGTTCATTGTTGCTAGGAGATGGGTGACTATGGCAACAGTGTGGGATGGAGCCAGATGCAGTGCCTAAAGCATAGTCAGGTTTAGGCTCCTTTTTGATCTCTGACTGACTCCATAGCGGTCCTGAGCAAAGAAGCCCCAAATCACTGCCTCTTCAGCTTGCTTCAAAAGATATGCCACATGGCTTCTTCTCGCACATCGGTTCTCCCCATTTAACAAGTGTCTTTTCGGTGCTAACTATACACCATGAGGCTGTCTGGAAAAGAAAAAAGCTGGATAACAAGGGGGATTATCACAATTTAGCTGTGTTTTCATACTGTTATTAATTTAGTTCAGATCTAGTGCCATATGCTTGTCTTCATCATTCCCCTGAACTCCTGGTGACTTTCATAGAAGTTCCATGTGAAGAATGAGAGCAACATATGGTTCTAATAGTAGTTTGCTCATTCCTCAAAGATTTATGGGTGTTTTAAAGTCATTAATCATTATCATTGAGACACACTTCAATGTCTTCGGAAGGAGTACTTTCACTGCTTTAAAGGAGTCCTTATCACATGGCCATTTATAGTACAAAGAATAATGCTTATTTTTTCTTTAAAAACTCAGGAAGAAGAGAAAAATACTGATTTGTCTCTCTTATAATCAAGTAAGATGGCAGCAAACTGTAGTCATAAATGGTCATATTAAATGGAATATCTAAAATAATTTGCTATTGGATCATGAAAGTCTTAACCGATTTTCTCATTGTTTTCGTGATGTCACTCGTCTTCACAAAAACTATGACTCCCTGTTGCCCATCACATCAAATCCAAACTCCTTCTCCTGGTCCTCCTCTTCCTGTGCCCTAACAATCCATCCAGCATAACTTATTCCCCTATATAAATCTTTCCTCTGATCAGATGAGAGGAATCTCTCATAGACTCTTCCTTCCCACTGCCTCCTCCACTGCCGTTCACACTGATGAT
The DNA here is from genome assembly GCF_011100685.1 of Canis lupus familiaris. Lineage (NCBI taxonomy): Eukaryota > Metazoa > Chordata > Mammalia > Carnivora > Canidae > Canis > Canis lupus. The sequence goes on along the minus strand of NC_049224.1, from coordinate 8,500,116 downwards.
CCCTACTTCCATTTCTGTGTCTTTGTTGCTGCCATTTCCTAAAATGCCGTCTCTATCTCGAATGCTCATTTTGGTTCAAATATTTATCAGGTACCTACCATGTGCCTGGCCCCATATTACGTGCTTGTATGTGAAGGAAAGCATGATGAGAGCACCATACTATCTAACAAGGGCAACAGATCCATAAAAATTAACAATGGACATCATTTTTGAAATGTTCACTACATGTAGGATGCACTGAGACACTATTCCCTATTTACTGTCCAGAATCTTGATATTACCATCTCCAGCTAACAGATGAAAGACCTGAGACCTTGTTCAAACGGTCAAGTATAAATGATTCACCTAAAGTCAGAGAGCCAGTCAGCAGTAAAACTGAGACTAGAACCTAGATCTGTCTCCTTTCAGAAACGATACTTAATCACCCCAGTGTTTCCACACAAAGAGATACCTTCAATAATGCAAATATATATATTTTTAAGAATAGGAACCACTAAGGGAGAGAGTGATCATTTCCATTCGAGAACAGAGAAGAGTTCCTAAGGTTCAGAAAGAGGTTAACTTAAAAATAAGGAGTTTGACAGTGAATATAGCAGGTAAAGGACATTTTGGGGAAAAGGTTGAACTTAGAATTTTAAATTCTTTTCAGCTTCTTTGAACGTCAGTTCTCTCAACTCCACCATTTCCCTTCTTCAAGGTGCAGCTCAATGCCTACCTCCTTCCTAATGTCATCAGTCTGCACATTAACCCTTTCCCCCTTTCATTCTCCTCTAAACTCTGACGGCACTTCTTTTGCAGCAGCCCCCTTAGGTCTTGATTAGATAGTATCTTATGCTGCTCTCAATTTTCTGGGCCATTCAAACATTGAAGACAGCAGCCACATTTCTCTCTTTAGTAGCTTCCAAAGCACCTAGAGCTGTGTTAGAAACACCCCAGGTCATCTGTGTGTGCCACTTATTGACAATAAGTCTTCACACCTGTATGATGTTTAAGTTTGTAAATTCTTTCATTTGTGCAATGTTCTTAGATATTCACAATAACCCAGTGAAGTAAGCCGGCTTGCTGTTTTTAGTCCCCATTTTGCAGATTAAAGGAAACTATGATTTAGTTCATTGGAAAACCCAGAAGCACCCTGGCAATAAATAAATGAGATTTTCAGTAAAAGAATCTAGGCGCTGTCTCCACTATACAATTCTTAATTCAGAGAATGATTGATTGATGGGTTAACTTCATATTCGGGCAGATGCATCAAGTCTCATATCCACATTATCACTACTAAGCCTGTAATATAATTCTGTCTTCATATAGTAAGTGTCGAACCAGGTTTACCTCAGAGAGGGAACTGCAAAATATTTCACTCAACCTATTCAACCACTTGATTGTTGAACCAAGAGCAAAAAATGGGATTTAGAAAATATGCTTAAGGTAGCATGGTGGTTACTCTTGTCCACATGAGGTTCCTGAAATAACCAGCTTAACAAGCCTCATAAGGGCTGCAAACAGCAGGTGGGTATTTCCCAGCCATCTGCTGACTTCTCCAATTGAGAGCCCTTGAGAAAGTCACTAACACGATCATGAAAGGGATGAATGGTCCTGCTCATTAATCAAAGACTGTGGGAAAGTAACCAAACTTGATTCATCCCACAGAAGGCTGGGCACACTGTCAAAGCCCAGAGGGAGGGTACAACACAGGGTAAAATGTCTCCTCTACTCAATGCAGAACTTGCTTTCCCTACCATGGGAAGACCCTCAGCGAGCGGCCCTAGGTGTAGCCACTGTGAGCACATCTCCTAAATGAAGGTAGGAGCCCTCAGTGAGCCCTTTACAGGGCCTCCTTGGCAGAGCACTGTTTCATCTCATCACAAGTCAAACTTGAAATTTTCTTGACACTTTTAATTGATGAGCCAGCAGATAAGCATGTTATAAAGCATTCACTGAGTCTCCAAGGGCTTCTTGGATCTTCCATCTGGCCTGCTCTTCTGCCCCTACACCCAGAGATAATTTTCCAATATTGACCCCTGGGACAGAATTCAAAAGAGATATATGAGTTCCACTCACCAGTGGTTCCATTTAGAAACTTGAGGCTAGCTGCTTTGAAGTGTGTCTGCATTTAGCGCTCCCTACCCTCTTCCTCAGACTCGTCCTTCCCTCCTTCACATTATTCTGTTGCACATACACCCAAGTGCATGGCTTTAAGAGAAGAGATTTGTCATACTTTTCATTTCTCCACTGCCACCTCCAGAACATTGGCACCCTACTTTACATGTAATACGTGATCAGTAAACAGGAGGTAAATAATATTTCCTGAGGGGGAAAAAATAAGATTAATTGAAACAGCTGTGGAAAGTTTTCAATCTCACTGGTAAACAAGCTGTATACCACTTCCACCTATATACGTGGCACAAATCTTTTCAACTTCATTTTTCTTCCTTTTTAAAAAAATGTATTTCATATTTTGTAATGAGATTTCTCGGTGGTTCATACAAGAGTACCATGGCCCAGAGGCTGTGAGAGTCACTGTGTATGTAAATTGCCAAAAGTTATTCATTCCTGATTAAATCCTTAATGGCATGCTGTTCTCTTCTTCATGACCAGCTTCCCAGCTCAGAGACCTGCCCTCTTATTCTTGACCTTGCCCCAAAAGTTTCCAAGGTTCCCCTGTTCTGATCTCTCTTGATCCTAGTGATGATTTCCCCCTCTCTATTGGCTCTCTCAGCTCTCTGGTCCGCAACAACTGCACCATGGCACAAGTGAGTTTAAAGCCACCCTTCGGGCACGGCCTTTCCAGGATATCGTCTTCCACTGGCCATGGTGCCCCTCACACTGCACTCCTCACACTCAGCTTCTGATGTGACTACAGGCTCACTCATTCATCTTGAGTTTCCTCTACCTTGCTGATTAAAAGGTAGCTCGTGTAAAATATTTTTGATATTTAAAAATACCACAACAATTTTTGTTCGATGTATCCCAGTTTGAGAGGGGAGTTGAAAATCTGCTCACAAGTTATTGGCAGAAAAGCACAAACTTGTCTCAAGAGCACTTCAATTAGTTCTCAAAGTACATCTTTCTTACACTGCCTTCTCTCCTTTCATTTCCATCAAAAATACATTATCTTCTTCCTTGAAAGGCTATGGCAGTAAGAAATGAGATGAAAGAAGCACACACAGTAGGCAGCCACATTACCCTGGAAGTTATTGAACGTGCTTCCCCCAAATTCTCTTTCTTTGAGTTTCACGCTGTCATAAATGTTACTTTCTATAGACTACTGGAGATTCTTTTTAAAGTGACCTGGGCACTTGCAAATCAATCAAAGTCTGTTTTTTAAAGATGGCAGGAATATTTTGTCATAACATTTAAAAATACATTTAATAGGGCCAACATTTGTAATGGTATGGATAAATTTATAAATTACATTGTCAGAGCCTAGATTTTATTTATGCCAAGTTGAAAACACAAACCGCATGAACGCTTAGAAAACCCAAATCCAATATTATGTACCTGTTTCCACTTGTTTCCCTACCACCATCATGTGCAAGGACAAGGTAAGCCCTGACTGCATTCCTATTTCATTTCCCTACCTATTTCTGTTCTCCACCACTATAAACAGAGAGGATTACTCAAGGGCAGGTAACCAGAAGGAAAATAGGCAGAGCAAAGAACTTATAGTATCTTCATATTAGGGCATTCATGCTGAATAAGTGAATAATCAAGAATTAACAATATATTTCTTATTGCTTTTCTAGATTAGCATTTCGAAGAAAATAACAATGCTTTCTAAAGCACGCATCTAAAGAAAACACATTTTTAAGTTATTAAGCTTTATTGTTATTATTCACATTAATTTAATGTAACTTGGAAAAACAATCACACTTTCTATTTTAAGCTTTTTTGAAAGTGATATACAAAATGGGCTTCTCTGCACCAAAATGGGGATTCAAACTGGTCTTGGTTCACATAGATGATTTTAATTTAGAAAATAAGTCAGGGCATTTGCTGATTTCAGCAAGATTTGTTTTTCCTTCCCTTCAGTATACTGCTTAGGCATTCTTACTGTTAAGAATTCCAAGACGGTCTACATATTTCCTAAGAAAATTAACTTAGCACAGGAGTCACTAAATGAATTTTTATTCTACAACTGATAAAGTAATAGTTTCTGTCAATTGGTCACCTGATTTTCTCTTTATTTCTCAAATTTAAAAATGGGCAGAGTCATTCAGTAAAACATTATGTTTTACATATCCTCAAGTACATCTACATTACGTTTCACATCCTCAAGTGAATCTACAGTTAAGTTTAATTGAGAAGAAATACAAAATTATCCTCTAACACATAACTGGGTAATCATATATTCTGGGATAATGGGACAGCCATAATTTCAAATATTTGGTCCATTGGTGTGTCCCAATTTTTGGTCGAAGATGTATGATTACTCCAACCATATGACTGTGTGGGTTGACTTTGGCTGGCTTACTTTGAATTAGTGCAAAACTATTCATTTCCAGGGGTTAGTTGGAATGTTACAAATGCCAACTATATGCTGGTTGCCAGAGAGGAAGTAGGGGAGGAGGTGAAACCTTGATGAGCACTGAGTAATGTATAGAATTGTTGAATCATTATATTGTACACCTGAAACCAATATAATACTGTATGTTAATCATACTTCAATTTAAAAAAAGAAAACAATGAAAGTATTCTATGAGAATCAAATGACTATCTGGAATGGACAGTAGTGTTGCACTTAAAAATAAAATCTGTGAGAAAAAAGCATATGCCAACTATGTATGAGGGAGTTCTTGAACAACCTTATGATTTCTGTATTATAGCCTCTCCATCCTGATATAGACGGTTTCTGACCAAAGAAATGAATTGCAAATTTTTCTGAAGGCAACTCATCTTGGTTCTGCATAACAAAGACCAGCAAGGTGCTGTGTGTGGTGCAAAGTACATGCCATTCTGTGATCACAGGAATTTAATTCAAAATGTTCAAAGCAAATTTTTAATAGAACAAACTAAATCAGACATTCAAATGTCATGTACTCTGACAACTTTTGTCTGCCCTGCACCAAGATGATGGACTTCAAAGCCAGAGGGACATGGCTTCCTCATTTCCTCGCTGCAGGATATTTGTGAAACTTAGTTAACCTCCAGAACTATATTTCCTCGATGGCAAAGTGGGGTGAAGAGTTTACAGAATTGCTGGCAGCCTTAAATAAGCTCACGAAATGTGAGGATGCCTGGCACATTGCCTGGCATATAATGGACACCCAATACATATTAGTTTGATTTTCACATCGCCAAGATACCTTACTAATCTGTCCCTTAATTGCAGTTCTGACCTCTCATCTTACATAAATCCCTAATTTTGGGAAACTTTTGCAATTTAGATACCAATCTTCTCAATAAAGAGTTCAACAGCAACAGAAAATCTCCTTAACTTCAAAAACAGATCCTTTGCTATGCTCATGCCTAAAGCTTCTAAATTTTATAGAAGACAAAGGCATTTATTCCAGAATTATAGATAAATCCAAAAATATAAATCCCCCAGAGAGAGATAGCACCATGACTTAAATTCATACCAGGTTCTACATGACTGATAACAAACACTTTATTTGATGAATAGGGAGAGCCAGAGTGAGAGTACAGGGAAATGCAGTAATCTGGCCTGGGAAGAGGCTCTGCGAAGGGAGGAAAAGGGAGGAATAAGAGACAAAATCAAAAACAAATTTCAACCACACAGTTGTTCCTCTAGACCAGATCCTGCAAAAGGAGATAGGATTTACATCACAATTTCTTTAAAAAAAAAACAAAAACAAAAACAAAAAACTTTTGCCTGATGCTGATGGTGATAGAAAATCCAGTTTAAATTATAGATTTATTTTGATCATGGTGATATTTTCTGTTATTACTGATAAGCCCAGGGCATGTATATGATCAAAGATGTTGTAATTAGAAATATGTCAGTGTCCACAGGGTGATAGGCTCTGCCCACAGGTGATGCTAGTAGGTAGAGCTGCGTGTGTCTTTAACATTTATAATTTAGTGTTATGAATTGTTTTTCAGCCCTGTTTTCCCAATGGGTGGAGGAATGAATGAGTGAACTGTTGAGTGGAACTTACAGAGAAGCTATAGGAAGTATTAAATATCAAGGTTTTCAAACCAATTGGTGTTTCCAACCCTTCGCCTTCTGGAATGGCTAAGGGCTCCACTGGATGCTCTGAAACGATTCTGGACCTCGCAACCAATCAAAGGAAAAAACAAAGGGAGGAAGAGGTTTCTTTGTTTTGTTTTTTTCCCTAAACTTAACATGAATGACTTTGCAGTATGCTTCAGCCCAAGACACCTAACCCGCTGCCTTAGGAGTGGTGGGAAAATAAGAGAAGTTTAAGCAAATTCTGGAACCACTAAGTTGTCAGACTTGAGTATTATGGTCTTTGATAGCAAACTTCCAAAGAACAAAGACCATGTCATGTATATTCTGAACCAGCACTCCATGGATACTCAGGGAATGTTAAATAATAACACTTTATGTAGAAGGCCTTTAAATGTCCTCTCTGACAGTCAGGCCAGGCTCCTCGAACGGTACTGCATATTTTGTATTCATTCTGAAGCCAGAGCCTTCCTTGTGGTAAAATGCTCTTACTCTTACCCCTCCCTTGAAGTTAATAAAACTCCACATATCTTTCAGTAGGAGGCTAAATACAATTTCTTCCTAGAAGCTTTCTCTGGTTATTCCAGTCCACACTTGGAACTTCTTTCATGATTAAAGGCTGTATAATGATTTAGTACTTTGAACTCTTACTGTTTCTCCTTGTTTCAGCCTTGATTTGATTTCATTTTCTCAGTTGTGTTATCTGTTCACCGCGGTAAGGATCACTTCTTATCATTCTAATACTAATCTCTTTCCCTTTTATTCTTGACCCTTGGTATGAGATTTTTCTAAAAAGTAATTTGATGTATTAGTTGAAAATCAGTTAAATTGTTAAAATCCACATATCAACATTTGCTATGTTTGTGTCTGTACACCCCGTCCAAATGTATATGTTGAAGCCCCGATCCTTTATGCAGTCGCATTTGGAAATAGAGCTTTTGAAAGGGTGATAAGAGGTTAAACGAGGTCATAGGTAGAGTCCTCACTTACTGTTCTTATTAGAGGAGAAAGAGACACCAAAATTCCTTAGCTAGAAGCCAGCCGTCTCCAGCCAAGAAGAGAGCTCTCATCAGAAGCCAACCCTTCCAGCCTCCAGAACTATGAAAATACATGTGTATGTGTAAGCCACCCAGTCTTGTATTTTGTTAGGGCAGCTCAAATAGACTAATCCACTAGTCGAATAAACTGTTTTGAGGAAGCAGTATGCAGGTTCCATATGTGTGCTTTCAATTTAGAGAAAGAACTACATTCAAAGCCATAAGAAATCAATTCTTTGGGGGCACCTGGATGACTCAGTTACCAGTAACTCAGTTACTCAGTTGGTTGAGCATCTGACTCTTGATTTCAGCTGAGGTCACGATCTCAAGTTTGTGAGATCGAGCCCTGTGTCAGGCTCCACTCAGCACAGAGTCTGCTTGAGATTCTCTTCCTCCCACCCCCCTCTCTCAAATAAACCTTTTTGTTTGTTTGTTATTAAAGAAATCAATTATTTGGTGTAACTGTACAATGAAAGAAAATCCTAATACAATTCTGGTGTAAAAACTTTTCCCTCATTTTCACTAATGGGGTGCCAGTTTTAGCAAAAGAGCATGAAAAGAACTGAGAAATGTATAAATTTCTAAAGGAAAACAAAGTCAAAGTAAACATTTTTTTAGACTCACTAATTATAAAGTAGCATCAATCACTACGTAATATTGACATACATTGAAAAAATTATTTTATAGAAAGCTTCACAGGAGGAAGTACTTCTCAGAAGTTGGCACTAATTTAAAAAATGTAGGATGGTCTTAAAAGCCCAAACCCAAGTCTTTTGTAACCAGTAGGGGGCAGCAAGGCACCCCAGATCCCTCAGTGTCTGAAACTTGAGGGACTGCCAGGTTAGCCAAGGAAGTGTGGAGGGGCAACAGGAGGCAGGGTAGCAACAGATATGTAAAAAGGAAGAACCTGGAAAGTCAAGACAAGGCACTAGAAGTAGGAGAGGGTGGAAATAAACAGGTCAAAATGACCTGCACACCAATGGAGAGCTTTGAATTGGAACTGAGAATATTTATGCTTCTAGAAATCAGTATGTGTCAGCACTTCCTTAATTCCCCCATCGTCAAATTCACCAAAATAATACAGAAGGTTTGAAACTGTCCTGCCCCTATATCTCACAGTTACATCTGAGCACTTGTCCTTTCTCTTCTACTCATTGCAGTTAAGACTGCATGGAAAGTAGCCCTACATTTTTAATAGCTCGGTGGTTTCTGATGAAGGGTGGGTTGACTGTTTCTCCTCTAGGAAAAGAGAAAAGGGAGTTTCAGTCCTGCATAACTGTAGAAAAAATAGTTTGCTCCAAAAGTAGACTAGACTTTGCCTATTAAAATATGCCCAGAGAATTAGGCCCTGGAAGAAATTAAACTAGAGCTAAAAGATCTCGGGTGATGACAAAAATTTAGAATTGTTTCATTCCTTACCATTTTCATTCGAACATGGCACTTTTTCGTAGTTACAATGCATTTGATAAATGCAGAGAAAGTTGATAAATTGCTTGCTGGTTTGGCAAAAAAGATTGCGAGATGATCCGTTTTCTCACTTAGCCACAGAGTAAGAGGTTACAGTTTTCCCAACTACTAGGTAACTTTATACTGTTTCTGCAAAGAATGTGTCAGTAATGAAGATTATAAAGAGCCAGAATGAAAAGGAGCCCAGAGCTTTTTTTCTGATGAATGTTCCTACAAATCTGACTTCTTTGCTCCTTCTCCACTGAGCAACGTCCATATGTTGATCGCGTTAGAAGGATTAATTTCCAGGAGGACCACAATACAGTAGGAAAAAGAGAGGGGAGTAGGATGAGAGGGGGTGCGGGGGGTGGGAGGAGGAGGTAAAAGAAGAAGAAAAGGCAAGTCAACAAACAAATAAAATACCAACAACCCCAGGATTGGTGGTAAAATTTCAGAAATGAAAATTTTATATATTAAAAAATAATCTTATACATAATCTACCTTTCCTGGCCTCTGACCATCTTAGTCTCAGAAATATGAACAAACTCTTCTGTTGAGATTAAGAAAAAAGACTTCCCCTCAAGACTTGATTTCAGCCTGCAGCGAATTTTTATGACCAAGTTATTAACCCCTGAAAAATGGGATTTATAATGGAAATACTGATAGATTCTTAGTGGTAGCTGTGCTGGCAGGCACCTATATATAAGCCTTAATAATGTCAAATTGTAAAACTAAAGTGATGGAAAACCTACTAACTTACACTTACGGAATCCCTGCTTCAGTAGTTTTTGATATCTCCCTCATTTGAATGATTTTTCAGGCTGTTCTAAAGACGAGTGTCTCATATTTGTGAGAATGAGAGTTGCAATCCTATAGGATTTTGTGAACATCATAAACTTAGAATGGCATATTTATTTCTGAATGGCTTAAGACTCTGTGGTCTTTTTCTATTTAGGAAATTCACCTGCATAAAAATCTTGAGTTCTCCAGCCATGAATCCCATAGCCTGAGGCCTTTCTCCTTTTCCTCCCGTTTTTATACATTTTATTCTTCTTTCCAGTAGCTCATTGAACAGCTGAAGGGGATAACAATGTAATTTCAGGAACAGTGACCAAAGAGAAAAAAAAAATACCCTTGACTTGGGTGGATAAGCAGACTCTCCACACTGTTAGTGGAATTACAGCTGGATGCCAGACTTTCATTGGCTTAATCTCATTACATAACCTATTCCCTGCAACTGTCTTCTGTTATGGCCTGTTTTATGTGACCTGACAGCCATATACAGATGTAGCAGGAAATACATGCTGCCAATGCTTAAACAAAAATTTTCCCTATCATCATGTTTATCAGGATAAATGTGTTGCCAGATATATTCTTCTTCCTGAGCTGATATTAGCCGAGCATGGCTAATGTCATCTCTCCCTCCCCAAGGGGCTCTTCTGAAGCTCTCATCTGGCATTCAAAAACATTGACCATGGTTGAACAGATCCAGATGCAGTCTCGAACAGAAGTTATAGAAACATGGAGAACAGCTTCATCCTATCGAGAATTACATTATTCCAGGGCTATTTTGACATGGAGTAGGAAATTCAAAGTACTTTTGCCCTGAACCAGTTGTAGCACACAGCACAATAGGGAACATCAAATCAATCAGAGAAAATTTTGAAATCCTATGCTTTACAGCTTTGGGGATGCGGGAAGCCATTTCTCACTGATTGTGTGTTTGTCAAGAACAATCAGAACAAAATCATGTAAACATCATAGATTTAGAACCATAATGCTGGTTCTCATTTCAGATGTATGTGTTTAAAGATCAAACACTGTATATATATATATATATATATATATATATAAAATAGCAATAGTACCAGGGTGCGAGCAGTACATTTTTATGCAGTTCCATTACAAATACTATCCTAAACAGAATTTGCATGGATGGAGTTTTCCTTTTAGCCTTTATAAACCACTAGGAACAATGCACGAATTTTAAGTAACCACCCAGCTTTCCATTTTCCATCACTGAAAGGCTTACCCTTCGCGTGCAAATCTCTAGCTGTGGCTGACAGCTGTAAGCCCATTATATTTCAACTGCCATCTGGCCGCAGAGATTCAATCCATTGCTTCAATCACAGTGGCCTGTCTTCTCTAGCTCTGGGAATTGCACTAAAGTGCGTGATTTAAACGTCTTCACTGTCAGATTATTGTTGTTAAGTTCATCAAGATAAATTAAAAAAAAAAAAAAAAGAACCCAAATAGGGGGAAATATGCCCGAAAGAGTATTATTTGTTGTAGGGAAGAAAAAAGTATTTGAAAATCAACAGTTGCTGAGAGACCTCAAATTAGTTTCATTCATAATGCTAGGTTTTCTAAGTGTGAGGTAACAGAATAATAATTACCAAATAAGCCACATGCTTAATGTATAAAAGGCCCAATTCAAACATTTGGGTAGAAAAATGCAGTGTTTTAAATAATTAGAAGTTTACACAATCTTTGTCTTTTTTGCTCACCACCCTCCCAAGATCATTTCTTATTCATTTTGCAGTACATTTGCTGGGCGATTGTTCTGTACCAGGCCCTGTGAGAGGTGGTGGGAAGAGTGAGATAAATAAGACATGGTCCTTGCCTTCTAGACACTAGTGAAAGTGAGAGAACAGCCTTTGATTTATGACTTACTATAAGTAACTCCTTTGTCACAAAAGAAAACACAGCTGACAGTGGGGAACTGGGAGAAACATGGCTGCCAACTTCACAGAATCATGCCTGGCTTCTGGTGGGTTTCCCTGCACGCCACAGCATACACCACCGGAGGATGCCTACTGTGGTTCTCAACTCGCAGGCACCCAAGGGATGTGACACATTCTTACCAGCAATTGTAAAACTCACTTTGGCAGTAACTCTCAATGGGGAGGTGTCAGTGGCCTTCATGGTGCCCTTCATCCTGCCCCCACCCTTGAGAATCAGTGCTTCGCCATGCAGAGTTGAACCGTGCACGGGGGATGAGTTTCTATATGTGCCCCATGTATAACTAAGACAACTGAGAAGCTGACTATGAGCTTTATGTATAAATTGGCCCACTTCAGCCTCTCCACTCCAGGGAGCATAGGCTTTCTATTTATGAAGAGCAGTTTCCCTCTCTTATCTCCACACATTACTCTCCCAAGTTCTTTGCTTTCATTTTTTTTTTCTAGGCATTACTGCAAACAATATAATTTTGAGATTTGGGATTTGTGGATTCTTATTTCACCTTGGGGAGAAATCCAACAGAATATCTGGTAAAGCCCAGGACCCCTAAGTTTACATAAGCCAGTTCTCTGGTGGCTAGACAGAGAAGGAGGCCCACTCAGACATTACTGTAAAATAGAAGTCTGAATCAGATTAAACATAAGGAGGGAGGATTGAAAAAAAGAACCAAGGGACAGAAGCTATCATAAGTTACCACATTCTAGGGTATGAAATTCTAATCACCCCTTTGGATTGTAGAAACGAAAAGCAGAGAGAGAAAAGAAAGGGAAAAAAATAAGTGATTGAAAAGCTTCCATAAGGGATATTGTTTGATAGAAGGAAATCCAGGAGATAAATCCAACCCCTGTCTCTGCTCCACAAGAGAACTGCAGGGAGAGCTGACCATTTCACTTCTTCGTAAACCCTTCCAAAGTCCCCACCATCTACAAAATGACAGCCCACAGCCCAAACTCCTCCATGAAGGGGCGGGTGGCCGTGCATGCCCAGAGCCCCTTTGTCTGCTCCTGTTACAGCTCCGACCCACGTCCATCTACATCCGGCAAAGTCCAACTGCTTGCAACCCTGAGCATCTTACAATTCTCTTGCAATTCTCTCCTCCCACACCCTATGCTGTTTTCTGCCTCCATGCTTTAGCTCCTGCTCTTCCATCTGACAGGAATCCCCTCTTCACCTTCCTGGGTCTCGCTGGGTTTTCCTGCTTATCAAGACTTACTGTGGTCATCTCCTCTAGGAAGCACCCTGTTTTCCCAGGTTGGCCAAAGACCTCCTTCTTTATAGTCCCACAGCATCCCAGTACATCTACTTTTTTTTCCTCCTGCCATATTTATATTTCAGTCATCTGTGTATGCCTGCGTTTCTTCATCTAGCCTGTCAACGCTTCAAAGCTAGTAAGCTAAGTACAATGCCTAGAATATAACAACAGACTCCAAACAAGTTGGTTTTCTGTTTGCTTACTAAACTGAAAAGCAAGCATTAAGGGAAAAATCCTATTTTGATATCAGGGCAAAACTTGTGAATAAGATAATGGTGAGCACATTAACGAAATTCTATAGAGTTCTATTTCTAGGCAACATAAAAATTCAAAAAGAAATATCATCAAAGCTGAAGATTCTCAAACGTGTATACCACACACCTGTGACTTTGTCATCACCTGGGGAGGTAGTCTGGACTAGAAGCTAGGATTAGGCTCAGGAGACTGCTCATTGATTTCATCTGCTCCACCAACTGCCCCTGCAGAGCCTTGTGTAAATTACTGAGCTACTTTTCCCTCAGTTCCTCATCTGTCAAATGGGACCAAAAACTGCATTAATTGAGTCCTAAGACAATATATGTAAAACACTTATTAGAGCTTATTACTATCACTATTGTACCCTTTCCACCTCCCTCACCATGTTGTTTTCGCCATGTGTTATTTCCATCCATTGGAGCAACCAGCTACTGAGTCATAAAACAGACTACATAAATTACTACTAATCCTTGCAACACTATAACGGAAGTATTGTTAGTTGACATTTTATGGATGGCGATATTAAAGCTCGGAAAGATTAAATTTATTACCCACAGTCACATCATTTGTAAGTGGTGGATCCAGGAAATAAAGCCAAAACTGGCCAGCTGGTTAGAAAAAGACCAGCCCTTTTTCACAACACCAAGATGCTTTCTCAATACCCCAGGAAAAATAGAATTTGAGTGTGGCTTTTATACATTCTATGGTCTTCTGGAATGTGACTCCATGATTTCAAGCAATCTAGAAGAATTTCCGACCCAAAAGTACCACATCTCTCACTTCCTAAAGCTTGATAGTCCCAGAACAGGCATTAACACGTTTAGTTCCACAGTCAGAAGTCAAACAAAGAAAAGATTATTCCTGAGAAGAGACATGTTAAAATTGACACTAAGGTGTTGATGACAAATACGAAGTCCTTTCCTAAGAGCAATCTCAGTATAAAGCAACAAAGGAATGTGGGGAGTGTACCAAATTACTGCTAAAGGCAGAAAAAAAGTGAAAAGCAATTTTTAATACCAAAGTAGTTGTTTTCTAACCTATTGGGGGCGGGGGCATTTCTGTTGATTTGCTAGAAGCCATAAAAACCTTTTCAGAAACATGCTCAACTGTGTACACACTCATTCATTCCAACTTTTGAACGTCTTGTCAGAGAATTCACAATCCACAAAGCCCAAACCTAGATTTCAGCTCAAAGATCTCTGGCTGAGGGCCAATGAGGCCAACACAATGATTTTGCATCCGAGACCAATATGAGGAAAGGAAGGATTAAAAAATATCAAGGAGGCCAATACAAGCTGTTTCCGTACCTCATAGATGTACTGCTGATGTCACACTCTCTTCTGTTAATTTTGAGAGGCCTCCAAGTTTTCCACATTATCTCTAGTTTAAGAACTAATGGCCTGGGGCACCTGGGTGGCTCAGTCTGCCTTCAGCTCAGGTCATGATCCTGGGCTCCGCGTTGGGCTCCTTGCTCAGCAGGGAGCCTGTTTCTCCTTCTCCCTTTGCCTGCTGCTCCCCTTGCTTGTGCTCTCGTTCTCTCTCTCTCTCTCCCTCTCTCAAATAAAAAGGTAAAATTTTTAAGAAAAAAAAAGAATTAATGGCCTAAAACATTAAGCAGTAAGCACTTAGCACAGCCCTTAGCACTCATTTCACCATGCTCTAAAAGGTGGAGCAGAATTTGTTGTAAACAAGGCTTTCTTGACCACGTGCAACACATTCTGATGAAGCCAAGGAAAGGGAGTATAGCACTGGGTTGGGGGTTACAAATATTGATTGTCTAGAAAATAGGAAAGAAGCATCAGGGTTTTCTCGGTTAACGGAAAGGGGCGATGGAGCCCTCTCACCATGAGACGAGCCCGTTTCAGGCTGCACCTGCTACATTATTGCCAGCCACGAGGGGCCAATGACTCACTCTTCTGTACTGCTCTGTGCACTCTGAATTCTGAGAAAGATCTCCATTTATCCATTCGTTCCACTGGACAAACTGAGTACATATGCCGTGAGAAGATGCTGCTAGCTTCTTTTCATACAGTCTTGCTTAGAGACTTCAAAACTGAATAGTTTGAGACAGAAACTACTCAACATTTCAATATCAGGTCATGGTGTTTGTCTAGGGAGCACCATTGAGGGTTATGGTGAAGCTACTGATCCCAAATATAGCATATTATTCTTCATATGGCTTTCCTACCTATCCTTAGCCACCAAAAACTGAGCTACAGGCTGGCACAACCATGGTAACCAGAGGCCAGGCTGTAGGAAAAGGAAGGCTAACTATGTGGGGACTCTGCAGCACAACTTTTCAATCTTCAAATCCTAATAAATAGGGTGGATCCATTTTTCTTAAGCATTCGTGACTTTAGCTGTGAACCAAAAGACAGATGGACTGAAATGTAAGAAACAATGGAGCCACTGAATAAATGAAATGGTATCAAAACGTGTGCTCGAATTTTGCTTGTGACCAACACTTAGAGGAAGCTCTCACAATGTCACAAAAATAATGCTCCCTCAATGTGTTTTCTTTTTAAATCACAGTTCAAAAAGCTATACCAGCCTGTCAATGAAAGAAATACCAAGCAGATGTTTTCCTTATTTCCAAATATATTTAGAATTCTCGGGGAAATACCACAAAGGGTGTTTTTATTATGCACCTGTCGTGGTCAACATCTGGCACTAGCTCTCACCAATCCATCAACCCCACGATGTTGTGTCTCCTTCCAGCTCACCAAGAGACTGTAAATAAACCCACAGTGCAGAGCATGCCTTTTCCTTTTCTTTTTTTATTTCTCTCTTTCTTTTTTGCTGCCTTTATTTCTGTTTGTTTTTCATAGCAAGAAGGGAGGAGCACAGAAAACAGAAAAAGTCTATTTGTACCATTTATAAACTGAATAATAAATATGCCTCCTACAGAAGGAATTACACATACAGTAGGATGAGAGAATTTAAATTTTGGGAGGGAGAAAAATGAGTTGTCTGATTTCTGCCAATCTTCTATTCATTTGTTCATTTAACAAGTACATGTCACTAACTACTAGGACATGGCACATAGCCCAGTGCATTAGGCCAAATTAAAAATACACTTGCACAATTAAAAAGTCCTAGCTCTCATGCAAGACAGGGGATGCACTCAAAGAGCTATTATAAAAGTCTGTAAGTGAGGAGTCAAGACCTGCTGCTGATCTTATTTATGAGAATTTCATTCATATAAACTGGGAGGAATATTTTCCGGCCCCAGCATAGGAAACAGGAGAAAACTTTCTACCAATCATTCTGTGAAAAGAAAGATAGATCAAATTCTACTATGAAGCATATAGATATCATTCAAATTATTTTGTTACTTTTAGACTTTGGATAAGAGGGTCATTGACTAAATATTGGAAGTTTATTCTTATAAAGAAATAAGTATTTTGTTATCACCCTTGTTATACTGGATTTTTTTTTTTTTTTTGCACAAAAGATTCTTTTAAACCACTTTTTCTTGATTGACTAAAATCTTGCTGAAAAATTCAAGTACGTAAACAGACCATTAGTCAATCAAGTTCCCACTTAGGGGAACTTACACACACACACACACACACACACACACACACACACTCATATAATTGTAGATAGAAGTTCAGGGTGTGTTGTTGGACTTGACTTCAAGGGAAGACTCATTTTGAACTAGGGCAGAAATAGAGACATCGTTAACTCATAACAAAGGAATGGGCAAGAGCAGCTGGAACAAGGGACTCCTACATCTTCAGGACTCTTGTCCTCATAACTCTGCTCTCTTCTGTATGTTAGTCACTGCTTAATTTCTCCTGGGGCATGCAGAGCTTTCCATGCTGTGAAGGACTTGAATGTTGGCAGCAAGTCTGGATTCAAATCATTCCAGATTCACTCTCAGAAAGAAATTAAAAAAAAAAAAAAAAGAAGAAGAAGCTCTTTTCCTCCATTCTCAATTCTTTCTCACCCCAATCTTAGTCTAAAGCCTCTCTAAAATGGACAATGGAAGTGTGCAGTTCTGACTTCTCACTAAAGCCAGTGAGGCCGTGTCAGGCGGGAAGAAAGGAAGCTCCAATTGAGACCATGTGGTGACAGCTGGGATGGGGGAGCACAGGGAGGAAAAGAAGAATTCCAAAAAGAGGAATGCTAGACATACAGGTAATTAATGAATTCAAACGTGGCTTAGATATCTTCAAATATTTCATGCTCTTGTGATTGGCTTTTAATCAAAGCTTTGTAGTTCCTGTGAAGAGTATATGTTCATTTGTTATTGATAAAGGATTTTAATTTGTTTTGCTGTTCTAATACAAAGTACATTACTAGTGATTGAAAATACTGGAACAATATCTGGGGTTATTATTTGATTTTGTATTCTATAAAATTTTTAATGATTATTTAACCTCAACAACAGTGTTACAATACTTAGCTATTACAATGATAGTTGTGTAATCACCAAAAAAGTGCTTAAAATATCATCATTAAGAGTAACATATTAGAGATTTGGCCATTTCTAGTACAGCCTATTTCTTTAAACCCTTTACAGTGACCATAGATTTCTTTTGAAGTGCTTCTAATAAGTTTAGACAGATCGCTTCTTAGAAGGCATTTCTTTCTTATTGTTACAATCAAAATGTCTTGCTCAAACTAACCTACTTCCATGGTTTAGGGGGAAAATGTACTTGTAGATAATTTTAGCCTTTTAAGTGGCAATTCCTATTCAAGTTCAAATTGGAATTGACTCAAATGAGTGAAAATCAGTTCCATTACTTTTATTTCCTACAATGCCCTTCACTCCCATTTTTTCAATGCCATGAGCTATTCATTCCTTACTTTCTTCACTTGTCTTCCAAGCAGAATTCAATGCATAGCGTCTAACTTCCCAGATCTGCTATTTTAATTTCTTAAGACATAGATTAGATTCCCAGTTTTGAACCTAGTAGCATAAAAACTTAGACTGGGTCAGACAGCTGAATGTAATTAAGATTGATTGGCCAATTCAACAATAAAAATAACTAGCCAGATAAGGGGTTAGTGATTGTGCCAAGCAAGTAAAAAGAATCAAATTACCTAGTAGCTGGAACGAAACCCTTGAATTTTGAAAGAATAAAGCCTGGTGATAAAATAAACTTGAAAGTGCACATGTACGACAATGTACTCTCTTGAGCCAAATGCAATATGCCTGCTAGAAAGATCTGTGGAGACTTGTTCAACCACAAATAATAAACTGAAACTTACTCCATATTGGTGGGGGACCATATGATATTTCAGTGTAACCACAGAGCCCATATCTCAGAGTAGTGTAGAGCAGAGTTTTCATGAAAATTTCAGGCACTATTTCATAAAACCCAGTGGTCATGTGAACAGTTTAGATGTTTCAGGGAACATTTCCTCTTATTTTCACTCAACTTTTAAGACATTTACTTTAATATACACATTACAATTATTAATATATTGGATAAAATACAACACATATCATACATTTCAATGGCTATTTGTTAAGATTAAGCTTAAAGGAGGTGTTTAAGATAAAACAGTGATCAATTTGAAGAAAAATATCCAGTACTCAGTTGTTCATTCCACAAGTATTAAGCAGGTGGTCAGTGCTGACCTCTTGGATAAGCGATGTGAGCGGACTTGGAGAAGGTAAAAGAGTGAGCCACGTAGATACTGGAGACGTGTTCCATGCAGAGAGAAGTTAGAACAGATGCCCTAAAGTAGGAAAGACTGACATATGGGAGGAATAGTAAGAGGCCAGTGTGGCTAGAGAAGAGAAAGAGAGGAGGCCAGAAGATTCTGGGGAACCAGATCACACAGTACATTCTAGGTGGGTGACTGTAGAACTTATCATACAATCTGGGACACTTATGGAATCAAGAAGATGTGTTTGTTTAATAATGATACCAAAATGGCATGTGTACAATGGGAGTTGTCACAGGCGAACTGGAACATAGGGTCACCCTACTTGTAGGACAATGTAAGGACTTTGGCTTTTACTGAGAGTAAAATGGAGAGCCATCGCAGATATTTTTAAAGAAGTTGTCCCTGCTGCTATGTTGAGATTCGACTGTAGTAGGGCAGGTATAAAAACACACCATAGATGCTAATTGAGGTGATAGAAGCATAGACTCTACAAGTCCAGAGAGCACTGCTCTAGCGTACATGGTGTGTCAATCCACCCTGATCCAGGATACGTCTGTCAGGTCCTGGAATAGGTGGTGTCAAGAGAAGCCTAATGGGTTTGTTCCACACCCCCAAGACATTAGTACTTATTTTCTATAGCACTGTGCTAGGTTCTAGAAATAGAATATTGAAACCATACACTAAACTCAAGAAATTTGATTAGAGAGATGGAACGTCTCTTTATGTAACAAATAATAAATCCTCAAAGATTATGAATGATTCATCCTGGTGGGTGATTCTCCTGATGTTAGAGGAAGAACAAGAAAAGGCATTCTGGGGAGACAGCATCAGCTGAGTTCAAACATCTCATATCCCATTTCTCTTCTGAAACTTCCAATAACCCCCCCCCCCCAAAAAAAAAAAAGTGTGTCTAGTTTTAAAGTTTGTAAAACCTCTTTGGTGATTCAAATGTTAGCCCTTAGGTTGAGAAGCACCGACCAAAGTGACAGCACATTGAATTATGGGATATTCTTCTGGGACTTGTGTTCCTTGTTTCAGAATTAAAAATCAGTGCACAGTTAAACCCGACCATGAGGTGCCAATTGTAGAAAAACGTGGAAGAAAATAGGCAAAGAAAATGGCTTGAATAAAGTTTTCAATTGTATAAGGAAATGCAACCAGAGAGATAGAGAAATGGAGATGACAGAGATGACCCTTGAATAACACAGATTTAAACTGTGTAGGCCCACTTACACGGGGATTTTTTTTTCAATAAAATATATGCACAACTGCAAATATATTTCTTCATCCTTATGATTTGTTTCATAAGATTTCCTCTCCTGTAGCTAACCTTACTGTAAGAATGCAGAATATAGGACACATAACTTACAAACTATGTGTTAACTGTCTGATATTAGAAACTTCCAGTCAACAATAGGCTATTAGTAATTAGATCTCGGGGGGAGTCTAAAGTGCTACATGGATTTTCAGCTGCACTGGGGTGACGACCCTAACCCCTCCATTGTTCAATGGTCAACTATAAATGTATTAGTTTGCTTGGGCTGCCATAAGAAGGTACCACATACTGGGTGGCTTAACTAACATTTATATCCCTACAGTTCTGGAGGCCAAAAGTGCAAGATCAAGGTGCCTGCAGTGCTCATTTCTGGTAAGAACTCATTTCCTGGCTTGTATGTGGCTGCTTTCTACTTTTTATGTATATTTTTTTATTGGAGTTCGATTTGCCAACATATAGTATAATACCCAGGGCTCATCCCATCAGGTGCCCTCCTCAGTGCCCGTCAGCCAGTCACCCCATCCCTTCAGCGGCCTCCCCTTTCACTATCCCTTGTTCCCATTTCACAGATTTAGGAGTCTCTCATGTTTTGTCACCCTCTCTGATTTTTTCTCACTCATTTTCCCTCCTTTCCTTTATAATCCCTTCCAGTTTCTTATATTCCCCGTATGAGTGAAACCATATAATGATTGTCCTTCTCCAATTGACTTATTTCACTCAGCATAATACCCTCCAGTTCCAACCACATCAAAGCAAATGGTGGGTATTCGTCCTTTCTGATGGCTGAGGAATATTCCATTGTATACATAGACCACCTCTTCTTTATCCATTCATCTGTCAACGGACATCAAGGCTCCTTCCACAGTTTGGCTATTGTAGACGTTGCTGCTGTGAATATTGGAGTGCAGGTGTCCTGCCATTTCACTGCATCTGTATCTTTGGGGTAAATCCCCAGCAGTGCAATTGCTGGGTCACAGGGTAGCCCTATTTTTAACTCTTTGAGGAACCTCCACACAGTTTTCCAGAGTGGCTGCACCAGTTCACATTCCCACCAACAGTGCAAAAGGGTTCCATTTTCTTCACACCCTCTCCAACATCTGTTGTTTCCTGTCTTGTTAATTTTCCCCATTCTCACTGGGGTGAGGTGGGATCTCATTGTGGTTTTGATTTGTATTTCCCTGATGGCCAGTGATGCGAAGCATTTTACCATGTGCTTGTTGGCCATGTATAGGTCTTCTTTGCTGAAATTTCTGTTCAGGTCTTCTGCCCATTTCATTAGATTTTTTTGTTTCTTGGGTGTTTAGTTTAATAAGTGCTTTATAGATCTTGGAGACTAGCCCTTTATCTGATAGGTCATTTGCAAATATCTTCTCCATTCTGTAGGTTGTCTTTTAGTGTTGTTGACTGTTTCCCTCACTGTGCAGAAGCTTTTTATCTTGATGAAGTCCCAATAGTTCATTTTTGCTTTTGTTTCTTTTGTCTTCATAGATGTGTCTTGCAAGAAGTTGCTGTGGCCGAGTTCAAAAAGGGCGTTGCCTGTGTTCTCCTCTAAGCTTTTGATGGATTCTTGTCTCGCATTTAGATCTTTCATCCATTTTGAGTGTATCTTTGTGTCTGGTGTAAGAGAACGGTCCAGTTTCATTCTTCTGCACATGGCTGTCCAATTTTCCCAGCACCATTTATTGAAGAGACCGTACTTTTTCCAGTGGATAGTCTTTCCTACTTTGTCGAATATTAGTTGACCATAGAGTTGAGGGCCCATTTCTGGATTCTCTATTCTGTTCCACTGATCTATGTGTCTGTTTCTGTGCCAGTACCACACTGTCTTGATGACCACAGGTTTGTAGTACAACCTGAAATCTGGCATTCTGATGCTCCGGCTCTGGTTTTCTTTTTTCTTTTTCTTTTTCTTTTTTTTTAATTTTTTCTTTTTATTATTTATGATAGTCACAGAGAGAGAGAGAGAGAGAGAGAGAGGCAGAGACACAGGCAGAGGGAGAAGCAGGCTCCATGCACCGGGAGCCCAACGTGGGACTCGATCCCCGGTCTCCAGGATCGCGCCCTGGGCCAAAGGCAGGAGCTAAACCGCTGCACCACCCAGGGATCCCCTGGTTTTCTTTTTTAATATTCCCCTGCCTATTCGGTGTCTTTTCTGATTCCACACAAATCTTGAGATTATTTGTTCCAACTCTGTGAAGAAAGTCTGTGGTATTTTGATAGGGATTGCATTGAGTGTGTAAATTGCCCTGGGTAACATTGACATTTTCACAATATTTATTCTTCCAATTCATGAGCATGGAATGTTTTTCCATCTCTTTGTGTCTTCCTCAATTTCTTTCAGAAGTGTTCTGTAGTTTTTACGGTATGGATTCTTTGCCTCTTTGGTTAGGTTTATTCCTAGGTATCTTAGGCTTTTGGTGATTATAAATGGGATTGACTCCTTAACTTCTCTTTCTTCAGTCTCGTTGTTAGTGTATAGAAATGCCACTGATTTCTGGGCATCGATTTTGTATCCTGCCACACTGCCAAATTGCTGTATGAGTTCTAGCAATCTTGGGGTGGAGTCTTTTGGGTTTTCTATGTACACTATCATGTCATCTGCGAAGAGGGAGAGTTTGACTTCTTCTTTGCCAATGTGAATGCCTTTTATTTCTTTTTGTTGTCTGATTGCTGAGGCTAGGACTTCTAGTACTATGTTGAATAGCAGTGGTGAGAGTGGACATCCCTGTCCTGTTCCTGATCTTAGGGGAAAGGGTCCCAGTGTTTCCCCCATTGAGAATGATATTTGCTGTGGTATTTTCATAGATGGCTTTTAAGATGCTGAGGAATGTTCTCTCTATCCCTACACTCTGAAGAGTTTTGATCAGGAATGGATGCTGTGTTTTGTGAAATGCTTTCTCTGCATCTATTGAGAGGATCACATGGTTCTTATTTTTTCTCTTGTTGACGTGATCTATCACGTTGATTGTTTTACGAGTATTGAACCAACCTTGCATCCTAGGGATAAATCCCACTTGGTCATGGTGAATAATCTTCTTAATGTACTGTTGGATCCTCTTGGCTAGTATCTTGTTGAGAATTTTTGCATCCATGTTCATCAGGGATATTGGTCTATAATTCTCCTCTTTGGTGGAGTCTTTGGCTTTGGAATGAAGGTGATGCTGGCCTCATAGAACGAGTTTGGAAGTATTCCCTCCCTTTCTATCCTTCGGAACAGCTTTAGAATAGGTATTATTTCTTCTTTAAAAAAAAAAATCAAAAAAATAAAAAAATAAAAAAATAAATAAACATTTGATAGAGGGACGCCTGGGTGTCTCAGCCATTGAGTAACTGCCCTTGGCTCAGGGCATGATCCCACGGTCTCAGGATCAAGTCCCACATCAGGATCCTTGCCTGGAGCCTGCTTCTCCCTCTGCCTATGTCTCTGCCTTTCTCTCTCTGTGTCTTTCATGAATAAAACAATAAAATCTTTAATATATATATATATATATATATATATATATATATATATATATATCATCATTTGATAGAATTCCCCTGGGAAGCCATCTGGCCCTGGACTTTTGTGTCTTGGGAGGTTTTTGATGACTGTTTCAATTTCCTCCCTGGTTATCAGCCTGTTCAGGTTTTCTATTTATTCCTGTTCCATTTTGGGAATTTGTGGTTTTCCAGAAATGTGTCCATTTCTTCTAGATTACCTAATTTATCAGCGTGTAGATGTTCATAATACGTTTTAAAAATCTTTGTATTTCCTTGGTATTTGTTGTGATCTCTCCTCTTTCATTCATGATTTTATTAATTTGAGTCTTTTTTTCTTTTTAATAAGGCTGGCTAATGGTTTATCTATCTTATCAATTCTTTCAAAGAACCAACTCCTGGTTTTGTTGATCTGTTCCACAGTTCTTCTGGTCTCTATTTTATTGAGCTCTGCTCGTATCTTTACTAACTCTCTTTTTCTGCTGGGTGTAGGTTTTATTTGCTGTTCTTTCTCCAGTTCCTTTAGGTATAAGGTTACCTTGTGTATTTGAGTTTTTTTCCAATTTTTCTGAGGGATGCTCATATTGTATTTCCCTCTTAGGACTGCTTTTGCTGTATCCCAAAGATTTTGAATGGTTGAATCTTCATTTTTATTAATTTCCATGAATCTTTTTAATTCTTCTCTAATTTCCGGGTTGACCCATTCATCTTTTTAGTAGGATGTTCTTTAACCTCCATGTGTTTAAGTTTCTTCCAAATTTCTTCTTGTGATTGAGTTCTAGTTTAAAGCATTGTGGTCTGAAAATATGCAGGGGACAATCCCAATCTTTTGGTATTGGTTGCAAACTGATTTGTGACCCAGTATGTGGTCTATTCTGGAGAAAGTTCCATGTGCACTTGAGAAGAATGTGTATTCAGCTGCGTTCGGATGCAAAGTTCTGTATATATCTGTGAAATCCATCTGGTCCAGTGTATCATTTAAGGCCCTTGTTTCTTTGGTGATGTTGTGCTTAGAAGATCTGACATTTGCAGAAAGTGCCGTGTTGAAGTCTCCTACACTTAGGGTATTATTACCTAAGTTTTTACTTTGGTTATTAATTGATTGATATACTTGGCAGTTCCCACATTAAGGGCATAAATATTCATGATTATTAGGTCTTCTTGTTGGATAGACCCTTTAAGTATGATAGAGTGTTCCCCTTCATCTTTTACTACAGTGTTTGGGATAAACTTTAATTTATCTAATATGAGGATTGCTACCCTTGCTTTCTTTTGAGGACCATTTGAATGATAAATGGTTCTCCACCCATTCATTTTCAGGCTGAAGGTTTCCTTACATCTAAAATGAGTCTCTTGTAGACAGCAAATAGATGGGTCTTGCTTTTTTATCCAGTCAGAAACCCTGAGTCTTTTGATGGGATCATTTAGCTCATTCACAATCTGAGTAACTATTGAAAGATATGAATTTAGTGTCATCATAATACCTATTCAGTCCCTGTTTTTGTGGATTGTTTCTTTGGCTTCCTCTTACTTTTACAGAGGCCCCCTTAATATTTTTTGCAGAGCTGGTTTGGTGGTCACATATTCTCTGTTTCTGCCTATCCTGGAAGCTCTTTATCTCTCCTTCTATTCTGAATGACAGCCTTGCTGGATAGAGTATTCTTGAATGCATGTTCATCTCATTTAGGACCCTGAATATATCCTGCCAGCCGTTTCTGGCCTGCCAGGTCTCTGTGGAGAGGGCTGCTGTTAACCTAATACTTCTCCCCCTAAATGTTAGGGATTTCTTGTCTCCTGCTGCTTTAAGGATCTTCTCTTTATCTTTGGAATTTGCAAGTTTCACTATTAAATGTCAAGGTGTTAAATGGTTTTTATTGATTTTAGGGGGAGGGGACCTCTATCTCCTGGATCTGGATGCCTATTTCCCTCCCCAAGTTAGGGAAGTTCTCAGCTATGATTTGTTCAAATATGCTTTCTGGCCCTCTAGCCCTCTTGGCATTTTCTGGAACCCCAAGTATATATAGATTCTTCCTTCTGAAGCTGTCATTTATTTCCCTTAACCTTTCCTCATGGTCTTTTAATTGTTTTTCTCTTTTTTTCCTTCAGCTTCCTTCCTTGCCTTCAACTTGTCTTCTGTGTTGCTCATTGTTTCTTCCATTTCATTAACCCCCATCGTTAGGACCTCCAATTTGGACTGTATCTCATGGAATTGATTTTTAATTTCGGCCTGATTAGATCTAAATTCTGCAGTCATGAAGTCTCTAGAAGCCTTTATGCTTTTTTCCAGAGCCACTAGTAGCTTTATAATTGTGCTTCTGAATTGGCTTTCTGACATTGAATTGTAATCCATATTCTGTAACTCTGTGGCAGAGAGTACTGTTTCTGCTTCTTTCTTTTGTAGTGAGTTCTTCCTTTTAGTCATTTTGCTCAGTGCAGAGTGGCTGTATGAGCGGGCTGCATCAAGAATATCAACCATGGCCTAAGTAAATTTCACCCTAGATGATTCTGACCAGGTCAGAGACCAGAAAATGAAAACAAAGATCAGAACAAAGTAAAACAAAAGGACCACTAAAGTGAAAAACAAATTTTAAAACAAACTAGTAAAAAATAAAAGTCAAGAATCCCAAAGAAGAAAAAAAGAAAACAAAAGAAAAAAGAAGAGAAAAAAGTAAAGAGGAAGAAAAGAAAAAAGAAAAAAAGAGAAGAAAGAAAGGGAGGGCTGGAGATGGTGGTAACAAAGCTGTAGTGGAGGGAGAGAGTAGTCTACCTGAGGGGTCCTAGAGGGTGATCCTCTTGGTTCTGAGTATATTCAGTTCTGTGTGTTAGGAGACGCTCAGTCCCAAATTTATATAAACCCAATACTTGTAGAGAGCCCCACCACTGAGCACTAAAACATACAGGAGATAAAAGAGGGGGGCAGGATGGGAAGGACGAGAGAATATAACCTCACAGAATGAACCAGCAGGGTGTTCCATCCGGTTCTGGGTGCTGCTGGTCATGTTTTAGAAGGTATTAACTTCCCCCATCGTAGAACAAAGTGAGGCAGAGAAAACAAACACAAAACAAAATCCCATGTCTCTTAATCTCCCAAAATGAAATTGACTGTGTTGAAGGGAATCTAGAAGTGGAAAATATATCTAGGACCTGTAATTGTCGAAATATGAAAGTCAAAAAGGAAGAAACTTAAAAATGAAGAGGCAGTAAAATATTGTAGTTAAGGTGTGAAAAGAAAAATAATACTGGAAATGTTTAGTCTGATATAAAAAGGAGTTGTAATGGAAAACAGAAAGAAAAAAGGACCCTCTAGTTCTGTACACTCGTTTCCCTGGTTTTCCCTGGGTCCCGGAGCTTCTCAGCGCTGCTGGGTCGGGAACTTGCTCCTCCCCGACCTCCCAGCGGGTCTCTGGGGGAGGGGCTGCCGCGGACCCTCAGGTGTGTGCACCTGGGGAGATGCCCCGCCCCTGGGGTGCCGCTCAGGTGAGCTGTGGACGCGGGAGGCCCTGAGCCCTGGGGCCCCGCCCTCCTGGAACGCGAGGAGCGACCACACCGGCCCGGGCTCCAGCTCCGGGGACAGCTCCCCGCCAGTAACGCCCTGGCCTGGTGCTGGGGGCCGGGGTGCTGCTCCGCACAGCGTGGGGGCGCCCCGTGGGGGTAGGGTCCTCCCCGACCTGTGCCCTCCCGCCTTCCCCCCCAGGGTCCTCCCTATCCCGCACCCTCCCCCCTCCCCCCTCCCAGGGGAGCGCAGGATCCCGGCTGTGTGCCCCCAAGCGACCTGGGATCCGGGCCCTGTGCTGCTGGACCCGCTCGGTGCCGCCTCTGCCGCCTCTCCCTCCGCCCGGAGGCCCCCCCAGGGATCGGGGCTCAGCCCCCTCTGCCCGGAGTCCCCTCAGGGATCGGGGCTCAGCCCGCTCCGCCCGGAGCCCCGCCCCCAGGGATCCGGGCTCAGCCCCCTCCGACCGGAGCCCCCCCCAGGGATCGGGGCTCAGCCCCCTCCGACCGGAGCCCCCCCAGGGATCGGGGCTCAGCCCCCTCCGACCGGAGCCCCCCCCCAGGGATCGGGGCTCAGCCCCCTCCGCCCGGAGCACCCCCCCAGGGATCGGGGCTCAGCCCCCTCCGCCCGGAGCACCCCCCCCAGGGATCGGGGCTCAGCCCCCTCCGACCGGAGCCCCCCCCAGGGATCGGGGCTCAGCCCCCTCCGCCCGGAGCACCCCCCCCAGGGATCGGGGCTCAGCCCCCTCCGCCCGGAGCCCCCCCCAGGGATCGGGGCTCAGCCCCCTCCGACCGGAGCCCCCCCCAGGGATCGGGGCTCAGCCCCCTCCGCCCGGAGCCCCCCCCAGGGATCGGGGCTCAGCCCCCTCCGCCCGGAGCCCACCCCCGGGATCGGGGCTCAGCCCCCTCCGCCCGGAGCACCCCCCCCAGGGATCGGGGCTCAGCCCCCTCCGCCCGGAGCCCCCCCCAGGGATCGGGGCTCAGCCCCCTCCGCCCGGAGCCCCCCCCCCAGGGATCGGGGCTCAGCCCCCTCCGACCGGAGCCCCCCCCAGGGATCGGGGCTCAGCCCCCTCCGCCCGGAGCCCCCCCAGGGATCCGGGCTCAGCCCCCTCCGCCCGAAGCCCCCCCACTTCTTCCCGGGCCCCCCCACTTCTCCCCGGGGGCCCGGGGCCGCGCTCCAGCCCTTCACCGAGACCCCGCGGGGTGGGTGTGCTCCCCCGCGCCCTCCTCCCCTGGTGACCCGGGGCTGGAGGCGTCACCCCCTCCTGGGCCCCCCCATTTCCCCGCTGAGCACTGTTCCGTCGGGGAAGAGCCGGGAGGATTGTTAGAGCCCCCGCGGCCCGGCCCGGCCTCCTGCCCGACGCCCCCGCGCCGGCTCCTCGGGGCCCCTCCCCGCTTGCTTCTCATTTATCCATTTTGCCCGCGCTCCTCCCTTGTTGGCGGCGACCCCGTCCGTGTGGCGTCGGGGCGTCCTCCTGCTGCTCAGGTGCGCTGCCGGGCGTCCGGGAGGCGGGGAGTGGGGGTGGGCCGGGCTGAGGAGCCGGCGGGGTGAGGCCCCTGCTCCCCCACGGTCTGGCTGCTTTCTGAGCGTGGTGTCATGTGGCATCTTCTCTGTGTGGAGAAAAAGAGAGAGAGGAGAGAGAGGGAAGAGAAGAGAGGGAGAGGGAGAGGGAGAGGGAGGGGAGAGGGGAGGGGAGGGGAGGGGAGAGGAGGGGAGGGGAGGGGAGGAGAGGGGAGGGGAGGGGGGAGGGGAGAGGAGGGAGGGGGGACGGGGAGGAGAGGAGGACGAGAGGAGAGGAGGACGAGAGGAGAGTAGAGGGAGGAAGGGGGAGGGCAGGAGGGAGGCGAGAGGGGAGAGGAGGGACGGAGAGGCAGAGGAGAGGGAGGAGAGGACGAGGGAGAGAGGAGAGGAGAGAGAGGAGAGGAAGAGGGGAGAGGACGAGGAGAGGAGCAGGCGAGAGGAGAGGATAGGGGGAGAGGGGGAGGGGGGAGGAGGAGGAAGGGGGAGGGGGGGGAGGGGAGGGGGAAGGGCGGGGAGGAGCGGGAGAGAGGAGGAGACGAGGGCGGGGAGGAGAGGGGGAGGATGAGGAGAGGGGAAGGGAGAAGAGGACAGGGGATGAGCAGGAGAGGGGAGGGGGGGGGAGGGGGAGGGGAGAGGGGAGGAGGAGGAGGAGAGGAGAGGAGGAGGAGAGGAGAGGAGGAAGAGAGGAGGAGGGGAGGGGAGGGGAGGGGAGGGGAGGGAGAGGAGGAAGAAGAAGAGAGGAGAGATCTCCCGAGTCTCTTCCTCTCCTTATAGGGACACCAGCCTTTCAGATGAAAGCGCCACCCTTATGACCTCATTTAACCTTAATTACCCCCTCGAAAGTCCCTTTCTCCAGTACAGTCACATTGAGCTTAGATTAGAGCTTCAACATATGACTTTTGAAGAGACAAAATTCAGTCCACAGCAATGTAGATCTCTCAGTGCCTGTGTACCTATATCTGTATTTATGTACGAACCTTCATCTTCTAAACTGCTGGCTACAGGTAGCTCAATAGGGGAGTAAGTGCTTTGAATTGCTGGGTCCAAGCTAATTGTCGGAGCTCTTCTGATAGACATCAGGCCTGTCACTTTGAGAGGGAATTGATTTCACCTTGACTGCATTTAATTAACACAGACCCAAAAGAAAGATATCTTTTGTGTATGTTTGTCGAAGAGCTAATTTTGAAATAGGAGCTCTGACTCAGAATGGTTGCCACATTATATAGCTTGGGTACACCTCCGGAGTCAGATTCAAGCAAAAACATCCTCGTCTGTGTCTCAGAGCTCTTACCAGTTCTGGAAAAGTGTGCAATGACTAAGAAAGGCACCAGCAGGAATTCTTGGTAGAAGTAAATGTGCCTCTTCTCATCTTTCTCTAGCACAAGATGATCATTTCAGTGACCTCTGTCCCAGTCTCCAAACCTGTTTCCCAATGGCTGTGCTGTATGATTGTACAGGTTCATCACCTTTTCCCCAATTTGGGCTTTAGCTCTCACTTTAATTAGCTTATGTTTTACTAGAATGAACTGAACTTGTCACCTTTAAGCTCTCACTTTAAATTGATCTAAACTCGTTTGCATTTTACATGCTATTCCTCTCTGTTTTTTCCAACTGAGTTTTACAAATTGGATATCATCTGCATACTTGAAAGAAGAATTTCAGTTCCTCTCTCTGCAGCTCTCCTGTCTTGTGGATAATAGTGATTCCAAAATGTGTTTGTGATAAATCGTCTTTGAAAGGAATTTAGGGAATTTGCTAATAGGAATGCACATTAAATGTAAAGTGTAAACTCTTCATTTTACAGAGGAGGAAACTGTGGTCTACAGAGATTCCATGATCGGCTCAGAATTACTCAGTTAATGTCAGAGCAAAAACTAGGACCCAGAGAACTTAATTCCGAATCAAAACAATGTTGTACTAAGGGGAGGATCTTATGAAATGTTTTAAGGAACAATTAATTATTCATTTATTAAATTAGAAATCCAGACACCAATGCCCCATCCCCATTAATAGATTACCACTGGGAAATCAGATCTTCTTTTGTTATGTATTTATTTTATATGCAAAATGAAAGAAATTCTCTTCTCAAACACCTTAAAGGGATATAAAAATTCACAGTACAAATATTATGGACCAGCAATAGTCCCAAGTGATATTCTGCGATGTTCTTTGATACGCATCTCCCAGAAGCAGAGTTGATAGGAACAATCTTCATATATTTTCAAAAATGGAATGCACTGCCAAACATATAGAAAGTCATTCAGGCAAATAGCAATGTAGAACAAACCAAGAGGTAATAGCCTGTCCAAATAAAAGTCAATTCGGAAATAAATATGTCTAGAAATTAAAATTTCAGTCAGTTTAAGTCTCTAATTGTATAATGTGATTGTTGTAATGAGTAACACGAAACATTGATGATGATGATGATGGTGATGATGATGATGATGGAGATGAGAACATCTCCAAGAGATGAGAACAGTTACCATTAACATGGCACAAAATGCTAGCCACCTTTTCAAGCATTTTACATTTATTTGATCCTTGGAAAAGCCATATAAAACAGGTACTATTATTACCCATTTTAAAAACTTCTTTCAAAAAAAAAATACATAAATAAATAAAAATAAAAACTTCTTTCATAAAAGGCTTAGGTGTATACGGAGGGTGGACTTTTATAAGATCAATGAAAAAGAGAAAGAGTAAGAAAGTAACCTTGATGAGAAAGCCTATTTCTGGCAAGGACTCTTTTGGCTACATGAAAAGAAAATCCAGCTTACAGTGGTGTGATTAAAATGGAGATTTATTGGTTTACATAAACCAAAAGCTGGTGGATCCAGGGGCTCAAATGGTGTCCTCAGCATTTGGTCTCTTCCCATCTTTTTGTGTTTGCTTTCGTCTGTGATGGTTTCATTCAGGTCATTTCTCCCTGGAGGGCTAGAGAGAATCAACAACAGCACCACACTTCAGATCTCATCACTTTAGCAATCCCATCAAAACTAGAACTTTTCCATTCCACTCATCAAAATCATCTTACGATGCTGGAGTTTCACTGAACTGATGCCCATCAAATTAGGCCCACTCCCATCACTGCAGCCATGGAGCTAGAATAGGATTCACCCAAACTAGGTCATATGCTATATTCCTAATGCTAATCATCCTCCAAAAAAATCAGTTTCTGTTACTAGATGAAGGGAAAATGACACTAGGACAGTAAAAGTCAAAGCTGTCTGCCAAATCATAGAAATAAGTGCAAAAATGAACTGAACAAGATAGAAATCATAAAACAGTCCTGAAGGGAGCTCAGGTGAGAAAGGTCCTTGAGGAGGTAAAGAAAAGCATATAAGAGAGAAAAGAAAAGGAATAGAGTGTAAAACTGTTCTTCTCATTACGCACGTAAGAAAATCACAATGGGGTTTAACTTTTATTATGACTTTAATTGCGTATTGAGCCTTGCCCTAATACCCAGGCTCTATGGGAAGTAAAAGACTACATCCAACCGGATTCTGCATTAAATAAGCTAACAGGATATAGCGCTGGCTCCCAAATCTAATCCAGCGCAACAGCCAAGCTATCTGTGAAGTTCTGTGTTAAGCCATAACAGACTGATGAAAAAGACAGACTCATAACCAACTACAACTCAAAATAGACCATGGGAAGTACTATAAAAGAAATTCTGACAAAGTTCTTTGGTGGGGGAGGGGGGGGGAGGGAACAGTTAGAGGTTATTTTTTTTTTTTTTTTCAGTTAGAGGTTATTAAAGAGGGACAGAAGGTCCCAGAAGAAGCCACCATGGAAGAAGTGGCATCTTCACTAGGCCCTGAAAGATGGGAAGCATCTTGATGTGAAAATTGATGGGAACAGTAACTAATGGTAAGAGAACAAAGAGAAAGAGGGTGAAAGTAGTGTCTAGAGATGTGAAACCAAAACTCTTGAAAGAATTATAAAAGAAGATGAGGTTATAAAAGTAGTTGATGAAAACTGTATGAAGGCCATATTGGGGGGTTAAATTCTTCAGGCAAAGACATTCAACTAAAGATCTTCAGTTATCTGCAGAGTGTCATGAGTTTTTTTTTTTAATTTTATTTATTTATGATAGAGAGAGAGAGAGAGAGAGAGGCAGAGACACAGGCAGAGGGAGAAGCAGGCTCCATGCAGGGAGCCCAACGTGGGATTCGATCCCGGGTCTCCAGGATTGTGCCCTGGGCCAAAGGCAGGCGCTAAACCGCTGTGCCACCCAGGGATCCCGTGCAGGGCCAATAGAGTTGTCCTACAGAAAGAACATTCTGGCTGTAAACGTGTCAGGGATAGATCGGAGGAAATGAACCAGAGGCATGGAATCCCACTGAGAGTTTATGGCAAAATTCTGAGTGGAATAGCACTGGAAATGAAGGAAGTAACAAAGGAAAGAAATGAGAAATTGAAGCAAGAAATAGTTTGGAATAGAATCCAGAGAACTGGTCAATAACCAGTTTGTGAGAATTGAAAGAAGAGATTTTTTAAAATGTCAAGACCTGGGAACTTAGGAGAATGGTGATGCCATTAATAAAGCTAGAGGTCACAGAGAGGAAGCGGGTTTGTGTGTGTGTATCTGATTTGTGCAAATGAGTAGAGTGGAGCAGAAGGTACATGGGGAAAGGGTGAAGAATGACTTCCCAGCAGAGAGGAAATAAACCCATGATTGGAAGAATGGTAGGATGCAAGAGAAGGAGACAACCATAGGGTGTGCATGTTAAGACATAATTTGATATATTTAGACTTTTAAAATGTCATTTATGATCTCTAGTCCCTAACTCTGAATCAGACTCATAGCAAATGAAAGTTTGAAAAATATCAGCTAAATTGGTCTTTATTTCCCTGACTGTACCTTACGAATAATCCTGAACCCTTGCCATGGAGATTTGCTTCTTTTTACATTAAGGAAGCCTAAGCTTTTAAGAACCGATTCCTTAATCTGTACAAAGTTTAGGTCATTTTCTGTCATTTTCAGAAAACTGATTCTTGCACAGTCTCCAGTTTCTTTTCTCTAAAGACATTGGAGAAGTAAATATTTAGTGAATATCCCCTTTTCCTCTGACACAAGTTCTCTAGTCTGCTTTTAAAATACCTGCAATTCTTTCATTTTAAAACTAGCCAGGGGGAAAGGAAGAAGTTGGAGGTGATTGCTTGAAATCAAACATCATTTTTTGGGCAGCCCGGGTGGCCCAGCGGTTTAGCACTGCCTTCAGCCCAGGGCATGACCCTGGAGACCCTGGAGACCCTGGAGACCCTGGATCAAGTCCAACGTCAGGCTCCCTGCAGGGAGCCTGTTTCTTCCTCTGCCTGTGTCTCTGCCTCTCTCTCTCTGTGTCTGTCATGAATAAATAAATAAAATCTTTAAAAAAAAAAAGACAACATCATTTTTTGGAAAATGCTAAGCACTTGTTTTGAGATTCTAGGTGGACAGAAAAGGGAAGCAAATAACCTGACAACAGCACTCTTATGGGAGGGCCTCAATGCTGATAATACCCAAGCAATTCTTTTATTTTGGCCTCTACATTCCTCAAATCAGGCATATTCCCTGAAGAACTCACACCAGATTTAACATGATAAACAACATGCACTGAGATGAGGATGCATCAGGGAACCTGAAGTGACTCTTAGTTAACTATCAAAGCTAAAAATACTCGTTAAAGCTGTAACTCCCTTCCTCTAACTCAAGATGCTGGGGTATTAACTGAAGGCTCAGTGAATGGGAGTACAGCAGCAGCAAAGACAAGTCAACCATGACAGGAAGAAAGAGGGCTGGGACTGAGGTAGAAGGTGAGATAAAGGATCAAATAAAGCCAAATGCTGTCCTTAAAGATAAAGTGGTCACATAAAAAAGAAAGAAAGAAAGAAAGAAAGAAAGAAAGAAAGAAAGAAAGAAAGAAAGAAAGAAAGAAAGATTACACATTAGCAGATTTGCCCTCCTATCTTTTCCTTATTTATCATGGTTCACAGAACTCTATTTTTTTCCATTTCTCATCAGATGACCTAAAGTTAAGTCTTAATAGAGTTTACCAACGTCAAGAAAAAAATCCCATTGTTCTTCCCAGGGATTGGCTTAAAAATGAATATGCTATATAATTCTGGCTAACTAGGTGAACAAAAGTCTGCTGAATGGTCTCTGGGTGAAGTTTCCTTGCTGCTGTGAAGAGGAACACACAAAAGGATGCCCATTACCCTGCTCCCCATGTTCTTTGAAATGGTGTCAAGTCTGGATTGGGATCACACCTAGATCTTGAGCAGCTCTCATCTCACTCCCATGAAGAGTGCTAGTCAAAGACAGAGTCAGATGGCAGGACAGACACCAGGGGAGGCTACATTCTTGAGGATTTCATTTAATTGCTGAATTAACCAATCTGGAACCCACTGGTAAAATTATTATAATTTACTTGAAAATACTTCAGCATATACATTGTGATATTATGTGAGTGTAACTTGGGTTGAGCTCTACGCGTTGTAATTAAAGGTTCCCTCTCCCAGAGTGATCAATGACTATGGCAATCAAGAACACAGGAGTGGTCTGCTGGCATTCTCATCAGGACATCTGTACTTCAGAAAGGCACTTCCGTTACCTGTGTTTTGCTCAATAACCTGCACTTTGCTAATTAGCATACTAAATGTCAGAAAAGGGCTTTTAGTGACAAAAATAGCAGCCGGTTGACTGGCATGATGAATGTTAAAATCGGGCTCTCGCTGGTGAAATTGAAGGTATTCAAGTTGTATGGATTTGCTAAAATCATTTTCTAGATACTTCTTACTCTTGCATGAATAGAGAATAAGAAGGAAGCAAGATAATAAGCCCATGCTGTTCGAGATGTTGCACCAGGCTAAATACCTGAACCAGAGAGTCACTGGCCGTGGAATCCACCGACCTGTTAGCCCGCAGCCGGCTGTGGGGACAGCAGAATCTTATCTCAGGAATCTTAGTGATTGCCTTCAGTGACCGTTTCCTACAAGATGGTTTGAGACTCTGAAAAGATAAGAAGGTGGGACTTCCTCAACCCTAGACAACAGATGATATGAACTCTTTTCATTCACTTGCCCACTAATAAACATTTAGTACAGTAACTATCCGGAGCAGCGTCACTGTACTTAAGACTTTTTTGCAACATGACCCACCATAAGGCTGCTTCTTTTGAGAACAATACATTTTATTTATTGTCTAAGACAGCTGAGTCAGGATTTTTTATTACTTGCTGCTGACAACACCCTAACTTATGTACCCCACTACCTCTACCAGTTCAGCCATTATCTCTGCAATTTAGGTAGTAGTTCGAGGGGTATATATAATTTTTTCTTTTCTTTTTTTTTTTTTTTTTTACTATTTTTACTATTTTTTTCCTTACTCAGAAAATGTGTTGTAGGAGAGAGAACAATGGAATAGGAAATCATGAGATGAAGTTTGAGACTCCACCCTGTGCAGGCCTTGGGTGTATCATTCAACCTCCTTAGGGTTGAGTGACAGTCAAAGTAGCAAATGAGGATGAGTAAATCAGACAGCCTGGGTTTAATCCCACTTATTAGCTGTGTGAGCTTTCTATGCCTCAATCTCCTTATCTATTCAACGGGCTAGCACCTACTTATAGTTGTTGTAAGGATTAAATAAAACATACCATGTTCAACCCCTAGCACAATGCCTGGCACGGTACCTGTGAAATCAATGTAATCATTATAATCTCTAAAATAAGATTATCAGTCTGAATGGCCCCCTCATTCCTCCTCTAAGACTTTGCAATTTTACCTTCATGATTGTATGCTCCAGAGAGGACATTAGTGAAGAAATGTAAAATTCACCTATTTTAAATGCAGCTCTACTCCTAGTGTTCGGGAATGCCATCCGGTCCTTTACTTACACAAACATTTACTGAGTGCCTACTGTAAACAAGGCACTGTGTAAACATGGGCAGTATCTCTGAGGAGCTCCTAGCCCTGCAGAGAAACCAGGAATATCTGTTTTTCCCCCAAAATGAAATTTCTGCTTGCCCCGCTATCTTCAACTTTAATAATAGAAACTTTCTCAAAACAGATCAGATGTTTGAATGAAAGACTCCAAAAAAAAAAAAAAAAAGAAAGAAAGACTCCTAACTCTGGGAAACGAACTAGGGGTGGTGGAAGGGGAGGTGGGCGGGGGGGGGGGGTGGTGACTGGGTGACGGGCACTGAGGTGGGCACCTGACAGGATGAGCACTGGGTGTTATTCTATATGTTGGCAAATTGAACACCAATAAAAAATAAATTTATAAAAAAAAACAGGTGTTTGATACAAATTCGTGTTCCATGTGATATAAATCTGTGTTCCAACTTTGAGTCCCTCACCCAATGTGGAGATTAGCATTTGTCCCTTTGGCAGTGGTGAAGAAACGATAGCGAGAACCAATGAAAAGCCTGCAGAGTTAGAGAAAACCAAGACCCAGGCGATTCTACAGGATTTTGGTGCCATTATTGATGAAAGAGCCCACTCCTGAGAACTCCTTGCTCATGAAAACAAGTATCAAAAAGGAGGATCTGAGACAAGGAGATTCTTTAAAATTAGGAACTCTTTCCCCCTCTTCTCTCCATAGGCCTGTTTAAATTTGCTCCTTAATCCAGAAAGCCAATATTTTCCCCTCTCATCATGAAACATTGCTTATGAATTGATCTCCTCTTATGAGATGCATGCTACCATGTGTGAGAGCACAGTGGGTTTGGCAACCTGAACAAAGCCCCCATGTGTTTGGACCCACTGTATAGCACACACTTGAAACACCATCTGCAGGCGGCCTTTCCGCTCCAACTTGTCAGGGTGAGCGGCAGGAGAGAATCATGAGTTGAGCTGCTTCGTTAACTGTCAGTAGTGCTGCCAGTACGAGGGGAACATCTGTACCAGCCAGACTTGATGAAAAT
The DNA here is from genome assembly GCF_011100685.1 of Canis lupus familiaris. Lineage (NCBI taxonomy): Eukaryota > Metazoa > Chordata > Mammalia > Carnivora > Canidae > Canis > Canis lupus. The sequence continues at coordinate 8,462,941 of NC_049224.1, read as the reverse complement.
TAAACAGTTAACTAAGTCTGGAGATATATGCAAGGGAGACTCTCAATGTCCTTCACATAAAAACTGTGCCTGTGAAACCCCTAAAATTGATGTCTTCATATCTTAGCATTCACTGCAAGCACCGGGGTCACTTGAGGGTCGTTTAAAGCTGTGAAAACATCTCTGAGATGATTCTTGGATCTTTTCACTTGTTAGTGTCTTACGGGGAGCGTGGGAGGAAGCTGAGAATCAGTGAGCCTTGTCCTTGTCCTGATCTTTCTTCACCTTTCTCCGTGGTGAAAACAATGAATTATCTCAGCATGGACAGTATTTCAAAATCTTCCCCTGAAATAGTCTCTAAAGAAAAAAGTGTTTATGATAGAAGGTTTTGTGAACCACAAATAAAAAAATTTTTTTAATCAAAACTCTCTACTTCTACACAAATTGAAACAGGTTGGTACCCTCAGCGTGATTCCTGAGTGTAGGTCTGTTGAGAAGGCTGGCTGAAGAATTCTGAAGAAAACTGGCATGTTCACCCGGAGCAAATTGGACAGATAGAATGGTAGCCAGCCAGCGAACAAAGGAGACACCGTCTAGGTGGGCTTAACCACGAGGCATGCTAGGACTTCAGTTAATAATAGCTGCTGGAGGTGCACATGGGTGGCTCAGTCAGTTAAGCATCTACCTTTGGCTCAGGTCATGATCCCAGGGTCCTGAGATTAAGCCCCGCATTGGGCTCCCTCTCCCTCTGCCTGATGCTCCCCCTGTGTGTGCTCTCACTCATTGCCAAATAAATAAATAAAATTAAAAAAAATTTTTTTTTAAATAAATGGCTGTTGGGGAGAGGAAGTCAAGAGTTGGTGGCTCAAAGAGCGACCAACAGTCTGAACCATGGCTGCCCAAGTGTCAGAGCAAACGCCAACCAGACCAGAACTCACACCTACCAGGGAAGTGACATAGGAGACAGGAATTTTTAGGTTGTGGGTGCCAATTCTGGTTGAGAAAAAGATCGGAACCAGCAATCGCAGGTGCAGAAAGCAAGGAACACTCAGAGATGACCAAGACATTCAGGCTCCAAGTAAGTGAGTTGATGTTAGGTATGTACTTGTCATGTGGACAAGAGTATCTGATAAGCTAAGTAGTTCACTGTGTAGTTAGAGAAGAAAGCTGCCACAAGGTGATCAGGTGACTGGGGGCTCATCTCAGGAGTCTCCAGCTTCTACACTGACACAAGATCATTACAAATCCTCTGTAGGAGGCAGAAATATCCTGTTGTATATATTCGCAGTATATACCTAGCTAGTCTTGGTTCAGGAACTGGGCGATTTGAACCTGTCTACAGCCTTCGATGAATGCTACTGAGCAGGGTGTGGAAAGGCAAGGACTGGCATCTGGTAAACCTTGTTCCCGGATCTCTCTTCCCACGAGCCTATTGCCCTTGACCTAGGTCTTTCTTTATCTCCTCATTCTTGGTACTCAGCCACCATTCTCCAAGTTAAAATGTGTTGTATTTTTTCAATTTGAGAGTTCTGACTAAATCTATACACACAACTGAGAGGACTGTACTTACAAAGTTACCCATCATCCCCATCCCAGCTCTCAGTCCATAATTATACTGACCCCACTCTCAGCATGAATATAATTAAATATCTAGCGTAACCACTAACCTGACACAACTACCAGTAAATAGGAATAAATTAGGGTGACAACTTGCTTTAAGACGTCACAATCACCATTTTCTTTTCAAGTAATTAGAGAAGAATAGAAAAATCTGGAGATAAAACCAGTGGATTGAATAACATTTCCATGAGTCATCAGCATACTCTAAAAATGACTCATAATCATAAGTTATGAGGTCTAGAAATGTTCACCTATTTAAGCAAATGCTGGAAAAACATCAGAAACTCTTGGGATGAGGTCAAGTCCCTGTAACTATATTGCTCCTGCATCCACTGATCTGGTGATGATTTAACAGTGTGAGTTAGTTTAAAAAAAAAAAACAAAACTGGTTTTAGTTTGTAGTTCATTACTACTCACTCCCAAAAGGAGAACCCAGTGTTCCCTAAAAGTCCTTTTACCACAAATTGCATTGATTAGCTTATGAATAGAAAGGCTGGGGAGTCAGTTGCAAAAAGAAAAGGTATGGGGAGGTTCATCTGACATGGGTTTAGGGAAGTTGCATGGTTCCTACTCAGGGTAGCTGGCGGGGCCCTGAAGAAGGGTTGGGTATCTCCCCCTCATGCCACCAGAAAAGCTGCAAACTAGGCTGAAACTAACAGCCTCATCACAGATCCCATGCACAAGCAAGGGAGGTAAGGAGGGCAGGTAAGGAGCCAAAAGCAGCTGAGAGTAAGGGCATTCACGATGATGGGGGGGGGGGGGAACCAAGGTAAGAACCCTCTCTCCTCCTCTGGACTCCCTCAAGCCCTCTCCCTTTAGCATGGACCTGAATAAAAAGGAGTCACGTTCATGACTGAGATTGAATGTCTAGCTCTCCCTGAATAAAATATAATTTTACTTTGAAAAATGAAGGATTGTAAAATTTTCCTATCCAAGTTTTGAGGATGGTAAAATGTGTACCCACTGCTCACACAACAAGCCAAAGACTATCATCGGACTTTATGTGTATATAAGGAAAGAAGAATATTAAGGAAATATCCTAATAGGTAATGGGAAAAGGTCTGGAGAAAAAGAATTAGAAAATGTAGGGTAATGGCTCCTCCCTGGTGCCCTGGCACAGATCCACATGGGCCCCATGGGCAAAGGCTTGAACCATAGGCTCTCTGAGTCATGACAGGAGGCAGCGTGATCCTCAGAGAGCAGAGGCGATCACCTGGGAGGCTGGGGATGGTCTGGAACCATCTCGCATTTGCTTTTCTACCTCCCCCAGGAGACTGTCATGAGACAGCTTCTCATGGCCTCTGCTGAAGTATGAGATTTCGGGCCGACCTCCCCCAAAGTATAGTCGCAGACCATGAAACCACTTAGCTACAGTCTAGAATGGGCAGCTCAACAGCCAGGTATCCCAGGACATGCACTCCATTCAACCCCTGTGGTTTTGGGAACATCTTTTTTGGCATGTGGGAATAGGACCTGACAGTTGGCAGCCTTAATTACTCTTACTTTGACTATGTGAGTAATTAACTCAGAAAAAAAAAAATCAGAAGTGGCTTGTTGTCAAATTAGGGTCAGATCAATTAGGTCTTGGCTTTGGGCCTTGCCTTGTATTGGTGTGCAACAGGAGGGGGGAAAAGCTAGGAAGGACTACCAAAGGCTAGAAAGAAGCATGCAAAGCTATTCACGAAAACTTATCTTACAATAAATTCCTTAACAGTAGTTAGGAAAAAAGAAATGTAGTAAAGGAAATGGTCCTTGTTTTAAACTCCCACTGTGTTGGGAACAACTGGGTGGTCCAGTTGCTTAAGCATCTGCCTTTGAAAAAAAAAAAAAAAAGCATCTGCTTTTGGCTCAGGTCGTGATTAGGGTTCTGGAATCAAGCCTCACATTGGGCTCAGCAGAGAGTCTGTTTCTCCCTCCTCCTCTATCCCTCTGTGCGGTGTGCATGCTCTCTCTTTTTCTCAAATAAATAATTACATTTTAATAAATAAATAAATAATAAATAAATAAATAATCTCCCACTGTATCTATACACATGAAACATATACTCCACACATCCCCAAGTGAACTCTCAAGTGGGCCATTGAGGACAGTCAGCTGAGCAATGGCATGCCTGCCACCACCAGGACCAAAGTTTGCGACGTCCGCATGGAAGGACTGAGTGCCCTCCTTATGCTTAGATTCTTTTCATTATTGGTTTTTCTATTTTGATGTTCCATGTAATGAAATAGAAACATGTTTTATTAAAAGTGGACTCTTTCCGCTCTCTTGTTCCTATAGTTCAGGTGAAGTAATGAAGGTTGAGATAACGACAGGGGAAAAAAAAAAACATTAAGCCAGGAAGGAGTACGAGTTTCTGAAACTATGCTTCCTCTTTGGCCACATAAACAGAGTCAAATTTCTTGGATTTGTCTTGGATTTCCTTTCAGTATTCTCTCTGCGGAGAGGGTGCAATCACAGTGAAAGGGCAGGACTACATTGACGTGCTATTAATATTTCCTACATTGTGCCAGAACAAGACAAAAAAAGAAAAAAAACCTGCAATTTTTTAATCCTTATGACTATTTTGTGAAATAGTTGAGGGTAGAGCCTCTTACCATATTCTTTCACATTGATTTCATTTAACTGGTAGTAAGACTTACAGAAGAAAACTAGGAAATTTAGAGAGAAAAATCCTAGAATACACACACACACACACACACACACACACAAACATAAACTTTGGTACTTTTTCCAAAAAATAAGATGTAAAGGAAAAGTGTTAATTGATTTAAGAACACATCTAGAATAATATTTCTTTTTTTTTTTTTTAGAATAACATTTCTATTAAAGGACACCTTAGGTTGCTTCCATGACCTATGCTTTCCTAAAGAAAATGTGTATGTACACTTCTCTTCCATATAAAACAGTATTCTTTCTTCTGAAGTACAGTCTCACATGCTTTTATATACTGAGTGACAAAGAGTAGACTTGTTTTACACTTTGATTATTCCTTTAGGAAAATTAATTTATGGCCATCACTCAATAAAGGTTTGTAGCAAGTTTGCTTTCACTTGTACTGAGAAACAACATTCAGAAATGACTATTGCTTCTGTATATATCACCTATCCCCCACCCCACTTCCAACAGTGACTAATACATGTTATTATGCAGTAAATGGAAATTAAAAAGGTAATGAGGCCAAACAAAGCCCATGAATTCTTTTCACCCCGCCGTTAGCGACCTAACCTCCATTAATTAATAATACTCTGACATAGAAATGAATGGTAAAATATTACATCTGCCATTAAGTGGGTATGAAATTTCTTTACTTTTAAATCAGATGTCTTAGAATAGTCAATCATATGTTCAGTCACCAGCAAATATTTATTGAGCCTTTACTATATGTCAGGCTCAACCAGTTAAAAGATCTGAGTATGGGTTATCCACAATAGTTCTAAGGCCATCCCAAGTAGCTGAAGAAATTAGAAAATATTTCTAGAAAGCTGAATTCTCTATCTTAAATCCAATGAATTTATAGGAAAACTACCATGGGGAAAAAAACCCTATTGTGTTCTTAATGGACTTTCTTCCATTTTCTATTTGTCACTGAATAGAGGAAAGGCAGCTTAACTTCATTAGTGAGTCAGCTGGTTAGAACACTTAAATATTCCTAGGTGGGCCCAAGGACCCATGACAAAGAAAACAAAGTGCTATTGCAAATAATTACAGAGTGTGGGTGGTACTTCAGATTTTGAAAGTGAATAGTTTTATAATCTATTAATAATAAAAGTGCAACAATAAAAGTAGTTATAGTTTATTAGACATTTTTTATGTGCAATTCACTAATACCTAATTCACCCTTTTCCTTATTTAAAATCTGGAGTCCATTGTTTTCCTCTTGGGAATATTGAAGGGAGATGACACATTTTATATTGGATATGGTGGATTTGAAACCACACACACACACGCAAACCTAGAATTATTGCTATTTCTCAGCATATTGCTTAAACCACAAATTACTACCCTCATGACCCTCACTAAGATCCAATTTTTTTATGTTACATGTGTTTCTGTTGCCTAACTTCAGAATTTTAGAACTAAGAAGTAATAGGGACATTTGGTTTCTCTCTTTTTTTTCCATTTGTAATTAGAGGAAAATGTATACTTCCATTTTATTTTTAATTTTGAATATTACTTAACAATATGAAATAAATTTGCTAAGCCTACTTGAAAAAAAATAGGAAAGAAAGCACCATTTCCCTTGAAATAGTGTTATCTTCAACTCAGGCAGATTATATGATTCCTCAGGTTAAGTCTCCAAAAAAAAAAAGGTAGCATTTGAACTTTAATACAAGGGCCTAATTTGTTTCTGAACTTCAGTCCAGCATTAAATATGATACAGTGTCAGGCATCATATTTTCATTCTGAAAATATTGGTTTTGGACATATTCCAATAGATTTAATGGAATATTAGAGATTAAGGGAGATAAGAATCACTTCACGTATACTAGAAACTGGAACTGTGATAACCTGCTACAGAAACACGAGTGTTCTAATCTTTTTTTCAGATACCACTGTATACAAATTTCATACATATTTAACAAAGATTTAAACAAATATTTAGCCAATAGTAACCAATATTTGCTAAAAAGATTATCATTTGTTAAACTGTTAAGTGACCCAGCTAAATAAATGACTAATTTTTCAGAATATTTATACATGTCAGGCCTAGTATATAACGCATGCAGTACAGTACATTAATTCTCCCAAGTGTCTCCATAGGTCAATGGAATAATAAACCCCAGTCGTTCATTATAAAGATGGAATGCTGATGCGATTTTCTTGTGACTCGAAGCCATATGACTTCTACCCTGAAAATATTGAAAGATTTATACTTCAAAGATAAATTATCAACACATAGATTTTGCTTCCCAGTGTTGGGAAATGTGAAATAACAATAAGGTAGTGGTCAGAAAGCCATATTTCTCTATTTCTCTATTTAGATTATGTTACAGACATGAAAAAATAAACCCTAGGACTTAAAGAGAAATTCAGACAGCTTTAGAACATTTTATCTGTGTCTTTTTTTTCTGCTCCAGTTTATTTGGTTTTTCATAAGATCCTGTTTATGAGATTCTGTGAGTCTTTGCTATAGAATGTCTTTTGTTTCCTTGACCTAGTGGCATGAAAAGTAGATGAATATAAAGGATATGATGAGGGGAAGAAGAAATGCCATTTATTCAAGATAATATAAAATCTCTTGTTCTAACAATTTACAGGATTAATGATTTTTTAAAAAAGATTTTATTTGTTCATGAGAGACACAGTGAAGGGCAGAGACATGGAGAGAGGGAGAACCAGGCTCCCTGCAGGGAGCCCAATGCGGGACTCAATCCCACGGCTCCAGGATCACGACCTGAGCGGAAGGCAGACGCTCAACCACTGAGCCACCCATAAGCCCCTAAAGATTTTTGACACTAATTCTAAGGCTAAAGAAATAATTTAAGGGATAATAAGAAAAAAAAGTGTCTGGTTGCTTAAGTTAATTCATCACTTAGCACAAATGCAAAGGTTCTGACTGTAAAGGATAGACTTTTTTAATTCTACAAAATGACATAAATCACTGCCTCTAACATACCCCCCCACCACAAGCACTAGTATGAAACAAAGTAATAAAGCTCAACACTAGCACATCTTACTACCACAGAAATTAAATAGATTTCTAAATCACTCGTGTAATTTTTTTAAAAATTTCTTGACTTTTTAAAAAATAAATTCAATTAGCCAACATACATTACATCATTAGTTTCAGATGTAGAGTTCAGTAATCCATCTGTTGCATATAACACCTAGTGCTCATCACATCATGTGCCCTCCTTAATGCCTTCCATAATATCCGGTTACCCCACCCCCCCCCACCTCCCCAAGTCCATGTAATTTTAAGTATATTCTTTTCACATGTATTGCTATTGTAATAGTTACCAGCTTATAAACACTCCTTCCACAAACATTGATAAAACACCTACAATATGTGTTGGACATATTGGTAGTCTTAGCAGAGCATGGCTTACCTCTAACCCAGTACTTTTCATACATTACAAAAGTGATTCTCAGAATGCCTGGGTGTCTCAGTGGTTGAGTGTCTGCCTTTGGCCCAGGGTGTGATCCCAAGGTCCCCGGTATTGAGTTTCACATTGGGCTCCCCACAGGAAGCCTGCTTTCTCCTCTGCCTGTGTCTCTGCCTCTCTCTCTCTCTCTCTCTCTCTCTGTCTCTTATGAATAAATAAATAAAAATCTTTAAAAAAATGATTCATTCTCTTATCTCTTTTTTCAAACAGACTTATATTCTTTGAAAGCCAAATACTGTCAGTAGAATTCTTGCCAGCAACAACTCCCCAGAGAAGAAGATACTTGAACAAAATTCTGAGAACCACTAATGGTAATTATAATATTAATAATAATTACAATATTAGGAAAAAAGAGAAAAAGGAGAAGGGGCAATAGGAAGGGATTGCTAATCACCAGTATGTTCTGTTTATTTTTCCACTTATAACTCTACAAAGGAGGTAACATCATGGATCACATTTTATACATTAGAAAGTCAAGATCCAAAAGTGTTAGCATCAAGAGGCACCTGGGTGGCTTAGTTGGTTAAACATCTGTCCTGAGAATTGAGCCCCATGTCAGGCTTTCTGCTCAGTGGGGAGCCTGCTTTGCCCTCTCCCCTGACTGCCACTCTCCTAGCTTGTTCTCTCTCTCTCTGACAAATAAATTAATAAAAAAAAATTTTTTTAAGTGTTAGTATCAGGGTATTTACTTGATCAAATTCATCCAAGAAATAGAAATACATAGGTGCAGAGCGGTAAATGAAGGAGAGAAAGAGAGCCGTCTGTGGCCCATCACTATGTATGAGGCATGGATTTTGGCAGACAGGGGTCTGAGTTGTAGACATAGATTTAGGAGTCCTTGACTTGTACGTGGCAGTCAAATGCTTGCACATGTATAAAGAGGACAACAAAGAAAAATATCAGAGGGAGAGTATTATGAAAACAAAGGAGGAAGTGATGTCAAGAAAGAGTGACCAAAGTGTTAGATTCTGCAGGAGAGATAAAGTAGGATGAAAAGGGAAAGTGCACAATCATTTGAGAACTTGGGTGGGGGAGTATTCATAATACTCAGAATTCGTAATGCTCAGAATTGAGCATGTGATGGGGCAACAGACAAGGCTTAGAGCTCTGAAAAGAAACAAAAGGCACATGCACCCCAATGTTTATAGCAGCCAAACTGTGGAAACCACCCTAGTGTTCATTGACTGATGAGTGGATACAGAAGAGGTGGTACATACATACAATGGAATATTACTCGGCCATGAAAAAGAATGAACTGTTGCCATTTGCAATGACGTAGACGGAACTAGAGAACATTATGCTAAGTGTAATAAATCGGTTAGAAAAAGACAAATACTATATGATTTCACTCATATGTGGAATTTCAGAAACAAATAAGCACAGGGGGGAAAGAAGAGAGAAGAAAACTAAGAAACAGACTTTTAACTGTAGAGAACAAACTGATGGTTATGGGTGAGGGGGACAGGGGTCTGGTTAAATAGGTGATGGGGATTATAGAAGGCACCTGTCATGATGAGCGCTGAGTGTTGTTGTATAGAAGTGTTGAATCACTAAATCGTGTCACCTGAAACTAATATTACACTGTATGTCAATTAACTGAAATTTAAATACAATCTTTTTTTAAAAAAGTAACAATGGAGACATGGCATGAAAACTGTCAAGGAGCTTGGCTCTAAAGGGAAAAATACAGAAGCAAGGGCAACATAAGGTAAAGGAAAGATATAAAGATATTTTACGTCTTTAGATAGAAGTTAGGTAAATATGTTTCTGAACTGAGGATAACTTAGTAACTCCCTATAACAAGGGACATTTGAAATGGAGAAAGGAGATGACTGATGTAGGATTTTGGGGATTATGATGTCCAGAGCAAAGATGGAGCAATTAGGAAAAGCTGGGAAAGAAGGGCCTCTGAAATAAATGTGGGTGAGTTAAGCCACAAACTAAGTCATTAAACCGACGTACTGGAGAAGAATATTTATACTTCATCTTATAGACAGCTAATCTCCCAATACACATATAGGGCTCCTCGAACTCTGTAAAATATGACCAACAATCAATAAAAATAGCCCTGTGATAAAGGCAGCCAGTTCACTGGAAAGCAAATAAACCAACACATACGAAGATAATAACTCATAACAAGAGATATGCAAATGAGGATATTCAGAGATACTTGTTTTCACTCATCAGATCGTCAAAAAATGCAGAAGTTTGGCAACTTTGAACTTTTATGTTACTGTCACAACCTTAAAGGAGGAAAATTTGCAATATGTACATTCATAAATTTATTTACCCTTTGAACAATCCCACTTCTGGAGTTTATCTCATCCTGAATTTAAGAAGGGTTTGGTCTTTCAGGATTCCTTTTCTTTTTTTTCTTAATATTTTGTTTATTTTGCTTTTCAGATTCTGAACTTCTTGGACTCAAAACCTCTATGTCATTTGAAACATTTATTTTTTAATTAGAAGGTATTTATATCACTCACAAGATAACATATATGCAAGGTTATTTGTTGCAGCATTCTTTATAACAGCAAAAGATGAGAACCTATCTTAAGTATCCATCGATGCTGGGCTGATTCATAGCTCATGGTATAGACGATGTAGTTGTAAAAAAGAAATATATGCACATATATATATATACATATATATATTCTGTGTGGTGATATATTATACTACACATATAGACTACCCTAGGATAGGTTTCAAATTTAAAAGAAACATGGTGCAGGACAATGAATATAGTAGCTTTCACTTGTGAAAGAAAAGGGAGGAGGGAAATAAGATATATATATATACACATTTATATTTACATGAAGAAATGCAAGTTGGAAATTAAAAGCTAATACTTACCAAAAGGGGCCAGAAAGGGAAAAGATATGACTATGAGACTTCTCAGTGTATATCTTTTTATACAAAAATCATTCTGATTTTTAAATAATTTAACCATGTTAGCTATTAAAAAAGTAAGAGTATTGAAAGAAAAATGAAATAAAATTTATTGTTTGTACTAACCTTTTTCATGATTAAATCACTGAATGCTGCAGGAAAGCTGTTCTCAGCCATAATGCTCTGAACCATTTTGTCTCTATCAGAGGTGAAGTATTCTGTATACTAAAATATCAAGGTTAGGAATGATTTTTTTAAAATAAATTATAGTAGAGCCAATGTTTTTCCCAATACTCTCATGCACTTAATATCCAATGTGCATCCTTGAATAGGAGAGAAATAGAAGTTATAACTGCTTGCCGGGAATTTGGAAGCGCAGTACAGTAGTCCTGCCTTTATGCACAGGGGATCCTTCCCAAGACCCCCAGTGGATGCCTGAAACCAAGGACAGTACCAACCCCTAGATTACATTATGTTTTTTTTTTTTCCCTATACATATGTCTGTATGACAAAGTCTAATTTATAAGTTAGGCACAGTAAGACATTAACAACAATAACAAATAATAAAATCAATAAAATCGAACTATTTTAACAAGATGCTACAACAAAAGTAATGGGCATGTGGTCTCTCTCTTTCAAAATATCTTATTGTAGGGATGCCTGGGTGGCTCAATGGTTGAGTGTCTGCCTTTGGCTCAGGGCCTGATCCTGGAATCCCAGGATCGAGTCCCACATCGGCTCCCTGCATGGAGCCTGCTTCTCCCTCTGCCTGTGTCTTTGCCTCTCTCTCTGTATCTCTCGTGAATAAATAAATAAAAAATCTTAAAAAAAAAATCTTATTGTACTCACCTTTCTTACGATGACACAAGAGAATAAAATCCCTAGATGATGAAATGAGGCAATGCGAATGATGAAGGCATTGCGACGTAAAGTTAGGCTACTATACATCCGAAGGATCATCTGATGTCCAACTGCGGTTTACCAGTTGGCTGCAGGAAATCTCAGAAAGTGAAACTGCAGATAGACTACTTGCTGCTGCAAACTGGCTCCAGGGCACATTTACACAGGACTCACAGGTGAATACTATGGTCACATTCTATCTCAGAGAAGCAACTCACTCAGCAAATGCTGTTCTGGGATGCAAAAAAATAAAATACTTAAACTAGAAATATCAAATTTATTTGTCTCACGCTGTTAAAACGTGAGAGACAATTCCTAGGAATTTCTACTATCAACACAGGAAGTATAAGCACTTATCAATACATTACCCGGAACCCAAGAAGGCTGCCCAGTTCCCTTTTGCTTGGGTTCTGAAAGTCTAAGACACAGAAGTCCAGCTCTTTGGAAATATATATTTTTTTCTTTTTAGTAAGAAGGATATTTACATTTGAAACCCTAAAGTTCCACAGGCAAATAATTTTTGTTTTCAGTCTCGTGTCCATATACATTCTGAGGGAGAGGAAAAGAATAATTTCTCATGGAAGTTGCTTGTATATTAATCCCAGAGAACAAGCACCTTCAACTCTGCTTATACAGCTCTCAGCTGGTGACATTTCTGCAGCAGGCATTTTCCTCTAGAAAGCATCAAATAAATAAACAAAACCTGTTGCAATGTGTTTGGCGGCTTCAATTCTAGGCTGTCTTAGAGTTACAAATTAGCTTAGCTCTGTAAATCCAAAACCTAAAGGAAATTGAACTGTGGAAATACATAAAGAAGTAAATAACTGTGAATTTGCCCCCAACCCAATGGAAAAATTGATTTTGTTTAAAGATTTTATTTATTTATTCATGAGAGGCACAAAAAGAGAGAGAGGCAGAGACACACAGGCAGAGGGAGAAGTAGGCTCCATGCAGGGAGCTCGATCCCGGGTCTCCAGGATCACGCCCTGGGCCGAAGGCGGCGCTAAACCGTTGAGCCACCCAGGCTGCCCAGAAAAATTGATTTATAGCACCAGTTCTGCATTGGTTCTTTAATAAGTAAAATTCAGGAGTTGGGATTAGATTGAGCCTATAGCTCTTCCTGCCTTAAGCATTCTGATTCCCCCTCCTCTTGGTTGGGCCAGGAAACAAAGCTGCATTTTCAGGTGGTCCTTAGTCTGAGACCAACATCTCAAATCATGCTACTTTCCATAATAGACAAGAAAATCTAAGGATACTTTCTGCCAAGAAAAATTGTCAGAAACATGTTCTTGAATGTATGGGAGCCCTCTACAATGCAGAGCTCTGAGAGGTGAGAATCTTTTGTTCCAGAACTTCCTGAAATTCAGAAGCATCTTCATTGTTTCATAGCTCAGCTGAACAATATAAGGCTTCTTTCTACAATCTAAGTTGAGAAATAACACATGGAAAAAAAAAATCAAAGTAGTCTAACAGTGTTCCTCTAAGGTGGTCTGCAACTTTTGCCCTTCCTTAACTGAATATTGAAAAATCTGAGAACAAAACAAAACAAAACAGCTCAAAGAAAATAGGCTTTATCTCTTTATTAACTTTAGATGTTTCTCCCAGGAAAGAGAGATGGTTGGTAGGAAATAATGAAAACACAAGGGCTTGTGCTGTTTGCTGGAAAAATTGCTCCTGAGACGATAAAGGTGAAATGCAGATAAGGACCGTCAAGATGCAATGTATTTGCTTTTTTTTTTTTTATTTAAAGAAAATTGTGTTTCCATTCCATTCCTATCCATCCCAGCTATGAAGTAATTGTCAACCTAGAGATCTAGAAGCTCCAGTTAAAAAATGTGCACTTAATTACTTTTGTGCCCTTTAGGTATCTAATGCACACTATAGATGATTGCTCTGTCATTTTATCACTGGGAAGTACAAAATAATAGGTCCACCTTCAAAAGATGTGGCCTTAACAGGACTAGTTTTGTTTTTTGTTTTTTGTTTTTGTTTTTTGTTTTTTTTTTACTTTTAGGATCCAGTTACTAGAATAAAGAAAATCATTAACTATAACAGAAAGCAGAAACGTGTATATATTTTAGTCACTGCAAGCACTAAGTCCATTTAGGTATTTCTCTCAATGCTGCATTTTAATACAACCAAATTTACCTGAAATAAGAACCTTATCATAGTCATATTGTTAATGGAAAAGGAAGAAATTTCTTGGGCCGTCTCTGTGCCATGTGGTCCACTGAAACCACAATTTTAAACATTTCACCTATTTTGAGACACGTTTTATCACATTTAATCATTTATCAAATCAAAACCCATCTTACAGGGCACGTGGGTGGCTCAGTCGGTTAAGCAGCCAGCTCTTGATTTGGGCTCAGGTCATGGTCTCAGCATCCTGGGATTGAACCCAGAATCAGGCTCTGGCTCAGCTGGGGAGTCTGCTTGTGTATTCCCTGTCTCCTCTCCCTCTGCACCTCCCTCCCCCTCTCTCACTCACAAATAAATATATAAATCTTTTTTTTTTTTTAATGCACCTTACATTAAGTAGTGAATCAATTTAACTGGCAGTGTTTTCCTTTTCATTGGTACATAAAATAACAATGCAACTCCATGATCATGAAGAATGGTAAATTACTGATACTTTTGTTGTCTCATATGATAAGAGCCATTCATAAGAGAGCATTACTTATTTCTTGGAACGGGCCAAATAAGTAAGGTATTAAATCCGCATGTGTTTTCTGCAGACACTAAGGGAAGCTAAAAGCAAAGCACATAGTAAAGACCATAACATCATCCTCTGGTGACCTGAAGAATGTCTTCAAGGATGTCCACATCCAGAACCCCAGAATCTGTAACCATGTTGCCTAACATGACAAAAGGAATTTTCAGATGTGATTACATTTTAAGCGCCTTATTATCTTGCATTATCTGGGCAGGCCTAACGTAATCATAAGGGTTCTTATAACGGGAAGGCAGGAGGATCATAGGGAAAGATTTAAGGACAGAAGAAGAGTTTGGAGTGATGCATGTTGAAGCAGGAGGAAGGGGCCATAAACCGAGGAATGAAAGGATCCTTTAGAAGCTAGAAAAAAAATAAGCAAACCAGATTTTTCTCTAAAGCCTTCAGAAAAAATTTAACTGTGCTGACACCTCGATGTTAGCCTGCAAGATTTCAGATTTTTGACCTCCAGAACCATAAGATAAATACATTTATGTTATTTTAAGCCTGCAAGTTTATGTGGCTTTTCTTTTTTACAGCAGCAAATAAGAAACTAATATAATCCTTCTAAGAAACACAGTCCGAAAAATACAAAATATTTTTTACACTCCTTCTGGTTAGTCTCCAGATATATACACATACTAGTAATTCCATTCTTATTTTATAAAAAGATGCAGAGCTAAGAAAAAAAAAGATGGAACAATAGCCGGATAGAAGGATGGGTCAATCGTATAGGTATATAGGTATATAGGTATATAACAAAGCAAAAATAGCAACATGCTAGTTATAGAATCGATGAGGTAGGTATATGGGTATTGGCTGCATACGTTTCCTTTCGACATTCCTATACATTCTTTTAACATTTCGTAATACAATATTAGGAAGGTGGTAATGATGCAATTTTGACACCATTAAGACAGAGACAATGTCATTCTTTAAAAGAAAAAATAAGCCTTTAGCCAAATGGCTCTCCAAAACCAGAAGCCCCTGCATGGCTCGTACTGTGTAATTGGGTTAAATGACAATTTTCATATTAACCCTCATTTTCATTTATGAGGTTTTTATACAGATATAAAGAAGAAAACTTGAATGGAAAACTAGTTCTCTTTCTTCATTAAGAATATCTTTTTATTAGAGAATGACTTTTAAGATGGTAAAAGAATCACAAGCGTAATTTAACAACATGTACTGAAGATTATGCTTGTTGCCATTCTGATGTCAGCAAAAGAATTCTAAAATGACCTTAATATTTTCCAGTCCTGGGGAAACACGTGAAGCAGAAATCTGCCTGTAATTCTCTTCCACCTCTCCACCATTACCCGCTCTCCTCACGTCTCCCTCTTACTGCCTCTCTGCCCAGGGATGTGCTCCAGATCAGAGTTGGAAAATCAACACCTAGGTTGTTCTGTACCAAGACGGTTTTGTTTTAGCAGGCTTCTCTCAAAATTTTTAGTGCTTTTAGTGCCTACAGTGAATGAATAAATAATGGCAGATTTCCAAGCCCTGTGACATGCCACAGAGTATCTGTGAATCTCCAAAAGATAAAGCTGGGCTTGCTTCCAGAATCAGTTCGTGAGGTTAGCACGGCAACCTATACATGGTGAATAGCTCCTGCTAGCTGGTTAATAAGAGAAATCAAGTAGGAACTGTAAAGGAGACTATTGTTTTCTAATTATTCCCATATCTTTGGATTCACAGGTATGTTCACAGTCCCCAGCACTGCTTTGAAATTTTAGGAAAAGTAAAACATAATGAATAGGAACAATAGCGTATAAAACTTTTATCCCACCTTTAAATTCCATGACTGATTTTCATTATCACACTTATGGCTCAATTGGTTAATTGTATTTAAATTTTTTTTCATATTCCTGCTACTTGTTTCATTATATCTATTATCCTCTTGAAATTGCCTATAACCTACAGTATCTTCAGAAATTAGCCAATTAAACAAAGGCACAGACCATTAAGTTACTTAATTGTTTGTTCAATGGACTTTGCCAGTTTACTTTAGATTATCCTATTTTAAAAATTCACTTAGATGTACTGCCAACACCTAAAGTGCTCTGCTTGATTTCAAGTGGAAACCATACTGTTATTATACCTCTTCGACATCAACCTTGATTACTGTTGATAACATTTTTCTCTTTTTAGGTTTTAAACTGAGCTCCTCCAGGAAAGCCTCTCTTGTATCTTCATCTTTTTTATTAGTAATGTAAAGAATAGAGCTTTCTTTCTTCTTTCTTTTTCTTTCTTTCCTTTCTTTCTTAATTGCATTGGATTGCATTCCTCAGCTGGGCCCCAAGTGCTACTCAGCAATTCTTTTATTTAACTCTAATTGATTCCCTATTGCACTTGCCACAGCAACTGTTTGAAAATGCATCTCAAGGCTCCTAACCCACACCTGTCATCCTTACTTTCAGTAAATAATTTTGCCATCTACCTAAATCACGAAGACGACCAAAGCCCTCAGAAGGAAATTCCTGGTCTGGCATATATCCATCATTTGAAATTTTCTTGGAAATGTATTATTTCTGATTCTTCTGTGGTCTGAAGGCAGGAATGTCATTCTCTTCCAAGATTAAATCTTCCCCTACATAGGAAAAAACAGTTTCATTTATAATATTTACCCTGTACTACCAAGTAGATCCCCCCAATTTCACCCCATAGCACACCAGAAACAAGGTTGATTTTTTTTTTTTTTGACAGAGAGAGAAAGGGGGAGAAAGAGAGTAAGCCAAGAAGGGGGGCAGAGGGACAGGGAGAGAGAGACTCTTCAGCAGGCTCCATGCCCAGTGCAGAGCCCAGTGCGGAGCCTGAGGGGGAGCTGGATCTCACACTATTGAGATCATAACCTGAGCTGAAATCAAGGGTCAGATGCTTAACCAACTAAGCCACCCAGGCATCCCAAGGCTGAAATATTTAAACCTGACTTTTCTGAAGACTAGAGGGTAATGCAAGTGAAAACATTCCAAAGAAGTATGTGTAACTGGAAGATCTGATTTGCAATACAATTATCTCATCTTCAGTTTATGGCTCACTAGAGGATCCTATCTTCTTGGCTTCCTCAACTGCCTACACAGAAACTAACCACATGCAGGAGCACACATCTGGATAGATGTCCTCCTCAGCAAGAGGCCAAAACAGTGGGATGCAAAGAGTGATAAGTATTTCTTTTCTTGGCTTCCTGGGGGCCACCGTCAGAGTTTTCTTTTCTTTTCTTCTTAGGATGGACACTAGGAATGTCCACTCTACCATAACAATTACAATGTGTTCTAGCTACATGAAATTTTTGCTCAAGTTCCATAAATACCTTCCCTAACCTGATTTATACTCTCTTTGTTCCTGGAGTATATTTCTTCTGCTTCCCCTTCTGTGAATTATCTATCCATTCCTTAACACAATTCCAACTTTCATTTCCTCCATGATCCTCCTTTTCCCTAATTGCACCTATTTGTTTTTCCTCTAATATAGATGACTCTTGGCTCATAGGATGTTTGTTAGTCATGTATTTGGCTGCCCCTTTCACTGGACTGAACTCTTGATAGTAAGAAATCTTTTTCATGATATCAAGAATTCCATTTAATTTATTCTTATAATTTATAATTGCTGGGCAGCCCCAGTGGTGCAGCGGTTTAGCGCCACCTGCAGCCCAGGGTGTGATCCTGGAGACACAGGATCGAGTCCCACATTGGGTTCCTTGCATGGAGCCTGCTTCTCCCTCTGCCTGTGTCTCTGCCTCTCTCTCTCTCTCAATCTCTCTCT
Organism: Canis lupus familiaris; assembly: GCF_011100685.1. Taxonomy (NCBI): domain Eukaryota; kingdom Metazoa; phylum Chordata; class Mammalia; order Carnivora; family Canidae; genus Canis; species Canis lupus. The sequence goes on along the minus strand of NC_049224.1, from coordinate 8,444,977 downwards.
CTCTCTCTCTCTCCCTCTCTATGTGTCTCTCATGAATAAATAAATAAAATCTTAAAAAAAAAGATTTAAAAATAATAATAATTTATAATTACTTGTCTTAGTCCCTTTAGGCTGCTCTAACAAAAATACTATAGATTGGGTAGCTTATAAACAACAGGAATTTATTTCTACAGATCTGGAGGTTGGAAAGTCCAAGATCAAAGGGCCATCAGAGTCTGTGTCTGTGAGGACTTGATTCAAGATTTATAGGTGTTTTCTCACTGTATCCTCACCTGGAGGAAGGAGCAAGGGAGCTCTCTAAGGTTTCTTTTTATAAGGGTTTTTATAAGATTTCTTTTATAATCCCATTAGTGCCCTCATGATCTAATCACCATCCAAAGGTCCCACCTCCAAATACCATCACATTGGAGATTAGGTTTCAACATGTGAGTTTTTGGAGGACACGGTTAGAGAGTCTATGGCATTCTGGTCACCTATGTATCAGATGGGGTGCTAAGCACTTTCAAAGTGTTATCTCATTTAATCTTCACCATAACCTCAAGAAATAGATTCTCTTATTAGCTCCATTTTATAAATGAAGAATAGGCAAAAAGAGATTTGATAACTTGCCCAAATTCCCACAGATAGTAAGGATTGAGCCAGGCTTTATGGGTAAGCACTTAACTCCAGTGATCTTGGTCTTGCCTCTTACATGACCCGCCACGACAATCCCTTTCACTTAAAAGCACTCCATAAATGCAGGTTGATTTTAGTATTGAATTGGTTCTTCCATTTAAAGCAAAATAAGCTTTGGCTCTCAACTGTATTACATGAGAAAGAAAGAATTGAACTTTAAAAATAAAGTATATCAAAAAGCTCAAATCAAAGACCTCAACTCATACAATTTACAGGAAAAGGTTTGGTTTGGGGTTCATTTGGGATATCAACATGAGAGTTATTGGACTTTGTTTTAAAACTTTTTAAGGGAAAATAGTAAATAAAAACCAAGAGACCATGTGAAGCCACTTACATTTTCTTTACACACATATTCTTGCACAACTAAGTTATGTAACCAAGTCTGGTTGAACAGACTGTTACCATAAACATGTCACCATTTTTTTAACCCTAACAGTAAATAGCAGTGCTCTCCATACTACTTGCTTTTCAAGTTTTTCTAAGTTAACTTAGAGCTATATCTTTGAAATGAATTATACGTAATGTGACATTCTTGGTGAATGCCCTCCTGTTGGCTAATACGAAATAAATTATTTTTTCTAACAAAAATAAAATATAATACCGATTTTTGATGGACAATATGAAAAACAAGTTGTATCCAGGCAGGACCAAATTGTTAGTGAAACTTGCCATGTCTTTGAACACAAAGATTCCAGGACCAACTGAATTTTTCTTCCTCAGCTAACTAGGAATGTACATAATACCAAGACGGTAGCTGTCAAGTCCTTCCACCTAAATTAAACTTATGAGGCTAGAATATAAAATATATATAAATGAGAGGCAGTAAAGTATTTTATTGGATGGGCTATTATAATTCAATATCAAATATTTTTTAAATAACTTCTCATATCCCAATTGTTTCCACGTAATTGTTTTTGTTTTCCTTTGAGTGCATTTTAAAGCAAGACTGAAATTGTGAATACTACCCTACTAGCTGCTGCACAGTAAAAAATTTTGTTCTGATTTATAGTAGATGTAAAAGATGTGAGGTATTACATCCTTTTCTTTAGCTTGTTCCAATACCACTGAACTTTTTCTACTGAGCCTTACTTATGCAGATACAAAAATGCAATACAATATAGAAATCCTAAACACTGCTTTTGAATTCATATGGTTTGTATTTTATTGACTTTTTAAAATCAATTTGTTCCTTTCCTTAATATTAGTAGCTCAGCACATCAATTTAAGAGAACTGTGCCCTGATGGATAGAGAGTCTGGATCTCAGCAGGATTTTCTTTTTGCTAGAAGCATTGAAATGTGGGATGAGCTATTACGATTGGGGGTGGGGGGTGGTCCAGGGGAGCATGGAGGGCAAGGGTAAGGGATTTCCAGAAAAAATATCATGAAGGGCTCTTAAGCCTGCAGGAATTTATGGGATAATTTCCAAACTTAAAAGAGATCTTTGAAGATTTCCATGCTTTCTTGTTGCCAGCAGTGTTTTTCTGTTGAAATGAGATAATTTCTGTAATTGTGTACTTCAGAAAAGCAAGAGGAGAAAAAATACAGACATTAGCACATTTTTTCTAACATACCAAATTAAACAGAATGACAGCCTGAGTTAAGGACAGAGAAACGTAGCAAGCTTTGCACATGCCATGGCCTCAGATATTCTGGCATATATTCAGTTATATGGATGCAGTCTATATGCTTTAAACAAATATCTGTGTGCAACAATTACAAAAACACAATAAAGGTAACCAGAGTTTACTGACGAAATACCTAAGGGAGCAGAATTTCTTTTACGAATTTCTGATTAGAAGTAATTTGCCAATTATATGAAGAATAGTACATGGGTACAAAAATTTTCCAAGTTTTCATAAAATGAATAATAATGTCTACTGTCGTCTGAGGAAACAGAGTTGAAAGACCAAAAAAAGCAGGGCAGGGCATGAAATGATGATGTTGCTAACTAGTTTCATGAAATAAGAAGCTTTAACCTTATATAAGATTTTAAATATATTTAATCTATCTATATAGACTTAGATTTTATATATTTATGCATGTAAATATATATTTCACAGATTTCATTATTCAAACTTCCTCATATGGTATAATTTTCTTTAAAAATTGAGAGGCACCTGGGTGGCTCAATCGGTTAAGCATCTGCCTTCAGTTCACAATCCCAGGATCCTGCATCAGGCTCCCTGCAGGTGGGAGGGAAGTCTGCTTCTCCCTCTCCCTCTCCCTCTCCCCCTGCCCCCGCTTCCCCTCCCCCTGCTCATGCTCACACTCTCTGTCAAATAAATAAATAAAATCTCTTGGGAAATGGGTTTTTGTTGAGTTTATTATTCAGATTTATATCCCCATGGGATTTGAGCAAAGGCTGAGAAATTTTATTAATGCCTAAAATATGGTTCATCTTACTACAGTGACATGAATGCCAAAAAAAGAGAGCCAGATATTGCATTTTTCATCAAATATTGAAATAGAGATTATCTAGTAAATGCAATTTTTTTTCTAGGAGCTTATGGGAAGTGATCTGTATGTATGTGACAGCTATCTGCGCATCCTTCCATTTGTGTGTGTTTATGTATATATTTGCACCTATTTTAACCACAATGCTGTCCTACTTTCAATGTCCTGAGCCTCAGGCAAACTGACCAGAGCTCCTCCACTGTCTAGACATCACTCAGCAGGCCACGTGAGGCCATGTAAAGCATGGTGACTTGACAATCAGAAAGCAGACACCCATGACCACATACTCTTGTTTCCCCCTCTCCTGCTGTCTTAGGCGTCCTTTGATGCCATTCATGTAAAAATTTTGGGCTTATTCTTCCAGAAATTCCACAGGTTTTTAATCATCTCCCTCTCCAATAGCGTACACCTGCTCACCTACTTCCTTACAACGAAGATGCTGCCTTCTGTCTCTCATGAGCCTGTCACCTTGACAACCTTCTGTGCCTCCCCTGTTCCTTCCCAGTTTCGTATAAATTCCCAGCTGCTCAATACAATGTGAGGGATGACAGTATTTCATGTTGTACGAATTTCAGCGTAGTCCTAGTGAGAATATTAAAAAAAAAAAAAAAAAAAAAAACAAGGATACAGGTTAAAGCAGCAGTTCTCAAAGGTTTGGGTTCTGTACCCCTCCCCACTCTTAAAAACCTGCTGAGGATCCCAAAGAGCTTTTTATTTATGTGAATAATATCTACTGATTTTTTTTTTGGGATTGGAAAGTAAAACTAAGAAATGTTTAAAATATTTATTGATTCATTTCAAAGATAACCATTGTAAACCCATACCTGGTAACATTAATAATATATTTGTGAAGAAGATATATTACATTTTTCCACCGTGAAAGAAATTTAGTGAGAAGAATGCCATTGTTTGCAATTTGGCAAAAAGGTTTAATGTCTGATTCAAAAGCCAAAATTAAATGTAACTTCTTGATTCTCTTCCCTGCTTCTGCAGTTAATCGCTTGTGATATCACTTGTCATACAGATTCTGGAAAACACTATGTGCTTATGAGTGAAAGTGAAAGGAGAATATGGTCTCACAATTTAACCTCACTGATTGTGGGTTCTTTTATACTTTGTGTGGCGTAACTGTGAAAACATCTCAGCATCCCTCAGCCATCCCTGGATTTCATTGTAGGAGTTTCTAGAATAAAGACCCTGAGAAAGGAACCAATGAGAGTACAGTGCAATGCCTCCTAAAGGTGAAAAACAGAATTCTTCCGAAGTAAAAATAATTTCAGGGACTCTTCAAGGATTACTTAAATTATCTCCAATATAGTGTAAATAAAAACCAAAAAGTCAGTGGAAACTTCATTGCATAAGCACATGGACAACTATTAAATTGAAATTTAAGATTACAAAGGAAATATAAACAAAAAATAAAATTAAAATTCTTAACACTGACTTAATGTGACAGATGATTTTTGCTGAGACAAAATCATCCCTTCTCACACAACTATAATACTCACTGTTCCAGCAGCAATGTTTGTCCGCACGTATGTCCTATCATGTGCCGTGTGTAACATCCTCCCCTCTCTCTCTCACGGCGCACAAAATTGGATAAATCACATCATTAGTTCAGTGCACATTCTCATCATTGATCCATTCCTAGCCCTCTTTTATTTAGTTAGGCGTTTCATTTCCACAGTGTTACAAATGAGAGTAAACCCCTCACTCAAAAGAAAACCTAGGATTCTAACAGTTTACTCTGACAATACAACCTCCTGTGCTTATTTCCTAGGCTCCTCCTACCTGTGGCAACCATCATCCAAATTTCTGTACTTATGATCATTTTTGCCTTTTAAAAGATGGTTTTATTTCATATGCATAGTTTTATATATTTCTAAAGAGGTTTATGTATTTCTAAAAACTACATATTTTATTTCTTATTGTTTTTAATTTCATAGAAGGGGAAATACAATATACATATAATATTTGGAGACATTTTCTCCTTTAATGTTATATTGCTAATATCCATCCATATTATGTGGATGGATTTTTGCTGCATGGTGCTGCACATTATTCATTTTAACTACTGTATAATATTCTATTGTATGAATTTCACAGCAGTTTATCCACCCACTTTTATATTGACAGGTATTGGCTTATTTCCAGTATCCTCACTATCAAGAACAGTACTGCTTTGAACATTCTTATTCACATCTCCTACTACCATTTTTCACTATTCAAATAAGAGCAAAATTATAGCATGTCTGATGTTACATCCTCTTCATTTGGCTCAAAAACATTTATATAATAAAGAGTAGAGATTTATTGAGCATTTATTAAAAGGCAGACAATTTTCTAATATCTCAACACATATCAACTCCTTCAATAGTCACACCAACCTTATGAGTTTGGTAGTATCATTTTCTCTATTTTTTAAACAAGGACACTAGCAATTAAAAGTTAGAATGAGTTCTATGAGATATCGCCAGGATTCAAATCAAGGCAGTTGGGTTCCAGAGCATGTTCTTTAATTACAACCAGCATTAATTCTTTTTAACTCACAAAAATAACTTGAGGCAAAAAAAAAAGAAATGAAATTTCAAGGCAGTCCTCAATTAATAAGGGGGTCATCCAGATAAACCAGACTATTTTTATGATAATTATTTTAAGTTAGAATTGAAATGAAAGTGAACATTTTAAAATTTGTATATAGTTTTCTGAACATTCTGAAAATATGTCTGTAGACTCCAGTTTGAGAAAAATGTTATCAAAAAACGACTGGTTGGACCGTCACTGTAATCTAGGACTTAAATTAATTGTAAGTGGTAGAAATGCAATGGGAAGTGGCACATCAATAAGGTAATTTGTTGGCTCACAGACTTGGCAGGATGTGGAGTAGTCAGATTTAAAAAAAGAAATATTGCAGGAGAAACAGTCAAATCTGCAACAATAGCTGCAGACTTCAACACCCTTTCAACAATTAATAGAATAAGTAGACAAAAAAATGCACAAATAAGGAAGAATTCAACAGCATAACCAGTTAAAAGGATCTAATTAACAGGTATAAAACACTCTTGTATAAATTATTGTATAAAATACAATAATAATTCTTCATATTAAAATCAACTGGTCTATTTTGCATTTTATATTAATTAATCTTTCACTGAAGAGTGATTCCATAACATCATGGAAAACATTTGAAAAATGTTGATTCATTGAGTTATCCAAATCTTCCAAATGTTGATACATTTCATTGTGCAACAGAAAAAATTACATTTGTTATTATCAACCCCAACCTTTAAGCAAAGTCTTTAAGCTCTGGCAAAGATACATTTTCCAAAATTGTAATTTTGCTTCAAATGTTGTTATTTATTACTGGCAACAAATACTGTTATTTATTCTCCTTGAAATCACAGCCCCACATTGTTCATTTTCTAGAAAATATCTGCCAAATACCTAAGTCTACATAACCACATTTTCTCTGCCAGTAATTTTTTTTCAAGTAAAAAGGGAGTTGCATGGAAAACAGCAATTTCAGCTCACAACTTGAACAATTGCACAAGTGCTTTTCCACATGACAATAATATTTGAGTTTGCAGAAGTGCTTCATGAGTGCTTTGCATTTGGTCACACAGAACGTGAAAAAATGGGTTTTCAAATATCAAATGTAATAAAGTTATTTTTATTGATAATCTGTGACATTCTTAAGTAAAAATGGCATTAAAATTTTTATACTGTGAGTGTATGGCTATAAAAAAGACAATGATTATTAATACAATTTGGTTCCTTTATTCATATCAATGAAGTTAAAACCAACAGTTTTATTTATGATTTCTTTTGTGCCATCAATACAAATGGCAACACAGTGAAAAGGGCAAATAATCTCTTAGTATTATTTATTAGTTTTGACTTCATGAACCCTGTGAAAAGGTAAGAGATGGTCAGGATTCTAGGGACCACATTCTTGACAGCCCCTGCTCTGTTAGAACAGATATATTTTGCTTCTTTAGTTTAACTAGTGTTTCCAAGCTGTTAGAACAGTAACCAGCACATAGTAGGTAGTCAATAAATATTTGCTGGAGAAAGGATGAATGGATGAATGAATTATCCTGTAGACATTTGGTTGAAATTTCTTTACCACTCTAGAAACATACAAAGACTAATAATTCATCCATAAATTAACTAATTTATCTTTTTAAATAGTGACTAATCCCTGAAAGGAGAATGAAGAAATAGTTCTAGTTTGAGCTCTAGTCTATAAAGTTGGATGCAGATAAAGAAGTATATATAATACGAATACAAAACAGATATATCCACAAGGAATCATAGAAATGGTGGGGGTTTTTTCTTATCTCAAACTTCCATGCAAACCCAAAGGGAGATGGTAATAACACTTTTATATTAAGGTGAACCAGATGATAAGTTCATTATTAAAAACATGGGCTTTATGGTTACTTTACAAGAATCTGTTAAACCAGATCATTTCAGGGGAGAAAGAAAGAGAATATTCATAACAGTATTCCTTTGGGATGATTACTCAAACTTTGAATACAATTATTATGAATATCTTTATTTTTGTTATAGATTAAATGCCAATAAACAGCACTGCATGATATTTTATTCTTTAATAAATTTTGCTCATATTTTTATTATAAAACATGCCACTTCTTCACCTAAAACATAGGGTAAGTCAGTTACATAAAGTAGCTATAAGAATAAAAAACAGGGGAAAAAAAGAATAAAAAGCAGGATTCAAAATCTTCTCCTTTGAATAGTCATCTATCATTCAGAGGCAGCAGGATATAGTCAAGAGTTTGGGGTTAGAAGGAATGAAATCAGAATTGAATCCCAGCACCATTCTTTTCCAGCTCTCTAAGTCCTTGGGTGAGGTTTTGTTGTTGTTGTTGTTTTTGTTTTTGTTTTTTTTAATCTAATCCTGAGTTCCCTCATATATAGAAGGGAGATCACAAAATTAATTTCATTTCAAAGAACTTTTGTGAATTTCCAACGAAGTCATGGATGTGAAAGTGGCCTACAAATTGTAAGGAAAAATCAATTGATAGTATTGTTTATAACTATTTTTCCAACTCAAATTAAGTGTGGTTGTACTTAACCAATCCTCTTAAGTCATAGCAATATCAGAAAAGAGAAAAGGTTTTAATTATGAATATTAACCTAGAGGGAAATGTCTCTTATCTTTGATAATAAAGTATACTGACAATTTAAGTAATCATTTCCTATCTCCAAACTGATGAGCTCTAAATCATGCATGTTCTAAGGCTTCTAATCAAAAGAGGAAAAGAGAATAGTAAAAATCATGATAGCAGATGAAGAAAGGATTAATTGCAATTTACAAGCCACTGGGAAAAAACACCTATTGGACATTTAATAACTACCTACTAAATATGACCACATTAAGGTAATACATTTTATTCTCCCTTTAAAATATCCTTTGCATGTAAAGTATATCTATCTTCCACTTAATTATCTTCCACAGCATGAGATAATTCTTAACATATGCACATGAGAGTAATAACATAGTATACTGTTTATTTGAAAGTAATAGGTACACTAGAGGAGTCTATCATACCGACATACTTTTTAATGTCCAGTGTTTAAAAAAAAAAGGTCTAGAAGATCGTGAATTAGCAATAGTCTATGAATGCTCCAAATACAGTGCTGTTGCAATTACTTAGGATGTCAAATGCATTGGAAATCTTTGCTTTTATTTTATTTGCCTCACAAATGCAGGAGAAAAAGGCTATAGGGATCATTTCTTGTCTTAGTCTGAGCACCCCTGTGGAGAGGATCCAAGCGTGATGTTTCCTTTGAAGTGAATGGAATATCCCCCCTCAGATCAGCTCTGAGGATATATAGAGGAGAACAAGAAGCTGGCTGAATGAAAACTGACATTAGCATTTAAATAAGGCTAGGCTTAAAAGAAAATTTATGCATCAAAAACTACTAAAATCTGAAAACTAAGATACACTTTTTCAGTAATCCTAGGTCAAACCACCTTACATTAGAAGTAGGTCTTTCTTCAGTCTAACACAAAGAAAATAACAATAGAAAATGTTCAAAAAGCTTAAAGCTTAGGTCAGATAGAGGGGATCTACATCATATTGAAATATCCCAGATGCCGAGTATTCCTACTATGGATAAACATAAAAGTCTGGCAACATCCATGGATTGTATGTGTCCCAAATCGTGATTTTTCATTCTGTATATAATACTAGTAGACTGGCAAAGAATAAGACAAAGCACAACAAAAATAACCACCACAAAACACTATTCCAGTTAAGAATTCAAGCATAAATCTTGCTGATGTGAGTAAATACAGCTTAGGAAATATCATCTTTTTTGAATGCAAAATGTATCTGCCATCTATAAAACCAAAATAGAAACCCAAATCAGTTATTTCAGCAGTATCCATCATCTGTCAATCAAACTAGTATTTGAATAACACCAGTGTTCTCGGTGTGTTCAGCTGAGTTTCCTGATTTTGATGTTTATATATAAAAAGATAGCTAACTATATAAGGCAATATATGTTGAACATCAAAAATTCTTTGAAAGAGGAGGATCATAGTAAATTAAGAAGGAAAGGCTTCCTAAACAGTTCTTGAAGGATGAAGAGCATTTACCTCAGCAGAGTAGAATGTTGAGGTCCTGTGTATAGTGGGAAATACCTGAGCAAAGACTTGGAAACAGGAAAGGAGAGTGAGTTTGAAGATAGGTAGAAGACCGAAGGGACTACAAAAAAGGATCCTATCAGATCAAGGAGGAAAGGAAGGTTGGGATTAGAATGAGGCAGTCTCTCTGGCCAGATCTCTCATGCCAAGCTATAGATCTAAAGAATTATAATTGGAAGGGCACAGTGGTGTTCATCAGGTCTAAACTTACCACGTAACTCTTGATTGCCTCTCCAAGCACCCATGGCAAATTGTCATCCAGCCTCTGCTTGAAGAATGATGAAAAATTGATGGCCATATTGTTCTGAAATTGAACTCCTTAACTTTTATTTTTTTAAAGATTTTATTTATTCATGAGAGACACACAGAGAGAGGCAGAGACATAGAGAAAGAAGCAGAAACCTCACAGGGAGCCTGATATGGGACTCGATCCCCAGACCCGGGATCATGCCCTGAGCTGAAGGCAGACACATAACCTCTGAGCCACCCAGGGGTCCCGACTCCTTAACTTTCTTAAGTCTCTGGTCATTACCCCTTGCACATATTATGAATTCATACACTGTGAACTCCCAAATTGTGTTCTAATATGACTGAATAACATACTCTTGGTGCTAGAAGACTTCAGGGAATGGAAATGGAGATAGCCAGGAAAGGAGGACATCAGTGGGCTTTGAAAAATGGGTAGTACTTAGGAAGCAGAGAGGAAGGGGATGGATTCTAGGCAGGAAGATATTAGGAGCAAAAGTTCCAGGGCAAAAAAGAACATATATTAGGGAGAAAAAACTGCAAAGATTAGCCCTATTTTAGCCTAGATTTTTCAGTGAGAAGTGGTAAAATTTTTGACTCTAAAAAAGATGTCAGAAGAGTTTGGATTTGTTGATGTAGACAATAAGTCACTATGGTAAGTTCTTGAGTAAAATTAGCACTTAGAATGTGAGGGAAACAGGCTGAAAGTAGCATTTTTAGGAAGACCAAGTTAATGGTAGTGGACACGATAGACGGATTTAGAGAAAAACTGGAGGCACAGAAACACCATTTAAGAGTCTTTCTAACTAGAAAAGCAGTAAGGATGAAATTAGCATAAGCACTTTGGAAAACAATTTGGCATTATTTGGTGAAGCTGCACGGCCCAGTGTTTCTGCTCCTTGGTATAGTCCCTAGAGAAACTTCACATATGCACCAGATAATATGTAAATGAATGTTTGCTGCAGTATCATTTGTATCAGTAAAATCCCGGAAACCTCTCAAATATTCATTAAGAGTAGAATAAATGCATCTTAGCATATTCATCAGAGCAATGAAAAGGAGTGAACGATAGCTTCAATACAATTTTGGTGGTAAGTACCACCAAAATACAATATAGACTGGAAAAAATAATTCACAAGAGAATTTTATAGATTATCTTGCTAATTATATATACATATGTATTTATATATCCACATGCGTGTACATAAATTCTCTTGTGAGAATTTTATATATTACCTTGTTTATTATATATACACATATTTAAATATGTGGTTATGTGTGTATACATGCATAAATTCTTTTCTGAACTGTTTGTGAGTTTTTATAAATTTAAAAAAACATATAAAGCAGCTATATTTTGTTTAGGAATGCATAAAAGCATGGAATACCTATAAGGGATGGTAGAAGAATGATAATAAAGTTCAGGATATTATTTACCTCTGGAGACAGGAGAGTATGGCTGAGGAGGGCCTTCCTGAGGTTCTGGCAATATTGTTTCTTAATGTGGGTATGTATATCTGAGTTAATTTGTTATTATTTAACAGTATAGGTATATTTTAGGCATCCTTCAGCGGTTGTGCTATATTTCACAAGTTGAAAACTTGAACACAAATAATAGGGATTTGGTCTAGGGTGATCATAGTGAGTATGTAAAGAAATACGTGCATGATGAGATTCACTATTCATTTGTAGGATTACAACAAGAGTTAATTTTGTACTACTAACACCAGTGCAGAGGATAAATCATGCAAACGATGCTGTAACACTATTACACCTGGATTTGGAGTGAATGAATAATAATTCTCAAAGTCTGTTTTGGGTTTTCTGTCAAAGGGTGGCTTGGCAGATGGGATAGAAGTCATGAACTGTTGAGGCGGGCTCAAACATTGTCATCCACTCTGAAGTATGATGCAAGAAGGTTCTCCAAACATGAGCTGCAACATGTTGGCTTTCCATTCTACTCCTCTTCTGTCTCACCAATTGCTGATACCTATTATCGACTAGTTATAAACATTCTCTTTCACTTTTCCAAATTATTGAAAACATGACAGAAATATTTCTGAAAAAGGAAGATTTATGTTTCCCTGTGATATTGTGGTTTGCAATAAGAAATATATATATTATATGTACATATTATATATATTGTACATATTGTACAATATACAATATATGTATTGTATGTATACATATAATGTATGTATATACGTACAATATATGTATATTTGTACATATTGTATAATAAGTACACATTATATATAAATATTATATATATGTGTGTGTATATATATAATAAACATATATACTGTCTCTCAGGTGACCAAAATATATTTCTCATATTCTCATATATGTATGTGTAGTCTTCATCCACAATTCCTGGCTCACGGCTCCCCAAACCCTCAAGCATTTTCTGAGCAATAACAGCAATGAGAACATCTTGTAATATTTGATCTCTCGTCCTCAGTTCCTGAAGATGCTGCAGAGCCATGAAGGTGAAATAGGTGTCTTGTCACTCACAACAAGCCCCTTTCACCACAACTGAGTTTATGTTAATTCAGTGATGTTTGGAAAGTACTTCAGGATGGGGGCTGGTTGCCAGGAGGACCAACCATGATTAGAGGGTTGGAACTTTGAGTCCCACTGCTTAACTTCTGGGATGGGAGAGGGGATGGAGGTTCAATCAGTCACCAGTGACCAATCAGTTAAATCAACCATGCCTATGTAATGAAGCCTCCGTAAAACCCTAAAAGGAAGGGCTTCAGAGAGCTTCCTGGTTGGGGAGCCAGAATGTTTCCTTGTGCCACGTTGCCAGGTCTCAAGGACAGAAGCTCCTTTGTTTGGGATTCACCGTATATACCTCTTCATCAGACTGTTGATTTGTATTTGTTAATATACTTTGTAATAAGTCAGCACTATAGCGAGTAATTAGATTTCCTGAGTTCTTGCAAATTAAGTGAATCCAAGCTGGGGGTCACTAGAACCTCTCTGATTTACAACCAGTTGATCAGAAGCACAGGCCAATATGGACTTGTGATTGGCATCTGAACTAGAAGGTGGTCTTGTGAGAATGAGCCCTTTATTTTTGGAATCAGATGCTAACTCCAGGTAGACAGAGTCAGAATTGAGTTGAACGGGGCTGAATTTTCAGACACTTGTTGAGAATTGTTTGTTGGTATGGGGAGGACTCCACATACACAAGTTGAATTTGGGGGTCCAGGAACCTAATATGCTCTTTCCTTCTCTCTCTCCCTCTTAATGTTATTTTCTTCATCCAATATTTATTCAAACTAAATATCGATTCCATACAAGGTACTGGGAGCCAAAGGTAAAGGGACATGGGTCTTAGCTTTCATTCAAGATCCAGTGGATGTATTGCTTTTCCATCATTGGTTATAACGAATTACCACAAGCTTAGGACCCTGCAATACAAAATTATTTTTATCTTATAGTTTTATAGGTCAGAAATCCAAAGCGGGTCTCAGCCCAAATCAAAATGTGGCAAGGCTGAGATCCTTTTTGAAGGCTTAGCGGTGTATCCATCTTCTTGCTCCTCAAGGTTATTGACAGACTTCAGTTTCTTGAGGTTGTAGGACTGGGGATCATATTTCCTTGCTGGCTGTTGGCCAGGGCTCATTCTCAGCTTCTAAATCCATGTGCACTCTTTGGCTTATTGCTCCCTTCATCTTTGAAGTCCGAAATGGCAGTTAAGTCTTTGTCATGGCTCATCTCGCTGGCCTCCTCTTCCATCCTGGAATCTCTCCAGCTCTCTTGCCTTCCTCATCCACTTTGAAGGACTCATGTGATTAGACTGGGCCAACTCAGGTATCCCAGGAAAATCTCCCTGTCTTAATCATATGTGCAAGTTTCTTGCCATGTAAGGTAACAGCCTCCAGGGTTTATGGTGTGGACATTTTTGGAAGCCATTATTGTGCCTACCACAATGGATTTTTAAAAAATTATAAAATGAAAACCAAAAGCCACATACTTCCCAATGTGTAGCCATGAACTAGTGATTAATGGTGCAACCATGGTAAGAAAGGATAAGAACTATCATTTGATTCAGTACATTTTTCTTTTCTTTTCTTTTTTTTTTTCTTTTTTTTTTTGGCAGGAAGACAGAACAATGCAATTAAGTGCAATTAAGTGAGGGGCAGAGCACAGTGCCGGACACATAGTAAGCCTTCAACAAATAGGTGATCTCTTGTGACCCAATGCTGTCAAATCCCATCCTCAGATGCCTTCTTTTTAGTACTCAAATGGTTGGCCAATCCCCCACCTCGCTGGAATGGTAGGAAGGGCTGCCTTTTACTATGTTTCCCTTCCCAGACAATTTAATGGTTATTCAGTATTCCACACTCATTCCTCAGATTCCTTCTTGCCTCTCCCTCTGCACTGCCACCCCTGGGTGCTCTGCAGGTCACACCACCATCATTTCCCTGCTTCTGTAGCTCTTACAGATGTCTCTCATAGCTGTTTCCTAAGCATTAACCCCTTCATTCTCCAAAACTCAGCAAAGTTAGGACATGGAGATGAGGAAATGGATACACTGCAGACAGGGAAACTCATAACTGGATCCATTACCTGTACAACTACACGATCATCCACCTCCTGACCATCTCCCTTTGGTTGCTTTGCTTCTGGGCCCAAAGTGACTGCCACTTCGACCAATCCTTCCCTCCCTGCTTCAGGTGTCCAGGCATTCAGTGTTTCAACTGTCCTTTCCTGAGGAGGTTCAGGCCTTGATCTCAGGAGAGTAAAATACCCATTGATGCCTCTTCCCAACAGCAAATGCTTCCACAAAGGGCAAAGGCAGAGTGTCTGGCTGCCCAGGCCTCAAGAAAATGCTGGCATTTAAAAATACTTGGTTTTGGGGCAGCCTGGGTGGCTCAGCGGTTTAGCGCTGCCTTCAGCCCGGGGTGTGGTCCTGGAGACCCGGGATCGAGTCCCACGTCGGGCTACCTGCATGGAGCCTGCGTCTCCCTCTGCCTGTGTCTCTGACTCTCTCTCTCTCTGTCTCTCATGAATAAATAAATAAAATCTTAAAAAAAAAATACTTGGTTTTGGTAGCCATCAATATTTTAGAAACATAGGGGGCTGATCCCAAAGTACTTCCTTGAATGAATTTGTGCACTTTTTTTAATAACCTCATGATATTTTCAAAGAAAACTTGCAGTCTTGGCTAACCCCTCACTGTGTACCAGAAAAAGACCCAGAGAGGGGAACTGATGTGCATGTCACACAACTCAGGAGCAATAATGCACAAAATGAGAATCAGGTATTCTGACTTCCTGAATTCTACTTTGAAAAGTTGGGTTTTTTGTTTTTTGTTTTCTTCTGTTCAGGATAAAAACAAAAAATATTAACACCCTCTGTAGTTTTCTTGCTGTTAAATCAGACTGGAAAATCTATGGCATTCTTTACATACGTGGGGATTTTTCTTATGGGAACCAGATCTCCAATGCCATCTCACTAGGAACCTAAAATAGAGATGCAAATCTACAGGTGCAAAATGAAAAGAAAATACAAATTTGGGAAAGAAAACTATTCGTGTAGTAAATATATTTCATGTTCAGTTTTGAAGTCACTGAAAAGAACCAAAATGCTTAACAAAGGATGCAGACTATGCCTTTTGAAAATAATATTGATCTTTTCCCAACAATATTACATGCTTCTTTTGAAAAGTTCAGAAAAGTATAATGCATCTTTTTTTAATTCGGTAAAAGTGAGATCGTATACTCATATTTTCAAAGAATCTCTCAGTCTTTTAATTTCATTTACATGTACTAATAACCCTTCGTATACCTTCTACCTGAAAAATATGTGGGATTCCCACTTTTTTAAATTAAGAAATTGAATTAGTCCATCAGGTGAGAAATTAACTGAATTTCTTATTTAGAAACATCTAAGCTGGTGGAGTCATGTTGGAATTATTATTTTCCAGAAATTACTAGTGACTCAGTGGTTATTCCAGCTTTCATCTCTACCATACCACCTTTCTATACAGCTAGTAACCATTCCAAATAAGGCTTTGAAGAAAAGCAGTATTGGCTTAAATTTTACTTGACGCTATAATCTCTAGTGTCCAGTCAAATACTATGAGTTTATTTAACTGCCCCAGTATATCAATTTCCTATCAACTGATTTCCTCCCACATCCGCTTATTGTGCCTTGCTCTCTCTTATGCCAACAGGCTGAATTGTGAGGGGAAAGTTTTTATGGCTTAAATATGATGCTGTATATAAAACCCATTGTGTATTTTCTTCCAGGTTAAACTATTTTAATTCCATAAGCATATTTAAGATACTAAACTACTTACAGGAGATTGCTGGCAGCATTTTAACACTCCTTTTTCTGAATCAAATATTTTGTTCTTCATTAGTGCTGAATCTACTTAAAATTGATGATCCTGGCTGTCCTTGTTTCCAAACCCTGGATTTTACAGAAAGAATTAATTATACCATGTATCTGTTTTTTAATGGCTAAATTGGATAATGGTTTAATAGCTCAAGGGGATTACTTGTGGGAATTTCAGACTTGTAGGATTCAATTTCCCCCAAGTCTATTTTCTTACAGTGATCTATGGCTTTGATGCCAGGAACAAACTCACCAAAACCAGGGTAGGTCAGGGACTTTTCACCTTGAGCTGGCCTCGCCATCTTAGCCAGAAACAGGTAGAGACAACATAACTTGGTAAGAAAAACTTACCTTGTCGAGCCAGGTTAACAACTTTGAGTTGAAAAAAAAGAAAAGAAAAGAAAAGTGAACAACTGCACCTATCTGGGAGATCAGTTCATATTAAATAGTTTATTTAAAAACAATAGCTTTCTTTTTATTTGCTAGGTGTTTACACTCTACCAAGGGCTGCCAGGCTGCAAATAAAAACCACTTAGGGATTTACCTGAACGCCTGTCCTCAGGCTCCACCCCCAGAGAGTCTTGATTATGTGGCCCGAGGCAAGTTTGAGGCAACAGGATTTTTAAAGCTCCCCAGGTAATTTTAATGTGCAGTCAGGGCTGAGAATCACTATGTCAAGGTAGTAAGACTGAAATGTATTTTTCTCCTCCGAATAAAGGGATTGCGTGAAATTAGAGGGACCAGTTCCTGGGGAATGTGGGATATATGAATCATAATTAGGCCCTCTAAGTGTCAACCACAGTCTGGGCAGGGAACACCTGTGGAGCCGAGGATTAGAAATGAATGATGCCCTTTGTACTGCAATGATAATACATTCTACTCTCTGAGAAGCTATTAAGATATTTCTCTTCAGAATTTTTTTAAAAAATCTATTTTAAAGGGTCTCAAGTAATATGAGGTATTCAAGAAAGCTCTGTGTACTTAACCTGGCAGGGCTTTCGGCAAAATATTTGGCTTTTTTATTTATGTGTGCATCATGCAGCGGAAGAGGGGAGAATGGGAGTTTTCCAGAGAAATGAAAAAGAGGTTCCACATTTGCATTACATCAAGAAAGTTTGATTTGGCCTAACTATCTCTTATTGCACTTTTCATATCTTGAGGTCTATTCGATGCATAAATTTCATTAAAAGTCTAGCCTCATTTAAATGATAATTTACGTCCTTAGAATGCCATTTCCAGCCTTGTTCTTCTGCACACCCCTGGAGCTGATCAGACTGTGGTGATCCCTTTGTTTTCAAAGGAAACTTCATGTTCACGTTCTCTCTACAGGGGTTAGTAGAGGAAGACAAGAAAATAGTTCCATAGTGTTTCTGCCAGTTAACGGGGAACATTTTCCCTCCTCCATATATCATGATAGGTAATTGAATTAGTACTCCAGTAGGAAAGGGTTTGCTATTTCATACTCCTATAGTTTTTTCTTAACACCATGAAATTAAAGACATGCCAGCATGAAGCTGCATATTCCTGATCACTTTCAAATAAGCAATGTAGTATATTATTTCTTTTATGTGCTTTTATAGCACATGCTGTGCAAGATAATTGACTCCGTGACAGATGTCTGTATTTCCGGGGAAAATTTATTTGTGAAAGCACACACACATATTACTTTAACATGGCTCTATCCATTACGTGGTCCACAAGGTGCTTTTCGATGACTTGAAAATTGAAATTAATATTTTCTCTTGCCATTCTGTATATGCAGAAGCAAATTTGACTATTTGATATGGCCAATTTGAAGCTTATTCCATTAGGGAATGTAACCTTCTGTTCTCAATCAAGGCTGGGTGCCCTTAGATCTTGCTTGAAGCGCTACAGAATGTGGAAGGATATAGTTTTCTTTCTTTTCAGTGAAGCCCGTAGGCCTGCACATTCCCCATCCACCCAGGATAAGCTCTGTGCAGACTCACCTTCACAACAAAACGGCTATCAGAAAGGTGTAAACTAAAGGAGTGCAGGAAAGATTCTCCATGGGTCTCCCTTTACGCTGCCACTTTCGATCAAAATGCCACTCTTTTCCAAGACCAACTCTGGTAGGCAACGGTATCTGATTTGGTTGAGGTGGACTGGCTTGGAAACCGGCGATATTAGGTGGATGAGGCTGCTGGGAAGGCAAATCGAAAACAGGAAAGATTTATAGAGAATGTCCACTCCACCCGCTCTGTAATCCTGCCTGAGACCAACTCTGCTTCCTTTAAATACACTCTCCCATTCTTTTTAGCTACAAGAACTTTTCAGGGGGAAAAACTGGACCTTTTATCCTCACCGGGTGAGTGGACACTTTTTTTGTCATGAGACTGTACCATTTAGTTAAAATCAAAATGACTAACACCTACAGAGGGATTACCATTTTCAGAAAGGATGTTAAGTTTAACAAGGTTCCATTTCACAGGTCATTTTTCTTTTAATGAGCAGACAAGGAGAAACTTCTCATTGGGGCAGGTCTCTACTAGCTGCTTGACCTTCCAGTAGCTTAGCCTTTTGTGTCTTAGAAGAATTAAGGGAAGGAAAGGAGATTTTTATCATTAAACTTTTATTTATTTATTTATTTAATCATTAAACTTGACGCAGCCTCTCCAAAACCCAAAGTGGGACACTGGGGACTGCTTCTGTAAGGACACTTCTGGAGTGTGGAGCCAACCTCAGTGAGGTGGAGCCCTGAGGTCAGGAGAAAGGAGTCTTTTCACCTACCAAGTGTGGGTGGGTGGTTGGCTCCCCTCCAGAAAGACATGCTAAGCTTGTGTGTGCCGGGTGGCCTGACTGCACACAGACTAGAACACCCTAAGGCTGTAATGTCTGACTTCTGGCCTTGTGGGGGCTTCCTCACGCAGACTGGTTCTACGTCAGCGCCGCTGAAGCTGTGGCCGTGCCCACCAGAACCTCCAGAGTGTGAGAGAAGGTTGCCAGCAGATAATATTGAAAGTGTTGTCCCAGCCGTTCTCCCACATTTTAGGCCAAAAACGTGGCCACTCACTGAACAGAAAATTTTTATCTTGACCTAAAAATACATCAAATTGGGCAGGCCGGGTGGCTCAGAGGTTTAGCGCCACCTTCGTCCCAGGGCATGATCCTGGAGTCCCCAGATGGAGTCCCGCATGGAGCCTGCTTCTCCCTCTGCCTATGTTTCTGCCTCCCCGCCCCCTCTGTGTCTCTCATGGACAAATAAATAAAATCTTTAAAAAAAAAACACATCAAATTGAACTTAAAAATAACAACAACCACAGTCTTAGGACTTCTGTCCCTCCCCACTTCCTTCTTGTCTCATCCAAAGTGATTTACTAATTTAAGGGAGGGTTCCCAGGGCTGGCTTTAGTTAATAGGCCAGGCCGGGAGGGAGGGGTGAGGGAGCCAGACGGTGCCTAGAGGGAAACGGCAGCCAGGCCAGCTGTAAACTGACTCAGCTCTACTTTCCAGCGACTCCTCAATGACCAGTCACTTTCCAGGATGGCTGAGAGCTTGGGGTCATCGGCCTTCCCAGGAATTTAGGTTGGGAAGTGGGACTGGGGAAGGCATGCGCTAGGTCCTGACCTTTATCAGTGACTGTCCCTGTCCACCGCTTCCTGGGGGGAGTCTGGTGGCAGGTGCTCCAAACTTTCCAGTCTACCCACTGCAGGCAGTGGTGGGGTCCCCACGGAGAGCTGGGTTTTCCTTTCTGGGAGCTCCCCTCTGGCCAGAAGCCTTGGCCTCCAGTCCTTCCAGCATTTTTCGGGCATGTTCATTGGGTTTGCACTTCCCTGCGCTGCCCTCGTGCACTGGCTTCTCCTTCACCTTCCTTATGGTTTGTCCTCGCAGCTCGCCCTTCGCTCCCCAGCTCGCCAGCCCCCCAACCCGAGGCCCCCGGGGGCGCTCGGCTATCCGGAGGAACCAGAACCCGGGTCGGGATCCGCGCTGTTAGCAGGGATGGGAGAGGTCGGGGGAGGGAGGCTGGGATCTGGGGAGGAGACACGCGGCTGGCGCTGGGGAGAGCACCACCCGGGGCCACCGGGGAGCGACCTGCCGGGGGCGCACGGCGCCAAGCGCTGCCCTCGGGCGGGGCGCGCCCCGTTCGCGCGTGGGGTCAGTCACACGCAGCACGCCGCCCGCCGCCCGCGGGTCGAGAACCTTCCAGCTGGAACTTCCCAGATTCCCGGCACCCTGTCTTCTCCCGCTTTCGGGTGAGGCTCGGGGGGAGTTGGCCCCGGAGTTCCGCACCCGCATTCTCGGGGCGAAGAAGTCGGAGGGCGCGCGCTGGGCGCGCTGCGGGTGTCGGAGGAAGCTTTGGGGGTGCGGGAGGATGCGCCGGCGGACGGGAGGAGCTCGGCGGGGACGCGGGGGCCCCCGGGCTGGGGTGCGGGCAGGAAAGCCCCGCGAAGCCCTGGGCGAGGCCGCCTGGATGCAGGGCCGGGGCTGCCCCTTCCCGCAGGTCAACCCCGGCCCGTCTGCACGGTGCGCGCGGTCCCCGCGGGGTTCCCGAGCGCGGGGGGGGTCCCCGGTCCCCCGGGAGGGTCCTCCCCTGCTCGCGCCGGAGGACGACAGTCGGACATTTTCCTCGGCCTCGCTCGCGGCAGCCGGGGTGGCCGCCGGGCAGGGCTGCGTGAGGGGCCCGGGGCTCGGGCGGAGCCAGAGGACACTTCCCCCCGGCCCGGGCTGCCCGGCCGGTCCGCCCGCAGGAGCCCCGGGAGCCGCGCGCGCGCCCCGGAGGTCGCCGTGCGGGGGGACCCGCTCCCACCCCCCGCGAGCCCGAGGGGGCGGGGCGGGGGCGGGGCGCGCGGGGGGCGGGGCGGGGGGCGGGGCGCGGGGGCGGGGCGCGGGCGGCCGGGAGCGCGGAGCCGCCCCGCGGGAGGGCCTGCGAGCCGCGCCCGGGAGCAGAGGGCGAGCGGCGGACCCGGCCGGGCCCGCGCGCCGGGAGGAAGGCGCCCCGCCGCCGCCGCCGCCGCCGCTCCGCGTGCTCAGCCCGTCCCCGCCCCGGGAGCCCGCGCCCCCTAGCTCCGCCCGCCGCTCCGCCGCCCGCAGGCTCCGGCTTCCGTCCCGGACTGCGCCCGCGGCCGCCAGGTGGGTGCCGGCGCCCTGGCCGCCGCGCGGGGTGGGCGGGTGGGGTGGGGGCGCGAGGGGCTCGCGAAGTTGGGCAGCTGCTGGCCCGGCCGGGTGCGCGCCCCCCCCTCCGCGTCCCCCCGTGTCCCTCCGCTTCTCCCCGCGTCCCTGCCTCCCCCCGGCTTCCCGGCGCGTCCCCCGCGTCCCGGCGCCCGAGGCGGCTGTGGATCCCCCGGCTGGAGCGCCGGCAGCCGCGCGCCTCGGCCCGGGAGGGTGGCGGGTCCCACCCGGGTCCCACCCGCCTCCCCCGCCCCCGCGGCCGCCTCGGGAGGGGACCCTCGCCCCCCGGCTACGTCTGTGCCAAGTTGGGGAAGTCGCGGCCCCGCGGGCCCCCGAGGACTAGTCTCGGGGAGAGGAAAGGGGGAGACCTGGGCCCGCCGCGCGGGGAGGGGCGCTGGAGCCGGGGAGCGACCCGGTGCCCCGAGGTCGGTGGGGAGATACCCTCCGTGCGCCCCGCCCGCGCCCCCGGGGGGACCCGCGCCCCTTCCCGCCCGGGTGCCCGTGAGGGGGGTGACCCGCGCCCCTGCCCGCCCCGGCGCCCCCGGGGGGACCCCGCCCGGCCCGCGGCTGGAGTTGCGCGGGGACGGGGACGGGGACGGGGACGGGGACGGGGACGCGAGTCTGCCCCCCCCTGCTGCTGGCGCGGCCCCGGGACGAGCCTCGGGCGCTGGGCGCTGGGCTCTGGGCTCTGGGCGCTCGCCGCGCCTGCACCTGTCCCTTGGGAGGACCCCGAGGGCGGCCCCGGGGGTCCCTCGGCGGGGGCCGGTCCCGTGCGCCGCCCGAGCTCAGGTGTGGGCTGAGCTGGCGTTGGGCCCCGGGGTGGTTCGGCGGGGAGTCGGTTGGCATCAGGGCTCCCGGGTCCGCACCTGGTCACTAGCGTCTCAGAGACCAAGTGGTTTCTTCCCCGCGGGACCCAGAGGGCCAAGCGCGCCCCCGGCTGCGGGTGGGCCTGGGGTTCACCCGGCAGAAGCCCGGCCCGGCCCGCGCCGCGTCGGGGACAGCCTGGGTGCTTCCGATGGTCGCCAGCCTTCTCAATCTCTTCTCCTGAAATTTAAATGTTTTCTCCTGATTTTAACAGTTCAGGAAGCAGACCTTCATGCTCGTGAGTAAGTTGAGACGTTGAGCTCGGACAAACGAGCTGTGCCCCATCGTTTGCAAATTTTCAGTTTAAAATCCTAGGGGAGAGGGAGGGGGTAAAAAAATAAAAGAAAATAAAATCACAGGCACCAGAAGCTGTGTTAGCACCGTTCTAAGTACCGTGTGAAGAAAGCGACTAAAAGGGCTAAGAAAGTCAGCTTTAGACTTGGTTTTATTTTATTATTTTTTAAAAGATTTTATTTATTTATTCATGAGAGACACAGGCAGAGGGAGAAGCAGGCTCCATGGAGGGAGCCCAATGCGGGACTCGATCCCAGGTCTCCAGGGTCAGACCCTGGGCCCAAGGCAGGCGCTCAACCCCTGAGCCACCCAGGGATCCCCTAGACTTGGTTGTAAATGGTGAGTCCTGTCATTCCTGAATTCCTCATTTAATAGAAATTTCATAAGTTCCTGTATTGTACAATATGTTGTGCCAGGTGCTTTCAAAGACAAATGTAAACTATATTCCTTGTGGTAAAGAGGCTTCCAATCTAAATTAGAGAATAATGTTTTTATTTCATGCTCTCATATGAACATTGCATAGAGTCTAATGATGACATACGACAGGTGGAATGATAGCAGGAATATGTTACGGGAGGCCCTTTAAGATCATTATTTGGGGGATCCCTGGGTGGCGCAGCGGTTTAGCGCCTGCCTTTGGCCCAGGGCATGATCCTGGAGACCCGGGATCGAATCCCACGTCGGGCTCCCGGTGCATGGAGCCTGCTTCTCCCTCTGCCTGTGTCTCTGCCTCTCTCTCTCTCTCTCTCTCTCTCACTGTGTGCCTATCATAAATAAATAAAATTAAAAAAAAAAAAGATCATTATTTGGAAAAAAAAAAAAAGATCATTATTTGGTGAATCTGCCTAACAGATTGAAAGAAAAAGTTTGGCTAAACAAGTGTTTTCTGAAGTGAAATCTGAAAGGCTCCTTCAAATGGGAGGCGTTCTTGGTAATTAAGTAAATTCTGCATTTTTTGGGTGAAAACTCAGAAGAGCATCTGTACATGTGTGATTTGATCATCAAATGTTAAAAGCTATAGAAAAAAAAAGCTATAGAAATTTCCGTTCTAATTCACTTTTCTTCAGTGAAGAAGTCCATTTATGGCATGTTTTTCTTGGTTCTTTGAGAAAGGAAAATATATTGTAATGCCTAGAAAAAAGTACAGAGATCGAATGTAATATTTTTTAAAGACTTTGTTAGAAAGAACACAAGACGGGGAGGGGCAAAAGGAGAAGCAAAGTCCGCAGGGAGCAGGGAGGCCTATGCAGACTGGATCCCAGGACCCTTGAGATCACGACCTGAGCCAAGGCAGGTACTTAAGATGACTGAATCACTTGGGCACCCCTGAATGTAATATTTTTAAATAACTTGACGCTTGAACACTTGAAGCCTCATGGGCCTTGGCAATTCCAAATCTCTGGAAATTTGACTGCAACAGCTACAAGATTCTTAATGAGAGGTTTTTTGTTTTTTTGGTTTTTTTTTGTTTGTTTTTCAAGATTTAAAAGTTTTTGGCTTGGCATGAAGGACGGGCAAGATTTCCATCAGGAAAAGACTGACTAGGTGCATTTGGTGCAACATCAATGACATCTCTGACTTCCTGCTCCTAGGAGGAATGCATCCATCTGCTGGCCGTGGGTAGAGTTTCATAATACCGGTCCTGAGCTCTGAGAGCTTTGAGTCAGCTCAGTCAGTGAGGCAAGCCAGGTTGAGGGAGATCCTGAGAGAGGTGAAGTTAACTTTAAAACACTTGGCTTTTTTTGCTTAGTACCTTTGTTTTTGTATATGTGAATTGAGATTAAAGATCTGTCACTGCCCTGGAAGCTGTGTGGTTTGGTAAGTAGCCATGAGTCTCAAGCCAGAAAGCTTCTTATGTAAGAACTTTCTTCAACCTTTTAACTCCTTTAACCAGTAAAAGCTAATTGTTAAAACTACACCAAATAGCTTTTTTAAAAAAGGCCCTCAGTTGAAAGTGTATTTAGTCAGCAGTGTTTATTGAACTTCTCTCTTTTTTAAAGATTTTATTCATTTATTTGACAGAGAAGAGAGAGAGCACACGCACAAGTAGGGGGAGAGGGAGATGGAGAGGGAGAGGGAGAAGTAGGGGGAGAGGGAGATGGAGAGGGAGAGGGAGGAGCAGGGAGCCCGATGCGGGGCTTGATCCTGGGACCCTGGGATCATGACCTGAGCTGAAGGCACTTAACCAACTGAGGCACCCAGGCACCTCTGTTTATTGAACTTGTATGTGTTGGACCTTTTCCTAGGTACTGGCGTACAAAATAGTCACAGTCGCTCTCTCATGACCTTAAAAGCCTGGGGAGGCATCCAGACTGTTACACAGAAAATTAGAATCTTGTGTCATTCACGCCATGATAGAAGTAATGCAGAGAACCACAGAAGATGGGATGCTGGGGG
This sequence comes from Canis lupus familiaris, assembly GCF_011100685.1. NCBI lineage: Eukaryota > Metazoa > Chordata > Mammalia > Carnivora > Canidae > Canis > Canis lupus. Next base: position 8,419,889 of record NC_049224.1, on the reverse strand, counting down.
CCTAGGCTGGTGGGGGCCCTACAGTGCATCACCCCATCGTAATGGGTTGGTGGTGGTCAGGGAAGACTTCCCATGACTGCAATAAGACCTGAAGAATGAGCGATAGTTGGCAACTGCAGAAGTTGGGGATTGAAGCATGTTCCAGACCAAGGGGAATAGAGCCTGATGCGTTAAAATGGAAGTCAGGCAGGTAATGTAAAAGAATAAACACATGAGAGCAGGAAGGAGAGGTATGGAACCCCGAGAGCCCAGGCTTTGTTTAAAGAAAACAGTGATACTCAGCTCCAGCCAAGTGGTATCAGGTTGGGATGCAGACCATGTATCACCAGATGCCCTGTTTTTTTTTTTTTTTTTTTTAAGAAAAGCTAACTGTCTAGTGTAAGAGATTGGGGTACTCTGAACTCAAGGTTCCCCTTCTGTAATGCAAATCATTAAGTCTATAGGTATCCCTTTACCCTGTGTGCATCATACTGTGGGAGCTGGGCTTCAAAGAGCTGGTACAACTAGGTTAATACTCCTGCTTCTGCTCGTTTTGTGAGAAGTGTAGCCCCTTGTCCATACTTAGAAGTCTCAGGTCTTCTCCCAGCATCCCTGGAACTGTGGCACGCTTATTTGTTAGCTTGCAAGTAGGGCAAGATCTGAGATACTTTACAATTCTTTAAAGCCACTAGGTACGTTTACATTTACATTTTAGTTCATTAAAATAAAAAATGTTAATACCCCAGTCACACTAGCCCCGTTTTAAGTGTTGGATAGCCGTCTGTGGGCAGTGGCTACTGTTGTGGGGAGAGCAGACACAGAGCATTTCCATCCGTACAGAAAGTCCTGTCAGGTGGGGCTGGTTTCAAGCTTCAGAGTTTTTTTGTGTTCTTGGGTGGGTAGAGGCAAGAAGTTGTTGATCTGGACAGCATAGAAATGATACCTGCTAAATTCTGTATAAAGGAGTTCCTTTATACAAAGGGAATATTCCAGTTTTGGATCATCAATACAGTGTTTAGGCTTCTTGGGACAATAAAAGTAGAAAACGATCTGCAGTGTCGCTTTGGAGACCGGACAGACCAGGACCACGTGGCAATAGAAATTCTGCGTCCGTGGGGCATTGCTCAGTATCACATGGAGAATAGGATCTGTGGCCAAAGGAGCTGGCTTCGGCTTCATCTATCAGCCATGCTGGCCATGGAAGGGACAAGAGCTGCACGTTTGCATGGAGGTCCCGAGCACAGCCAGCCCACCGACACCCGGGCAGGACCTGCTGCAACCCAGCTGTGCCTCCTGGACTCCCGTGGAGGGTGGAGGATGGAGGGCAGCAGGAAGATTTCCCAACTGCTCTTGTTCAGGGAAATTAAGAGGACAGCCTGGAGAAAAGGGAGCTGGCCTCCAAAAAGTCGGGGGAGGGGGGTTGGCTTAGTTACTTGACAGCATAACATTAAGTGACACGACAGGGGTTGGGGGGAAAATGCCAGGAAACAATAAAAACAGCAGGTGCCCTTGGTTCTCAGATGAGGGAAGTTCATCCTGCGGAGCTCCTGGACCACAAGGGCTGGGAAGTGAAAGCGCGACATTATTTCTGTCATTCTTTCTGCCATTCCACAGGCCCAGCCAACAGCCGCTGCAGCCACAAAGGACAGGGTTTTGTTTTGTTTTTAACCCACACTGAGTGTGCGGGTGCCTTGACCATGTAGGTACAGGGTGAGCAAAGCAAAGGATGGTGGGAGGAATCTTAAAAAGTGAAAGTCAAGGGCGGCCTGGGTGGCTCAGCCTTCAGCCCAGGGAAGTGTTCCTAGGGTCCCAGGATCGAGTCCCACGTCAGGCTCCCTGCATGGAGCCTGCTTCTCCCTCTGCCCGTGTCTCTGCCTCTCTCTCTCTCATGAATAAATAAATAAAATCTTAAAAACAAAAAAAGAGTGAAAGTCAAGGCCCTTGTGGAAGAACCATATTACCACCTGCTCTTTCCCTGGATGAGATGCCCTACTAACAATTTCAGAGACTGGGAATTTCATCCACCCGTGTCAGAAGAAACTCACTTTAAAATGCTGCACGTTTCTAGGCTGTACGTAGATGAGGACTAATGCAGATGTTTAAAAATTTGAGTTTTAGCATGTTTTCAAAAGTGAACGTATCCTTCGCAAGCGCTTACGTACACAGTCTGGCCCGAGCCGTGGATAGTCCTACCTCTTGGAACCCTTTCTGAACACAACATGCCTTGAGAGACGTGTTCATGCTGAAGTAGCCTGACGACAGGGTGACGGTTTGCATACAACTGGGGGGCTTCTGCACCGTTGAAAGGAAATTTGTGATGGCTGCACATACCCCTCTTGCTTACACAGCTCAATTTGTTGGCCGACCCTCATTTTCCCGGGTGCTCCCCAAGTTCTGGTGAGCCTCGGGAGAGCCAGGTCAGGGGCTGTCAGGGGCCTTGCATATGTGGCCCACCTAGTGAGATTTTACTCATTTTGGGGTTTTGGTGTTCCTTTGCTAAATGTCCTCTTTTTTTTTTTTTTTTTTTTTTAAGATTTTAGTTATTTATTCATGAGAGACACACAAAGAGAGGCAGAGACACAGGCAGAGGGAGAAGCAGGCTCCATGCAGGGAGCCTGATGTGGGACTCGATCCCGGGACCCTGGGATCACGACCTGAGCCAAAGGCAGACACACTCAACCACTGAGCCACCCAGCCGCGCCCCCCCCCCCTTTTTTTTATTGTGAATTTTGACATCTTAATTCTGTAGGGATGAAAAAGGTTAGTTATCCTCCCTATAGTCAGTCTCCTTACCCCCTCCCATCAGTCTGTTACTGTCTGTTTTTTAGCCTGCTTTCATTTTCCCCTTTCTGTTTTGTTTGCCACAGTTCTTACACACGCTGCAGGCTTGTGCTTCCTTGTGCCCCCATTCTCCTCATATAAGCAGCATGAAATTGGAAATAATCATCGTCTGTTGTATTTCTGAAGATCAGAATTCTCCCCTGTTTCATGCTGCCCTTTCTCAGGCAGGGTGTGGTGAATCATCTTTGGAAAACTGGCTCCAGTAAACCTGGTGGACGCAGTTGAAACTGTGGTGGTGTCCTTCTCAGAAACAAATCCAGGAGACTTGCTGTTTATAGCATGAGTCATTGATGGGTTCAAATGAAAGGAGGTGATAGCAGCTTTTCTTTTTCTTTTCTTTTTTTTTTTTTTTTTGATTTTTTAAAGATTTTATTTATTTATTCATGAAAGAGGGAGAGAGAGAGGCAGAGACACAGGCAGAGGGAGAAGCAGGCTCCATGCACCGGGAGCCCGACGTGGGATTCGATCCCGGGTCTCCAGGATCGCGCCCTGGGCCAAAGGCAGGTGCCAAACCACTGAGCCACCCAGGGATCAGGTGCCAAAGTCAGCTTGCTTTTCATGCACGCCAGTGTTACATCACCTTTTGAAAGAACCCTGGGATAAAGCAAAATAGACAAATGCCCTCTTCCTGAACCTCGGAGAACTTAGGGTGACACAGATTCTGGCTTCAGGTGATTAAAAGGACAACAGTGGAGGCTTGCAAATCAGGCCTCGTCCCGTAACCCCTAATTTCCTGCGTTGTTCCAGAATTTTTAGTGTGTACGGCTCCTGAAGTCATACATGAGTGACTTTAATCAGGAGCAAAAGTGGGTTCTTTCTGTTATATGGCATCCCCTCCCTGGCCCTTGCCTCACTGAGCTATTGGTGTACACCTATCGGACCACAGTAAAATGTATTTAAAACATTTTCCGGGGCGGGGGGGGGGGGGTGCTGAGGACTCTTTGGGAGAATTTTTATAAATGAAAACGCCAAGAAGAAGGCAAGCCTGAAGAGTTTCTTTGCAGAGGCAAATGTTTCCAGAAAGACCGATGAGTCAAGGAGTCCTTAATAGGATATGGAGGTGTAACCTTTCACCTAGTTACCATCATTCCCTAAGTCATAACTCTGTAGTTTTAGCCAATTGTTTGACTGGTTCTGGTCTAGTTCCTTAATGACACAGACTGTCTTCGTCCCATTCTTTTCCAGTCTGCAGGCAGTGCCCTTCCAGGGTTTGCATTGCCCTGAGCTTCCCTGGGTTTCCTTCTGTTTAAATAGCGGTTTATCATTCGTATCTTGCAGATTTTCACCCGTATCTTTGTCTTCAGCTCTTCTTCAAGTACGTGTGGGCAGTCTTGCTACGTGGATTTGATGCCAACTTCTAGCTCTTTGCTTCCTAACAAGGTGCCGCCTTTTTCACTCACTCAGCAAGTATTTCCTCAGTGCCAGCCGGGCCCAAGCACTAGTCTTGCCCCCAGAGATTTGCCAGTGCATGATCTGTGCTGTCTTGGAGTGAAGAGTCCCCCAAATGAGGACAATCATTCATTTCCAAAAACCCACCAGGACTGCTGATTACAGAATTACACTTAAAGGTAAATGTTCCCGAGTGGAGCCACCCAGTGTTATGGGCGTGGGTGACGGGAACCCCAGGAAGTGACACCTGCTTGGTATCTGAAGCAGGAGGTGGAGAGTTTGAGGGACGGTGAGGAGGCGAGCAGGCCGGACAGCAGAGGACGTTTGTGCAGAGGCCCGGCCACAGAAGGGAACAGTGAAACCAAGCGGTGGGGGAACATCAAGAGGCCGGTGGAGTGAGATGAGGCCGCACGCCAAGGCTGAAGCCAGTCCATACCGTGTCTTACTGGCCCCAGTAAGAATTTGGTCTTTATCTTAAGAACCATGGAGAAGGCTTTAAATAGGAGCTGGTGGCTCCATGAGAGCCGTGTTTTGATAAAATCACCTGCCAGGGGGATTCTTTGGAGGAGGACACAGGGTGGCGTTGGGGAGAAGTTGGGTGGCTGCTGCTTTAATCCAGGTAGAAGTGGCAGTGTGTACCAGGCCTGTTGTGTCTACTGGGAGTGAAGCGGCAGGGAAGAGGGATTAAAGAGTGTTTTGGAGGATAACCTCAGCCTTGTTTGGGAATAAGATTCTTTTATTCACGCAACACATACTTCGTGGGGCCCTGCCTTATGCCAAGATTTGTGCAGGCTCTGAGAACACAACCGTGGCCTGGTGAGACGTGCAACATCCCTGTACTTGCGGAGTTTATGTATTAATGAGAGTAATGGCTAATCGATAAGTAAAATAAATATAGTTTTCGGTAACAGTAAGCCTTAACGAAGAGAAATGAAGTCACGTAAGGGAATGGAGAACAACGGGGGATTGTCTTCTCATGAAAGAGTGATCGAGGAAGACCTTTCTGAAGAGAGAGCATTCAAACCAAGACCCAAATGAGGTAGAGGAGCTAACTATGCAAAAATCCCCTAGCCAAAAAAAAAAAAAAAAAATCCTCTAGCCAGGCAGAGGGAATCACAAGTACTTGGTCCCGAGGCTGGAGCAAGGACACCCCCCTCCCCCCAAAGAATACCAAGAAGGCCAGTTTGTCTAGGAGTGTGGGAGGGTGGGAAGAGAGGCAGCTGTCCAAGGTGTCTTGCTAGAAGCATCCAGATAGATTCATTATCATGTCTTCAGTCGTGACCACTTTTTCCAGGCTGTACACAGTAGCATTCACAATCCCAGATTGCTTTGCCACTGAACTGTTGTTAAGAATGCTACAGGGAGGGATCCCTGGGTGGCTCAGCGGTTTGGCACCTGACTTTGGCCCAGGGCGCGATCCTGGAGTCCGAGGATCGAGTCCTGCATCAGGCTCCTGGCATGGAGCCTGCTTCTCCCTCTTCCTTTTGTCTCTGCCTCTCTCTCTCTATGTCTATCATAAATAATAAATAAATCTTAAAAAAAAAAAAAAGAATGCTACGGGGATGGCTCCTTTAGTGCATCGCACCCTTGCTAAGAGCCTCACGGTGGTAACTGCTTGTCCCCATCATGTCGATGATAACCTTTTGGCCCAGTGGAAGGGCCCCTTTCTTATTTTAACCCCATTTTCCATTACGATCCTCCCTGGACTTCTCCAATTAGTCAGTTGAAGGGCTTTCACATAATTTATGGTTGCTCGCCTTTTATTCACCTGGGCCTTTCTTTTCTTTTCTAAGTCTGTTTCCATTTCTCCCTTCAAGGCCAGGTTCACAAGTTAGCAGTTACCTTTCATACCAGGTTTTTTTCAGATTTAGTCCATCTGTCCTGGGTCTCTGAGCCCCTCACCCAACTCAGTCCGTGTGATCCTGTTTTTTCCTTTCTTCCTTGAGTCATCGGAAGAGGCACTGCCTTAAAGCGCTCCTGTTGTTCCAAGTTAAAATACTGATGATCACATTTTTTCTTCCTAGAAAAGACTGGGCACCAATACTAGCTCTACCGTCTGCGTCTATGATTTGGCCAAAACACTCAACCCTGTGAGGTTCAGGTTCTTCGTCAGGGAGATGAAGATAGGAAGCCTCCCTATTTCATTCCCGGTGTGGTTCTGAGTAGTAAAATGAAGTAAGACGCAGGAAATGTGTTTTAAACAAATGTGTCATTATTTTAAATATTTTAGACGGGAGTAGTTCATTCTGTCTAAATTGTAGGTTTTTTACACCGGTTTCCACGGTGGGAACCTCCTGTGTTTACAGGAGTTCTGTGAGGCTTCTTGAGCTTCTGGCCACACTCCCCAAGCTTGGGGCAACTCAGTCCATGGCCTGTGGAATAGTGTCCTGGGCCTGCTGTAACAAAACACCATAAACTGAGTGGCTTAGAACCACAGAAATACATTGTCCCATGGTTCTGGAGGCCCTGAGATCAGTATATTGGTAGGACTCATTCCCTCTGGGTTGTGAGGGAGCATCTCTTCCCTTCCTCTCTCTCAGCGTCTGGTGGTCCTTGGCTTTCCTCTGCTTGCAGGTGGAATTCTCCTTGTGTCTTCGCATTGCCATTCCTCTGTGTCACTGTGTCCGTTTCCTCATTTTATAAGGACACAGTCATTGGGTTACAGCCTCTGCTTATGTCCTGATCTTAGCTTGATCACTTGGAAATATCCTATTTCCCAAATCAAAGGACGTTCACAGGTATTAAAGGTTAAGACTTTAACATCTTTTTAGGGGATGCGGCTCCACCCATATCACTGTGATTCAGCACACATTAAGAAATGGCAATCACAAACATCAGGAATTAGGTGTGTATCACTAGAATGACTCACAGAGGACGTGGATTAGGTCTGTGAGAGCTAATCTTCTGTATGACAGAGGGCAAAATAAGTGAAATACCCGATTAAAGTCACAGGTGAAATTCTGGACCTACATATATGCTTACTTTAGAATTCTGCAAGTCCTATTAATTTCTAATTTGTATATATAAGAACAGAGAGGGCCAGACAAAAGAAGGAACAGAAGAACCCAGTCACCTTTCTTTCTCCTTTTCTTTTTTCTTTTCTTTTCTTTTCTTTGATTTTCTTTTCTTTGATTTTCTTTTCTTTTCTTTTCTTTGATTTTCTTTTCTTTTCTTTCTTTTCTTTTCTTTTCTCTTTCTCCTTTCCTTTCCTTCCTTTCCTTTCCTTTCCTTTCCTTTCCTTTCCTTTCCTTTCCTTTTCTTTTCTTTTCATGCATTCATTCATTCATTCATTCATGAGAGACACAGAGGGAGGCAGAGACACAAGCGGAGGGAGAAGCAGGCTTCATGCGGGGAGCATGATGTGGGGATTCGATCCCAGGACCCCAGGGGCACGACCTGAGCTAAAGGCACTGAGCCCCCCAGGTGCCTGTCACTTTTCTTTTTAATAGTACATTCTTTTTCTTTCAACAGTACATTCAGATATTGTACTGATGTTAATGAGAAAAATATGTAATCCTTATACTTATTCATATTCATATAATCTTTATGTAGACTTTTTTTATGTGTGAAGAGTTTTATCACTTCAATTGCTGGGTTTTTTTTTTTTTTTTTTTTTTTTGCCCAGCACGCTTCCTTTGACTTTCTGGACGACCACCTGTGGTCCCCTGACACCGACTAACCACTCTCTGCTAAATGCCCAGAGAAGTCTGTGCTTTTTATCTTATGAGATGCCTCAGCCTCGGTTGATTAAAAACTCACTTATCTCTTAGCCTGAAAAAGTCTCATGTTATTTGTTTTCTCACCAGTGTCCTTTTTGTTTGCTTTTGTTCATTTATTTATTTTGATAGCATAGAGAAGAGTTTAATACGTTTCTACCTGTTGATGTTGGAGTATACCTAAGGGCTACTCTTGCAGAGTTTTATCAGATTTGGCATTAACGTGTTCCATTTTATGCGTTAATCTTCCAGTGGCCTCTTCTCGTGTTTGTTTTAGGGACACTGAGGGAAGGTCCCTGAAGCTGATGTGGTGGTATTTTCCTGTGTCCCTGGCTAACCAGTTTAAAAGTCTAACCATCTTCTATTTCCTAACAGTCTAGCATGGAGGTCACATCCACGAAGACTATTGTAGGAAGCCATTCACGTTTAGTGAATAGAAATTGAATACTTGACCTTTACCTACCAAAGTGGCTGTTTTTCAGTCAACCAGAGGAGCTTTCTTAGTGCAACTCTTACATTCCAAATAATTATGTCGTAGAGAACGGTTTTAATTGTTGCACTTTAATTACTTTGGTTCACTATTATTGCTGCATTGAGATTTTCACCAAAGAAAAAAACAGCCATCAGTTATTTCTGGTTATAGTCTTTTGTAAAAAAAAAAAAAAAAAAAAAAAAATTTAAAGGGAAACAATGAATTTCAGATTTCACTGTTAACTGCAGAAATAAATATCCTCCTGGTACCCAATCAAGTAGATGTTACCAGGAGGAAAAAAAAAAAAAAAGTTTGATCTTAATCTTCAAAAATCTAATAGAATACCTTCTTTCTGAAGCTAGGAAAGATTGCAAAATCATAGGAGAAGGATAAGATAATTGCAAGAGTTTAAATTTATTGCTACTTTAATCTTCATCATTTGGAAATTTTGATTTTTCTTTGTTCATAAGTCAAGTTTTTGTCTTATATTTTCCTTCCTAAACATGGATACCAGCAGGTCAAAACAATGACTGAAATGATAACATCAAACAAAAATGGAAATAGAGAACATGTTGAATAGAAAATTTCATGGATTGAGGAGTGGGGCAGGCAGAGCAGGACATTTTCTTTTATTTTCTTTTTAAATTTTTAAATTTAAATTCAATTTTCCAACATATAGTATAACACCCAGTCCTCACCCCATCGAGTGCCCTCCCCAGTGCCTGTCACCCAGTCACCCCATCCCCTTGCCTCCTGTCTTCTGCAACCCTTTGTTCGTTTCCCAGAGTTAAGGGTCTCTCATGGTTTGTCTCTGTCTCGAATTTTCTCCACTCAATTTCCCTTTTGTCCCTTATAATCCCTGAGGGCAGGACATTTTAAGGAAGTGTATTTGTTCCTGGAGTTAGGAAAGACCTTTTTCTGGTCATTTTATTTTATTCATTTTTTTTTCTTTTACTACTTATGTTTTTGCAATTTTCCAGTGTCATTCCAGTTTAAAAATATTTATATGTATATTCTTTCTCTGTAAGACATGAGCTTTAAGCCATACCTGGGACCATCTCATGTTTCATGTAATCTCAGCATCCCGTAGAGATATTTGACCCAAGGGGTATTTAGTCGCTATGTTCTAGGGCTGTCATCCCAGGGCATCCACAACTTCACCGATACCAGTTGTATTATTTAATGAATTCTCTACACTTGAAAACTGCAGTTTTTTGCGCTTTTTTTTGAGATGGTTAAGAGGATGGACTTGAGAGTCACAAGGCCTTAAATTCAGACCCCAGTTCTGACATTTCCAAAGCGGATGAGTTCAGACAAATGACTTCTCTATGCCTCAGTTTCCTCATCTCTGAAATGAAATAATAATAACAGTAATTCACAAGCCCTTGTGATATTGATTATGTGCCACACATTGTTCTAAACCTGCCACATATTTTTAACACATTTAATTCTCACAGCAACCTAATGAGATAGTGTAGGTATTATCTCCAGTCATAAATAAGGAAAATGAAGTAAGTACACAGTGGTCAAAGTGATTTGCCCAAGGTCACACAGCTATGAGTTAAGTGGTGGGGCCAGTATTTGAATCCAGGGATTCTCGGCTTGGGGACCTGTGTCACCGTGGAACAAACGAGATACTCCTGCGCTCAGGTAGCCTGGAGTCCGGCACACCTCGAACCCTGTCCTACTGCTCATCGCCTCTTAGAACCACTACCCCTCCTGCCCACATTGCCCGCTCTCATTCATGCCTGGCTACATTTCAGCAATGATCATTTTCCCAAACACTCTACAGACTGAAAAATGGCTTTAGTGGTGTCTCTGTTATTTTTATTTTTTTTATTTTTGGGTTATTTTCAAGGCTTTCATTCTCAAAGGAGTTTATATTTGTGCTTAGACCTAATATTTTAACATGTCCATATAATAAAAGCATTTTTTTTTTTTTTTTTTTACAGTGGAACCATTTGAAGATTAAGGGCTATGAAGGGAAAAAAAAAGCCACAGGGTTTTGGTTAAGCTCTTGGCTGTTATAAACTCTTGATACCCATTTTAGATTCTCTTCGAAGAAGTTAGGCCCCGTAGCAATTTAAAACCTTTATATTTCAGTGTAATGTATACTTGATTCGGGGCTGGGGTGTGGGGCTTAAGATCTGAGGCTAGTTGGGAGCTAAATCTTCTAATAACCTTTTTTTCTCCCATTTGTAAAAATTAGAATTCTGTTGTAATCATGTTGGATGCTTTTCTTTTATTTTCTTAAGTAATCTCTACCCCCAGTGTGGGGCTCAAACCCACTGACTCCGAGATCAAGAGTTGTCTGGTATCCCGGCTGAACCAGCCAGGCGCTCCTAGGATGCCTTATAACAGTGAAAATAAAACCCATTTGCCAGTTGGGAATGTAATTGAAGATTTTTGTCATTAGTGCTACATTCTAAGCTGGGGAAACAGAAAATGTCAAGAAAGTAGTTGTATTTTTTAAAGTATGACCCTTTCTAGGGTTTAAGCTCACCAACTTTGTGATGTTAACCAAGCCTTTCTGTTTTTTGTTTTTTTTTTTTTTCAGTACAAAAGCCTTGGTGGTGATGTCCTTCCCACAAGCACTGTGTACTTAGGCCTAGTGGCTTAGTCTACAGTTTTCTACCACAGGAATACAAAGGGAGGAAAGACTGGGGGAGGGACCCTGGAGAATCCTAAGAAGAGGAAATTGTTGTTTACAGTGCTGTTGGCTAGAATTTTGAAGCTTTTCAAAAATAAAGTTGCATCGTATGTCCCAGATTCTGTAGAAAGACTTAGGCCAGAGGGAAAAGAGCATTCTGGAAAGGGTTACTAGGGGAGTGGCTGGAGGCCCCTTCAGAGGCCGAGCTCACTCGAGGGTCTGTGGCTGGGTTTCAAAGAAGAATGTTTCTGTGGACATAAGGATCATAATAATTGCTCCCATTTATCGAGGTAGTTTTGTGTAAAGGAGAAGAAAACCAGCTTCGTGGCATGAAACATTATGGTCAGGTCTTGGCTCAGCTTTTTACTAGCTACGTGACCTTGAGCAAATCACCGAACCTCTCCGTGCCTCGGTTTTATCTTCTTAAAACAGAGATATGCTGGTACATGTTCCATACAGTGTGGGGTTATAATCATTCTTTGAGGTGATGCATATAAAATGTTATGTGCGTGTAAAATGCATACAGAATGCCTGGCACATGGTTAACTGCTTAGGAAATATTAGCTATTATTAGTATTATTATTATTTTCTATACCTTACCTCGAGTACCTCTCACACTTTCTTTCTGTAGTCTTGCAGTGCAAACTATTATCCCCATTTTACAGAGGAGGAAATCCAAGTTCACAAAGGTCAAGTGTTCTGTTTTGAACGTGGAGTCATGTGAAAATGGGCTTTCCTTTGCACTCCTTTTCATCCCTTGGTTTGCTCTGCTGTTGCCCTTCAGTACCAAGCTTGTGAGACCGAGCAGAAGGGGATTGCGATTGTTTTTTTCTCAAAATTATGTGCTAGGTTGGGTATGGAACCTACAAGGTACAGCATTCTCAAACTTGCGACATATAAAGAGGCCTTTTTCAAAGGAAAACATCCTCTCTTCCAGTTTGACTTAATTATGTTTGTCATAATGTTATGTAAATATATCCCAGCATGGAATAAATGTCTTAGCTTATAGCATTTATACAGCTAGAAAAAAATAAAGCAGATTTACAAATTAAATGCCAACAAACTCCAAAGCCAATAAAATCCAAATGATGACATTAATTTATGTGACAGATGTGTTATTCCGCTGAAAGTAAACTGGGGATTTGGGGTTTATCCATACTCAAGATGGATTTTATGTTTAATCCCTGTCTACCTTTTGATTTAATACTATTAATGTATCATAAACCCTTGAATATCTACAGTTTCATGTGTTCCAGCTCAAGAAACAATGTCTTTTTAAATGAATGTTTTATGATTTGGTAGTAATTTCAAGGTGGTGTTTGACAGTTTGGATTAATGGGACTTCAGGAGGCCCAGCTTTCTGGGGGTGTTACTCGACAGACCTGAAAAGCTGTTTTCTTCCCTTCGGAGTCAGTATTTAAGTGTAGCCTTGACCCTAGTCCTGGCCCTGAGATTGGGGCCTGGAGTCAGCCTTCCTGGGTTGACATTGCCGCAACAGTGTTTTTTACATAAAACTGAAGGTAAATTTTACATTTTTCATGATACCCTAAAATTACTGAGTCAACTAGTATGAAGATACATATATTTTCCTTTGCTTTGTACTTGATTGCCTAAATTTACAGTGACAGCGTAGAAGAGAGCCCGGTTTACCGCATCCCATGTTGGGAGACAATAGACTCTTTCTGCAAAGGGCCAGATGAGGGGACTGTTTTAGGCCCTGCAGGCCACTTGCGGTCCCGGTTGCAGCTGCTTAACTCTCCTGTTGTTTTGTGGACGTTGAAATTCAACCTCATATAATGTTCACATCACAAAATTGTCACCCACCCCCCAACAACTGAAAAATACAAAACCCATTCATTCTTTGGCTTTGCAGACCATGCCAAAATGGGCAGCAGCGCATTTGACTTGAGAACCTAGTTTGTCCCAGCCTGCCCCAGATGACATTCGATGGAGTCAAACGTATCCCATTTTTCCTTTAGTGGAATGTGGTGATTAACAGAGGGGCAGTCCAGTGGGACCACTTGCCCTTGGGACATGAATGACCTTTTTGTTGACTTAGTTTCCTCATATGAAAAATAAGGGAATTTTTTTTCTTTGTACCTCACCTTCAGGAGATGAACTAAGAAACTGGATGTAGAACATGTAACATGTAGTCCGTAGCTTTTAGCTCTTGTTATTTCTTTAATTACTGATGAGGTCACACAGTTTCTTCATGTGCTCATTGGCCATTTTAATATTTTACTTGTTCTTTTAGGACTTCCACAATCATATTTATTATTACTTATATTTTGATGCAGTACTTTATGTATTAAGGTTATCAACCTATTGCCAGATGTTTAGTGATTTAGTTTGTTCATCTGTTTGCCTTCTGGTTTTGTAGCGGTGGGTTTTTTAAAAAACAAAATGATCTTCAGTTTTATGTATTTCAGTTATTGAAGAAACTATTTCAATTATCTCAGTTATTGAGGTTAAATTCAATATATTTATCTTCTCCATTGTTTTCATTTTTATAAAAATGTTCTCATACTAAGGTCAGATGATATTTTCCTATATTTTCAATCTGGTTGTTTTGTCATTTCACATCTGAACTATTTAATTTTGGAATTATATTTTATATATGACATGATATAAACTTCTAAATGTATTTTTTATATAGATTTTTACAAATCAGTTCCATGTTAATTGAATAGTTCTTTCCTCCCCACTGCTTTCAAGTGCCACTTTTATCAGACTCTTAGTAATTTGGTTGCATGGAATTGGGTCAGAAAAACATTTTTTTTTTAAATTTTTATTTATTTATGATAGTCACAGAGAGAGAGTGAGAGGCAGAGACACAGGCAGAGGGAGAAGCAGGCTCCATGCACCGGGAGCCCGACGTGGGATTCGATCCTGGGTCTCCAGGATCGTGCCCCGGGCCAAAGGCAGGCGCCAAACCGCTGCGCCACCAGGGATCCCAGAAGAACATTTTTTAGGGGCACTTGGTTGGCTCAGTTTGTAGAGCCTGTAACTCTTGATCTCAGGGTTGTGCCTCTGAGCCCCATGTTGGGTGTAGAGATTACTTAAAAATAAAATCTTTAAAATAATTTTGTTTTTCAACAAGGCTGTCAATATGACACTAATCTCTGGCCTTCAGTATTAGTACTTTGTCACAATATGAAGCATTCATTTTATATTACTTTAAGGATTTTTATCTATCTTTTAATTGTGATAAAAAAAACACAGCATGAAGTTTATCATCTTAACCATTTCTCAGTAGAGCTAAGTATATTCATTTGTTGAGTAATGGATCTCCAGAACCTTTTTTCATCCTACAAATCAGAAGCTCTGTACCCATTAGACAACAACTCTCCACTTCCTCCTCCCCTTGCTCTGGTAACCACCATTCTACTTTATGTTTCTATGAACTTGACACGTTAGATAACTCATATAAATGGAATCACACAGCATTAGTCTTTTTGTGACTGGCTTTGTTTAACCTAGGATAATGTCCCATCTTTGGAACTTCTTAAAAACATTCTTGTCCCCCCCTCCTTTTTTTTTTTTTTTTGTATCTTGCTAATTCTGGGTGAAATGTTTTAAAATCTAGTCTCTTGATCTGATGGGATTATGGATGTGCTTTATGCCTTGTAGCTTTCATATTTAACTTAAAAAGCATACATATATTTTGTAGGAAAAAGATGCTTGCAAGAATACTGTTGGTCATTCAGGCTGTTTCTGCTGATGTCTTGTGGTTGGACCTGCAGCTAGCTGATCGACAACCCTTTTCTGGCTCACTGATACAACCGTTGCTTACCAGGTCTTCTCTGGGTAACCCAGCAGAGTACCAAATCTGATTATCCTGTTATCAAAATTTGGTTTAATCTAACAACCACTTTTATCAAGTACTTTTAATTGTTGCAACATATTGCTGTGATTGGACATTTAATTATTCCAACTTTTGAAAAAAAGATATGATCTGCTTGAGCAGGAATTTTCAGCAAACCGAAATTAATAAGAAAAAGCAAAGCCATAATTAGGATAAAACACTTTTTAAGATGAACAAAACACTTAAAAACACATATAAAGAGTTTTAAATCTATCCTCTCATGTGCCCAATTTCCCATTATGTGAAAGGAATCAAAGAACACATTAACTACATAGCTTTGAAAAATAGATACCAGTTTTAAAAAATTAAAACATACAAATTCATTGTATAACATCAGGAAACTGAACACAAACTAAAAGGGAAAAAAAATTAGCCAGAGTCAACTATTGTTAACATATGAGTAGATAGCTTTACAAATATGTGTGTTGGTAAATATAAAATAGAATCATTCTGTACTTACTGCTCTGTAACCTCTTACCTGTTTATCATTCTTTGTGTTCTCATCTAACTTGTGGATCCATGTCTCTTGCCCCTTTTTCTTCCTCTCTAGTGATTTGGTAAAAATCAACTAAATTTTCTTCTTCTTTTTCTCTTTTTCAATAATTCATTTTGCTGTCTCTCCATCCCCCACCTTGAGAGTTTTGGGTTGGGTTTGGTATGGTTAAGATAATTTAAATTTTTTTGTCCAGATGTACAACATTATAATTCGGCATCAGTGGGTACTACAAAGTGATCACCACTACAAGTCTAGTTACCATCCTTTCCATATAGGTGACCCCCTTAATCCGCTTCACCCGCCTCTTACCATCTCCTTCCTCTCTGGTACACATTCGTTCTCTGTGTCTATGACTTTATTTATGTTTTCTTTGTTCATTTGCTTCATTTTTAAAGATTCTACATATTAGTGAAATCACATGATATTTGTCTTTGTCTGATTTATTTCACTTTGCACGATACCTGCAAGGTCCATTCATGTGTTTGCAAACGGCAAGATTTCACTCTTTTTTATGACTGAATGCTATTCCTTTGTGTGTATATACTACATGTTCTTCATCGATTTGTCCACCTGTGGACTTTTAGGTTGTTTCCATTTCTTGGCTATTGTAAATAATGCTGCAGTGAACATAGGAGTACATATATCTTTTTGAATTAGCATTTTTGTGTTCTTTGGGTAAATATCTGGAAGTGGAATTGCTGGATCATATGGTAGTTCTAGTATTAAGTTTTTGAGGGATCACCATACTGTTTTCCACAGTGGCTACACCTATTTATACTCCCATCAGCCATGCACAGGGGCTCCCTTTTCTCCACATCCTTGCCAACACTTGTTATTTCTTGTCTTTTTTATAAGAGCCATTCTAACTGGCGTGAGGTGATGTCCATTGTGGTTTTGGTTTGGATTTCCATAATAATTAGTGATGTTGAGTATCTTTTCATGTGTCTGTTGGCCGTCTTTGTCCTCTTTGAAAAAATGTCTATTCAGATCCTCTGTGCATTTTTTAATTAGGTTGTTTGGTTTTTTGTTGTTGTGTGAATTCGTCATATACTTTGAATACTAATCTCTTTTTGAATACATGACTGGCAAAAATATCCCTTTCAGTTGGTTACCTTTTCATTTTGATGATGGTTTCTTTTGGTGTGCAGAAACTTGATAGTTTGATGTAAGCCCATTTGTTTATTTTTGCTTTTGTTTCTTTTGCCTTTAGAGTCAGATCTACAAGAATATCACTAAGACTGACGTTGAGGAGCTTACCACCACATTTTCTATATGTAGAAAAGCTAGAGACTCCACCATAAAGCTGTTAGAACTAATAAATGAATTCAGTAAAGTAGGATACAAAAGTCAACATATAGTAATCTGGTATTTCTAAACAATAATAACAAATTATCAGAAAGAGAAATTAACATTTAAAATTGATGCATTTACAATTACATCAAAAAGAGTAAAATACCTAGGAATAAATTTAACCAGGGAGTTAAAAGACCAGTACACTGAAAACTATAAGATGCTGATGAAAGACATTGAAGAAGACACAAATAAAGGGAAAGATATTTTGTGCTCATAGGTTGGAAGAATCAATATTACTGGAATATCTATACTACCCAAAGCAATCTACAGATTAAATGCAACCCTTATCAAAATTCCAAAGGCATTTTTCACAGAACTAGAACAAATAATTCTAAAATTTGTACTGATCCACAAATGATCCCAAATAGCCAAAGCAGTCTTGAGAAAGAAGAACAGAACTGGAGGTACCCTGCTCTCTGATTTCCAACTATGCTACAGAGTTAGAGTAGTCCAAGCAGCATGGTATTGGCATAAAACCAGACACATGAATTACTGGAACAGAATTGAAATCCCAGAAATAAACTCACACATGTATGAACAATTTATGACAAAGGAGCTAAGAACATGCAATGGAGAAAGGATATTCTTTCATAAATGGTGTTGGGAAGCCGGACAACTCCCGGCAAAAGAATGAAACTAGACCGCTAACTTACATCCCACACAAAAATTAACTTGAAATAGATTAAGTATTTGAAGGTAGGACCTAAAACCACAAAATTCCCTTCAGTTTTTTAATCCGCCTGGTTGTGTGAATTTGTGTGTGTGTGTGTGTGTGTGTGTGTGTGAGGTATAATTGTAAGTTGGCCCCTTCCCCAGTTTTCTTAAAATAATTTAGAAAACAGTCTATTTCTTCTCCATTGATTTGTGATTTTTGTTTTATCATGTATGTATACAGAACATTACTTCCTGGGAAGTTGATAAGTTTATCCTTGAGAAGATGTATCTATTCTTCAAGTACCACATTGATCTTATTTTTTTAGCTTGAAGATAGGTTATAAGGACTGATAAGTCATACTTTCTAGTCTTTCTTTTGCTTTCAGTTAGCTTTCCTATGATTTATTATTCCCAGCCGATGATTCTTAACCAGTGTCATGCCTCAGAATTATCTGGAAAGCTTTGGCTACACGTATGCAGCCTTTGTAAGCTATTTTAGTAAGTGTAAGGTGAGATGCACGCATGTGCCCTGAGAAAACTCTGATGGATTCTGATATATGTCCACGTTTAAGAACCACTGTTCAGTGGCATTAGCATTGTTCCACTCAATTCTGCTCTACCTTGAAATTTTTAGTAGAATTGCATTAAGTCCACCAATTAATTTTAGAAGAAAACATTTTTATGGTATTTAGTCTTGTCATACTGGGTAACAACATTTATTTCCCATTGTTGCATAATTGTACTTACTGCTCTCGGAAAACTTTTGTTGTTTTTCTTTGTCTATCCCATACATTTAAAAAATATCTTATTTATTTATTTGACAGAGAGAGAGCACAAGCAGGGGTAGAGGCAGGCCAAGGGAGAAGCAGGCTTCCCACTGAGCAAGGAGCCCCACCCGGGGCTCCATCCCAAGAGTCTGGGATCATGACCTGAGGCCGAGGCAGATGCTTATCCAACTGAGCCACCCAACCACCCCTCCCACACATTTTTTATTAGAGTTATTCCTACATATTTAGGTTTGTTTTCTTTTGCTTTGTGAATGGGCATGGCTTCCTGTTTGCTTCCTCATATTTTTTTGTTTTTGTGGGTGTGCAGAAAAGTTTTTGTGGGAGAGAGGGAAGGAATGTTTTAATTGTAGGGCAGCGTTCTTGACAAAGTTTCTGGAACTTTATCTTAGTTGAAATGGGCCTTTTTCAAAATCACCTTGTAGTAATAAAAATAGTAATACAAAAAATGGAAAAAGTGAGGCAACACATGAATTGACTTAAGATCTAGAGAGACAGGGGATTTTCTGTGAATTGAAGACTGTTCAATTTACTTTCTCATTGAAACCTACCTTAACTATGTGATCTAAATTTGCAGACCTTTCCCTATAATTCCTGATCCTTTGCCCTGCTCCTTTTTTTTTTTTTTTCCCCATAGAACTTCTTATTGTCTCACATATCAAATATCTTACTTAAATAGTTCCCCCTCATTGTCTGAGCCCACCAGAATTGAAGCTTCACTGGGCTGGGATTTTTAGAACAGTGCCTGGAACGTGGCAAGTGTTCTATAAATTTTCGTTGAATGGATAAAACTTTAGTTGGAGTAAAGTCAAGTATTTAAGTGAGGGTTTCTGAAAATAGTGACCTAGTTGTCTGAGTAACGGTGAGAAATCTGTTCTGCTGGAGAGTTTAAAACTTAGCCAAATGAGGCTTTTTCTTTGCAGAGGATTCTGTAGGTATAATGTGCAGTAAGAAAGCAGCCCTTCAGCTGAGAGGTCAGTGATTTATATTTGAATATGTGAGGAACTGGGGATGCTGTTTTTCATGCCCAGGCCCTGTTTAGCATGTAGAGGCCTTCTGTTTTCTTTCAGAAATGGCCAAGAAGCTTAGCTCCTCTTTCATTTCCCCTACAAGAGAGAGGTCATTGAAGTTATCTTTCTCCATTTTTAAAGATGAAAATAAGTGGGTGAGAAAAGTTGTTTTGCCAGATTAGAGATGAATGTGGAACAGTTCTGTTTATTTCTTCTGTGGGCCTATCAGTGAAAGGTCATCTGCCACATTTCTGTCTGCCCTTGGGAGACCTGCAGTCCTCTCGTCTGCAGGAGGAACTGTGTTAATTGTGACTCAGCCACTTGAAGGGCATCGTGCCATCTTGGGATGAGCAGACTGGATATCTGCTTTATATACGTGTATATGTGTGTATTACCGTTTCTCTCCTGGTAGTAAATATAAAACAGCAATACAAATCAAGCAGCTTATAATAAAAAATAACATTTCAGTACGTAAAAGCTTAGTTACACTTAAGGAGAAGATGGAATGAAGTGTTCGGAAGCACCTCTTGGACACCCCCCACCACCACCACCAGATGGGAAAAGTTCAAGGAAGAAAGCCCACATCACAGAAAATTAAAAAGGAGACTTAAGAGGATTGCCTTTTAGCTTCTCAGCTGCCACAGGTTTTTTTGGTTTGTTTGTTTTTTAAGATTTGATTTGTTGGGGATTCCTGGGTGGCTCAGCGGTTTAGCCCCTGCCTTCAGCCCAGGGCATGATCCTGGAGTCCTGGGATAGAGTCCCCCATCAGGCTCCCTGCATGGAGCCTGCTTCTCCCTCTCTCTCTCTTTCTCTCTCATGAATAAATAAATAAAATCTTAAAAAAAAAAAAAAAGATTTGATTTGTCTTCCCCTTTAATTCTTGCCTATCACTCCTCAGCAGGCTCCTTGATTTTGCCCTATACTTGTGTTCATGTTTATGTTAGATGATAATGTTTTCTGTGGCACACAGCTTGTCTTCTACTTCATAATGCCCCAGAGCATTCTGTGCAGTGTTTTAAACAAGAAGCACTCAATTAATGTTTGCCTCACAAGTAAAAAAGAGGGAAAATTAAGGTTTCAGGAAGGAGATTGTAGTATGACCAAAAATTATATTAAGGAGTTACAATAATCAAAACAGGCATTTGGTCTCTCTGGCATTTAGAGGGAGATGAAAACCGGGCTCCATATGAATGGGTAAAATGAGTTTGGGGACTGCTCAAGTAGATTACTGTGATCGTTTCCTTCCAAAGCCTGGTCTGTGGCATTTTTGTTCCAGAGGAAATTCTAGTCCTGTGGTGATTTAATCTTGCCAAATGAGAAACCTCTGAAATGAGTCATTCTCATTTTCATCCACTTTGTTTTCATATGAAAGATCACACAGGCAACTGACCCGAATGAATGAAGCTTTGCTTTCTGATGGGTTGGCACTGACAGTTTTCATAGTTTGTCCTTGTCCTGGTTCCCGTAGTAATATTTTGTGAGTGGATGCGGTACAGGGCAGGTTTATAGTGTATGCGTGGAGGGAATCGTTTGTGGGAATTTGAATCAGGCAGTCCCTTCTACCCAGAGATCTTTTGATAGCATGGATCCAAGATCAGATTTATGTGTTGTGGACTTGTCACGAGAAGAACCTTGCTCCTTTCTGGGCCTCCAGCTTGACTTCCATAAAATGAAGGAGTCAAATGAGGTAATCTGTAAAGCCAAGATGCTCAACCCTATAATACCCAGGGCCTCTTTTTTTTTTTAAATAACATTTTGTAGTACCCTCTTTAGTACCATGAAATGAAATTCATATATATCATAACCTGCCTGCATGTGTAATTAAAAAATATATAGATAAAATCCCTGTCCTATAAAAAAACAATGCGAATTAAATAATTTGTATTGAAATACTATACATTTTAATATGTAAATGTTTAGTTTCAGTTGTGCAGGAAGACATAGGAAGTATCCAGAAGCCTGTGCCTGTCTGTAAAATAACAGGGTATGTGGTGGCTGTACACAAAGATTGATGTTTTTGTTGTCTTGGGCACTCAGATACTATGAATGGCATCGTTGGTGATGTTATTTTTCCGGAATGATGAGCAACTCTTGGCAGAGTTCCAGATCAAACAAAATAATGTCTTCTCTTGATTTATGTAGTTTCAGTTCTAAACACAGAAGTTTTTAACCCATACAAAAAATGTTGTGTGTCTGTATAGAAACCGGAATGAGGTTCTAGGCTTAGACAATCATAAACAAGTTTGTCACCATTGTGGTTCATGGGACATTTGAAGGTTGAGTAGGATATGGTGCAGTCCTTCATTAAGAGGTAATGTCTTATGCATTGCATTGCATGATGTATTTCTGGACCTGGCCTGCTAGTAATGCTGGTAGCCCACTTCTCACCCCAGCCCTGATGACCAGATATCTGCATTGCCCTCTAGGGGACTGTATTGTCCCCATGCTCAAGGACAGGGATTCTTAACCTCTGTACTTTTAACATTTTGGGTCAGGTAATTCCTTGTTGTGTGGGGCTGTATTGGAGGATATTTAGCAGCATCCCTGGCTCCTACCTACTTGACACCAGTGCCTTCCCCTAGTTGTGATCACCAAAAATGACTTCTGACATTACCAGTATCTGTTGGGGGGTAAGATTACCCCAGGTTGTGAAGCCCTACCCTGAGGTTTTTACCTGTTCCAAATATCTGTCATTAAAATAATATATTGGTATGTCTGGGTGGCTCAGTGGTTGAGTGTCTGCCTTCAGCTCAGGTCATGACCCCGGGGTCCTGGGATCTAGTCCCATATCAAGTCCCACATCCCTGTAGGGAGCCTGCTTTTTCCTCTGCCTGTGTTTCTGCCTCTCCCTGTGTGTCTCTCGTGAATAAATCAATAAAATCTTTAAAAAAAATCTATTAATACAATATTCGTTACTGTGGATAAAAAACATTGCATACCACACTAAAAGGTATCATTAGTTTTTCTGTCAGACTCAGATAGAAATGGAGGCTTTTGCCAATTTCTCATTCTTATTTTTCTGGTCACTTAACAGAGGGATGATTTTATTGCCTGTCTTTAGAGGGGTGGGAAGTATGTACAGTAGAGGATGATAGATTTCATAGTATGAGAGAAGGAGAATTTCAAGAAAAACTACCTTAAGAAAGCCCTTTGATAAGTAGAAGTTCGTAGAATTCCTTTCTGACAAGTTTGACATTGATGTGAAAGGTTACAAAACTAGAATTTTCGTTCTGCAAGAAATATTAGATATTCTCTGGGTACCTACTCATCTTGCACATGAAAAAAGGACTAAAAGCTAAAGTGCAGTTACAGTTGAGGTTGAACCAGGACTTTAATAAATCTCTTGGGTGTCTCCCCGCCGTTCTTTGTACATTGCCATGTCTCTCAACCAGGCTCTGTTTGTAAAATAGTTCTGGCTTTTTTGCAAGGTCTGTCTCTTGATGGGGAAAAAAAGACAAAAATAATACTTTTCTTTACAGCCTCGATATCCATCATGAATGCCAGGAAAAATAAGTGAGAAGGTTAGCTGTTACATACAGGGCATACAGGGGCTGGTTTTCCTAGATTAACCATCAGTATTTTTATTTTATTTTATTTTATTTTATTTTATTTTGTTTTGTTTTGTTTTGTTTTGTTTTATTTTATTTTATTTTATTTTATTATTTTATTTTATTAAAATATTTATTTATTTATTTATTCATGATAGACATAGAGAGAGAGAGAGGCAGAGACACAGGAGGAGGGAGAAGCAGGCTCCATGCAGGGAGCCCGATGTGGGACTCGATCCCGGGACTCCAGGATCGCGCCCTGGGCCAAAGGCAGGTGCTAAACTGCTGAGCCACCCAGGGATCCCCATAACCATCAGTATTTTTAATATCAATGTTAATAACAACACTTCCATGTTTTGTTTTTTTGTTTTTTTGTTTTTGGACAAGGCCTTCTTCCAAGAACTGTACCTTTTGATGCTTACAGCAGCCCTATGAACTAGACACTGCCAGTAGCATCCCCCTGGTGTAGGTGAGGTGCCAAGAGCCCAAGAAACCTGTGCAGGGTCTTAGGGTTCGTAAGTGGCCATGTGGGGATCTGAAGCCAGGCACCTGCTGCCCCCACGACCATGCTCTTGTCTGCTCCCCTCTCCAGCTACCACTGGCTTCAAGCCTTAAGCCCTGACCCAAGGAAGTAGAGAGAAGTGTCCCATCCGGCTTGTGAAATCGATATTCTTAGGAGCTAAACGTTTGGAGAATTTCAAACCTGAGCACGTTCAGGACACATTATGT
This sequence comes from Canis lupus familiaris, assembly GCF_011100685.1. Taxonomy (NCBI): domain Eukaryota; kingdom Metazoa; phylum Chordata; class Mammalia; order Carnivora; family Canidae; genus Canis; species Canis lupus. The sequence goes on along the minus strand of NC_049224.1, from coordinate 8,396,402 downwards.
TTTCTTCCAAGATTAAATCATTCTTCATGCTTCTCCAACATGTACACCAAAGGTGAACTTCCTCCTTATAGACTCTAAGGGCTTCTTTCATCGTGTCCATATCTGGAGCACAGTAAAGCAGAACTCTGGCCTGAAGTTCAGAGCAGGAAGGAATGAGGATCTGAAATGAAAGGATTATATAAAGTCATCTTCCTTGTTGGTTTCGCCCCTTGTTATTCCCCCAGAGGAAGGAGAGAGGATTTTGAAAACCTTTATTGCAAAATGAGTTTGAAGTAGACGCAAATAATATATGTGATTGACAGCTATAAAAAAAAAAAAAAAAAGAAAAATCTGCCCTTCACTTCGGTAAGACACCTGAAGGAAAAACATCTATGTTTATTGAGAAGTGAATGCAAACCTTTCAAACATAATATTTAAAAATCAAAATAGCATCACAGGGTTTAGAACTATTTCCAAAGTCAATATTAGGTTTGTAAGTGCCAGGTAGGAAAAAGGCACAATCAATTAAGTCTTATATTCCCAATGCTCTCTCTCTTTCTCCTCGATTTTATTTATTAGTGGTAATACTGGTATGGACAACACATTGGCTCCTTTTTTTCCACTTACCTTTTTTTTTCTTTAAGAAATTTGTGAAAAATATTTCCAAAATTTTCATTCTTTGTTACACTCTTCATATTGTCGGTGTGTCTAAATCCCCAAAGGGCTTTCATTTCCAGGTTTTTATTTCCTAGTTGGCAGCAGCCCTTTTATACCTTCGTGCAGATAAAAACGTGGCAGGAAAGTTGCACATCAGAGTTTGTTTCTTTGGGGGATTCGAGGGCAGGAAAGGAAGATGCTCAAATAAAAAATAAGAAAGATTTTCATTCAGTAAGGTCTCAGCTGGTGGTGTATATTACTCAGCTTCTTCATTTGCCTTATGAAGTTAATGTTTAAATTTGTTGTCATGATCAAGAGGGGTCCCACAATATGCAGAGCCCAGTTTGAGATGAGAATATGGGTTGGGTTGCCAGATTTAGCAAATAAAAATAGAGGACATTTGGCTACATTTTTCTTTTTCCAGTGTTATGAGGTATAATTGACAAATGAAAACTGTGTATGTTTAAAATGTACAACCTGAAGTTTTACTCTATGGGTACATTGAGAAATGATCACACAGTCAAGCCAACTAAAGTTTCCATCAGGCCATATACTTTGTGTGTGTGTGTGTGCACGCGCTCGTGGTAAGAACACTTAATATCTATCCTATAAGCAAATTTCAAGAATACCAGTCACAGTACTTTGCAAATCAGGAATCACCTACAGAACTGAAAAAAAAAAAAAACAAAAAAAAACAAAAAAAAAAAAACAAAGCAATCAAGCCCTGCATTTATTTGGTTTAGGGTGTGGCAGGGCGTTTTATAAAACCTCCCCATGTGGTTTTGCACAGTAAGGTTGAAACACTAAAATGTGGTCTCTGGCCCCGCAGCATTAGCACCACCTGGGAACTTGTAGGAAATGCAGATTCTTGGATGCTTTTTGAGTCCTGTTGAATCGGAAAGGGGGATGGGTCCTTTAGCCTCTGAGGTACAGGTTCAGGGGGTAAGAAAATGGGACTAAGAACTGGAGCAATGAATATAGGGATGAAGGCAGGTGACAGATGCAGGACACATGTCAGAGGCAGAATTAGTGGAATTTTGTGATGAATTATTGTACTGAGGTGATTGAAGGGAAGAGTGGAGTGAAAAAATATAAAGTTTCTTTTTGAGTTGATGAGATGGTATGTAATTAAGTAAGGTAGAAATGTGTTTAGAAAGCGTAAGCTTGAGAGAAAAGATAAAACTATTGAATATGAGGCAAATAGAAATGTGTTTAGAAAGTATAAGCTTGAGGGAAAAGATAAAATTATTGAATATGAGGCAACCTTAACCATTCAAGAGATGTCTTACCTAGTCGAAAATTTGGCTCCAGAACTTTGAACACCAATGGAAATTAGGGTGATGTTGGGAGTTTTTACCATGGTAGTTACATTTTTAAACTCATTCATTTAGAAAGTTACATATGTACTAAATTATTTTTAAACATGTCCATTTCATTTCAGATTGAACCAAAGATGATGAATTTTAAACACATCTATAAACTCTTATATTTGGATTATTTACATGAAGTTATTTTTAATCATTAATACATTACAGGGCACCTGGATGGCTCAGTGAGTTGAGTCTGGCTCTTGATTTCTGCTCAGGTTATGATCTCAGGATGGTGGGATCCAGTCCTGTGTTGGGCTCCACTTTCAGGGGGGTGTCTGCTTAAGATTCTCTCTCTCTCCCTCTGGCCTTGCCCTGCTCATACACACTTTTCTATAAATAAATAATTCATCTTAAAAAATGGAATCTGTAGACTATATTAGCAAAATTATAATAAAGCAAAAGTTACTTTTTATAAGTTTACATTATTCCAAATTGATGGGTCAGGCATACATGAAACGTTCATTTTCAGAGAAAGAACTAAGATAGGAAAAACAGAATTCTTTTTGCAGCTCTTAATGCAAGGAGGTGGTTGGTGTCATGAGGAAGCCCAGAGGTTCTGGAGCCAGACTGTGTTCCACCCACTGACAGGAGGTATGACCTTGGATACTTAAACTCCCTGAGCTTCAGTTTCCTCATCTGCAGAATGGCTTAGCTGGTTGATAGTACCCCCTTTTTTTTTTTTAATTTTTATTTATGATAGTCACAGAGAGAGAGAGAGGGAGAGAGAGAGAGAGAGAGAGAGGCAGAGACACAGGCAGAGGGAGAAGCAGGCTCCATGCACCGGGAGCCCGATGTGGGATTCAATCCCGGGTCTCCAGGATCGCACCCTGGGCCAAAGGCAGGCGCTAAACCGCTGCGCCACCCAGGGATCCCTGATAGTACCCTTTTTGTAGGGTTTTTGTAATAAGCATTTAATGAATTCATACTTGTAAAAATATTTTGGAAAGTGGCAAGCATTTAGCTAGCAATCATCAAATGTAAGCTCTTACTAATCTTGAAAACGAATTTCCTCACTCTCTATTTAGTCTTACTTTGTACTTTCTAGATTGTTGCTATGGACAGTTTCTGAGTCTTATTTCTGTCAATTTTATGAACTTCGGAACATTGAAGGAAATGGTTACAAATGAGCAAATTGCTAGCAATTAAATTCTGAATCATTCATGGGGACAATGTAGAAGTATCCCGATAACGTAGTGTAATTTCTATATATATGGACACTAGAACTTGCGTTTCAGGTTAGACACATTTAAGTTTGTTACCTACAAGTTGAGGGTCAGGAGGACCTAGGCTCCACATTCTTTACAATTTTAAATGTATTTCATTAATCTTCATTCTGAGTAGTCAGTAGCAAATCAATAATTCACTCTGAACAGGAATAAGTAAATTACTAGTCTTTCAGTGCATGGTATAAAGGTCAAGAATATATTGTAATAATTTCTACATCGAAAGTTATGTGAGAGAAAGCTACCAAGCAGAGTGTGATTATAATTAGGCATAATAATGATAATTCCCTGCTGCAACATTTGACCCTTACAGCACAGTGAGAAGAAGGCAGCACCTCTGGAAACAGAAAATCATCTTACTCTTACATCTGAGATTTGTAAATTAAGGCTGCTCATCACCACTCTTGAATTATAATCTGAATTTCCCTTAAAATCTGCCCTTAGTTTTGAAATCATTCTGCTGATGGGAAGGCCAGAGAGAAATGCTTCATCTTCAACGTTTTACTTATCCTTCTCAAAAATAGTTTTATGATTTACATTTTTCAATCCATTTGAGGTAGGGAGCTGGCAGGAGAAGAATAGATATAGTGCTGGGTATTTGTTTGTCCAGGCCCTACCAGACCCACAGAGCTCTTGTGACTTGGCCATATGCCCAAGTAGATCCTAAATATAGCTCTCACTAACCTGTGATACTTGGAGTTCTTGTGCTTTTGGAATTGCCCATGGTTGGACAGACTTCCTAGGCTCAGTAAAAACTACGGGAGAAATGCCACATTATGGTCTAAGCGCCTAAAGTCAGACTGGACCAGATCCCACTCACCTTTACTTCTAGAAGAGAACTATTGTGCAACTCTAATCAAGGAAATCCAAACTCCTGGTGCTCTTGGGGGGCCAGTAGAGTATGGCTTCTTTGGTGAATAAATGGAAACATATAGAGCTTTGCAATTAAAACTAATGTTGGATATTCTCAGGAAATATTGGTTATTTCCAATATTTATTTATAGCCTCCCATCTAAGGAATTGGAGTTCTCTTAAGTCCTGATTTGGCGCAGATAGTGAGTGCATAGTTGGGATTTATTAAATGATGGATGTGTTACAGATATTTCAAGGTTATTACTATCATTGATGACCAGTTTGGCAAAATGGGTTCTTTGTTGATTTAAGAACTAAAATTGTATCACATCTTTGAAAATTTTTTGTCCTTCCTTGCTGTAAAAATATTTGAGGAAAGTCTTATCCTATTTCAGTTACTTTGTATTTCCACAGCTCTGACTGACTTTAGTGCCAATCACTGGACCCTAGTAACAAAAATCATATATTTAATGTCTTGAATGAGAAATGAACAGATATGAAATAATTTTCTTTTATAACTTAATCACATAATTCAGCTTGCTTCATATTGTTTGTTAACAAAGTGTGACAATTTATGTATTAAAGATAAAAATTTATAATAAGGAACTGCCCACATACTTTACTTGAAGGGTAATTACCCTTCATATACTCCATAATTCACCAGCTTTGATGAAGGTGGCAGTGAGTTATGATGGTCTTTACCTTGTCAGAAGGACTTTAATAACTTCATCATGCCACTGGTGTCTTAAAATTATGGATTGTATGCAAGGCATAATAACTCTCTTTCTTTTTGATAGAAACTACATTTCTCTTCTCAAGTGGTCAGTAATTCACAGGAATTCAAAAATGGCTTTGTATCTCTAGATTATATTTCCATTCACAATAGTGATGAAGTGCTTTACTTATATTTTCATAAATCTAAAAACCACTCACATACTAATGTGAGTAGAATTCTTGCATATTAATTTTTTTTTATATATAGCGGAATCCTTTTGTAACACCACTGAAGACTGGATAGTAATATTTGTATTATGGGCCAGCTGTGTTACATCTGGTTTTTTTTGGTGGTATGAAATGAAATATTGTGTTGAGGGAGAGTCACAGTTTGATCTGAAACATACTACTTTGTTCTTGCTCCATTTGGATACTGGAATTCTTCCTGTTAATTAACTATTAGCTTAAAATTGTGAGCATTGTGGTGGTATTATTAAAATATGTATGTGTTATTTGGAAGTGGGAGATGAGACTGTGTTAATAGTTGAAGGGGAACGTGTCAGCTACAAGAACAGAAGGGCTTGGTGGCTAAGTGTGCTGATAGTTGACCCTGAAAGGCAGAGGATCCAAGGTGTGGGGAAATAAGGGTATTTATAGGCGACATCACCAAAGTGATGCATTTTGCTACAGAAAAGTTGGCTAACACTGGTATTACCAGGAGATTTACCTTTAAGTCCTAAGTGTGAAAAGCACTTTTATTTTTAGTTTGTGTTTTTAAAGTATACAATGTAAGACAACAAAATAGCTATTTTGCGGTTAAAAATTCAGTATAGAGGGGTGCTTGGGTGGCTCAGTTCGCTAAGTGTCTGACTTCATCTCAGCTCAGGTCTTGATCTCACAATCTCAGGGAGATCAGGCCCAGTGTGGAGCCTACTTAAAAAAAAAAAAAAAAATTCTGTCTAGGTACCAAATTTGATGATACTGATTTTTTTTTTTTTTTTTAATTGAGAAATAGGGACATTTGGGTGGCTCAGTTGGTTAAGCCTCTGACCCTTGTTTCGGCTCAGGTCATGATCTCAGGATCTTGCAGCCCTTCCTACCGCTCCCTCCTCAGGGTGGAGTCTGTTTGAAATTCTTTCCCCTGCCTCTCCTTCCCCTTTTGCTCCTCCCCCTGCATGTTCTCTCTCTCTCTCAAATAAAAATCTTTTTAAAAAAATCAAAAGATATGTTTATTGCAAGTTGGAATTTCTGAAAGCAAAACTTGTCTAGCAATTCCACTTCTATGTATATTCTCAAAAGATTAGAAATCAGGGACTTGAATACATATTTGTACATTGGTGTGCTTAGCAGCATTATTCACAATAGCCAAAAGGTGGAAGTAAACTGAATATCCATTGATGGATGAATGGATAAAGTGAGATATGCAATGCATATTACTCAGTGTTAAGAAAGAAATGAAATTCTGAGACATGCTAACATGGATTAACATTGAAGACATGATGCTAACCGAAAGAAGCCAGACATAAAAGGACAAATACTGTATGATTTCACTTAGATGAGGTACTTAGGTAGTCAAATTCATAGAAACAGAAAATAGAATAGTAGTTGCCAAGGGCTGGGTGGAATGGGGGCAGAGAATGGAGAATAATTGTTTAATGATACAGAATTTTGGTTTGGGAAGAAGAAAAAGTTCTGGAGATGGATAGTGGTGATGGTTGCACAATAATGTGAATGTATTCAGTGCGACTGAACCGTACATCTGAAATTGGCAAAAAGGTAAATTTTGTTATGCATATTTTACTGTAATAACAAAAGCAAAACTTACTAAAATGGTTATCATAAAGTAATAACACAGTTCCAGTTAGAGAATAAACTAACAATAAATGTATAAGGGTTAGCTAATTATTCATATTCATAAATATTCAGTAGTCATTATTAGACTGAATTTGGGGAAGTAAACTCTTTGTCTTTTATATGATCTAGGGAATGATTTGCTCATACCTAAAAATATTTTCTTTCAGTACTTGGCAAGATTCATGGAACATGGAAGATGCTCAGTAAATATTTGTTGATGGATATTTGTTTATTCAGGAAATTATAGTCGTATCTTCATGTGCAAAATAATCAGCATAACTGTTACTTGTAAAGCCTACTTATAAGCTCAGTGAACAGATAGAAAATATAGCCTTTAAAATCTAGACAATAAAAAATGGAGTGTACAAAATACTAGGTTCTGGGGACTAATGTATGTTAGTTATTATAAAATATGCCATGAATTTTTGTTGATATTAAAAACAGTTTTAGTATTATTATCTTGCAGAATGGAGAGTTCTCTGCCTGAAAGACTGCCTCTAGGATCGATAGTGCTATTATCTTCATTTTATAGATGTGCAAAAATCACTGTGGGTCCTGAAGCCATTTTGGTGCTTCTTTTACTAAGACAATAGCTTCATTTAAGCCTGTGGTTCTTATGAGGGTGACTTGATTATTTTCCTGGGAAGGAAGCTAAGTGGTAGTACAGGAAACCTGTCTAAATAGTGCGGTATTGGGTTATAGGACACTGCATATGGCTGTTTTTGCCAGGTAGAGAGTTATACCACCCTTTTCATTTCTGTGGGCAAAGAGTCGATTTTAGTCTTTTACAGGAACATTTTTTTCATCATTCTGAACAGTATTATTCTAGTTAACAGAAACTATCACATACATAGGAACTTAGAGTTTTATTTTTCTGAGTAATAATGTTCCCCCCTCCATTGTTTCTTGAATTACATTAATTCATTAGGGAGCATTGGCAAATCCAAAAAAAAAAAAAAGAAAGAAAAAAACACAAAGGTGACAATATTTTTTAAATTACCCATATTTTACCATTCAAAGATAAACAGGGATGCTGTTTGTTTACATGTCAACAATTCTGTACTGCGCATATGCGCACGCATGAACAGAGATTCAACACTGGGAGACATAAAATTAGGATTGTAATGATCACTCTGTTTTATGTAACCTGCAATTTTTTTTCCATTGAGCATTGGATAGTGAGCACTTTCTCATGTCACTGACTTTTCTTGTACAGCTTCTTTCCAAGTAACCACATTGCCTTTTATATTATACTTATACCAATTCTCTGTTACTGGGCTTTTAGAATATTACTTTTTTTTTGTTGATGTTATTATAAATGGCGCTATGATGGAAATACTTGGATTAATCTTTTGCCTACTTCTATTTTTTTTTAAATAAATTCCTAGAAGTAAATTAAGTAAAGACGTATGAACATTTTAAAAGGCATTTGATCTGATACGCCAAATCGTCCTTCAGAAAGATTACTGGTTTATACTTCCCTAACACTCTATATGAGAACAGCCATTGCCCATCCTGGAATTGGTTTTGTGTTTTGTTTTGTTTTGTTTTTAACTGCCAATTAGAGAAGTAAAGAATCATAATCATTTATTTTGATTTTCATTGGTGACTTGAGCATTTTTTATCTGATTTGAGCGTATATTTTTCTCCATGTTGTGGTTAATCCTATGTGTTCCTCTTTTCTATTAATAAGACTTATTTATGTATATAAGACATTAACCCAATTTTTCTCTAGTGGATTTTTCTGTTTTCAACACTTTGCCAAGTGTTAACAAGGAAAAAAATAAATTAAAAAAAATCCCTTTAGATAGATTACTTAACTTTGAGTTTTGTTTCTGGATGCAAGATAGAAGTGAATTCCTTTCCTTCAACCCCAGATGAGAAAAACTTCCCCTGTCAATTAGTTGTAAAGCCTTCAGTCTTAAAATAACCAGATAGCTTCAGATAGTTTGTCTCTGAAGGGCTTCGTCTCTGGGAAAGGGTTTTTATCTAGGTGCTAGGAATTTCTTGAAGGAAAGTGCAGCTACAATGAATTTCCATTTGGGTATGCTCCATTACACCAAGTATTGCTGAAACACAACAGCAGTTGACATTTTTGCTGGGTAATATGCAAACATTGAGGGAAGGTGTAGTCATGCTAATAAGAAAGAGAATTTGACTTGCACAGAATCATGTTTCTTCCAACAGAATGTTTAAACAATGCTCTGACTCTTTTTTCCATGAAGGAGATTAAAGCTACTTATTATTTGGGGGGTATAATTTATATTTAAACATGATATGTATGGAATTTAAGAAATTCATTTCAGATATGTGAAAGTTAACATTGGTATGTGTATACACACGTGCACACACGCACACATGGGTTTGTGTGTATGTCGGAGAGGATCCAGGGTGACAAAAGTAATGCCAAAATCATAATGTTGAGAAAAATATGAAAGGTAAATCAAATCTTTATTTTCATAAATTGCTCTCCAATCCAGTAGTGATAAAGTGCACGTGAAAAGACTGTAATGTCACTTTGAAAAAAATATTTACCAGTTTTCAGGAAATGAATGTGTTTGCATAAAACGCACTTGGCAATTACGTAAGTTTTTTTCTTTATCTGTTTATCAAACAGTTGACCGTTAAGGTCTCTTTGGTTGTGCTGGGGCACTTGATATGCAGGCTCTTAAGCTTTCAAAAACATGATACATGAGCACCTACTTCCTGCTGACTGGCATTATGAAGAGTTAGACTAGGGGCAGTGTAATAACCTACTTTGATGGCAAATTACATTTTTGTAATTTGAAATCAATTGTATTTTTTCTCAGATATTTCTCAGATATTCTAGTTAGTGAGCATATAGTGTAATACTGATTTTAGAAGTAGAATTACATGATCCATCACTCAGTGCTCAACATAACAAGTGCCTTCCTTAATACTCATCACCCACTGAGCCCATCCCCACCCACCTTCCCTCTAACAGCCTCGCTTTGTTTAGTTAGTGAAGAGTCCGTTTACTTCCCTCTTTTTTTCCCCTTCTATATTCATCTGTTTTGTTTCTTAAATTCTACATATGAGTGAAATCATATGGTATTTGTTTTTCTCTGACTTATTTTGCTTAGCAAAGTACACTCTAGCTCCATTCATGTCGTTGCAAATGGCAAGATTTCATTCTTTTTGATGGCTGAGTTGTGTGTGTGTGTATATACACACACACACACACACACACACACACACACACACACCATGTCTTCTTTCTTCATTCATCAGTTGATGGACATTTGGGCTCTTTCCATAATTTGACCATTGCTGATAAAGCTGCTTATAAACATCAGGGTGCATGTGCCCCTTCAAATCAGTATTTTTGTATCCTTTGGGTAAATACCCAGTAGTGCAATTGATGGATTATAAAATAGTTCTATTTTTAACTTTTGGGAAGCCTCCATACTGTTGCACCAGTTTGCATTCCAACCAGTAGTGAAAGGGGGTTCCCCTTTCTCCACATCCTTGCCAACATCTATTGTTTCCTGTGTTGTTAATTTTAGCCATTTGACAGGTGAGAGGTGATACCTCATCAGGGTTTTCATTTGTGGTTCCCTGATGATGAATGATGCTGAGCATCTTTTCATGTGTCTTTTGGCCATCTGGATATTTTTGGAAAAATGTGTATTATTCATGTCTTCTACCCATTTCTTAACTGGATTATTTTGGGGGGTTGACTATTGAGTTTGGTAAGTTCTTTATAGATTTTGGATACTAACCCTTTATCAGGTATACAACTTGCTGAAATCTCTTCTAAATACATTAGAGGTAGGGGCACCTGCATGGCTTGGTTGGTTAAGTGTCCAACTCTTGATTTTGGCTCAGGTCATGATCTCAGGATCATGAAATAGAGCTTCATGTCAGGCTCTGCACTCAGGAAGGAGTCTGCTTGAGATTCTCTCTCCTTCTGCCACCTCCACCCTATTCTTGCTCTTTCTCTGAAAATTAATAAATAAATCTAAAAAAAATATAAGTACATTAGAGGTACTCTCTATTTAAAGGAGCCCTGCAAACCATAATTTTGTCAAGTGAAGAATTTGTAATATCTAATTACCATTGGTTTAACCTTCTTGCGAATCAGAGTGTAGCTTCACAGTTTATGAGGTTTATGGTAGTCTTAATTTGATCATGAACAGGAAAAAGTATTTTCTATAGCCATCTTAGAGAAAGAAAGTAAAATGGAAGTCACAGGTAGCAAGTAAGTTAGTAGTGCTGCCAAGTGGAGTTTAATGTTAATCAAGAATACAGAAATAATTTAATTTCTCTTAAAAAATCTGCCCTTTGCCATCATGGTTGGTTAGGTCATCTTGGTCCTCATAAGAGCAGAATACAATTCTTTTCATTCTACACTCAAATAATGTTTTAATTCGACTTTTTCCTTTATAGATTATGTAAGATAGCTTCTATGAATTTGTGGATTTTTGTAGAACACCTGATTCTTTTATTTTTTTAAGATTTTATTTATTTATTCATGAGAGATGCAGAAAGAGAGGCAGGGACACAGGCAGAGGAGAAGCAGCCTCCCTCTGGGGAGCCCGATGTAAGACTTGATCCCAGGACCCTGGGATCACGACCTGAGCCAAAGGCATATGCTCAACCACTGAGCCACCCAGGCACCCCTATTCTTTGCTTTTAAAATTCTTAGAGGAAACACCTAGATACGTATTTGAATATCTGTATAAATTATGTCTGAAGTATCTAGGCTTTTTCATTTTTTTTTAAGATTTTATTTATTTATTCATGAGAGACTCAGAGAGAGGGAGAGAGGGAGAGAGAGAGAGAGAGAGAGAGGCAGAGGCACAGGCAGAGGGAGAAGCAGGCTCCATGCAGGGAGCCCGATACGGAACTTGATCCCGGGTCTCCAGGATCATACCCTGGGCTGACGGCGGCGCTAAACCATTGAGCCACTGGGACTGCCCCTACTTTTTCATTTTTAATATTTAAGTCAAAATCTTTTTGTACGTGGAAATTTTTAAAACTTTGAAATTACTGCAAAATCTTCAAAACAGTTGTTGCTGGTTCAATGCAGTATTTTAAACATATTATATATATATAATATATTTAAGTAGATTAAGTATAGTAAATACTGATTTTATTTTAAAGGTCAGATTCAGTGATAGAGTAATATCTTTTCTCATTTGAACTAATAAAAGATTTTTAAACATTTTGGAAATATCAAATGTGTTAATTATAGCAACAATTTTATCCTAGACTTATATACAAAATAAATTCATGAATTTTGTAAATTGATCACAGAGTAGATTATTTTTACATTAAGAATTAAAAACTTAAAAAAAAGAATTAAAAACTTAAATTCAGCAGTATGTGAAACATATTGACTATATGTCGTTGTATTTACCTGAGACTTCCTAGTTTACCAAATTAAATGCAAATTTCTTTCTTAAAAAATTTATTAAACATCATCATTCACTGATCTCTATTGAGGAATTTTAAATAAAATTTATTACTTATCTAACACTTTTGAATTTATAACATCCTCAAAATGGTTTAATTTATCCTTGGCCAGTTAGTCCTTCAGACTCTTAACTTTCTTTTTTATAAGGCTGGTTTAAAAGACCGTTTAAACGTGTTTTACTGTTACTGGTTATATTCTATTTCTGGTATATTGAGGGTCATGAGGACTGCCTATGATCAACAGATCCCATGAAGATGGGAGTGGAGACAGGATACTCACCTTAATAAAGGCCAGGAATGACCCCCCCCTGAAGCAGAGGTGCGATTTGGCAGGTGGAAATGACTATTTTCCTGGAATGAGTTGACAGAGGTAGGTTCTTAACTAATTTGGATTTGGATATATTTTCAACCAACTAAACGGAGGAATTCTTAAATCCAGGATTGAGCAAAGCATTACAAGCATTTTATAAGAAGTGATTAGATTAGGGGGATTTTTCTGTCCTACTTAACGTCAGAGAGAAGATATTAGTATTATTACATTAGCAGATTCTTCTTAATTTGTAGTACTTCCAATGGAAACTTGGCCTAAAAATTTGACTTTTGTAGAAAACTGAAGACATTTTTGATTAAACACGAAATTTAGTGAAATTTACAATTATTTAGTCCAGTTATTCCTCACCAAAGAATTATTATATAAATTAATAAATTATTAAAGATAAAGATAATCAGCTTTAAAAATACATATCAATTGAACGTGTAAAGTGTAACCATGAAAATACTGATGTTGAGTTTTTGCTTAATAACCATGTGCTTCCTAATCTGACACCATTTTTCACGAGAGGCCCAGGTTCACATTTCCACTGTGTTAATTCTTGTAGGTCCTGTGGCTCTTCACAAAATTAAACAGACGTCAGCCAGTTCCTCAAACAGGGAAAAATAAAAGAATAGAAAAGTGGTTAGAAAGGAAGAGGAGTTACATCGCCTGATAGGTTTTCCCTTTCCTCTGTCTACCGCCCTCTTTCTCTGCACATCCTTCCATCGAACTCAATACTTCAATACTATTGAAATTGTTGTGGCAGCCAAGTGAGACAAGAAAAAAATTGTCCAACTGCTGCTTGACCCCCAAGTACTAGCGACACTCAGTTTTTTGACTACCACTGAGAGTTTAAAAGTGCTTATCAGAGCAACTCTTTACTGCCTTAATTTGCGTGTACAGATTGCTGTTAGTGCTGCGACTCTGCTTCTTATCAAGGCTTGCTAGCTAATTTCCTTGTTTATTAGCTAAGTGATTTTCTTAATGGCTACCCTTTTGACAAAAAGAAATCTTAGCTGCTCTGCCAAGAAAAACTGAATTAAAAAAAAGAAACAGAAAAGAAAAACTGAATTTAAAAACTCCTGGTGACAGGGATAAGGAACATCTGTATTCACGCTGCTGCTGTGTTGTTGGTATGGGGGAAAATCTGGTGATTGACCTTGATTCTTGACTGAAGTCACAAAAATATGCATAATTTGGCCTTTATCCATAAACCAAATAGCAACAGTCTCCAGTTAAAGCAGGAAGTCAGCTTCCTTTGTTTTGGGCGTGGAAAACAGAATCTTTTCCGACCTTATTATCAGACGGTTTAAGGAATTTTTTCCTGAAATATTTTTAGAATCTTCATTTTGACAGAAGCATTTTTGTTTGAGTTAATGTTTTACTAACAAGGAGGTATCTTGTTTATATTTGAAGATTTAGAGCCCTCCAATGTTGTGTTTGAAGGATAATTTTTTTTTATTTTTTATTATGAAATAATAAAAGAAAATCCAAATACGTAGTGGCACCAACAAAATCTCTCATGATCTGATGATAGCTTTTGGATTAGGGCCCCTGGAAGGGACACTGGGCATATATATATTTGGGAACCAGTTTAAGATTTCTTACAAACAAATTTAGCATGGCTCTCGTCAATGAGGGTAAGACCACTGGAGCTGAGATCTCGATAGCTGACAGCCTGGGGACCCCACTGACCCTCCAAGGTTGCCCTTGGTCCTCTTCGGCACCAGGTTTATCGGTGAACGTATAGGACTCTTGGAAACTCATCTCTGCCTCTATAGCTTGTGAATCTGACATGATACCAAAATGTGTATTTGCCCATCAGATGTCATCTCCGAGCTTGAGCGGTGAGTTTGGGTGTTTGCAGCCCACACAGTAGAAATCCATCTTTAAGCAAGACGAGAAAAGGTGACTTCCTAGGGTTTAAGGAGAAGTCATCTTGCCCTTGCAAACTGGATTACAATTCTGTTGCCTCTTTATATTGTTTATTAAGCACGCCGCAGTCAGTAAGACTAGAGAGGATAGCAAACAGAAAGAAACAAAATCAAGAAAAAGAAGACGCCTTTGTTTCTATTCCATCCTTTCTTTTGACTGGCCTTGACTTGGGCGTCCTTCGTTTTCTTTCCTGTGCTTGCCCATTGCATCAGGACTTCACATTTTATAAAATGAGGGTCAGTTTCCCTCATTGAAATGTAGCCATCTGCTGCCTGCATAACTATGAGCCAATTGCGTCACCTCTTTGTGCCTTGATTTCCTTACTTGTGAAATACTGATAGGATATCACCTACATCCATAAAGCTGTTGTGGGGATTAAGTACATTAAGATGTGTCACGCATTTAGCTTCGTACCTGGATGTACAAAGTGCCATGTAAACAGTCATCTAATAATTACTGATAGAATCTATGAATAGATTAATGATAGCAAGCCATATACTTCATTGCCAAGTTTCAAAATGTTACACGAGGCAGGGTTGTGAATTCTTTATGTGCAGTGGCACAGAGGCTGGTGTTTTGCTTCTTTTATTTCAATAGATTTGTAGAATGTCTTCTTGATACAAACGGATGGTTGGGTTAGTCCCCAGAAGACTACCGAATGGCGAGAGATAATGTCCTAGGAATCCCAGGCATCGTATTGAGTCTGTCACTTTTATTGGAAGAGGAGACAGCAGTGGCCACTGTGTCGAGCTAGGTGGTTATTTTATGTTTTCATTTATGTACTCATTTCCCTCATAGTAGACATGATGCTTTCATTACCTAATGTGAATATTCTAAATTATATGACCCTTATTAAATCTTATTTTGAAATTAACTTCTGGCATGGTGAGTATATTTCTTTTTGAGGCATCACATTTTTTGAACACTTAGAATCTAACTTTACTCATTTTACACTGAGAATATTGTATGCAAAATAATCTTGAAGGACATTTTATTTCCTAGTATGTATTTTCAGCAGGTGGCTAATGGCTTTTGACCTGCTCTAGCAGCATACAGAACTGAATGTCAGATAGAATATTTTTTAAAGTCTGCATTTTCATCTTGCATAATGAGCACAGGAATTCTTCTTAAGATAATTTTGCATATATATTTTTCCAGGTAGTTATTGATAGAGATGTGTCAGTTTGATAGGAAGGAGAAAATTGTAATGTTACAACATTTAGGTTTAACATTATTTACATCTGTTCGCATTGGTAAACAGAAGTATCTTAATAAATAATACCAGGACTAACATATTTACGTGTTAAAAGCCATTTAAAGTTCATGGTATCGGCCTTCCACTTTTCCCATATCTTTGAACCATTGTGAAGAAAAATCACATATTTTAATCCACTCGCTTCCCTTTTTTAGTAATTTACATTTTCTCTTGAAATTTATGCAGGATATTCCATGGCCTATTTTCACACAGCCTTTGAGAATTATACATATTAAATAACAATTCTCAATTTTTGTGTGAAAATAGACCACCACATATGCTATATAAATGATACAGATTGCTTAGGACCCTAGGATTAGCAATTTTAGATCATGGTCAATGTTAGTCTCAGTTTAAGTGGGAGCACAAGTTTTGATACAACCATAGTCTTTGCAGTCATTTGCCACGTAGTTTGTATGTTGAGTGACACTCTGATTTAAACTTTGTTGAATTTTTTATATGAAGTTGTGCATGCAGCTTGATTAATGCCCAGACTAGCTTGTGGAGTGGTGACTCGGGAAATGACAACATAAAGAGTTCTCTTTCCTGTATGAGCGTATTGGGGTTGGCATTTTGCCCCTGAACGGTGTGTTGAGGGAGGAATATTGTTTGTGTGCTTTGCATTTAAACCTTAATTTCGGAGTTCTAATCTTATTTATTCCCTCAGGTAATTACTGGTTTTTCAAGATGCAAAAGAAGTATATCATTGGATTTTTTTATTCCAAAGGGTTAAACTTGTATTGTAGATGTCGGTTCTTTACATTTAGGCGTTAAAAATTCTCACACATCAAAGTAGCTCGTGATTCTCATCTGTGGCTAGAGAGTTAATCATCTTTCAGTAGTGCTTTGAAGTTGGCTTTTCTTCTCCTTTTTTTTTTTTTTTTTTTTTTCCCCTTAACCCAGCATGGGATCATGAATAAAACCAACCACTCTGTTAGGTATAGTGCATTATTGCTTTTGCCTGTGGCTCTTGCTAATAAAAATTCAAATTCTGGTTAGTTTGCTGGAATCAAATCAATGTGGTATATGCAGCATACTTTTTTCCTCTTAGGAAGCCCTCTCACAGAAAATAGGTGTGTGTGGGGGGAAGCATGGTGGTGAAGAGAAAAGATAAGGCAATTCAGGGTTAAATATACTTATTTTCACTTTTCTGCCTATGTTGTGGTTAGTCTGTAACCCATATCAGAGTTTTTACTGCCTGGTGCCCTAGAATCCTTAAAATTAAAATTCCCATAACTTAGCAGTAAAATTCCTAAAAATTTCTATTCTTCAGTCAAAGTGCATGGATCTGCTTTTGTGTGTGAGGATTTGGACAGTATCAGTAGCAGTGACTTAATTTGATAATGTGTGTGGAGGGGCTTTTACATGTAATCAGATGAGAAGCCATCACCTGAAGAATAGGGTAAGTGATGAAGAATAGGTAGGTGATTCCTAAAAGATCTTGGAATCCTGACAGGTGCTAAAATCAAGTCATTTTGCTTATAAAATTACCTAATAACTGAATCAAATGGGATTTGGTATCTTTACAACTAGGATTTTTTCCATGAACATGGACGTGGAAAAGAATTGTGCCTAGATGATTCCTTCAGAACGTGACACATGAATTTAGAAACCAGCGAACATGCCCGAACCACAGAGATGATTGAACAAGACTTTCCATCCTGGAGCCAGATGTACTAAGCTCAGCTGGAAAGACCCTTAAAGTGCAGTTAGGGGAATACAAATAAGGAGCTTATTTAGCAAATTTACATGTATATGTTACCGTGGGTAGGAGCATGGTCTCAAGAATTAGAGATGGCCAGATTTTCTCGGTTTTGACTTTGAAGGCTGGTCACTTTGGGCAAACAAATTATTCTCTCTGAGCCTCAGGTTTATTAACTATAAAATGGAAATAGTCATGTTGTCTAATTTATATCATTATAGGAAAAAAGTACCCAAATTTAAAAATTTAAATAAAACTTACAGTGAACAAAAACTGCCAATTCTTTAGAGCCTTGGAAATATGCTACCATTTATGTATTTTG
This sequence comes from Canis lupus familiaris, assembly GCF_011100685.1. NCBI lineage: Eukaryota > Metazoa > Chordata > Mammalia > Carnivora > Canidae > Canis > Canis lupus. The sequence continues at coordinate 8,378,787 of NC_049224.1, read as the reverse complement.
CATATATTGGAACACATTGTTGTACAGGCTCATACTTGGCCTCAGAAGCCTGCTCAACACGGAACGCCAGGAAGCTCCTACTATTTTGTAGAAGCTGGCAGTCAATGTAAAGTATATTCATTCTTCCTAAATTAATCCCATCCTACCAGTCCCCTCTCTTTCTGTTTTGCTGACAGTCTCCCTAATGCAAATGTCAATTCAGTTGCTTAAAAAGTGGGAAGAGAGAGATTAGTTATCCATAATCTAATGTTCAGGCACCATGCTGGGTGTTAAGTAGGTGTTTCCCATTTGTGTTAAGTAGGTGAGTCCCAAATTTACGTTTCCAGCTCTGTCCTTTGCCCCAAGCTCCACTCATGAGTTCATTTATTACTTGGCTCCTTCCCTTAATTGTCTGACACGTATCTAAACTGACTGCTCACTGCTCACTGTCCTCCAGCCACGTTGGGGCTAGTTTGTCTTCTTCGAACATTATAAGCTCGTTTCTGTCTCAGGACCTTTGTTCTTCCTGTTCTCGAGGCCTGGAAGCCTCTGTCCATTTATTTGATGCATCTTGCTTCTTCTCCTGATTCGAACATTGTTTCTTTGGAGGTTGAGGTTTCTCTGAGAAATGTGTCCTTAAGTCATCCTCCCATCCGGTCAGTTTCTTGTCTCATCGTCCTGTAAGTTTCTTCAGAGCCCCTTTTCATGTGTATAAAATTATATTACTTATATAATTTTTTATTGTTTTATCTCCCAACCCAGATGCACGCTTCCTGAGAGCAGTGGCCTTGTAGGCGTTGTTTAGCACTGTATTCTCACTACCTAAAACTGAGACTGGTTCATGGAAGTGCTCTCAGCAACTTTCAGAGGTAGGAATGTTCTTTCCTTAATTGGTAGATAACAAAAGTGAGGCCCAGGGAGGATAGGGTGAAAAGCTTGCCCAAGATCACAGGGAATGGGAGTGACAGAGCTGGGATTCAGACAAATGCTGTGCTCTAAGAAGCTGTCCAACAATGAATGCCTCCCTTTTCACCCCTGAAGGTCAGGGGCATTAATGGGCGGGAGGGGGTTTTCCTGAGTTCTTGGACTGTCCTTCAAGTCTCTAGGTCACAGTCCTTGTTCCTATGGCATTTTTAGGCAAGACCTGGTCCTGATCGCTAAACTCTAGTATCCCTGGCTGACCTCTTCCCTTTTCCTTCTCAACTCAGTGCCCAAGACATGCATGATTAATATTTCACAAGAATGCATTCAACCCCTTCCTGCTTGGGAAAAACAATGAAACACTGGATTTTAAAGAAGCTCCCAAAGGGCTCCCATTGATTGTTTTGAATTTTCCACTTGGTGTGGGTAGATAGAATTTTCCACCTGATGTGGGTCTTCCTTTTTTCATAAATGCTATTTTCTAAACATTTATTACCTGACAGTGGCATTGTTACAGCTATAGTTTTTTGTGTGTGAGTTTGTGTTAATAGCACCGCTAATGCTTTGGTTGTCCTTGCCTCCTACTGACCAGACGGGAATAGTTCTGCTGCTGTCCTTTTTCCTGCCCCATCCCCTACCACTCCCTGTGCAAAAATGTGGTGCCGAAGCTGGACTATTTAGTTTGTTTTTAGCCAGAAATGCTGTAGAATCAGGCAGGCAGTCTTATAATGTAGATAGATAGGTATATCATTAAAATGTATAAATCTGTTTCAGCTTTAGGGGCAAAAAAAAAAAAGAAAAAGAAAACCAGGGTAGTTGATTAAAAAAGGATAGCCCACAGTATAATAAGTCACACCCAGCAAATTATAGAGATCGAAGTTATTGGTGCTTTTCATTCTAGGGCATCTGGTGTGTGCGGCTGCATTTGACCTTTTAGAAGCTATTGACATCATTTGGGAACTGCCTGTAAACCTGCCTAAATCAGTTAAACAGAAGGAATCTTAGCATTGTGGAACTGACCAGTTGATTAATTTAAATCCAAACACACAGTCCTGCCTGGTTGCCCTTTGCAAGACCCTTGCACAAAAGGATTTCATTCAGGAGCGTTATAACCCACATCCTGCCATCAGATCCTTTCAGCTCTTTTGGTCTTCTTAGGCTGCAGCGGCGTCTTTAACCCCTCTTAGGCTCCCTTTTATTTCATGAAAACAATATCTGTGCTGTGCTTCATACAAATGCTCTACATTTCCTTCAAAGTTCTTTATTTGTTCTAGGGAAAAGGTAATTTAAAGTTCCACTAATTGAGAGACTAAAATGGGAATTTATTTTAAACTGGCTTCTTTAGAAGAAGTCTATTAGAACTTAATCCAGTGCTTCCTCCGGGAATTATAATCAAAATTAGAATCATGAAATGTTGAAATAACTTTTTGGTATTAAAGTAAGCCATCATCCATAATTCCTTTGACTTTTAGATTCAAAACATTGAAGGCTTTATAATCTGTGTTTGGCTTTGGGAAAACAGTAATTGACTCTTGAGTGAGTTCAGAGGTAGTATAAAGATCTAGTCTGGGATCTTTAAATGGAAGCAAAATTAAAATTATTTCTGGGCAAAACTTTGAATAATTTCAGCCTGTTACATGAACTGAGAAAAGTATCCCCATATTGGGCACTCCGCTGGGCTTGGTTGCCAAAGAGGGCCAATATTTGTGTGGGGGAGAAAAATGAAAAACCTGCTACGGAATGCTTCATAGCACATAGGATGTTAGCCTGGGAAAGACCAGCACCCTCATTTTAAACACCAAAAAAACTAAGCCCCCTCTCCCACCCCCCACTTGGTTATTCAAGCTCTTAAACTGGCGTTGGTTCGTTTCTGCTTCCTCATGACCAAATTACAGCGCTTTTCTGGAATACAAAGGAAGCCTTTCAGAGTTGGTGGTATCATCTGATTCTCTGTGGTTTTGTTCATTGTCATTAATTTTAATAACCGCTTTTTATCGAGTATTTGTGATGTCTATGCCCTATCTCTGTCTTCATAACTACAGTGTGAAGTGGTACTATTGTTCTTCCCCTTTTGAAAATGAGGAACTGATGTTTAGCACAGTCTGGGTCTTGCCCAGAGTATGAGCTACTCTGAGGAGGGGTGAAGCAGGAGCAGAAGCCTCTCTGGTGGCAGCCAGATACCAAGAAGAGAACAAGACGTGTTTCTCCCAAGCCTCATAGGTTGACTTGAGAATATTATGGTCATATGAATGACTGTGCCATGGGTCATTGGTAGAAGAGAAAAATTAAGGCCATTTTGGCCCGAATTCCTCAGAAACAGTGGATTCACGGAAAGGGAAGATGATGGCACCCCCTTTCTGGCTGCCATGAGAAGCCGTGGGTGTCCAGGTGAGGGACATGCTGGGGAATCAGGGAACCTGGAGACTCTGTGACACAGGAGAACTCATGCTGTCCTTTTTGAGCTTCTGCTTTTTATTTTCATTTCTAAAAGTGAAATTCCAATTTCTCCTTTACTAGCTTGTTTCAAAAATTAAGTGATATAACTTAATCATAAACACTCTGGAGAATGAATAAAATTGGGACATAATTTTTTTTTGTTCATTTATCCCGGAAGTATTTATTGACTGAATGCCAAATGCAAGTTACAGTGCTGTAAAGAGAATAAGAAGCAAATGTAGACGTTGTCTCTACCTTTCGGAAGATTCCATGGGGCAGGAAAATAAGATACATGCTAATAATTTGGGCCACCGAATGTTTTAAATGTAGTTAGTAAGGTAGAGGACACTGGTATTTCTGAGGAAGAACCCATGCCAGGTGGAAGGGGTTTGTGGAGGATTGGTAGGGTTTAGGTTTGATAGGAGAGACGGGAGGAGTGGTGTGTGGGGGGAGGATTAGGGAGGTAGGTCGTGGGATTTAAGGAGGAGGAGGGAGAGGAGAGGGTAAGAGCAGAGGCCTGCAGGAGGGAAAGGACAAGGGCATATTAGTGTATCAGATTGTCTTATTGGCTCCATGTAGCTCAAGGAGGTAAGCAAAAAAAAAAAATTTTGTTTTGTTTTGTTTTGTTTTTTGGCAAAAACGGGTTTATTTCGGAGCTGTGAAATCTGCACTTGATTCAGTGGCTCACAGGGGAGCCTTTTAGGATTTTGGATTTTTTTTGTGGTATCATAGTAAGAAAATGTTTTGTGATGACTCATGAAGGACAAAGTGATGCATAGAATGATTAAAAGAGTGAGCAAGACGCTGCAGTCAGGGAGACCAGAGACCACAGCATTTTGGGATGACCGATGCAGAAGACTGAGCTAGGGGAGCATCTCTGGAACAAAAAGGGGGTAGATCACTGAAATTTGGCCACTTATTGGATTTGGAAGTTCTTGTGATACTTTTTTTTTTTTTAATTAAATCAGTGTGAATTTGTTTTAATGAACAAATTTAAACCCAAATGCTAATAAAATCCCATATGCCACTGCCATTTTTCATTGTTTTTTGTACTTATATTATGCTTAACTGGAATTAGGAAAAGTGTTGGGTTAAGACCAGAGGAGGCAAGAATGTTGCTCATCTGGGCTAGGGAGAAATTTAATGTAAATTATGAGGCAAAGCTGGTTTAGAGGATTAAGAACCTTTCTCCTTATCATCAGAAAAGTGACTTAGGGGGAGGAGGTAGGCTGGCACAGTAGCCGACTATCAAGGCTCTAGAAATCCTGGCCAAATAGCCCCTCAGAAGTGGCACTTTGACTCCCGTTTGCTTCCGAATCAGTACTTGCCAACACGAATTTACTTTAGTTTAAGAAACAAGGTAAGCCCAGGGCCTTGTTGAACCCTAAAAACTTCAAGGATTCAGGTGGTTGTGTGGGGATTAGATGAGATTGATAATCCTTTGTAGTCAAGGGGTGACTTCTCTGGGAAAGATGCTGTTTTCCTTATGAAAGAGTATTTTTCATCTAACTTCGGTTGTCTTTCAGTTTGAGAAATTAGACTATTGTTTGGATATCTGAAGCCTTGGGATCTACTGGGGAATAAGTGGATCTTCTGAAGTTTGAGAGTGTACAGTTATCTAGCAAGACTACATCAGAGCTTGGTGGAGTGGTGTTATTGGTTGGTTTCTTCCCCCTCCTCAAGGTGCTGTGCTGCTTACCTCGCAGGCCCTCTCTGTGCCATCCTTAGGGATCAAAGGAAGAGGTGGCAATTTTTGTACAAAGTCATCAATTTAGGAGGGAGTTTATGGTCTTCTCTAAGAGGTGGTGAGACTGCACTGATCACAAAATGTATTGGAGTGGCAAGAGGAAATAGAATACTGATGAGCATGTGATTTATAGATTCAGGGGAGAACAAAACTCCGTGTAGCTCAGAATTAGGGAGTGGAGGCTGGGGAGCTCAGGCTTCTTTTCTCTAAAGCAGGGATCTTTAACAGGGCTCATAATCTGGCCACCTGGGGCCATTTGTCTCGTGATACTTGGCTCCTGTTCCTGTTGGTGGTCTTCCATATTCCGCTTAGCCCTTTGGTCAGAGATCTCTTGGTTTGGCCTTATTTTTTGAATAGGCTCTTTGTTCAACTGTACCTTTACCAAAAAAAAAAAAAAAAAGTAACAAATTAGCTTTACCGTGGAACTATTCCTTTATGACTGTCACATCTCTGCAAGAGTCCTACACCTTTTCGCTTTTGTGTGTGTTGTCCAGATAACCTTTATTTGCTTTTCCCATCCTAATTCTGTTTAGACAGGTGGATCATCTCCCTTCTGAGCATTGTTTAAAACAACCTTAAAGTAATCTGGCTAGACTGTTGGGATGTAGTTCACTGAAGTGGTCACTGATCTTCTCTGAGAACAAGGAAACCAGAATGGCAAGTTCAGGCACATTGAGATGAATTCCCATTTTTTGACTTACAATAGTAGTTCATATCCATGGTTAAGAAAAAAATCTTAAAAAAAAAGAAAAAATCTTTTAGAAGTATTAAAACTATAATATAAAATAAAAATCGGAGTGCTCTCTCAGTCTGCAGTTGGGTGTGTATCTTCCAGACATTTTTCAGTGCATATTAAGGCACATAAACAAATTTATTTTAAAATTTGAATCCTATATAATACGTATACACTCTATATTATCACGTATAATGTATATACATGTTGCATATATACTTATATTCTCATGTTTATAAAATGTGCATATTTTTCCTCTCCCAACTGAGGATCTTGGGAAGAACACATGAGAGGGAAGGCATAATTCCATTTTGTTGGAAAGCTTTTACCTCTTACCAAAGTGAAGGTACCCTGAATTTTGTGTTTTTGTGAGGGCTGACTGTTTTTCCCTCACGAATGTCCCTCACCTTTGCAGTAGTGGAGAGTCCAACTTGTCAATTATGTTCAAATTCTCCAGTTTTTTTTTTTCCAGACTGCAAGCTGGTGTTGCTGTATCCTATTTTGCAATTTTTGTAAGCAGTACTATCGTTACACATTTGTACACTGTTTACTCACAAGGGAAACATTAAAAGGCAGGCCTATAGCTTCATCTAAATTGAAACAGAGATAATAATAGTTTCTTTGAAATAGCTTAGATCTAAGTATACTGTACAGAATGACAACCTTCATTTTTTATTGTGTTATGAATATCTTAAAGAGGATCCGCCAAATTCCTTGCTTATCTTTACAATTACAGTATTTGCACTAGAAAAATTAGACCACGGTGTGGTTTAAAAAACATGTCAATCCAATATTCATGGAGAAGAAAACAATGGTTTTTACAGCACAGATGAAAAATTATATACTTATTAGAGCATCACAGCTGATCGGATAAGCGTGGTATATCATCACAGACTCAGTCTGATGCTGAAGCATTGTTCTTGGAAGCAATGACCGGAAACCTGGTATTTTTCAAAGGGGTGGTATTCCTATGAACGTGGGTGACAGACGCAGGGGAGGACATATAGTTCAGAGGGGGGATTTCAATTATGTGTAGTTTTAGGGGTTGTTAGAAGTAGAAGTAATTCCACTTGTGATAGAAGAGACTTCATCGTCAAAAAGACCGTGTGGCAGCAAGACAGCAGATTTCTTCTGATTTTTATCTGGGTGTCATAATTAGGCATTTCGCTGGAGGTGTTTGCTGGGTAAGTGCTGTATTGGCTGGGCTTTACTGGAGCTTGGAGATAGATGCAGCGGGCAGCTGCTGCCTCCTGGAGAAGTAGATGGAATCCGTTTTCATTGTCATCAGTTCCCTGACCTCCGAAGGCACAGATGTGAGCTTTCTTGCTTTCTTTTCAAAGGGAATCAAGTATTCCTCCTCAAGGAGGAGGAGGTTCGTAATGCCATAATATTACTGCTTGTTAAAGGAGAAGAGCCCTCTCTGAACACTGACACTGTTGCTACCTGGGAGCATCCTGTACTGACCTGTGACTTTGTCAGAGCTTCAGCTGTGAGAGGAATATTGCTGATGGAATCATATAATGACGCTTGTCATTAAAAAGTCACATCGCAATGGAAAGATTCAGAATTCATTCAGTCCCCTTGCTGTGTGTCACACTCTGGTGACTTTGGTGACAACCTTCACTTCCTACTTAGCAAATCCAAGCCTGGTAGCTGGAGCCCCAGGAAGTTGTCAAAGCAATTAAAGGCTTCTGTCTCCCAGCACATTGCTTGGTTACCATAGTATCCTCTTCCTCCAAGTCTCTCCTGATGATGTCAGTATGCATACAGGGGTTGTTCAGAGCATCTACGTGGGGATGATTCACCCCGCAATAAAGCCCCTCTTCCCCGTTGCTCGGTTTCCAGCTCAGTTTCAGACGTCCCTAGAAAGGGGAGGTAAGTGCCTTGTTTTGCATATCAGAGAATTACCAAATGCCTCTGTTATTTTGTTTTAGGTGTATGAATGGTTTCTTCTTTCTAAGATACACTAATAACTGAAATCCTAGTGCATGGGAGCACTGCATCCCATTACCTAGAAAATAGACTTACAGTTTGTACCTAAAGTGTGTGTGTGTGTGTGTCTGTATGCGTGTGAGACAGGCTTATAAAAATAACTGTGAATGCACAATGTAATGCTTGCTACTTTCCTTGATAAGCAGCATTAGCAAACACAGTAGAGCTTTTTATTTCAAATTATTTGAAATATATAAAATCCTTAAAATATTTTGACAAGTGTCACAGGTCAAATGGGGCTTTTTTTTAGTGTGCAAATTAGATATTTTTTATTGATACTTTATATATTTCATCCAGTGGAAATATTAACATTTTAAAGGTCAAGATGACATGGGCAGATGTTAGAAAAGAGCTCCAAGCTACGTGGAGAATTTGCATGTTAGAGAAATTAAAACTTAGATTATAATAGGACAAGGATTCAGTTACAGGGAGATGTATGAAGTTTAAAGTATATAAATAACTGTCATTTCATACTTATTTTGTACTTTTAATGCTTTTCAAAATATCTTACAATTTGCTCCCGTTATTGTGATAAATGAAATTAGTGCTTTATAAAAGTTTTCTTTTGGGATCCCTGGATGGCTCAGCAGTTTAGTGCCTGCCTTCGGCCCAGGGCGTGATCCTGGGGTCCGGGGATCAAACCCCACATCAGGCTCCCTGCACAGAGCCTGCTTCTCCCTCTGCCTGTGTCTCTGCCTCTCTGTGTCTCTCATGAATAAATAAAATTTAAAAATCTTTAAAAAAAAAGTTTTCTTTTAATACATATTCATGCTTCTTAAAGATGAGCAAGCTGAGTTCAGCTTTATGACAAGAATACTTTAGAACCACTTACAAACATTCACATAGAAGATCCATGAACAGATATTTCCTTTTTAAAGTTAGTTTTCTATCTCAATTCTTCTACTACAGTATGCCTCATCAGTAGACAGTAATGATGAGGCCCACAAGCCAGGTTTCTCCCTAGCAGCCTGCTTCTCAGTCTCACTGCAATAGGAGAGTGCTGCCCATATGACCATATTAATCTTGCATTTATTTCCTCTTCTGGATTCCCACCCGCCTGCTTGAGTGTGTCTATGCAGAACATGCTGCTGTGTATAAATGAAGTTGGTAGGTGAGAGCAGTTTCTAATTAATTCATTAATGGATAGGTTTGCAAGAGAAGAAAAGATTAAGGGTAGAATGGATGGAGTAGGGAATCCCATCCCCCCCCCCCCCCCCCCCCCCCCCCCCAGTTTTTAAGTAACTGAACCTTTATTGTGTTGGAGGTAAATATCTGGCTCTTTTGAGATGTGGGTAGATGGTTTAGTCTGTCCATTTCTAGAGAGACCATTAAAAGTGGCATTTTTGTTTCTTGTATTTTTGGACTCTTCTAGAATATACCCTCCTTTGTTTTAGTGGGAAACTTAATGGAATGGTGATACTCTTCACTCACCTTTCTACAGAGAATCAGTAAGAAATACAGTTGTGAGAGAGTGTAAAAAAAAGATTAAAAAATTTAAATTTAGTTACTTGTATGTGAAGAATATGTCTTTTTTAAAAAATATTTTATTGGGATCCCTGGGTGGCGCAGTGGTTTGGCGCCTGCCTTTGGCTCAGGGCACGATCCTGGAGACCCGGGATCGAATCCCACGTCGGGCTCCCGGTGCATGGAGCCTGCTTCTCCCTCTGCCTGTGTCTCTGCCTCTCTCTCTCTCTCTCTCTCACTGCGTGCCTATCATAAATAAATATATATATATATGTATATATATATTTTATTTATTTATTCATGAGAGACACACACACACAGAGAGAGAGAGGCAGAGACACAGGCAGAGGGAGAAGCAGGCTCCATGCAGGGAGCCTGATGTGGGACTCGATCCCAGGACCCGAGGATCACACCCTGGGCTGAAGGAGGCGCTAAACCACTGAGCCACCTGGGCTGCCGAAGAATATCTGTCTTAAATATCATAAGTGCTTATTTGTGAGTTTCTTCTACTCTGAAAATATGCTAAGATACTTTGACTTTTAATTACTCTATATTTAGAATACTTAAGCCTATTTACGTGTTTGAAAATTTGCTAGTTAATTGGTATTTTAAAAAGTTCCTGGAAAGTAGAGATACTATGATATACTTACATATTAATATGTATATTACATATTACCTAATCACATTACTATATATATTATGTGACTTAGATTATGGTAGGTTAAATATTAAAAAGAATTAAGTCAGTGTAAACAGTTTCCATACTTTTGAAAATCCTTTTATTGAAACACTTTTAAAATGCTTGTGTTGGAAAGAAAACTGCTATATTCGAGGCTATGTTCCATCACATTCTTGTACCTCGTTATATTAACGTTTTGGATGATATAATTTAATCTATTGAGTAGCTAACTCTGCATAATTAAAAAAATACTTCTGTATATTTTAACCCTCAAGATATCCATGAAAATATTCTCCTGCTGACTTAACTGATGCAGGTGGCAGTTTATGTAGGGGGGACTGTAAAGATTACAGTTTCTTTCATGCCGGAGTCAAGAAGGACTTCTAAGCAGTTTGAAACACAGAGATTTTAAAAATTGGCTTAGGGGAGCTTTCATTTTGCTCTCATGTCGTAATAAGAATGTTTTAAGTCTTACAGATACTTAAACTTGTGCCTGCTTGAAATATGGAAATGGCAAGTCGGTAGAGTTGACCAGTAGGAACCGATGAAACATGGCAGAGAAAGCATCACTTTGGTTCTCACTAGAAAGACCACAAGCTAGATCAAGATAGCGTCCACAAGAATTAGAGGAAGCCGTATGGAGAACATAGACCTGGAAGTGAACATTTTTTCTGGTGAGAGGAAAGAGGCTCCGCTTGCGAGGGATTGGTTAAGGGCTTTGCCCAGCTCTGTTTGGGTCCTGGCCAAGCTGGGCGTGGAGCCTGGACCCTCACACCTTCACAGGCCCCTTTGCATTTTCACGGCAGCCTACTCCCTAGTTGGAGCTGAGTGCTTTTTCCTTTTTATTTTTTATTTTATTATTTTTTTTTATTGGAGTTCGATTTGCCGACATAAAGCATAATGAGTGCTTTTTCCTAATCAACCTTTCAGTTTACTTTCCTCCTACAACAGGAAGGATTAAAACAATCCAACAGCTAGAAAGTGTATTAGTTTTCATTTGTTGCTGTAATACATGACTGCAAACTCGGTGGCTTAATGAATAGGGAGTCAGTGTTTTGTAGCTCTGTTGGTTAGAAGTCTCTTGACCTCTTGGCACAGGTCTCCGTGGACCACAGGGTCAAAGTGTCAGGAGGGCTAGGTTCCTTTCTGGAGGAACAGCGTAGAGCCCATTTCCCTGTCTTTTCCACCTTCCAGGCTGCCCTGTACTCCTCGGCCCATGGCCTCTTTCCTTCCTCTTTACAGCTAGCAGGTGCTGACCGAGGCCTCGTGCAGCCCTCTCTGGCTCTCTGCTACCGAGAAAGATTCTCCACTTTTTAAGAACTCAGTTTTTATAACCCAGGACAGTCCTATAACCCATTTTAAGGTCCTTAACCTTAATCGCACCTGCAAAGTCCTTTCTGTCATGTAGAGCAACATATCCACAGGTTCTGGGGATTAGGAAAGAGGCATCTTAGAGACCATTATTCTACCAACCAAAGAAAGATGACAAAATGCCTGGCTGGTTTTATCAACATTACATCCTCAAGTCAGACTAATATATATATATATATATATATATATGTATATGTATTTTTTTTTAGATTTTATTTATTTATTCATGAGAGACACACAGAGAGAGGCAGAGACATAGGCAGAGGAAGAAGCAGGCTCCCTGCAGGAAGCCCGATGTGGGACTCGATCCCAGGACCCTGGGATCATGACCTGAGCCCAAGGCAGACGCTCAACCAACCACTGAACCACTCAGGTCTCCCCACAAATCAGATATTTTTACCGAGACCTGGAAGTTAAACTGGTAATTGCCAACAGACCCTATGAAATTTTGACCTAATTTGGTGGGTGCAGCCAGCCCCTTGCATAATTAATCAGGGAAAAAGAGATGAGAAAGAAATGTTTCACCAACTCAAACATTTAAAAAACTCCAAGGTACAGATGTGAGCCTTATAAAGTGACAGTATTCTCAGTTTAATATTTTTAGTGAGAGGCTCACGTCAAATGAAGTTAATTAAACAAAGCTGATTTGGGAATGTGAAAATTCCATTAGTTAACTCGTTTGTGAATCAGCCTGGGTTTCCTTAGAAACTGAAGAGACCCAGAGGTGGGCACTAGTAACCCTGAGGTTTGAATAACACTATCATTCATCGATCTGGCCTGAAGCCATCTCCGTCAAAAGACCCAGCCGTGAATTTGGGGGGTGCGTGGTTTCCTAGGAAAGGCACAATGTTAGCATCATCAATAACACTAGGCTTGAGGTCAACAGCTGCAAAGATAGTTTCTTTTCTTGTTCACCTCTTGTCTTTATCACAGATTTGAGCCAGTTCATGGCACATGGATCTTCCAGATTCCTAGCAGTAGTCTTAAAGACTTCTTTGCTAAACACTAATGATAAAAGATGTAGAGGAGAAACAACTCCAGCCTATTACTTTTGGACAGAAAACCAGAAATTATTTTTGCTGTGGTTCTCTGAAGGAAAAAAAGAAAAAAAGGAAGGAACCAAGGGCGGGTGGGGGGGGGGGAACGGAAGGAAAACCAAGTGTTTTCTTGCTCATATTCCTTTTATTTTTGGAATCATTTTCTAAGGAAAATTGAACAGTACTTTAGGACCCTTGCTTAGAAGACAAGAGCTTGTGGAAGGCACATTTCTTTGCAAGAAGTAACTATGGGGGTGGGGGGGCGTACCTGCCTTCAGCTCAGGTCATGATCCCAGGGTCCGGCTCCCTACTCAGTCTCTGCCACTCCCCCTGCTTGTGGGCTCTCCAATAAATAAACACAATCTTTTTTTTTTTTTTTTTTTTAAAGTAACTGTTGAGGGCAGCCCAGGTGGCTCAGCGGTTTAGCGCTGCCTTCAGCCCAGGGTGTGATCCTGGAGACCTGGGATTGAGTCCCATGTCCGGCTCCCTGCATGGAGCTTTCTCCCACTGCATGCGTCTCTGCCTCTCTCTTTCTCTGTGTCTCTCATGAATGAATAAATAAATAAATAACCTTTAAAAAAAATAAAGTAACTGTTGGTCCTTTTGGCACTAAAGAGGTACAAGAACCTTAAGATTCTATTTAAAAGCATAATCTCATTTTATGCCATCATGGAATTTATTTGTCAATAAAAATATCATTACCAAAAGGAAGATGTTGGTTGACAATGAAGTTGCAAATCAAAATCAGCTAGACAATTTGATAAACAACAAAATAACTGTGCATTTGTAGGAAATGCCTCTATAAACAAAAATATATATTTAGTTGGTAGTTTCTTCCTTTATGTACATATTAAACTCACTTCAATGTTTAGTTTCTTTTATCAAGAGTATGTGTTTTTTAAGTGCTAATATAGATGAAGGAAATCCAAACTTTTAAATATTAAAAAATATATGTATATACACACACACACACACAGTATTCGATTTAATACTGAATTTCCCCAGCTACAGTAAATTAGAGATTAAATCTCTCTGTTTCCTTGAAAAAAAAATCACGGAGCAGCTGTCTTCTCTGATAGAAGACTATTTAATCTTTAAATCATTTTGAACTGGCTCAGTTGCTTTACTGATCCTTTAACTTTGTCAAAAATTATCTTAGAAGCTTATCTTTGAGAGAAATCAGAGATAAAGGAGCTAATTAATGGAGATGAGAGTTCTGAGGTTCTGAATCATATGTGGTCAGTGAATGGTGGATAAGGTGGAAGGAGACTTCAAAATGAAAACTTCAAAGATTGTTATGATTTCTCATGGGCTGTTTTGAAAACTAGCTCATTTTTATTGCTAGGGGGATGTTTGCAGGGAAAGGGAGTAAAGGCAATCAGCAAAGAAATGATGGAACTAGAAAGTTATCGCAAACCTTTGTTTCTCTGAAGGCTTTGTAGATCAGAGAACCACCTCAAGCTCTACTCACTTTCTCACTGACCTTGCATTCCCTTGTTTTCCTTTAATTTATTGCTGTGCTAATCTGACTTAAAATGGGCAAGACTTGCAAAAAGAAAAGCAATTATTGAAGTATCTATGAAGAAAGTTCTGTTATTTTAATGTGTGGGATGCCCCCATTTCTCTCAACTACTGCTATGGAAGCAAGATTTTATGTAACTGGCCCACCAGTCTTTTTCATCAACTCCTGCTTTAGAGTGAGTATTGATGGGAGCAGAGGGCACCCAGTCTGTGGCCTGGGGCAGATAGGGAGAACCAAGGTGGAGCCGCAGTAGTTCAAGGGCACTGAGACACAGGGACAGAGGCTTGGCATCTTCTGTCGGGGGCTGTTGTGAGCACTGCAGTGCAGGACCAGCCAGGAGGTGGGAAGGCAGGGAGGGAACCATTCCCCATACTTGGTGCTTACTGTGTCCTAGATGACTTCACAAAGAGTAAGCCTATGTTGGGGGCAGGGGGTTGGTTCCCTGGGTTTCAGCCACAGTCATGATGTGACAGGCTCTCTCTTCCTTTAGTGCCCACGGTTCTTGGTCACGTTGCTTCCAAGAAGGAAGAGGTAGGCCAGACAGACGCAGAGTGGTGGGCAGCAAAACATAGTTTATTCGCCATAGTACAAAGATCCTGAAGGGGGAGGGGGCCCGAGAGGGTCGCCATTTGGGCCTTAAAATCTAGGTGGGTGGCAGTTATGGCTCTTTGGTGCGGGCTGTATTAATCTGATTGACTCTCCTTGTGCCTGTAACCCAATCAGGTTTTTGTCCACATGCTCATTTTCTTTCTTTCTTTCTTTCTTTCTTTCTTTCTTTCTTTCTTTCAAGATTTTATTTATTTATTTATGAGAGACACACACACACACACAGAGAGAGAGAGGCAGAGGGAGAAGCAGGCTCCACGCAGGGAGCCTGACGTGGGACTCGATCCCAGGTCTCCAGGACCACACCCCAGGCTGAAGCCGGCGCTAAACCGCTGAGCCACGGGGCTGCCCCTACGTGCTGATTTTCCTATCTAGTGGTTGTTCACGCGGGAAAGGCTGTATTTCATAGCCTCCCTGATCAAGAGGCTTGCAGCCACCACTGCCCTGAGGCCTGTCTGGCCTGCCCAGGCCACCAAATCAAAATCAGTCTTTGTTTATACATCCTACTGCTGTTGAGCTGCCCTCCTCACCCCCTACCCCGGGCCTGGGTTAGGACACTCAAGGCCCAACCCTTCCTTTCTGTCACAAACAAGTTGTAGGTCCTCCCAGTAGGAGGACTTCAAGCTGGGGTGCTGGATAAAGCCTAGAATGACAGGATGGGGACTTCCTTTTCACAGTAGTGTGCTCATAGGATGGGGCCCCATTGCCCCTGCCTTCCATCTTCCATTAGTGATGGGAAATAGAGCTGCTCTCAGGTGCTTCTTTGCCACACCAAAGATGCAGGGGAGGGGAGGCCACTGCAGACCGGCCTGCAGCCTCAGTAGTCGTAAGTAAGGGAATGAGCTCACCAATGATTTTGTGAAATTGAAACCTGATAACAAGTACATGCCGCAATTTAAGCTCAACATTTTTCCAAGAGTCTTAGAGAAAAGTGACAGATGAATACGACTTACCAGTTGGAATATTGGAGTATGCTAGAAGTCAGGCGGCCTTGCTTCCCTTTATTGGCAAAGGTCACTCGTGTCCTCTTCAATCAAAATGCAATCTCAGTAATTACTATTGAATGCCTTCACGTGCATGATGGTGCACTAAACACAATGCCGGATTAATGAAGGACGACGTGACCTTGGATTTCAAGGAGTTTTCAGCTCAGAGAGGAATTACTTACGGAAAGGAACTTTCTTATCATTTAATAACTCTCGTGGTTTTATTTTCATGGTAATTTTTGCCAAGTGGCAAAGTCCAGTTGGAATTTGATAAAGTCATCTTATTTACGTTCTACCGAAGAGCACATTTTTCCTAAAATACGAAATGAATTGATGCATTTACTTGGTGGCAGACCTATTGTTAAGCTGTTAAGATTTTTATCTGCCCCTCCCTTTCTTAGTCCTACTTGCCTGACTTCCAAACTCTACTTTCTCTGTATTTCTCCTGTCGTAGGCTGTCTTTCCCATACACCTACACGTGCAACATGCACACACAGACACACAGGGAATCACTTGACACTGGACACTCCAGAGGTTAGTTCTTCTCTTTACTGCGGTTTGCATCTTCCTTTAGTTTCCCTCTAACTCAGTGTAAGCAGCCGCACTCCTGTTTCTTTTTTTTTTTTTTTTTTTTTTTTTTTTTCGCACTCCTGTTTCTTGAAGCCCTTGGAGTGTAAAGCGTGGTGCTGCACACCTAGGCCTATGCCCCTCCTTGGCTCCTACGGCGGAGCCTTGGTTGTCTGCTTCTCAGAATCTCCTTCTGGGGGTGGAAGGCAGGTGAAATTAAAGGACAGAGTGGTAAGGAAGGAAGGGACATGGGTGGTAACAGTGGGAAGAAATTGAAGCTAGAATTTGTAAACCAGGAAAAGGGGCACTGAACTAGAGCACTGTGATTGTGTTGAGAAATTGGAGTCTTGTGACGTCAATAGGATGAGGTAAAGAAGCAGCACCAACAGAATTACTTCGAGGGTTTCCTAAGGCATTTTGTGGTGAGCAAAACAGACTGTCGTATTCACACATTGAAATTTCTGCACTGAGTTCCCGGTGTAGCTTCTGAAATGGCTGAAACCCGAGTTTAAAAACCTCTGGACCTGACATGTCTTCGAGATCACCGCAACTATTCCTTTGGCCTGTTCATTCTCTGCCCATCATTCTTCTCAATCCCAGGTGCTAGCGTCATAGAATGAATTCTCTACTTCCTATTTAGAAAGGACTTGTGTTTTCTAAATGGAACTTAAGGAGGCAGATACTTTTATGCTAATAAGCAGCATATATTAAACTTGATTAATAGTTGTCTAGAATTACCTCCTAATATGTTGGCTCTATGAGGATTTTCCAGGAAGACTGAACTATTGTTGAAAGGCTGATTGTTTAGAAACAATAGCTTGGAATTTGCCCAGACTTAGTAAAATGTTGGAAGTTTAAAGGATAATGGATTTTTGTAGTCACCATATTCTTCATTGTAACAGTCTCCCATATTGATTTGGTTTACAGTCTACGGTCTTTTTGTGTCATAGCAGATAACTCATTGGTTATCTGCCTGAGGTTTTGGTATTTGGGATTTTGTCATCATTGCAGTAATGTCAAAGAAATGAGTGGTCAGTTTTAAACTTGGGATTTGGCAAAAAGAAAAAGAGCATTCTTCATGAAAGCTTTTTTTTTTTTTGATAAAAGCTTTCACCAAGAAATTCATACTTAGGCTTTGTGACAGCCAGTAATTATCAGATTGCAGTTACTTTTCAGAGGTGTTTACCCTGAGTCAAGGTTTTCGCCATTTGATGATCTGAATCGTGAATTAACTCTGATGTAATCCATTGGTTTACCTCAGCGTTCAGTATGCCAGCCTGTGTTAAATGATGATAATTACTCCTAGGCACCTATTTTTAATTCTTTGCCGCAAAAGTAGTACTGGGCTGGGAGAATCAAGGCATTCCCTTGTTTTAAGAAACTCACATTAGAGTGGGAGAGATAAGATGAGAACGCAGAAATACAATTCCACACTGATACAAACACTGCATTTCTTCACCCCCTTTCATAGCAGAGTGCTCAAGTGTGATCCATGATTTTTTTTCTGCAGTTCATTTTCTCTCACTCTGTCTTGAATCCACTTCTTCCAGAACCCACTTCTTCACCCAAACTGCTCATACTAGAACCATGACTGGCTTTCAGAAGTGCCAGTATCTTGGTCAGTTCTCAGTTCTCCCTGGATGTGACTTGCTGCATTCTTGGAAAGAGGTGGTCATTCTCTGCTTCTACATGTAGCACATTCTTCTGGTTGTCTTTCAACCCAACTTGCTTTTCTTCCCTGTCTTGTTTGTTGGTTCGTCATCATCTTCTTTAGTCTGAAAGTTGGATACTGTAGCACGCGGTCTTTGGTCCCGTTTTTTGTTTTTTTTTTTGTGGGTTGAAAGCTACTTTCTTTGTGATCTCATGTGATCTCTTGCCTTTAAATTCCATCTGTACATTGACAGTTCCCAGATTCCTATTACTGATCAGAATCTCTCTCTTGACTCTAGGCAACATATCTACTTGGGGTATGTAATAGGCATCCTGAATGTAGTACGTTCAAAACTCATTGTCTTCCTCTGTCAAAGCTACTCTTCCTACAGTTTTTCCTCCATCAGTTATTCCAGAAATGATCGATATTAACACTTTGACATATGTGTTTCCACGTTTATGTGTGCACACTTATTTCTCTTCTTTAATCATGAGATCATTTTGTGAACACTGTTTCTTCTTCTGGCCCTCCCCCAAACCCCTCTCTACCCAGTATTTATGGATATGTTTCGCATACTCTTAAATACTCTTCAGGAACATAGCTTTTAGGAGCTACTTGGTTATACCATAATTTGTTAACTCTCCTTATGAGTGAATATTGGATTGCCACCCATGACTTGCTATTATAATTTAAGCTATAAGTAATATCCCCATTACTTTTAGTATTCCTGTTACAAAAAAGAAAGAAACACTTCATCATTCTAGTTTTGCACAATCGCGGTATGGTAGCCACTAACCATATGTGGTTGTTGAGCACTTAAATGTGACTAGACTGAACTAAATGTGCCGTAAATGTAAAATACGCACCAGATTTCAGAGAGTTTGAAAAAAATGTAAAATCTCTTACTAATAATTTTTATGTTGCTTAATTGTGGAATAATAGTTTGTTTTTTTGGGCTAAATAAGCTATATTTTAAGAGTTGGGTTCATCTTTGTCCTTTTACATTTGTAAATGTGATTGTAAGAAAATTAGAAGTTACTTGTGTGGCTTCCACTGTATTTCTTCTATTGGACAGCAGTGTTCTAGTTGCTCAGGTCAAAAACCTTGGAGTCACCCTTTCCTTCTCTCTTATGTTCCATATCCTGTTAGTGGTACCAAGAGGCTGACTACTTTTCCCACCAGCACTACCCCACTTGGACCCATGCTGGTCCAAGCCATCATTATCAATTCTCGCTTTGATTCTTGCAGTCTAATTTTAATATATTGATCCAGGTGATTGTCTTAAAACATGTCAGATCATGCCTCTCCTCTCCTGAAAACACTCCAGTGGCTTCTCCTTGTGTTCAGAGTAAAAGTTTAGTCCTAAAACAAGGGGTCTCCATCTACCCCTTTCACTATATTTCTACAGTCTCACTGTGGTAAGCCAAACAGTGTCTCACTTGAAGTCTTGGCATTTGCTCTCCCCCCACCTCGAGTGCTCTTCATCCTTTTATCTCTAGGGCCCGGTCCTTCACCTCTTTTGGGCATTTGCTTCTCTGTGAAACTTTTCTGAACATCCTATTTGAAATTATGAGCTCACCCCAGCCAACTGTACCCCAATAATCCATAATTCTCTTTCTCGCTTTTCTCATCTTCTTAGTGCTTATCAGTAGCTAACATATTTGTCTTGTTGATTGAATTTATTTTCTGTCCCCACAAGAACATAAGTTCCACGAGGACAGGAGCCTTTGTTTTTTTCGCTGCTGTACCTCCAGCTCTGAAAACAATGTTTAGCACATATTATGCAATAAATGACTATTTGTCAAATAAATGAATAAATGAATTTATTAATACCACACGTGCTCTGTGGACTTAAAGAGGAAGATTACAGGTGTTTAGTAGATACGACACCTGCTGCTTTCTATACTGAAGTGAACTAAGAGAAGGTAAGACTGGGTAGTCAGGGTGGGGGCATGGTTAGAGAGGACCTTAAATCTTAGCCTGAGGGATTTACATTTAATTCAGTGGAAAATAAAGAGCCATTGAAATTCTTTAAACAGAAGCACAACAGATTGGGGTTTTCTTTAATCTTATAGCTAAAAGGATAGAGCTAAAGGACGGAGAGACGGTTGATAACAGTGCATAAAAGAATAATTGATCCAATCATGGGAAGACCAGAGGCAAGAAGGCCAGTTGAATGGGTAATGCATTCATGCAGTTGAGAACTAAGGATTTACTTTAGCAATCTATAGGTGTTGATGATCAATTGTATGTGAGAAGGGAGGGATAAATAGATAAAGATGACTGTTCTCCAATCCCCAAAGGGAGATGAGAAGAACTAGGGAAGACTGAAGGAGGCAAGTTTGGAGGGAAGTTGAAGATTTCAGTCTTGGGAAGTCTGTAGCTTGAAGAGAGATGAATTCATGTAGTGTTTTCAAGGCATTTCAAGTCTCTTCAATAATAAGTGCACATTTAACCCAACTTGGGAGCTTGCTGTTTCTTAAATTCATGCTATGAAGGTGTTCTGGGAAAGATAATAGACAGAGGACCCTGCTTTAGCTAGTATTTGCCAGTAGAAATCTAGTGAACTCAACTCTAGATTTGCATACTGCAAAAACATTAATTGCTCCCAAATCAATCTGGGCCTAACAACAACCTGGAGCATTGGTGAAAGAGATAATGTCAAGTGTAGAGTGTTTGCTTGCTGCTAATTAGCTATGTTGGGATTGGCATATATGGAGCAGTCATTAGGACTCAAACTATTATTTTAGTTGTGTTTGCAAAGAAAATCACAGAATGCATTACGAATTACTTCGGTTATGAAATACATTTTCTGATTTCATATAGTCTCTAGGAACCGAAGTTTGAATGTCCTTGTTCATTTAGAAGCTTTCTGTAATGACATCAAGAAGCCTTAAATAAAGGTGTCTTAAATGCTTGGCCAGTGTTTATGGCCATTTATCTGTAGGGCCGGGTCCTTCACCTCTTTTGGGTATTTGCTTCTCTGTGAAACCTTTATCATCAAAGATAATCTCATCAATATCTTTTGGTTATTTAAGGATAGATTCAAATTATTGACCTCACCATTGACTTTATCTCTTATTTTTGATTATTGGTGCCAGGTCTTTATTTAAGATGATGACTCTACCTCAGAGGTAGCTTGTTATGTGATTTTTCACCCAAGATTTATGTTTTAAGTTAAGAAAACTTACAGCAGGGGTGTCTTTGGCTCAGGTCATGATCCCAGGGTCCTGGGATTGACCCCCACGTTGAGCCTGCTTCTCCGTCTCCCGCTCCCCCTGCTTGTGCTCTCTGTCAAATTGATAAATAAAATCTTGAAGAAAAAGAAGGAGAAGGAGATGGAGAAGGAGATGGAGAAGGAGAAGGAGAAGGAGAAAGAGAAGGAGAAAGAAGAAGAAGAAGAAGAAGAAGAAGAAGAAGAAGAAGAAGACGACAACGACGACTAACACCAGGCTAAACTTTTACCACTGTCCAAGAAATGAAGAGATTTATGTATCATTAGCAACTATCTGTTCCTGGAGCTATCTGATTTGATTCAACCATTCAGCAGATATTTTTTGTGAATCAGCTATGTGTCAAGTACTGTTAATTCACAAATGAAAATTCCTCCCTTTATGGAGTTTGTATATTCTAGTTGTGTAAAACTGACAATATGTAAATAGCTAAAATATTCTGACTGATAAAGGACGGTTAGCACCAAGTAGAAATATAAAGCAGGATGTAGAGTTAAGAAGTGAGGTTTGTGGTTGGGTTTGCAATTTTAGTTTGGGTGGTCAAAGAATGACTCACTGAGAGTCACATTTGAACAAAGACTTTGGAGGTGACAGATGAAAAAGCAAGCCATGGAGAGGGCTGTGTAAAGAGTGTTTCAGCCACAGGGAAGAAGAGCAAAGGCCCAGGCCTTGGGGCAGGTTGTGCAGATGTATTTGAGTAACAACTAGGAAGTCACTGTGTCTGGAATGGAGTGAATGAGGATGAGTTGGAGATGAGATCAGACAGGTAGTGGGGTCCAGATGGCACAGGGCCCTCTCTGTCTTTGCAAGAGCAGAAACCACTGGGAGGTTTGGGCCAGGAATGGAAATGGGGTGATCCGTTGGGAGGAACTGTGGGGACCTTGGTGAAAGGTGACAGGGGCCAGGTAGTAGTAGAGAGATATTTTGGATATACGTTGAAGGTGGAGTAGAGAGGAAGGATTGGGTATGAAAGAGGGAGTCGGAGGAGAACTCCAGTTTTTTGGCCTGAACAACCGACAAGATAGAGAATGTATATAGCCAGTTATAAAACATTCTGTGATGTTTCCTGATTGTTTGCAATGACACATAAATTAGTTTACTTGGTTGGTTTTTTGGTAACCTCTGCAGTCATTTCTTAGTTTCCAAGGGTTATGAATATCGAAGAATTTCCTTTCAGTCACCTGTCACTCCTTAAGAGTTTTCTTTTTTATTCTAAATTCAAAATTTTCACCTTTCCCCATGTAAAGAATCTTCTCTTTCCTGAACCTTTTACCCATTGCTGTAGTGGACTATAGCTGCCTCCTCACCATTTTATTTACTTGGATGACTGGCTGCAGTTATAAATCTATCAAGCCATGTACATTTCCTTGTGTGTGTGGGGAAAAAACCTTCAACATAGTAGTATAGCAAAGATTATAATGTATTTTGTTCTACTCCAAATTTAGTAATTTGGCCTAATAAATAACTTCTTATATGGAGAACACATTTACTTTCAAAAATAGCCATGATTTTTTGAGCAGGGAAAAGGAGTTGGGTGATGTGGCTTCTAGTTTTGTAAGAGTTTAAAGTTAAAAAAAAAAAAAAAAAGGAAAAAAAAGGCATCTAGTTGTTAAAAAGTCTCATTGTTTTATATTAGATTGGTAACTTAATTAACTTTTATAGGTGGATGAGGTAGCATTTTATTGAGGATCAAGGTTCTGATAATTACAAAATGGGGTGATTTTAAGGTTATAATGGTAATGTGACCTATTTCTAAAAGTTTTTTCTTTTAAAAACATTTTGAAAGTGTCTCTCTTATATGCTCAGTTCTTAAATCATCCAAGTTATGGAGAGTCTGATAATGAATTGATAATCTGAATTCCATAACAAATAGGAACATTGACTCAAGACAGGACTAATTTTTTTACCCATGCTATGAAAAGGTGGCTCACAGTAACTATCTTGTCACTGCATGTTCTGAGGATAAAATTGAGAAATAAACTTATGAGAAGGTAGGTATCATAAGGACAATTTGGACAAGAAAAAATAAACTGGGTTGGCAAAAGGTGGGCATTTTGTTTATGATTGTATAAACCTTTTTGATTTTTTTTTAAAGATTTATTTATTTACTTACTTATGATAGACACAGAGAGAGAGAGAGAGAGAGAGGCAGAGACACAGACAGAGGGAGAAGCAGGCTCCATGCAGGGAGCCCGATGCGGGACTTGATCCCGGGACTCCAGGATCGTGCCCTGGGCCAAAAGCAGGCGCCAAACCGCTGAGCCACCCAGGGATCCCCAACTTTTTTGATTATTTAATGTAAAAAGAAATCATTCTTTAGCAGAGACTAATTCAGTAAATAATTTTGAAGGAACCAAATTCTTTGATTAATTATAAAAATAAAGCAAACTCTACATAGTCCCACTAAGAGCAGCCATTTCTGTCCTATTTCAGCATGATTAGGTCTTCACACTTCTTTCCACTCTGTCTCCTCTGCAAAATACCCCTCTCCCTCCATCTCCTTTTCCTCTTCTCTTCCCCCCTCGCTGCTGAACTGCTACCCACTTCTTCACTTCCCATTTATTTTGAAACCTGCTTCAAACCTAAAACTATGCTATAAAAAGTCACCAATAACTTTCAAATGGCTAAATGTAATATGCCCCTTTTAGATCTTATTCCAAATAACCTCTTGGTAGTATTTGATCCTGTAGATGACTTCCCAAGAGATAAGCTGGCGTGAGGAGACCCTATGCACTGTCAAGGGTCCCTGCCTTTCTGCATGCTGTCCTCCATCTGGAATGTGCTTCGCCCACCTTTGCTTTGTCTCAGTGAAAGCCCACTTACCCTCTGAAAGTCTCCTTGAATCCCAGCAAAATTAATCCTTCCCTCCTCCACCAGGCCTGCACTTTAGTCACATGTCTTATTATATGTGTTTCTTGTCTTGCATTCAGTTACTTATGGGGTTGGCCACTTAGCTAGGCGCTGAGATCCTTTAGGGCAGGGACCATCTTTTATTCATCTTTACTCCAACTCACATAATAATAGGCACTTGATAAATGCTTATTGGATGAATGAAATTATTTTGTTATTATGCACGTTTAGAGTTTAGAAAGCCTTTTACTGTCAGTATTTGCATCTGCTCAGTATTTCTTCTCAAACTTCAAACTGTAACTGAAACCCTGAGATCACTGTGAATCTCTGAACTTCCTCTGTAATCCCTGATGTCGAATATTCAGTGCTCTTGAAAGGGTGTCAGGGAAGACTGAGTTGGAAGAGTATAAAACGAAAAGACAAAGGAGAGCTCTTTCCTTTTACTCCCTCCCTGAACTCCTCCTGCTTCCTTGCACACCCCAGTCCTAGAGATCCCCTGAAAGCCTCCTGGGTGGGAGTATAGACCAGATAACGTCGGTACTCCCACACTCCCTGTCCACACCGTGATGAAATGAGGCGGGTCCCAGGATAAATTCACCTCTGAGAATAATAGAACAACCAACCAACCAACCTAATATCATCAGGGAGGAACTGAACACTTGGCACTTGCCAGAAAAGTTTTGAAAGCTTAGGTATTTCTTTTAATGACATGAATTTTTATAACATAAGGGTATATTAACGAATATAATATATATATACTACGTAATTACAAAAATACAATAACAGAAATTTGTATATGTATACATTTTCCCATTTGAT
The DNA here is from genome assembly GCF_011100685.1 of Canis lupus familiaris. Taxonomy (NCBI): domain Eukaryota; kingdom Metazoa; phylum Chordata; class Mammalia; order Carnivora; family Canidae; genus Canis; species Canis lupus. Next base: position 8,354,194 of record NC_049224.1, on the reverse strand, counting down.
TGGATTTTACTCTTTGGTGTCTAGATAGTTGGATAGTATTTTACTTTTCAAGGACCTCTTTGTGTTTTTGTATAGGATTCTCTCATCCACATTAGAATTGCCTTAGAGGAAGAGTGAAATAGAGCTGCCGTGAAATAGAAATATTTTTGAGAGGATATTCCTACTGTCACTAGATTGTGTTCTTAATTGACAGTGCTCTTTTTTTTTTTTTTTTTTTTGGCTACTACTGTATATGGCAATTTCTACTTTGGTTTTTGAAAGAAAGTACGTGTTATGTCTCTTGTACTCCATGAAAATGTGCAGCTCTGGCAGTTACACTGGATGGTTTTGCTGTAGTAATTAAAACACAGATGGAGCTCATTTCTTTCCCAAGTGTTTGATTGGCAGCTACTCTGTGATCAACGCTTCCCTCAGCTGAACATGTCGGCACCATCTGCCTTCAGTCAGCGTGGAGAGGGTGGTCGCAGCAAAATTTCCTGATCATCACATGAGCCTGCTCAAATTGAATGTATTCCTCTTGCTGAAGCCATCAAATGATTTATATAAAATTACATGTAACCTATAAGGGTTTTCATGACAGTGGGTCTGCAGCTTGTTGGAATATTCATTAATTGATATATATATTTTTTAATTCCACCACTTCCTTTCTCCTATTACAATATTTAGAGCATAGCATAAAGTAGTGCCCACATCTTTAAAAGTTAAAGTTCCTAAACAAATTGAGCTGATGGGGCATTTTGTTTTTAACAAGGTTATTAGAGATGGTTTTAAATCAGGGTCTTGTGTTTTGAACCCTTAGCGCCAGCACTAGTTACGAATAAAGAAAAACCTCCAGTATGCTGTCTCCTAAACCCAACACTAAAATAGTTTAGAAGAATATGCTAATTTTAAAAAATTTGTATATTTATAACTGTTAGAAACAGATTATGATGAATGGTACTTATTTACATATCAGGGTAAGAAATGGATAGAAATTTATGCTCATCTGATTTTGATGCAGATAAATGAATGGGGTTGATTATTATGTAGAAAAACACACATTTTAGATACTGGAAGCCCTGAAACAAGGACATATTTAAAAAGAAGAATAAGATAGTTATTTCATATTCCTGGAAATGTATTTTGAAATCAGTGATACTTGTGCAAACATATAGTCTAGATTTGTAAAGAATACACATGTATTATGCATAATGACATGAATTCTATATATAGTTAAATAAGGAGAACTGATTGGAGTTTCCCATTCCCAGTCTAAATGGACAAATAGTTATGATTGCCAAATGAAAACATGCTTTACAGTATTTGGGGGGAAAGCAATGAATGAGACAATTGCTCACAGAATGTTAGAACAAAGAATGAAGAAATTGGGTTGAAAGACATTCTGAAGAACCCGAAATACACTCCTTGCTTATGATTCCTGTAGAAACCCACTTACGGTACAGGGCAAGAGTGGCTTTTGGCACGTTGGCAAGACTTTGAAGATTAAATTCGTAAAGCTAATCACTTCCCAGTTGGAGTGAAAAATTCTGATGAGTTCTGGAAGAGAACCAACAGAAAAGAAGGAAAATAATTATGAATGTTTAGAAATTTATCATCTTCTATTACCAGACATTTTTGAAGATAAGTCGTTGAATTAGTTTCTCATTTTGTTTAAATATATAATCACCTCTATTCAAGCTTGGTGTTGTTCAAGCCAAGGAGTAGGGGTGGGAAGGACGAGAAGAGTGTTAATTTCAGTTACTTAAGATGCATTTTAGTTTCTGTCGCAAACGTTTATCCCCAGGAGCCTACATTCTCAATGGGAATAATTTGCATACAACAGAGCAGATTAGGATAAGTACCATAAGCAAAGTGCCGTGGAAATGCAGAGAAGGGAGTTCCCAAATTGATAGGGCACCTGGACATACATACACTCCTTTGCTGAAGCTCTCCTTCTCTTCCTTAAGTTGTCTTCTTTTCCAACCTATTTCTCCTTTCTGTGTCAGTTTTATTCTGTGTCAGTATTGTCTATATTATTTGCATTTACAAATACCCATTTTATGATTATATACCTAGTGTGGATCTCCAGGGAACTTTGGCAGATGTCAGTTGGCTAATAACAACCCAACACTTATTGAGGACTTCCTGTGTGCCAGTTTCCTGAGTACATTCATAGTTCACTCTCACAGCAGCCTTGTGAGGAAAGTTCTGTCTTTATTACTTTATTTTGCAAATGAAGAAACCAATAATCCAGCTAATCTAGTAGAAGGATGGGGATTACTCTGGGCAGACAGGTGCCAGATTGCTGTTCCCTTGTGCCGTCTAAATCCACCTAGCTCCTGGAACTGTCTTGAGTGTGGAGAGTCTATGTCCCCGCCAACCTCATCCTCTCCAGATGAAACCCAAGGAAGGGGCAGCAGAGGGAGACTGAGAAGATCGTGTCACAATGAGAAGTTAAACTAAAAAGAGGGAAGAGGAGCTGAAAAGGGGATTTTTTTTAAAGATTTTATTTATTTATTCATGAGAGACACAGAAAGAGGCAGAGAGACAGGCGGAGGGAGAAGCAGGCCCAACGCAGGACTCGATCCCAGGACTCCAGGATCCAAAGGCAGATGCTCAACCACTGAGCCACCCAGGTACTCCTGAGAAGGGGATTTCATCAGGAGAGGCTGGGTGGAGAGCAGACTTCTCTGGACATGCACCCACGCTGGCACATAGCCACCTTGGCTGGGAACAAACTTCCTGTCACACTTGTCCACCTAGCTTCCTCCTCATCCCAGCACATGCCCCTCCATCCAGGGCCAGTCCAGAGGCTGATAGACAACTGAGAGACAAGGTGAGGAAAAGTTCTTCTTAGTGGAAGAGAAGTAACATTTTATTAATTATTTTTTTTTCCCAGTTGAAAGGGATCTCCGAGCACCTGGACAAGGTATTGAATGGGATGTGGAAAAGTGAATCTCTTGCTTCAAATATGATAGAAACTATACTGGTCTGAGAGAACGTGAGTTCCCTTGTCTTAGTTCCAGGATTCACACTAACTTTCCCTTGTTCTTTGTTTCCCTATGGGCAATTTAAGGAACTTGGGCCAGTAGTTCTAGAATCCCTACGAGCTCTAAGAAAAGTTTGTGATGATAAGGAGCTTCCAGTGTGAGCAGGCATGAGGAGTGTCTGTAAAAAGTTAAATACAGGGAAAACTTAAATATAGGGAAATAAATAGAAACCATTGGTTGCCTATGGTGGTGTGGAGATTGGTTGGAGTGGAAGTTGCCTACGGACATGGTGCACAAATCCTTAAAATTCATTAAATTTGTATATTTAGGATGCACATATCATTCAAGCACACAGCAAAGATAAAAGAGTTAAGTGATATAATTTTTTTAAGGTACCTCAAATCAGTGTAGAGTTTCCATATAACAAACTCTGTAAGTGTGGTCTAAACATTTTTAGAGAGGTGCTATGTATCAGGAAGGTGGAGGATGAAAATGTGATAAAGGTACAGGATAAATGTATAAAGGATAAATGTGACAGATTGAAGGTAGCCTCTTAATAAACCCTGCATTTTTGCATATGATAAAATACTATTTTGCTTCCCATAACTATTTTCATTTCATTTTTTAAGACTTTTTTTTTTTACTTTGTATTATTTTTAAGTAGCCTCTCTATCCAGTGTGGGCCTTGAACTGACAACCCTCAGATCAAGAGTTGCATGCTCTGCAGACTGAGCCAGCCAAGCATCCCAGCCATTTAATTTCTTAAGATAGTTTTGAGACTTTGGGATATTTTCTTTTTCCTTGTCTTTTTTAAGTTGCATCACATTTTCCTTTATTCTTTCTTTAAAAAATTAGCTCTACTATTTCTTCAAATTTGCCTCCTTAGGTTGTCGTTTTTTTTTTTTTTTTTTTTTTTTAATCTATTACGTGTGAGGCTTACCTGTCTGGGCAGTTCCTTCCACATAGTTAACACCCCATAAATATTAGTTACACAGAACTGTTGAGTTTATATCCTTATATATTTGTGTCTTAGGATGCTATGTGATTTTGCGTTTAACCAATTAAATATTTCCCTACATTTTCACCCTTTTTCTATAGAGATGATGTGATCTCTGTTGGACTGTACCTTTCTTATTTAAAATTTTGTTTTAAAAATTTTAGCAGAAAATTTCTTTTAATCTTTGGTCACAATCCTAAACTATTATTCCACCATCTTCTTTCACCTAGCTTACCCATATGTGCAAACAGCAAATTGAGCGACACTGATTGAAATTTTTTGTTGTTGTTATGTCCAGTCTGAAAGTTAAAAAAGTGGTTGGTGATGTACAATCTGCTGTGAGATGACACAGGGATTAAAAGATAATATAATTAAAACTATATTCTACTAAAATGTCTTGCATTTAAGCAAGATGAGAAGCTTGAAGGAGGAGCACATGAAAGAAGTTAGATTAATGCTTAGCTTAAAAGATAAAAGTATTAGGCATGGAAAAAGCATAAGATAAGGGAAGGCCACAGCTCCTGCCCCACTCCTGATGCTCCTTAGTCTCTATACTATCCCAGTGCCATTATCTGAGTTAGCCAACCTAGATTTTTGCTGGTTGGAATTCATTCTGATTTACTCCTGGTTATTTTTGGTCTTTTGCTTTTCTTCCTCAGTCCCTAAGTGCTTAAAGTCCATGCCAATGTTAATTGTTTCCAAACTCCAAAAGACAAAACTGACCCTAGAAGGTGCCCTGGCTCCCAGGAGAGTCTAACTCAAACTGTCCAGCAGGCTTCCTTTGAACTCATTTCACTATCAAAAGATGTCCAGTCTAAGAGTTTTGATAGAGCAAGAATACGTAGTTGACCACAGTAGTGTCTAAAGTCATGGGGATGAAAGAAGTAGGATTAGAAAACTTTATGAAGAAAATAAACGTGTCTAAGGGACCCTGTAAAAATTTCAAAAGCTCCATTCTTTGTAGTTCAGCGGGAGGCCAGATTAGATTCTAAGCCCCAAGGTGAATGAATCCCCAAGTGGGCATTAACACCAGGGTCTCTCTGCAGTGAACAGAAGCCCAGAATCACTTCCAATTTTTTTAGGCTCATCGATTAAAATCTGAATGCCAAAACCAGGTTACAAAAGCTGTAGTGTATCGTCAATATTTACATTTAATTTGTTAAGCTTCTCTTAACACAGTCACAAAATACAGTGGATTGTATGTATAATATAATTTAAGGACACATTAGTAGTTTGAATTTACTGTTTTTCTGTTTTTGAATTTACTGAATTTATTGTTCGGTTAGCCAAATTGCTGTTTTCCCATTGCTATCCTTGTGTACTTTCTGACTAATGAATACTTAAACTTTTCCAAATGGATGTTATAGAGAATATTTCCACAGAATTGTACGATATGGAGAATAAAAAAATTCTCAAAAGTTATCTCTTTGAAATAGAAAACTTTGGTGGAGAAGAGAATCAATGACAAGTGTAGAATTACAGAGGAGATAGAGAGGATATAAGGAAAAAGCATTAGCTACTTTAGAATTAGACCTCTCAAACTTATGTTGTCAAATCAGAGAGTTTTAGGAATATGGGAGGTTGTTACAGATCAGAATAAAATCATGATGTATATTTAGCAGCATTGGATTGAAACAGTCACAAGTTGCTACAAAATCTTACCTGACTTTAGGGACGAGAGTTACAGGAAAATTAAAAAATATATTTTTAAAAATGTAAGTAGTGGGGCTCCTGGGTGGCTCAGTCATTTGGGCATCTGACTCTTGATTTTGGTTCAAGTCATGCTCTTAGGGTTATGAGATTGAGCCCTGCTTTTGGACTTCAAGCTGGATGTGGATCCTGCTTCTCTCTCTCTCTCTCTGTCTCTAAAATATGCATATATATGTGTATATATATATATATATTATATATATATGTAGAAATTAATGGTATATCAATCCCCTAATTTTAAAATCAAGGCCTAAAATATTTGTTTTCTCTTTAGAACATTTTTTTTTTAAAAGATTTATTTATTTATTTATGAGAGAGAGAGAGAGAGGCAGAGACACAGGCAGAGGGAGAAGCAGGCTCCATGCCGAGAGCCCGACGTGGGACTTGATCCCAGGACTCCAGGATCGCGCCCTGGGCCAAAGGCAGGCGCTAAACCGCTGAGCCACCCAGGGATCCCCTCTTTAGAACATTTCATTTTAAGTATATGACCATCACTTAGAACTTTCATGTGGGAAATAATTAGACAGGAAAGACTGAACAACTGGTTGATTGATTCTTTCTTACATCTGAGACTTGCTTCCTGGAAGGAGCATTGGAGCAGATGTCAAACTACAATCTTAGAGAACAATTAAAACCAAGTAGTCTTAGAGCATATGGATCCTTTCTTTTTCAATGGGCATTTTTTTTTTTTTTTCTAAGAGTGGCCATGAAGAAAGAAACTGAATGATCCAGAATCAAGCTTTAAACTCCAATGACCCTGAGTTTAAATTTACCATAAATCTTTATATTCCATGCTTGTAGGTTAGTTTTTAATAGACCTATTCTCACATATACTTTATAGAGCAGAATCTAAATTCGGGGTAATCCAGTTACTGAAAGGGAACTAACTATATATCCAATAGACCCTGACCATGAACAAGATAGCAGTTCTGCTCCCCTTCTCTGTTTAGAAGAAAAATACTTAACCTTTCATTACTTAGTTTTTTCTTTGTGTTTTCCTAGTCTATTAGGCATTAATTTAACTTAACACTTTATCTTATTGTGGTTAGGAGCATTGGAAATGGGAACATTTAAGATGACATTTGGTTTATTAAAACCTTACAAAACTAGCAGATGGTTTAGAAAAGCAGCATTAAAAATGCTACTTGATCCTTAATTCAAGACCATACTTGTTGCTGCATCTGGAAGAAGTGCGATGCCAAGAAAAATGCTATTGAGTTAAAGACTATGTTATTCATAAATATTTAGGAAAATAAGAGACAAGTGTTCATGAGCATAGCTTGTGAAACCCAATAGATATTCCATTGGAGAAGGGTTCTGCAAACATTTCCAAATATGTAGTATTTATCCTTACACCATTTTAATAGACCTATGGAGAATAGAACTTTATAATGAATCCAGGCAAAACTTTCTAGCTACAGTGCTTTATCTTATTCATTTTCTGCCCAAATGGAAGTTGTCATTTGTTATAGTCACTAGGATGAATAGTCACTGTGTATTTAAACTCCCTCACACCAAATATAGAATCCTCCAAGTTTTAGTCTTTAAATATTTTCCCAACACTTACGATATTAAAAAGCTGAGTGTAATTAATTGGTGCCATATATAACTGTGATAGCTGGCATCTGGATACTTTTCCTGTTATTAAGTTTACCGTTTTGCTGTAACCACTGTATCGGTGAAGTCGGAATGCTTCCTGCTTAATACCTGCTAAATGTTTTTTTTATCTTCCACAAGGAAAAGGAAGCTTTAGAATTGTTAAATACAGTTTTATGGGAGTTGAAATAAATGCTTAAAATTTTATGAGCCCTTTTGACCTTATCCTTTTATTAAGAAATATAAACTTTATGGAATAAGGGCTTTTTAAAAACAAACACTTTTGTGTTCTAGTCCATGTAGTTAAATATAGTTAGCATATTGTTGCTGATCTAAAAACCTATGTCTGGATGGCAAGTTAGACTTCTTCAGACTGCGTCAGATGCTGAAATGGTCAGGAATAAGAAATTACCCACTACCGATACGGGTACCTATTTGACAGAAGGCCTCTGTGGGCTTTCTAAGGCTCAAGAAGCTCAACAGCTGGAGAGCAAATGCTTTTTCTTCTTGAGCAATGATGCTCTTTGGGAGCCCTCAGGCTCCCGACTGGTAACATGTCAGCCTCTTGTGCAAGTTAACAGAAAATGTAAGGATCTAATTTAAGCCATCCTCAAATATGTGAATTAAATGGCTAATAATTTTATTTTAAATATCAAACCTTCCCGTATAGGACTTCTGAGAAGAAACCTCAGATAATGGATCTCCCTAGATACAAGTGGTTTTTAGATTCTGTAATGCTGTTATCTTTTGTTCAACATTGCAAAATTTAGATCTAAGCCTTGGGTAAGGAATTAAATATTACCTCAATCAAATATATCCTTAATAGTTTAAGAGAACAGAATCAGAAGAGAATCAATGGCATGTTTAATAGGAACCTGGCCATTTACTGTTTGCTTTTGTAAGAGATCAAATATCTAATGCCAGATTTTAACAGCAGCATGATATGCTAGAAAGACCATCTAAAGTGGTGCCAGGAGACCCGTTTAATGTAGCCCAGAATTCAAGTTCCAAGAGTATAGGCTGTGTGAACTTGACCAAGTCATGGAACTTCTTTGAGTCTCAATTTCACACCACAGGTAATAAGGGTAAATATGGGAATAAACCACTTTCTAGGGTTAGAGTCTTATGAGAGATGAGGTTGTGAAAATGATTTATGAATAGCAAAGCCTGGATTTGAATTCTCACTTTAGTGCTTTCTGGAATTGTAGTTTTGGATAAATTACTTAACCCAATAAAACCATGTTTTTCATGATTTAAAATAAAGAAAAAAATCCAATATTTGCAAACTATTACAAAGTAGGAAGCTTCAGAAATGTTACTTGCTGTTATAACTTACTATTTTTGCTAAGTGTCTACAAATCTATTGTCCTCTGGAGATTTAAAATAATGTCATAAAATTTTATTTTAAGATATTTGAAGTCTATTCTAGTAGGTCCTTATTTTCACTTGAAGATTTGTTACTGCTCACACTTCCTTGTAAATTAGAGTAATTTTTAAACTAAGAATTTATGTAGAATGAGCAGCTTTCTTCCTGAAGACATAATGTCCCCTCTGTATGTAATTTTTTAGCTCTCTGATGCAGGAGACTTTAAAAGAGGAATGGATGTCCAGGATTTTTTCATCATTTACAGTGTGCCATAATTAATTACAATTTAAATTGTTTTGTTGGTGTATTTGGCATAAAATAAGGGAAGCTTTTTTGACTCTATAGATATAAGGTCAATTTTTAAAAATAAATTCTGCAATGAGAAAACATTTGAAGCCACTGCGAGCTCTTGGTGCCCTTTGCAGAGAACATGTTTGAGAGGCACCAGTGATTGCCTGCCTCTTACAATCCATTTAGAGAGTCAACCTCAAACCTTTCCTTAGGTAATGGGATTAGCACTCTGTTGGGACTGCAATCCTTACAGATACAAATTTGTTTCTAAATGTCCTAGCTAGTAATCCTATGCTCTTTAACAGGTTTTATAATGTAATTGACACTCTTGGAATGGAAAACATAGATGGCAGACTTCTTTCTACTGGATCAGGAAATTCAGAGGCTTTAACAGAAAGTACTCTGGAGGAAGTTAAAATTAGTTGCTCCTGGTCTTTGTTCTTCAATGATAGTGTCATTGAAGGAAAGTGATGAGTAAGCTGAATTTAGAATACAGTGATCCATAGATGCTTTTTATAAGCTGTTCAACCATACATGAAGAAATTTCCTTTTAATGTCCTTAATTTTTATTATTTCAAGATAAAAATATATTAAGAAATATTTTCAGTTTAAGCATAGCGCTTGATACTTTAAAAACCTTCTGAGCCAGTTAGTTTTAATATAAAAGGAATAAAAGTCGGGCAGCCCCGTGGCTCAGAGGTTTAGCATTGCCTTCAGCCCAGGGTGTGATCCTGGAGACCCGGGATCGAGTCCCACACCAGGCTCCCTGCATGGAGCCTGCTTCTCCCTCTGCCTGTGTTTCTTCCTCTCTCTCTCCTTCTGTGTCTCTCATGAATAAATAAATAAAGTCTTTAAAAAAAAAAAAAGGAATAAAAGTCAAGAAGTATTGGGTTCTTCTCTTCCCTATCCTCTTTCAGCAAGCCATCTTTTACTTCCCCAGAAGGATAATACAGGTATATTGAGACATTATGATCCTTGGAAAATAAAACAAGATAAAATCTTAGTAAACTTGCTGTATAACATATTCCTGATCAAATTCTAATGTTTTTATTCCCTTTTACTGTTAATTATATCATAACATGAATAATGACTGAACATTGTAAACAAATATTATTACTTTGAGAAAATGCCTAAAAATAAAAATATACCAAGTCTGTTTTGTGAAGCATATTTTTTAATAGCTAGGATTCCAGTGAACTATAAAATTTGAATTACAATATCTTTTGAAGATCACTTGAGTTTAATATAAATACTAGCCTTGTACTACATTGAGAAATTTAGATTAGACAGCAAGTATTATTGTATAGCAAACTTTGACCTGATAATTGTTGTAATATTTTTCTTTTGAAATTGTGCTCAATTTTTTTCAAAAATGTTCTGTTAATTTCCCTTTCATCTTCAATATATGGTGTTGACTATAGCTTTCTTTACCTTGTCCTGATGGCTTCTGATCATAACCTTGTATATGAGTTGTGACTGTGCTGGAGAAATCCTGGGGTACACTGTTGGGAATAAGGACTTTGGCATCAGAGTCCTGATTTACTACTCGCTCTCTGACTGCCTGGTGTAAGTTCCTTGACCATTCTGAGCCTCAATCTTCTCATCTGTAAGGTGGGGCTGGTAATACAGATCTAGGGTAGTGGTAAGGGTTTCATGAGATGGAATTGCATCTAACAGTGTGTGGCATGGAGAAGGCATTTCCTAGTTTAGTAAGTTTAGTTCCTAGGTCATAGTAGCCAGAGATGGAAATGCAGATGATTGGGTTTGGGTTTGAGTTGGGGTTTGGGTTTGGTCAGCTTCATGTGTACATGCTGACTGCAGCCGTGGCCTTGATATTCATCATTGGTTATTTCTTTGTTTGCTTTTTATTAAAAAGAAGAAGACAAAGAAGAATGAAGCTATGTAATCTCCAAGGTAGTATAATATGGCTGTCGGCATCGGCTGAAAATATGTATGACTTAAATCAACTACATTTGCAGATAAGAAATTCCTACCTCATAGGATTATTTTAAAGACTCAAAGATATATAGCAATTCAAAGAGCTTTAGCACATGCTAAGTGCTCAGTAGAAGTAAGCTATTACTAATATAAAGATGTGACTCCTGTGATGGAGGTTAGGAACTCTGAATTTTGGCTGAAAATCATATGTGTAAAGCATTTTCTGTGTATCTCAATATAAGCTAATCTTTATTTCATTTTTTTAAGGCTAAGCTTTTAATGGTTATAATTAACAATTAAAGTTGCTAAATTTTGGGAATATATTTGAGTATATATTTATTCAAACAAACAATCCCTTTTGGGTTTTTTATGTATAGTCTTTAAAAGAGTCAAAAATTAGCAGACAGGTGTTTTTTTTGTTTTGTTTTGTTTTGTTTTGTTTTTAGAAAATCATACCTGGGAGAAATAATTCTAAATATATCTTATATCTTATCCAAATGTATGCAGATTGTGTGTGTATATTCCCTTTAGAAATCTAGAATCTAGAAAGAATTTACTTGGTCCCTCTTTCTGGGTCCTGGCCTTATATCATGTCAGTAGCCCACTGGTCTAGCAACATATATAGAGTTCTTTCAATCTGGTGGTAAATATTTGCATGTAACCCAGGCTTATGTCCAGTTGGCATACACTCATCTTCTACTAATTAAAAATACTGTACATAACAAATTAAGCATTTTTGCTTTGAAAAAAATGGAGGGCCTAAAGCAGTCTCACAGATTTTAGAGGAATGATGCTCATCAGTTGTGAGACTTCTGACTCTGCTTTTTTTGATAATCTGAGTGTCGGGGTCGCAAGGGAACTCAGAAGCCAACTATCTCAATTTATAGTTTAGAATATGAAGCTCAGGGTAGTTAAGGTATTGGCCTAGGGATGGGTCAGTTTTAACTTCTTTTTTTTTTTTTTTTAAGATTTTATTTTATTTATTCATAGAGACAGAGAGAGAGAGAGAGGCAGAGACACAGGCAGAGGGAGAAGCAGGCACCACACAGAGAGCCTGATGTGGGACTCGATCCCAGGTCTCCAGGATCACGCCCTGGGCTGCAGGCGGCGCTAAACCGCTGGGCCACCCGGGCTGCCCATTAACTTCTGTGTCAACTCTGGTCAATTGGTGTTGTGGCTGTTTGGAGGCCATAGATTTGACATTCTTCAGTTAGATCAAGATCACACAGATAGTTTGTGGCAGAGCTGGAACTAGAACCTAGTTCTTTCGGTTTCTAATCTCATTTTCATTTCTCCTGGTCATTTTATTGTAAAACTCATGGAAACCTTTATATTGAATATGTCTTTATAACCTTCTAATCCATTATGTAGGCATGAAAAGTTAAGATTCTGACATTTTTATTATATGCAAAGGAAGTGAACATTACCTTGTTAAAAATATCATGCTTATTATTCAATTTTGAAACTGCAGACAAGATGTGTGAAAGAGAAATGTAGCTTCATATGCATATTTTTTAAGTGTGACCCTTTGTTACTGCGCCGTTTTACAAAGTATGCCATCAGCCTTTTTTAAGGACACATTTCAACATGGATTACATTTTTAGAGAATTAGCTTGAATTATTTTCAGCTAATGGCCAAAACATGTATGTATCTGTATGTGTGAAGTAGAAAATACATTATCAATAGCTAAAAGTGATTGTGATATTATGAATAATGTGATTATATTTCATACAGTTTTTTCTTTTTTTTAAAGCTTGTATTTATTTATTCATGAGAGACACAGAGAGAGAGAGAGGCAGAGACACAGGCAGAGGGAGAAGCAGGTTCCATGTGGGGAGCCTGACGTGGGACTCGATCCCAGGACCCTGGGATTACGACCTGAGCTGAACCACTGAACCACCCAGGCATCCCTATTTCATACAGTTTTTGAGACCAGTGGATGTAGTGTGTGTTTTTCCCTGGGTAGCAATGTTAGCACACAGTAAATATCTAACAATATGGTAACTCTTCCCCCATGTAGTCTTCACTCTAACTGGAAAAAATCAATTGCTATGCTAATATGGTACAGTTCGTAAGTTATGTTAAGATGCTAAGTGAAATTCAGGCATTTTGATATAACTATCATTTTTTATAGGAACTAATCTGTCTCTCTTTCTCTCTCTCTTTCTTCTTCTTATACACACACTACCCTTCCTTCCAGTCATCCACCTTTCCTGTGGCGTGCGCTGTGTTTTCCTCTTTCTGCCTTAGTAGCCAGTGGGCTTAAAGTTCTACATTACCTTGAAACCCAGGCTTTAAAGATGGGCTCAGGGCTGTTCCCTTTACTTCTTTTGTCCAGTAGTTCTTTATAACCTGAAAGGTTGATAAATGTCTGAATTGAACCATGATTACAACTTGCCAAACTTCTCTCTGTCTTGATAATTGAGTCCTCCTTTACCTACCTAGCAATGTACTGATTATTTGGGGATATACAGTAATTTCTTTTAACAAGAATATTGAGGGATCCCTGGGTGGCTCAGCACTTTAGCACCTGCCTTCAGCTCAGGTCGTGATCCTGGAGACCCGGGATCGAGTCCCACATTGGGCTCCCTGCATGGAGCTTGCTTCTCCCTCTGCCTGTGTCTCTGCCTCTCTCACTCTCTCTCTCTCTCTCTTTCATGAATAAATAAAATCTTAAAAACAAAACAAAACAAGAATACTGAAATATTATCAGAGCTAACATCGTTTTAAGGCAGGCCTGACACTGACCCATGCCCATAGCCAGGGCAGGGCCAAACTAGTCTAGTATAGTTTCAGGGGCTTGCATGTCCTCTCCCTCCCAAATATTATCCTCCTTTTCTTTTATTCTTACATCCTGCTCTTTATTCTATAATTAGACATACAGCTTCTTTGCAAGAACAGTTTGGAGGGATAAGTTGTGGGGAACTCATTCACAGGAAAGTGCACAAACCACAGAACTGCCTACATAACCACTTCTCGACCAGTGGGAGGCAGAGCTAAGTCAAAAGGAGCACAAGCTTTGAATCAGAGGGCCCTGGAATTAAGTCTTTTCTTTCTTTTTTTATTTATTTATGATAGTCACACAGAGAGAGAGAGAGGCAGAGACATAGGCAGAGGGAGAAGCAGGCTCCATGCACCGGGAGCCCGACGTGGGATTCAATCCTGGGTCTCCAGGATCACGCCCTGGGCCAAAGGCAGGCGCTAAACTGCTGCGCCACCCAGAGATCCCAAGTCTTTTCTTTCTTTTGAGACATTTTGTCGCCTTGCACAACTTAACATTTGTCACCTCACTCAGACCACTGTTTCTTCACAGTGTAAACTGAAGATGATAATGTTCCATCGACTGTAGATGAATAAATGGGAGGCTGAGGTCCCTACAGGCCCATGTTGCGGGGATTGTATCTTTGCCAGGAGTCCTTTGTGTTGACTTCTAGGAGTTGAGAAAATGTAGGGGCCCTGTTGCTTGCTTACTGCTGTGCTACTTGTTATGTAGATGCATTTTTTTTTTGCTTGTTTTTCTTTGATGATGTCATAACTGGATCCATCCTCATTACCCTGAGTATTCATTAATCGAGGATTTCTGCCCTCACGCCTCTCTCATGTAGAAACAAGATGGACACGCAAGAAATCGTTAAAGTACCAAGCTTGTTATAAAAGGTCACCCGTGCTACAGATGTTGGGGAGGGTAAGAACACACTGTGGGGAATCCAACACCATAGGAACAACAGCTCCACTTTTCTGGTGGTGTGGCCATTTAGGTAAATGGCATAAAAGTATGTTTGATGCCAGGACACAGGAAGGTTAGTCCTGTAAAAATCATAGTTTTTGTCAAATCTTGTTTTCAGGATTTGGTTTCATAGAAGAAATGAGCATTTCTTGTAAGAGTATCTAATTTGCAGCTTGGCTTCTTCACATTCCAGTGAGTGGAGGCAAGAGTTAATGGGGTGAAGGTTACTGGGTTCCCACACCTGTCCCCAGGGGCTCACATTTTCTGAGAACACATCCTACATTAAATTTATGATTATCCAAGAAGCCATTATAGAGTAATGGCTGAAATAGAAGCTTTGTTATGTGTTCGTTTTTTAATTCTGTATTGACCGTTTCATTAGGTAAAATGTCTTATGCGTATGTTGGAACTCTCATGAGTTTAAGGCCAATTAATTTGTTTTGGATGATTTTTTAAAATCTCACTTTTGTCCCTCATTTTTTGTATAGGTTTTTCCCCTGCTTTTGGGGTGTCATCCTTTCACAAGGGCCATGCTAATCTTCTCTGTATCATTCCAATTTTGGTATATGTGCTGCCAAAGTGAGCAGTCCTTCTTTTTTGGAACATTTCCCTTGAACCTTAGTTCCTAAGAGTTTGTTATAATACTGTAATGGTTTACAGGTAGCTGAAGCATGTCTATCTGTGAAAGTCGTGTTATCTGTTACAAATATTTGCTGATGTCTTGCTATGTGCCAGGCACTATGCTAGATATTGGGGGTACAGTAGTGAAAGCATACAAAAATCTCCGCTCTTATAGAGCTTACAGTCAGAAATTAAAGTGATAAGAAAAATAGGTCATATTGTAATGAGATGGAATACTTTGGAGTAGTAAGAATGGTGGGTCATCCCAGGAGCATGGGAAGGTTGCAATTCTAAATATCAAGGTCAACGAAGAGCTCACGGAGAAGGTGGCAATTGAGCAAAGACCTGGACTGAGCAAGGGAGGAAACCCCATGGATACACATGTGGTGTGAGAGTATTCTAGGCAGGGGAAAGAGCAAGTGGGAGGACGCCTGTGTAAAGAATAGCAAGGCCAGTGTGCCTGGGTGACATGGAGCAGGGGAAAGGGTGCAGCGGGGAGGGACCCATGAGGAGGGGTGAGGGTTAGAGAGGCTGGATTTGTAAGGCCTGGCATGCCAGGATGGTGACTCTTACTTTTATTCCGACCCAAATGAAGGGGTGTTAAGCAGCAAGATACGAGCTGCTTTCCTAAAGGCTCCCTATGATTGCTGTGCATTGAGAACAGATTATAAGGTGGCGGGGGCAAAAGCAGGGTGCTGAGTTAGGAGGCAGTTGCAGTGACCCAGGCATGAGAAGATGGTAGCTAACTACTTACTGTGCGCTCAGTGCTGCCTGTAGTGTATACAGAGCCCTCCCTCCCCCCCGTGCAAAGGGACCACTTCTGTATATTTTTCAGCCTCTGCATTTTTCCCCTTGTAGCTCAGATCTTACGTGAAAGGGAAAGAGGAATCAGTGACATCCGTCATACTGTTTGAGTCATGACTGTGATCATATGAATCCTGTGTATGTGTGTGCAGCATTTTTATAGTTTTCAAAGCATTCTTGTATGTCTATTTTGCCACACGTAGCCCTCACTATAGCCTATTTTGAAAGGGTAGCAGTCCCCAGGTTTATAGGCCATGGCTAGAGGCATCCAGCTGGTTCCTTCTCTTTTCAGGAGGGTGCATATTGGCTTCTGTGAATATGTATAAGCTAAGCAATAACCAATAACCATCTATTCATGGAAGATGGGGTTTGGGTACACTTAAAGAAATTTACTCAGCTGCCGGCTCATTAAAGAGTATATCTATCATTGGTGGTGGTTAGGTTGTCAGGCTGAAAAACCTTCCTTGTTATTGGAATCGGGTCTGTAAATCGTTCAGACGAGATTCTTCATCAAACAAGAACACACACCATTTTCTCCTTTTAAATCCAGCATTTCTTTTGGCAGGATTCATATATCTAACGGTGAAGTAGAAAAAAGTGTACTAAAACTGGGGGAAACCCCCAATCTCCCCACAAAAAAACCCCAGGAAGAATTATAATACCCAAAGATACTTAATTTTTGCTAAGCAGTGTTACTAGGTACAGTGTTACCTTGTGTATGTCAAAATATTTCAGGCAGAGATGGTTTTCATATATGGAATTTAAATAATAAGGCTCGTGACATTTTACTTTTAACCTGCAAGATACATCGAATACAATTAAAATATTCAAGTTAATGTCAAAGAAAATAACAAGTAACTTCTCTCTGTGATTTAATTTGAATTTCAAAGACATTTTCAGCGTTTCAGACAAAGGACGAGGGAATTGTAGAAATTGCTCTACGTTATAGTAGTTGAGAAAGCAGAGTGTGTATGTTGTGTGATGTAACAGCTTTTGCCAGATTTGAATGAAAAAAACCTCTGAATGGGAAAATATACCTTTGTAGTCAAAGGGAATAATATATCACTTGAATTGTGTTCCTGAATTGCCATTTGTCTAGGAAATTGAATTTTTGAATATAACAGCAGGAAAATGCAAAGAAGGCAGATTAATATAGTGATGACTGAAAAAACTTAAGTGCTCAGGGAAGGAATTTGAACTTATGGTTCACACAATAGTGCTCTATTTCTTTCTTACAAATATGATTATTGAAAGGATTAATATTTTATGTTGGAAAAGCTACTTATTTGAATAAGCTCTCAATTATAATACTCCCCATTAAAGTTTTTTTTTTTTTTTTCTTTTTTTTTACTTTGCACTTGAAATAGCAGTATGTGTAAAATGCAGTTGACGTTCTGGCTTCTGATCTGACAAGCTTTTGCAGTACATGATAGGTATAGCCTTTTCAAAATGTTCTTTTTGAACATTCTGCTGGGTAATGGTTTCCCAATTTGCCTAGGGATCGGTGCCCTGGGTACCATCTGAGACAGTGGCTCATTGTTCCCTGATCCTGTTCTTTTCTGTGTGGACCACTCTTCACATTCCTTCTTCCTCCCTCCTCTTCTCTTTTCTCACTGATTTAATGCCTCTGTTCAACTATATTATCAAGTGCCTACGATATGATATGCCAGGCATTCATTATTCCAGGACCTGGAAATACAGCTCCTTGTGCTCTTGAAACTTACCTTCTTGTGAAAAAGGTGAACAAGAAACAACTGGAACAAATGAAAGCATTCAGTCTGAATAAGCCCAACTAGCAAGTAGTGAGAGAGCCGTGGGTGCACCACTGAGGTAGGGGGTGAAGGCCACTCACTTCATGAGGAAAGAGCTGAGCCTTCCTTCTTGTGCCTTTTCCCATTGACCCTCTCCCTGATCCCTGGGAGCCTGGCTGCACTCACAACTTTCATGTACACAGAGGTGAGGCCAATGCCACATTATTCCTCTTCCACCCACTCAGAGATCTTCCAGATACAGATGGGCTGTCCCTAACATGCTTTCACTTTCTTATTTCCTATTAAGAATTCACTCAGGATTACGCATATCAGAAGGCTTTCCTGATCCTTCCATCACGCCCTTGCTTCATCCTCTGCAGACCACACATGCTGGATTTGCTATGATTATAGACCTTCTCACATTGCCTTGTAAGGTTTGTCTTCCATCCCTTACTATGCCACCCCCGACTGCTCCAGTGAAAGCCAGGTCAGCATGATTCTGTTTATCTTTGTTTTTCCAGAGGCTAACACAGTGTCTGGAGAAGATAAGTTTCAATGACTTACTTTAGATTTTTTTTTTAACCAAATTAATGAATTGTTTAATCTTACAGTACTTGCTCTTACAGTAATTTCAAGCCTCTAATGTACTTCTCTTCTAAGACATGACTGATTAAATGAAAGCATAAAAGGTAACATAGTAGGGGATTCATTTAAGAAACTAAATGCATTCTTGTCAGTTAAATAACATGTGAAAAGTACATTAATAACTGGTTTCCTCTGTTTTACTATTTATATTTTTCACAGCCGAAGAGAGCAGGATTCTGAACCACATTTAGAATTAATCAGAAGAAACCTAACAGGCATACAGAAAAACAACATAATTATATATGTGGTTTTATATATGCACTGGAAAGTGAAATTAGATAAGTCATTTGAAGAGCTGTATGATTCATGATAATGCAATCCATTATGTGGCTCACCTTAAATTATACTGTATCACTGAAAAAACATGCCGTGGCTCTAAAATATTTTATATGGGTGGTGTCATCATAGATTTGAAGGAATAAGTATAGATATTTAGAAGTTTTCATGGGAAGATTTTTAAACATTTTTAAAAGTTTACATTTTCAATAGTGACACGTTTTTATTTGCCCACTTCTAAGATGAAAAGAAAATGATTTTATCAAGTTCATTCTTAAGGTTTTAAAACTGTTTGCCATCTTTTCCAATAGTTTAAAAAAATAAATAAATGAGTATCATCCAGTTTAGTGGTCATCGACTTTAAACATCATGGCATTTTTGTATTTTAGTACAGCCTTCTTAAGTCTATGTATGTTTTTACCCTCTTTAGTCATAGCAGTTTTAAAGAATGGTCATTAGGTTCCTTGGACACAAATTATTGCCCCCAAAAGGGTAAGAATATAAACAACACAAATACTGAAGTCTATTTTTTTTTTTTGTTAAAATAGGTACATTTCAAGATCCTTTTATGTTGTTCTTCTGAAATGTCTATTAGTAGATGGTAAAATGATAAATTCAGCTGAATATAAAGGAGAGGAGGGAAGAAGAAATGCAACTCTGAGTTAATAATTTCTTTTTTTTTAAATAATTTCTTAACTTCTGTTTTCTTCCTATGTGGCAGAGAAACTTAGGTAAATTCATTAAGTTTTAGTTGAATGATAATTATTATTTATAAGAGAAGCGTAGCATCATTGTAATTATACTGTCAAAGTGGATGTTTGCTTTTGTTTTAATTTATTGTGAGTTCAGAAGGAAGAGTTGTTTCATCACGAGTGTCTATGATCAGCACATAAAAAATAACAAGAAAATAGTGAGCAGAGCCCAGAGTTGCAGCTTCTGCTTCATTTGATAACCTGTTACGATAACATATATGTCGTGAATATTCTTAATTCTTGGTTGAAAATATTGATTAAGATGAAAGGGTTTCTGTTTTTTTTTTTTTTTAACCTTTAAACATTCCCTAATATAGAGAGCCGGCAGTGATGGATGGACTAATATGTAATAAATATAGAATCAGAGGTCTGGAATAATCTTTGGAATAATCAGAGGTCTGGAATAATAATCACCTCCTACTCCCTGAATCTCAGAAGTAGTACGCCAAAGGATTTGACCTCCTAAAGGTCTTTGAAGAAAATTTCATTACTTTTTTTATTGTGATATAGATCATACATACAGATGCATACGTAAAGCTTAAACAATGTAAAGAACAGCCATAAATTCCTATAGGACCACCACCCACCGCAAGAAATAGAACATTACCCTTGCCCCAGAAGTCCTCTCTATGTGAAGTTGCATCTACTTTTCTATCAAAACTGGCTCCAATTTTCAAAATTGTGTTCAGAGATTACATGTAGAATCACTGGGTTTGGCTTTCCCCCCTCCCCCAGTGTCAGGAATTCATTACTGGAAAGAGTTAAACTCCACAGAGACCCTGTCTAGACCAGAAGTATTTCTATTTCCGGTACTTTAAAAATGCATCTAGTGGCTGAAAACAAAATTGTATCATTTAGGTAATTGTGCCGGGTGATGTTTGTCAAATTAGCTGTGGAGAGCATCCTTTTCTCTGTCTTTGAAATGAAGAGGCTTAAGATGAAGAAACGTTGTTAGAGGTTTGGGTGGATGGGGTTGGGAAGAGACTCTTGGATTGACACCAATTAATTCCATCTTTCCTGATGCTGTAACGAATCCAGTGGTACTATAACCAGTTGAAATAGCAGGGTAGAAAGTGGCTACCAGAAGGCAATTTTCAGTTAAGACGTCAGACAAATGATTTCACAGTAATCAAGTATTTCAGAAGAAAAAAAAAATTGTACTGCCATTCTTGACTAGACACTAGATCTTTAAATACACACCTCAATGCTCTGCCCATAAAAATGTTGCTTTTCTTCATTTTGATATGTGCAACATTATGTCCAAACTTATTTCTTATGCCACTTTCTTACGTTGGGCCATTTGTTTGGTTTTGTCTTACCGTATTTTGGATTATTGATCAGTGAGCAGACACTTTATTACTGTTAAAAGAAGTTATAAATACCATTGAAATGGTGTTGGTGTTGAGCAGATGGGTGCTGATTTCTGCAGTTTTTTGTTTTTGTTTTTGAATATTTTCCCCTGGGATAGCTGTTGGCAAAGTGTAACAACCTGCCATTAGATTACTGGAACAGAAAGAAAAAAAGGAAGGAAAAGTAAATTAACCATACGGAAGTCTACATATATTTTTTTTCTAAAAAGAGAAAAGCACCCAACACTTTTAAATATATTTATTATAATTAAAGGGTGTAAAAATACTTGTCAGATTTAATATTACATCTAACTTTGTTTCTTTATTTTAATTTTCCCTTACCCTCCTGTTTATTTCTATGCCCTGTAGCAGATCCATTTAATAATCATTGCTGCCAGCACAGACCTGCCATCAGCCAGAGATGTGACAATTCACAAAGAGAGATGTTTGGCATTCTAGGACACAGAGGACATTAAATTTGGTGTGAGACAGAACAGGTCTTTTTTATTTTGACCTATAAAACATAGATGCTATTGTAAAAAATATCACTACACAAAATATCTTCAGCCAATAGTTCTGGATGATATCAATCTTCATGGTTTGCCCTGTGTTTTATTACTGTATTTTTTTTTTTTTTTTGCCTCCTCCTCTTATATTTTGAAAGGAAAACCAAAGGGATTCACTATACTATATATCAATTTTGAAGCAACTTGTCTGGCTTCAGAGGTGTCTCTGAATGGAGCGTTCCATTTTTTTTGTTGTTGTTAGGGTATATTCTGTAACATGTTTAAGGATCAGAGGTTTTATTATCACTAGCTGGGGCAAAGAGCAAGAACTAATCAATATTCTTCCGTAGATCTGTCTCTGGGTTTCTTACCACCCTATATGTTTCCTGTTTTTCCTTTACTTCTGCTTGAGAGCTTTTCTAGTTAAAGTCTCTCACATCTCACGCACAATCCATTAGGGTTTTCCACTTTCTCTACCTTTAAAATATACTCAGAATCTACTAACCACTTGTTACCTCAACTGCTACCACCTTGAACTGAATACTGGGATTAGACAGAAAAAGATAAAATTATATAAAAATACTATATAAATAATAACATAATAATTTATAATAAAATAAATTTATAATGACTTCATAAATTAATAAAATGAATTTATAATAATTGCATTTTTAATAATATAACATATAAGAAGAATATACTTTCCTTGCTTTATACTTTTGCTGCCCTATTCTCCCCCCAGTCCAATCTCAATAAAAGAGCCAAAATGATTAGTTCCAAATGTTAAGTCCAATCTTGTCATTCTCCTCAGACTTCAGTGACTCTGTTTGACTACAAGCCATAGTCCTTAATAGAGACCCATAGAG
This sequence comes from Canis lupus familiaris, assembly GCF_011100685.1. Classification (NCBI taxonomy): domain Eukaryota; kingdom Metazoa; phylum Chordata; class Mammalia; order Carnivora; family Canidae; genus Canis; species Canis lupus. The sequence goes on along the minus strand of NC_049224.1, from coordinate 8,332,029 downwards.
CTCTACTCATCCACTCATCTGAGCTCCTCCCCTGACTTGATTCAAGCACTTTTGCCTTCTCGTGGGTGCTTACCTCCAGCTCTTTCATCTGCGTGGACACATCTACAGACAGCTACTGCAGCTACTGTGCTCACTCTTGTCCACCTATGAGTCTGGTCAAGTGTCACCTTTATAGTCTCACAACTTATTGCACACCTTACCCAAGCATTCTCACTCTCTATTACTCTGCTTTACTTTTCTTTCTCTGTTATGAACATCATTTCCTAAAATGTAAAATTATTAACTTACTGTATGTTTATTATCCATTTTTCTGCTAGAATGTGAGCTGCATGAGGGCTGAGATCTTCACCTTGTCAGTGGTGTATTTTAAGTACTTAGAAATCATGTATTGAATAAATGAGTAGGTATCTGTAAGATAAATGATTGGTATACCCCCTGCTGGTTCTTATCATGTTTCTTCCTTCCAGAATCTCACAGCTACGCTTATCTGTAATTGGACAAATGGGTGGCATCTTAGTGAGCTCTCTTAGATGCAACATCCCAAACCAAATATTAGAACCAAAATTGTAAAAGGCAAGTAACTTGATTCTTTTTAAGTGACCTAACATCCTTATTTTTGTCTCTCTCAAATCTACAAACCTTCATTTTCTCTTCTGGTTCTAAAATATTGTGAAGGAAAAGGAGAAATTTTCAGTATAGATTTAAATCCTTCTTTATAGCTATGTGACTTAATTTCTAGATGGTCCTCTGCCTGTGTCTCTGCCTCTTTCTCTCTCTCTCTCTCTCTCTCTCTCTCTCTCTGTGTGTCTTAAATAAAACATCTTTAAAAAAACAAAACAAACAAACAAACAAACAAAAAAAACAAGAATCCGGGCAGCCCAGGTGGCTTAGCGGTTTAGCGCCGCCTTTGGCCCAGGGCCTGTGTCTCTGCCTCTCTCTCTCTCTCTCTCTCTCTCTCTTTCTCTCTCTCTCCCCCTGTGTCTCTCATGAATAAATAAATAAAACATATTTATAGATGGGAGTGAGGAATGAGAATCTTGGAATAAGTGCAGAATAGGATCAGATAAGAAAATAGATCATTGTCTAATTTTCTTAGTCTATTTAGGCTGTTAAAACAAAATACCATAGACTGGGTGGCTTATAAACAACAGAAAATTATTACTCTCAGTTCTGCGGGCTGGGAAGTCTAACATCAAGACACCAGCAGTTTTAGTGTCTGGTAAGAACCTGCTTCCTGATCCATAGATGGCCATCTTCACATTGCATCCTTACATGGAAGGGACAAAGGAGCTCTCCAGGGTCTCTTATAAGGACACCATGTCCTCTTCATCTACCACCACCACCTAATCATCTATCAAGGGTCCCACCTCCTAGTGTCCTCACATTGAGGGTTAGGATTTCAAACATCTGAATTTTAAGGAGGGACACAAACTTTCTGTCTAGAGTGCCTCTCTATTGCCAGATTTAGAAATAAAGCTATATGAAGATTAAAGAAGGAAAGTTTTTGGAGGAAGTTTGGCATTAAAATCCACAAAAACATGAAAAAATTCATTTCTGGCAATATATATATATATTTTTTAAAAGCAACCACTGTACATATCATGGCCTAGTTGTAAAGAATCATTATTTAGGTTGGTATATTAAAATAGTCTGGGAGAGCTCACAGGATAACATTTGAAGACAATATGGGTTCTGAATGAAAGGGTCAAGATCCCATATAAATTAATGAAAAATATAGATCCACAGAAAATGTAGTGGAAGTATCGGTTGGGTGCTAGAACAAAAGGTGGATTAAAAATTTTACCAAGCTTTGGCTGAAAAATTTTAACAAATGCTAATCAATGAAAAGAGGAATCCTTTAGTTCAGTTTTACCCCACAAACAGATCACAGTGTCATACACTAAAAAGCTGGAAGGGACAGCCAGGATATTTGATTAGAGAATCAAGGTCCCAAACATTTGAGATGGGTTGGAGCAAAACAAATACAGTTTAATACAGTTGTTGAGGACTTCTCTCTTTAGTCCAAAAAAAAAAAAAAAAAGGCAACTGCATAATCAAAGGATGGTAAAGCTATATAGTATACAGGGATCATTAGAATTCTAGTAGCTACCAGAAAAAAAGTCTGATGTGAAGATGTACTATTTTAATGAACACTCAGGGTACATACAGGGACATTTCCTAGGATTTTTCACTTTTGGAAACCACGTGTTAAGAGGGATTTGGATAAATGGGAACTCTTTCCAAGAATGTTGGTCAGAGTAGTAAATGAAGGAAGAGGGATGAGCTATCTGGGAAGTATACTGCCTAGGCACTGCTAATGTATTTCATTTAATCCCCCTTAACTCTCTAAGTGAACTCATATCAACTATACAGAAAATTTATATTGCTCTTTTTTACTAAATAGAAATTATCAATGAAACTTTCAAATGGACACAGTCTTGGGAAAATATTTTGACAGAACTAGCTCAAGAAGAAATAAAAAAACTTGAGAAGGTCTCTAACCATTAAAGCGATTCAATCACTTGTTAAAAACTTATTTATAAAAATATCTCAAAAGGCTGAAACATTTTTGTATGAAAGTTCTATGAACAGTTTCAAGCATATACAAACTGCACAAAATAGAGTCTTAGGAGAATATTTTATTCCCAAGTCATTTTGTAAGGCTTGGATAATCTTTATGTCAAACCAGAGAAGAGAGTATGATAAGGGAAGATGAAAGGTAAATCTTACTTGTAAAATTAGATGCAAAAATCCTCAGTAAAATAATGAAAACTGAACCCTGCCACGTATTTAAAATAATGTATCATGTCTGAAGATGTTTTATCCAACAAGTTAAAGAGTGGCTTGACATCAGAAAATTTATTAAGGTAATTCCCCACATTAATAGTAAAGGGAAAAAAATTTGCTTAATAATTTCACACAAAAACTTCGATAAAATACAGTGTCTTATTGTAATAAAAACTCTTAGCAAACCAGAAATACAAAGCACCTATTTCTGACTAGATAAAGGGGAGTCTACCAAGACCCACAGCAAATGTCATACTTGATGCTGAAACATGAGAAGTGTTTCCTTTACATGAGAAACGAGACATGCCTACTCTCACTACTTCTATTCACTGTTGTACTAGATGTCCTAACCAGAGCAGTAAAACAAGAGAAATGAAAATGGAAGTATCATATACATATATAAATTAAAATTAATATATTTATGTTATATATAAATTTACAGTTAGATGAATATACAATAAAACCAGTATACAGTCTTTTCTTTGAAGCAACACTGATCCAAAATGTTTTTAAATGATGCATAAAGACTGAAGAAAATTAGATTATCTTTATTTGTCATGTATGGGTTTTACAAATATATTTTTTGTTTCTATTGAGAAGTGTTGATATTAATGGAAAAAAAAAAAAACATGGGCCAAAGTCTAAAGAGTCTTTGACATAAAAATTCTTCAATTAAAATGTTTTGACTTAGATATAGTATATTTTTGTAACAATGATAATTTAAAGAGAAATTTCTGTATGAGAAATAGTTTAATACGTTGGGTCCCACAGACTTTAATCTTGCTGGGCAGTAATGGTATATGATTTGCGAGTGGCTTTCAGCTGCATGTAACAAAAGAAATGAAAATGTTTTCAATAAGATGGAAGTTAATTTCTTTCATAAAGGCTAGAGATTTATCTGTTTTGGAGATTAGGTGGTCTGGCTTTTCCATATACTCAGCAGGGACCCAGGCTCCCTCCAGGCTACCACTCTTACATCTTTAGGTATAACCCTTGTCCTCACGGTTCAGAACAGCTGTTAAACCTCCAGCTGCCACATGCCCTCCTTAGCCAGCAGGCTAGAAGAACGGGCAAAGAAGGCACACGAATAATATTTTGGTTTTACCTATCGGCAGTTGAGTTTGAGACATGTCATCCTCTAATTGAGCAGTAGTGTAACCAGCTACAATTAGGGTTCTTGTGATGAAGGAGGAAGGTAAAAAGGGATATTGTAAGCCTAGTGGTCCCTGTTACAGGTGGCTATTTGACTTCAAATAAAGCTGGTTTAATTGTTGGAAGATTAGAGGAGATATACTCATTATTTAATTTCACCTTGTCCCTTTCAGTGTAGGAATAAGTGTGTCATTGAGCTGTTTAAGACAATTTTGTCATTGGGAATAGTAAACAAACTTGCATAGAAATCGGAAATAACACACCATAATAAGCTTCATTAAAATTCAGTTATTTGGAGTGAAATTGCCTAATTCTTTCGGACAACTCATGCTAACAAATTCTACTTAGCATAATTGCTGGGTTAATACTATCTCTTTTTCCAGATTAAATATTTTTGATTCACATTTATTATGGCAGTTGTCCCCTGCTCTTGGAGTAATAGCACACTGTTTATTTATATATTCTAGGACACAGAACCAAGTCTTGTTTTTTCTACCATTTCCACCTGCTCACTCTCAAACTGTTATATATTTTTTAAAATTTTTATTTATTTATGATAGTCACACACACAGAGAGGCAGAGACATAGGCAGAGGGAGAAGCAGGCTCCATGCACCGGGAGCCCGACGTGGGATTCGATCGCAGGTCTCCAGGATCGCGCCCTGGGCCAAAGGCAGGCGCTAAACTGCTGCGCCACCCAGGGATCCCTTTTATTTTTATTTTTATTTTTTTTTTTAATTTTTGTTTATTTATGATAGTCAAACTGTTATAAACACACACAGTGAGACTGTTGTTTCTGTACTTTGTAGTGCAAGCATCATTATTTCCTCATTATTAAAAAAAAAAATCAAGACTAAGTAGTCATCAGAACATGTGCAGCCTGTGTTTTCTGCCCTTTAAAGATCATGGCAGTTTTGTTGTGTGTACATAAAGACTTCAACAACTTTAAAGGTTAAGAGTGGGAGGTGCGAATTTTAGTGCTTCAAGTAAATTTAGAGAGTATTCCCAAGTATTTCTCTCACTTGGCATTTCTTGACTTTACCGAGGGGCAAAAATGAACATTTGCAAAAATATAGAGCATTCCTTACAAATATTTATGAATTTGGTCAGAATCTCACTAGGACTGTTATTTTTATTTATTTATTTTTAAGATTTTATTTATTTATTCACAAGAGACACAGAGAGAGAGGCAGAGGGACAGACAGAGGGAGAAGCAGGCTTCATGCAGAGAGCTCGATGCGGGACTCCATCCTGGGACTCCAGGATCACACCCTGGGCCGAAGGCAGGCTCTAAACCGCTGAGCCACCCAGGGATCCCTTAGGACTGTTATTTTGAGCTTGAAAATACAGATTCATTAATTTGCCTTGAAAAATTAGCTGGAGATAATAGCCAGTAAAGTATTGACAAGTCAAAGGGAACTTTGTCATATGTCAAAAGGAACTTATAAGGTTAAAATCTGACCAAAAAAAAAAAAAAATAGTTAAAAGAGTAAAACAGAATAAACATCTGAAGATGTGTTTAAATTTATATAGGTACTAGTATGTGTCTAGACTGTCTAGGGTAGCATTTAATATGGCCATACACAAAATTGGCTAATAATGAAAAATAAAAGTTGATTCCTATTACATGTCATACACAAAAATATATTTCAGATGGATTCAAAAGTTATTGACAAAAATGAAAGCAAGGCTCACCTAATCTCAGGTTTGGTGAAGGACTTAAAAATGAGAGAAAAACACAAAGGAAAAAATATTTGATTTCACAAAATATAACATAGATTTATTTATATCACACAGTGTAAGTGCATAGAACAGAGAGATTTGAGAATACACACAAAATAGTTATTTGAAGTTACATTATTTAAGGAAGTGAAATTAATGACGGGGTGTCCTGTGAGGTAGTACGCTTTGCTGTGTTTCTCTTTAAGTTTATTTATTTTTTTAAGTAATCTCTACACCCAACACGAGGTGTGAACTCATGACCCTGAGATCAAGAGTCACATGCTCCTCTGAGCCAGCCAAGTGCTCCTCCTATGTTGCTTTAACTCTTTTTTTAGATGATTGATTGATTGATTGATTTGAGAGAAAGAGAAAGTGCATGCGAGAGTGTGGGAGGGAGAGGCAAAGTGGGAGAGAATCTCCAGCAGACTCTGTGCTGAGTGCAGAGCCTGTTGTGGGGCTGGTCTCATGACCACAAAATAATTGGAGAATTCTATATGCTATGCTGTGCTCACCACAAGGATAGCTACCATCTGTCACCATATGTGGCTACTACAGTATCATTGACTATATTCCATATGCTGTGCCTATTTATTCCCATGTCTTATTTGGTCCAAAACTAGAAACCTGTATCTCGCATTCCCTTTGCTCATTTTGCCATACTCTAGCTCTCTTCCGCTCTGGCGAGAATGTGTTCTCTCTGTTTCTGATCTGATTCTGATTTTGTTTGTGTATTCTTTTGTTTTGTTTTTTAGATTCCACATATTGTGACATCATATGGTATTTGTCTTTCTGTTTATGTCACTTAGCATAATACCCTCCAGGTCTAGCCATACAACAAAGGACATGATCTCATCCTTTTTATGGCTGTGTAGTATTTCATTATATGCGCTCCACATCTTCCTTATCACTTAATTTATCTAGGGACCCTTATGTTACTTCCATTTCATGGATATTGTAAATAGTGCTGCAATAAACATAGGGGTGCATATAGCCTTTCAAAATAGGGTTTTTGTTTTCTTTGGTTAAGTCCTCAGTAGTGAAATTAATGGATTATATGGTATTTCTATTTTTAATTTTTTGAAGAACCTCCATACTCTTTTTCACAGTGGCTATACCAATTTACTTTTCCACCAACGGTGTACCAGGATTTCTTTTTTCCCACATCCTCACCCATACTTGTTATTTATTGTGTTTATTATCTTACCATTCTGTCGGGTGTAAGGTGATAGTTCATTGTGATTTTGATTTTCATTTTCCCTCTTTTTTTAAGATTTTATTTATTTATTCATGAGAGACATAGAGAGAGAGGCAGAGACATAGGCAGAGGGAGAAGCAGGCTCCCTATGGGGAGCCTGATGCGGGACTCGATCCAGGACCCCAGGATCACGACCTGAGCCACCCAGGTGCCCCAATTCTTATTTTCCTGATGATTAGTGATGTTGAGCGTCTTTCCATGTGTCTGTTGGCTAGCTGTATGTCTTCTTTTAAAAAAATGTCTCTTTTGGTTCTTTGCCCAATTTTTAATCAGGTTGGTTTTTTTTTGGTGTTGAGTTGTGTATGTTCTTTATATATTTTGTGTGTTAACCCCTTATCATTTGCAAATATATAGGAGAACTCCCATTCAAGAATTGCCTTTTTGTTTTATTGATAGTTTTCTTTGCTGTGCAAAAGTATTCTATTTTGATGGTAGTCCCAATAGTTTATTTTCACTTTTGTTTCCCTTGTTCTTAGGAGACTTATCTAGAAAAATACCGCTATGTGATGTCTGAGAAATAACTGCCTGTGTTTTCTTCTAGAATTTTTGTGGTTTCAGGTCTCACATTTAGGTCTTTAATTCATTTTGAGTCTATTTTTGTGTATGAGGTAAGAAAGCGATCCAGTTTCGTTCTTTTACATGTAAGTGTCGGTTTTCCCAGTATCCTTTATTGAAGATTGTCTTCTCCCCATTGTATATTCTTGCCTCCTTTGCCATATATTCATTGACTATAAAAGTGTGGGTTTATTTCCAGGTTCCGTATTCTATTCCAGTGAGCTACGTGTCTATTTTTTTGTGCCAGTACCATACTGTTTTGATTACTACAGCTTTGTAGTATGTCTTGAGATCTGAAAGATCCCTCTGGCTTTGTTTTTCTTTCTCAAGATTGGAGAAAAAGCAAACAATTAACATACAGGCTGCTTTGAATAACTTTATGAGCCAGACTTGGAGCATGACATAATTTCTCCATTGGCTATGCACAGTGATACGAGGATTTGGGTAGTTCCAGAATCCAGAAACATTCTTATTCCACCATCAAGGGCTGTTCTAAGGGTGGAGGAAGGTGGGGAGGGGATAGTGCATTCATATGGTTCTAAGAAGCAAGTCAGCGCAATGCCTGGGGATAGGTCTTACAGCTTAGTCATGGTATTGTTGTACAGTGTTCTGCCCTCAGGCCTGATGTTTTAAAGAAACCAGTACAGCCTAAGGGCTTGCTGATCCATGAGCAGATGTACCACTGTATGTGTTCTAGCACATGATAAAACATTTTAATGTTTCTAGAACTGTGCTTTCTTACATTTGATATGTACATTTAGTCTGATGACTTGTTTTTTTTTCTCCTTGTGAAGTTTCTCTTAAGTTGAGGGTATACTTAATAACTGATGGTTGGTCCAAGCAGATAGAAATTCAAAGGCAAAACAAAACAAAACAAAACTTCAACCTAAACCTCACAGTTTTTTATTTTTATTTTTTTATTTTTTAGAAAGATTTATTTTTTTATTCATGAGAGACACAAAAAGAGAGGCAGAGACACAGGCAGAGGGAGAAGCAGGCTCCCTGCAGGGAGCCCGACGTGGGACTCGATCCTGGGACTCCGGGATCAGGCCCTGAGCCAAAGGCAGACACTCAACCGCTGAGCCACCCAGGCATCCCTAAACCTCAGTTTATTTTATTTTTTTTAAATATTTTCTTTATTTATTCATGAGAGAGACACAGAGAGAGAGGCAGAGACACAGGCAGAGGGAGAAGCAGGCTCCACGCAGGGAGCCCGATGTGGGACTCGATCCCAGGTCTCCAGGATCACACCCTGGGCCGAAGGCAGGCGCCAAACTGCTGAGCCACCTGGGCTGCCCCTTAAACCTCACAATTTATACAAAAGTGAACTTAAATTGGATCACAGTTAAATGTAAAACATAAAATTACAAAACTTTTAGGAAAAAACATAGGAGAAAATCATCAGGACCTATGGCTAGGTGACAAGTTCTTAGACTTGAACTAAAAGTGTGATCCATAAAAGGAAAAATTGATCATTGGAATCCTCAAAACTAAGAACTTTTTCTCCAAAAAAACCCCTGTGAAGAGTATATGAAGACAGGCATAGATGGAAAGATATATTTGCAAACTACATATCTGACAAAGGCCTTATATCTCAAATATATATGTGTGTGTGTGTGTATATATATATATATATATATATATATATATAAGATTTTATTTATTTATTCATGAAACACAGAGAGAGAGAAAGAGGAGAGACACAGGCAGAGGGAGAAACAGGCTCCATGCAGGGAGCCCGACGTGGGACTCAATCTTGGGACTCTGGGATCCTGCCCTAAACTGAAGGCAGACGCTCAACCACTGAACCACCCACGCATTCCTATCTCGAATATATTATAAGCTTTCAAAATGTAACAGTGAAAAACCCCAAGCAATCCTATTAGAACATGAATCCCTATCATACTTGCTAAAATGTACAACTAGTAATAACACCAAATGATAGCCAGCATGTGGAGAACTGGATCACCCATACATTGCCCCTAGGAATCTAAAAATGACATAGCAACTCTGGAAAAGAGTATGACTGTTTCCCACAAAATGGCCATATCACCCAGCAATTGCATTCTTGAGCGTTTATCCCAGAGAAACAGAAATTTATGTTCACACAAAAACCTGCACATGCCTCTTCATAGCAGCATAATTTATAGAAGCCTCGAACTGGAAACACTCCAACTGTCCTTCAAAAGGTGAATAGTTAAACTATGGTACATCTATACCACGAAATAAGATTCAGCAGTAAAAAGCAATGAATTATTGATACATACAAGTTGGATGGGTCTCCAGGGGATTGTGCTGAGTGAGAAGCCAATCGCAGAAGATAACCCACTGTATGATTCTGTTTATAAAACATTCTAGAAATGACAAACAGAGGAGATGGAGAACAGATTTCCTCACTGTGTTGTGAACTGTAATTGTGCAGGATGTTACCATAGGGAGGAATTGGGTGAAGGGTATATGGGATCTCGCTGTATTATTTCCTCCACTTTTGGGTGAATCTATGATGATCTTAAAAGCAAACAAACAAAAAACTAAATGGTTCCTTCAACCCGAGGGAAAAAAGACAAAAGTCTCCAGCTTGTAGTTAAGTCACCTGCCCAGGATCCCACAGCCTGTGGGTAGCAAAGCTTAGACTTGAACTGAGAGAGCGGACTTTAAAGCTTGCCTCTGTTTCTACAGCCCATGCCCCCTTCCTGGTCTCACTCAAGGTTGACAGCAGTAATTTTTACATGCAGGCCTTGGTGGCCATTTCTCCAAAGGAAGAAATGGAGAAAGGACAAAAGAAAAATTGAAATTAAAGAAATTCAGAGAAAATTAGGGTCAGGTGTTAGGTTGTAGTCAAACTCCCCTCGATTGTGTTTCCCCCCAAAAATCCCTGGCAGTGCCTCTGAGTATTTCAGGACCACCTAGGGATCTTGATAAAAGACAGATTCAAATGGAGGCAGTCTGGAGTGGGGCCTGAGACCATTTCTGATAAGCTCCAGGTGCTGCTAAAACTGAGGTTGTCTACTTTGTACATTTGTGTGTAAGAGAAATTATTGATAATGCAGGAAGCTTATTGTGCCCACAGCCTGGGCCGTCATCAGACCCGACAGCTCCAGTGCCATCCACTTAAGTGTTTTGGGATTTAATTTGTCCTGTTATCTAAGCTAATTAAGATTAAAACGTCCAAAGCTTCCATTTATTCCAGGGTATGCATTTTTAACTTTTTGTTGTTGTTGTTGTTACTGAATAGCACAAATAAATAAAATTGTGCCAAAGGCTTTGAGATGCCCTTCTTTCAAAGTCAGTCTTTAATTATTGATGCTTTTATCAGGCTTTCTGAAAGGTGCCATGTTTCCTGAAGTAACTAAAGCTTGATGTGGCTTTACGTTATGATGGGAAATTAATAAATGAGTATGAGAACTGAGGAAATGAAGTGTGAAATTGTGTGGTATTTCAAAGTGTGAGCTGCTTTTGTGATCTATATTTTATCACATACTAGGTCACATTTGCTCATGCGTTTGCTCATTGGTCAGCAGGCCTGGAGGCTCTAGTTGTTTCTTTAAAACATCAGGGCCTGAAGGGTAGAGCTCTGTGCAGCTGCAACGCTGGCCAGGACTCTTTCATTTCATGGAGTGTTGTGCTGACTTGCTTCTGAGGAACAAGTTGATGCCTTTTTCTTTTTTCCTCCTCCCTAGAACAGTCCCTGATGGTGGAAATAATGACACACAAAGATGCCCTTGAGAAGCTCACTTTCTCGGTAGTCTCTTGTCTCCAGTTTCCTCCACTTCAGCCTCCACCCCACAGCCAGAACAGTCTACGACACCTCTGATCCCATCACCTACAGGATAAAGACCAGATATCTTGGCATGGATCCCAGGTCCTCTTGTGAATTGGTCCCTACCTTTCTCGCCTGCCTCATTTTCCGACCCTCCCACCCTTCCAGTGTTCCTCGAGCTCTGGCTATACTAAACTACTTGTAGTTCTTAGAACTCAGCTTGCTCACCGGCCTCAGGGTTGACCTATAAGCTCTGTTCTCTATTTGGGATGTTTATTCTCTCGTGGCCACCTGATGGACGGTTGATGCTAGCTCAGTCACTTCCTCCGTGAGCCTGCCTCAGTCAAGGCTGTTTGGTTTCAAGGAATAGAAACCCACTGAGGTGATCACAGACAGAAGTGTTTATATAAGTTGAGAAAAGTAGACCACTTCACGTTTTCCTGAACAGAGAAGGAAATGTGCTAGGATTTTGAGATAGAACCCAGTTAGGACCCAAGGTTGCTCCTGTGGTGTTGCCTGGTTCCCGTCACTTCTGTGTCTGCTCCATTCTTCTCTTCTGATTTGTGAAGTCATGTTCTGGCTTCTCTTTCCTGTCACTTCAGCTTGCTAAGGGCTTTGCTGTGGCTTCTCCTGATGTCGTTTTGGCCCTTCAGCTAATATCTCATTTTTTGCAAAATCATTTTCAGGAAGAGATGTCTAGATTGGCCCAGTTAAGTCAAGTGGCTAATAAGCAACAGCTGAAGAATGGGTCCCACATTTCAGGGCTGGGGGTGGGGGTGTCCTGGTCCTGCTGCTCTGGTTCCACCACTCAGTGGCAAATGGCCCTTCCTCTTTCACCCAAGTCCCACTTTGTGAGCTCTTACACACAGTTTGACTTCCCTTTCACTCAAAGGGTATATGGTTCTGAGCTTTTTGGGCCTAGCATTTCAATTCATATGAAGAAGCCCTGGTTCAAATTCTAGGGTGGTTTTACCCTCTCATGGTTTTCTTGCCAAGTACAAAGAAGAAGTTGACTTTTTGGACTGGGTGCATGCTCTCACTGATATTATCTAAAATCTGGTGGTGCTGGCAGTGCAGGGGACTCAATTGTGTTTATTTGGGGGAGCAATTACAATTAAATTTAAAAGAGAGATTTTTCTTTTTTTTTTGATCTCTTGCGCTATGAAAATGTATCTACTTGAGGGAGCTAAAGATAGCAAAATTACATTTAGGTTAATATCATTCAGCTCTCTAAACTTCCTGACTATTCCAGCGAGAGTGCTTTAGATGATAAGGGGCAAAGTTTTTCTGGGAACTTATTTAAGTGGAAATATCCTAAAGAAACTCAATTAAAGCTGAAATCACTCAGAGAATTATGGAGTTTTCTCTTTAAATACACACCGCATCCTACACATTCTTCCATAATGCCCCATTTTGAGAATTTGTCTTACAGAATACCGGTTCTATAATGGGGAAGATAAGAACATGGTGAAGATTTTATTGATTATTGGCAAGAAAAATAACTGTTTTTGAGGGGTTTATTCCAAATAGCCTGTGTGATCCTCTTGACAAACCTCTTACTTCATGCTGGGACTTGAAAAATATATAGAGTGATTTCCCACTGGGAGTGTCAGAAGGAGGAGAAGAAGAATTGGGTATAATTTTTTGAATTATAAAATATGTTCTCTTTTTCTCTCTCCATTACTTTCCTTCTCTCTCTCTCTCTTTTATTCTTTATCCGGGAGCCATAGAACCTGCACGTGCCTTGTTTTTCTCACCTATAAGAAGAGGCTGTTGATGCCTGTCATCTTTACTTATCATGATTATTTTGGAGGGTCATGGGCATGTACCTTATAAACCGTTATGTTGTAGAAAGGTGAGACACTGTCAGGGTCTAGTATGTGCAGTGGGGGGAACAAAGATGCCTGACATGTGGCCCCTACCTCAAGGGTTAGCAATTAGCTTGGGAGTCAGGCAAATCTAGTCTCCTCATCCAAACAAGAGTCTAAGGATTTGGAGTAGGATCTGCTACCATTGTAAGCCCCCTCCTCCTGCCTCAGATGATTCTTATTATTGGATAGGTTTGGGAACTACTGAGGCAAGATTTGACTCTCATTTCCTAAATTCATGAAATGAGGGAAGAAATGCCTACCCCAAAGATTGTGATGGAGTATGAATAAGGGGACATTCCTGAAGGTGCCCACATGGTACTTAGAACATGATTTGATAGGTGCTTAGTGAATGGTAGCTCTCCTTCCTTTCCACAAAATGAAGAAAGAATTGATAGAACCTGAATGAAAGTACAAATGAAAGGGTCCTGGCAATTGAGAGCAGTGGGAAGAGGAGCTTGTTTCCACTTGGGAAGGAGAGAGGAGTTCCTTCTGCTGGCCTGTCACTATGAAGCCTGATGTGTGCAGCAGGTTTCGTGGGTAGGCTTTGGGATCTCCTGGTTCTACAAGACAGTGTTTCAAATCCTGCATTTTCATTGAAGAGCTGAGGGACCTGGAACATGTCAGTTTTCATGTTTATATACTAAGAATAATTAAAAAAAAAAAAAAAAACCCTAACTCATAGGATTGTTGTGAGGCAGTAAAGCACTCATTCATTCATTCAACAAGCATTTTTGAGCATTTTGTCAGTTTTCATGTTTATATAGTAAGAATAATTAAAACTAAAACAAAAACAAACCCTAACTCATAGGATTGTTGTGAGGTAGTAAAGCACTCATTCATTCATTCAACAAGCATTTTTGAGCACCTGCTATCTGTCAGGCATTGTTCTGGATGCTCGGGATGTAGCAGTGAACAAAGCAGAAGAAGGCAGGAGAAGCAGAACACTGCCATATAGTCAGTGCTCAAGAAATGAGAGCCATTATTAGGCGCAGGGGCCACAGAATCAAAATCATAGGTCGGAGCTGAAAGGAGCACCAGAACTCCTGTGGGATGTTGTTGATGTTGCTCGTTGTATACACATTCGGTAGCTGTTGATGCACTGGAAGTGTGTACCATCATTTATTTTTTTCTAGAAGTAGTGATTGATTGATCACTGTGTGATCTGAGTACATGCTCCTATTAAATCCTTCTTGTGAGCCAAGGCTCAAATTTTGAAGCAGTTTGTGGTAGTTAGACTTGTAATCATTGACCCTAGGATATGATAAATTTAACAAGTCCCCATGATGTGCGTATGTATGTTTTGAAGGCAGGGCATTGATAAGGAAGAGGAAGGAGAGGACAGGAGTAAGGGTATATACCACCTTGACTTCATTCTCATTAGCTACAGTTGGTCAACAACCTGTTCATTATGATCAAGATTAACATATTAATAGATTGTGCTGACAGTTTTGTTCCTAGTCTCAGTCTATTGCTTATTTATTTTGCTGGAGACCCTCTTTGTATACACGCATTGATAGCGCATCAAAACCTTGCATCAGGGTTTTGGCAAAGTACCCAAAAGCCAGTTACTCCTTGTCAAAAGTGTTGTGATAACAGAAATAGTCAAGAGAAGCAGGCAGGAACGTTAAGATGGCAGGAAGAGAGATGCCATTGTTATATTTTAGAGGCATTGTTGTTGAGCACAAGTGCGTGCTGTCTTCATAAATTAGCAAAGCTGAGGATTAGCACTGAGCTTTTGTGAAAATTAGTGCTGTTTGTGCAGTTTATTGATGGTGTAGATGCTACACTAAAGATATTTACTGCTTTCAAAAATAAGAATTCTCTTTTTTAGTTCTATTTTTAGTCATTTATTTGGAGAAACAATTTTCTTCTCCTTAACATAGTTTCAGTTTGGGATAGAAATTTAAATCCATTTTTATCAAATTAGAGTCACTAATATACACACTATTTATTAGGAAAAAAAAGTGTTGCCTTCAGAGTAGACATATGTACATTAGCTTCTAATTAAAAGGTCCTTTGTCAGTAGTCCACCCCTCTGTACTTATCAGCTGTCAGAAGACCTATTTGGACTTATACTGATCTGTTTTTAACATTTGAGATTGTTAGACAAATATCCAAGTTTACCTTATGGTCATTTGACTAATAGAAGAATTTCCTGCCTTCCGGGAACAAAAATACTGAATGGAAAATTTTTTTTTAAAAGTGTGAAAAACAAATGGTGGCTTTTTTGTAATTCTGCAAGCTGGCGTACTCCCTGACATCTCATGTTTCTTGTGGTCCATGTGGAGCCTCTGCTCTTCCCAAGAGTGGAGAGAGAGCTACAAAGGCTCTACTCATCCTTGAAGATACTGTGATCTGGACTAAGGAGAGGTCAGATGGAACTGAAGTGCACATGAGGCCTTCTCTTGTCATCTCGCTCTGTTTCAATCGCAGCCACTGACATCAAGAGATTTCAGTGTATCGTTATTGGAAGGGCAGGGGAGTGGGTATAGTGGACTGTGAGTAGAAGACTATCCAGTTGTCTGCTTTCCCTCATACATCAAAAGCCCACCTGTGCCCTCATGGTAGCCTCTGAGCTTTTTATTTTCGTCTATATCCCATATTTAGAAACAAGATGTAGAATCCTAGATTAGTGCAAGTGGAATGGTTTTCCCATACACGCCCCACACCCTGTGTGTTATAGGTCAATCTAGATGTGGTTGACCCAACAAAGTGAAGCCCTAAGGAAGAAAAGTCAAAGAGAGAGAGATTCGTGGAAATAACAGTCAGATCTTGATCCTAAATGGCTCTGAGGGGAGCCTGTTGGTTTTGGGATCTCACCATTATGGTAGCTTGTCATGCAGCAGATTTAAGATGATGGTCAGTTTTCTGCAAGATCCTGGAATGCCATGCCTGCTGCCGAGTGATCAAAACTCCCAGGCTATGGTTTCAAAATTGATCCTCACCCCACCTGCATCAGAATACACATTTCAGGGCCTTACCAAAAACTGTTAAATCTGGATCAGTAAATGTGTGCTCTGGAATCTACATTTTAAAAATAATCTTATTGAGAACAAGGAATTTAATTACAAAAAAATAATCAGTGGCAACTTTTTTTTCTTTAAAAATTTTTTAATGATATCAAATTCTCAAAATTAATTTACCCACAGTTTACTTAATTTAAAAAAATATTTGTATATACTACTTGAAGCCAAACAGACACTATTGTGATGCATTTTTTAAATTGAATTTAATTTTTTTCATCCTGATGAATGTGCTCTTTAATCCTCATCCTCTATTTCGGTTATTGCCCCACCCGCCTCCCCTGTGGTGACTATGTTTGTTCTGTATGGTTAAGAGTCTGTTTCTTGGTTTGTCTTTCTCTCTTTTTTCCCCCTCTTTGCTCATTTGTTTACTCTAAAGACGTTTTGCACAGCGAAGGAAAAAAGCAACAAAACTATAAGGCAACCTACTGAATGGGAGAAGATACTGGCAAATGATATATCTGATAAATGGTTAATATCCAAAATATATAAAAAACTGATACAACTCAATACCTAAAAACAAATAATCTAACTAAAAATTGATTTAAAAAATCCAACTAAAAATGGCAGAAGGCAAGAACAGACATTTCTCCCAAGAAGACATCCAGATGGCCAACAGACACATGAAAAGATGCTCAACATCACTCATCATCAGGGAAATGCAAATCAAAACCATAATGAGATATCATCTTACACCTATCAGATTGGCTAAAATCAACAACACAAGAAAGAACAAGCGCTGGAGAGGATATTGAGAGAAAGGAACCCTGTTGTATTGTTGATAGGAATGCAAACTGTTGTAGCCTCTTGTTCCTCAATATAGAAGTTTCTCAAAAAAAAATTAAAAATAGTACCTTACGATCAGTCATCACACTACTAGGTATTTACCCCCAAAATACCGAATCCCTAATTCAAAGGGATACATGCACGCATACATTTATTGCAGCATTATTTATAATAACCAAACTATGGAAGCAGTCCAGGTGTCCATCATAGATGAATGAATAAAGGAGATGTAGACACACACACACACACACACACACACACAATGGAACATAGCCAGCCATAAAAAAGAATGAAATCTTGTCCTTTGCAACAATATGGATAAAGCAAGAGTGTATTATGCTAATCGGAGTCAGAGAAAGACAAATACTATATGAGCTCACTCATATGTGAAATTTAAGAAACAAAACAAATGAGCAAAGGAACAAAGAGAGACAAACCAAGAAACTGTGAACTATAAAGAATGAACTGATGGTTGCCGGAGGGAAGGTGGGTTGAAAGATGAGTGAAATAGATGAGGATTAAAGAATACACTTACCATAAGGAAATAAAATTGTGTTAGTTTATTGTAAAGCTGGTGGTACAAGAAGAGGGGGTATATGAGTCTTAAATCCTTGTCTTCCGAAGTAAGTAGATAATAGAACTGTGAATCATTAAACCAGAACATTAACACATTTGGAAAAATGTGGCTAAATACCAGAATACCAGAATAGCCTTCTAAGAGTTGAAAAAGAGTAGCATCTGAGGAGTAGGACTTGAGGTAGCTGGGCAGGTGACTGCTATTTTCATTGTAGGATTTCAGTACTAGTTCGACTTTTAACTATGTATGTCTACTACTTTGATTTTAAAAATTAAAGTTTATTTCCAATTTTCTGAAACTTAATATATAACCAAATTTAAGTATGATAATTTTTCTCAAACTTTACTATGAGACCCTAGAGAACTGTGTGATGTATTTCTTTGTATCCCTTGTTCCCATTCATTTGCTTAACATTTATTGAGTTTGTCAATGTTGGAACAGGTAGGAGGAAGTTCCAGTCTGAGGGGATTGGGAAAACAAAACAAAACAAAAACAAAAAAACCCAACACACTTTTTTCTACCTGGAGATGAGTATGAGGCCTTAGCAAACATAACGCATTGGGTAGGAGTAGGCATGGGAGTGTGATTGAAAATCACACCCTTTCTTCTCTGTAACTCAGATACAGGTCTTAACATCTATCCTACTGGGTAGCTGGGAAGGAATTAAATTAGCCCATTGAAATTACCTGGTTCTTCAGCTTTCTATTTATATGTAAATATTTGGGTAATTTCTAAATCCAAGTCTCTATAAGGGTAGCTGTTCCTTTTATTGCCCTCAACCTCCCTCAAGGAGGATCTTGGTTCAGGCTGTTGGGGAAGCCTCCCTCTGACACCACTTGTCACTGAGTAGAAGGGCTGTGAGTATTTCTCTCAGTAGGTAACACAGAAGGAAAAGAGGGAAAGAGAGTGGTGAATTACCACAATGGCTTTTAAAACTTGAGTTTGGGTTAACACAATTCACTGCTTATTCCCCTTTCATTGGTTAAAGGAAGTCACATGCCCATTTGGTGACCAGTCCTGGGTGATTTCCCCTTATGGCTACTGGTATCTACTTATCCCTATTTATGGCTTTTTTTTTTTTTTAACTATAGGTTTATTTTTATTCAAAGTTACTGTCTCAAGACATAAATATGGATCAGAAAACAGTACAATTCGGACAATAGAATGTGTAGGGCGACAGGTTAGAGTTATATATAAAACATTTTTAGCTGGTTGAAAACAAAGCTGTAAGAACTGGTTTCACAAAGAAGTAACCCTTTTAAAGAGTGAGAAAAAAGAAATCAACTTAGGTTTGAAATCATATATACAGTCCTCTCAGCAGTTCTAGTAAATGCAGTGGTGTGAAAAATACCATAGACGCTACTTTTTGCACATAACAGTATTTGTAGATGAAAATCTGTTAGACAAGTCTGGTTTCATTTGTTAATAACCATGATTTACTAAAACAATTGTATCATGATCTTTTAGCTAACCTATGGTTTTTGGTTACCACAACCCAATGTTTGTTGATGCTGACTCTAAGAACTAAGAGCTATAAGCTACCCAGCTGTGGGGAGCTGCGGTGTGTCTCCTTTAGAGCAGGTGTGGTTTCTACAAAATTCCGACTCAGGAAATTTTGATATGAAGAATTGAGAAAAAAGAATTGCAAGTGTAGATAAAAGAGCGGCAGTAGCCAAGGACTACCGTTAGGTCTTGGGTTCACAAAAATTAATTTGTGGGGCAAATATGAGGGGACAGGAACTTAAATTAGTAAGTCCCATTTTGGGAAAGCAAAAGGCAGGATAATTTACTGTTCGGATCAGTGTGGAGAAGTAGGAATGTGGGATGGAGAGAACTTGACAATAAGTATGTACGGAGAACTCCCCGCAGTCAGATGCATTCTCCAGTTTATTATATGCATAAAGGTACAATTGCTTCTCCTTAGAATTTTTCCATAATTTTATTAATGTGGACTTTCTCCTTAGGAGAAGAATTCAGAAGGTTTCAGGAGTGAATGAAATACTTGTGTGTATGTATGTATTTTGATTATGTATTGGAACATATTGCATAATTAAACCTAAAAATTTTAATATTATCTTATTTGCTATATCCTAGGGGGATAATTGTAACTCAGTAAAGAATTTCCCCTCCAGTGTGTTTTTTTTTACATAACAAAGGCTGCCTAAATGAACCTTTATCTCATTATAATGTAATGCCAATAGTGATTTAAATATCAAAATGAAAGGGAAATTTTATCACAGTTTTATTCTTTCAGGCAAATGAATACTGCTTAATCCATTTACTTTTCTAGTTTTAATACTAGCGTTTGGTTAAGATAAAGCCTACTGATAAAAAAATACGTTGACCTCTTTGATAACAAGCAAATTTTTGATATTTTATGAGAAGATAACAAGACAATTACCAAGTTTCAGGAACAAGGACTAAAGCAGGCCATCTGAAAATGTTAATTTGGCTAAACCAGAATGAAACAGTTTATAATATATTTTTTAATATCTTAAAACAATTCTGTGGTCTTAAGATCAAGAAAAGCCAGTGCATGTGAGTGCTATTATTATTTATGGAGGGAGAAATTTCAGCTTTTCTTTCTTAACCTTGACTTCATTGATCAAATATTTTAAAGTGTATTTTCCCATTGTTTGAATGAACTCCGCTCATGTTTAATAATACTATTCTTTTGCTTCTGTCATTCAACTTCTCTTTCATCATAGATAAGGATATCATGAAATAAAATGCTAATTCTGTTATACCCAAAGAGCAGGAATCAGTACAGTTTTTTCCTAGGTGTATACCAGCAGGACCAGCCTGGGAACTGCCTTCCAGTTGGTATCCATCCCTGTATCAATGAAGCAGTTATCTAGCTGGCCATTATGATAGTGGGAATGACCAGCTGGTCAAGCATAGGCCATTAACTTTGAACACATTGATAGAGACATAAATTTCCCGGGAAATCATATTGAAAGATAAAATGGTCAGCTTCTTTTAAGTATATTCTGATATACCTCAGGACTGATTATGTGAACCACTGATTAGTTTATAGTTTTATTTTGTTAAAAGGTTTGATGATGCCCTTAATGTATTTTAAGGTAATAATAAATATGATCACTCTAAATCTGTAACTACTATACCTTTATGAATAGTGTATTTAAAGGCCTAAGGTCCGGTTTGTTTTTCTTTAAGTTGGCTTCTATTTTTACTAAATCTTTAGGAGTGTGCTATTTCAAGAGAGATAAATATTTTGGTGGGATTGCTTGACTGGCAGTACATTGTTTGCTATATCGATAGAGTTTTCCATATTGTCCTGAGTTGTATTATGACCAGTTTTTTTTTTCTTTTTTTCTTTTTTTATCTACATGATTTCTTTGCTATTTGAGAGACTTAACCTTATGGTCATAGAAATTCATTATAATGGGAAGCAGATTCTTAAGAAAATAAAATTTGTGCCTGTATTCCAGCTGTTAAAATTTGAAATTCCATTTCAAATGCTGAAAAAAAATGTTTCAAAAGAGCCATCTTCCAGAAAGTAATTCACATAATCCCTCTATTTAGGAATAAATATTGAATTCAGTAGAATCAAGTAAATAGTAGTAAACTTGATAACACATAAAGCATTTAATACTTGTGTAGTGCTTAGTAGTTATGCAGCACATTTCATCGTCAAAATGCCTTAGCAACAGTAAGTTAGGTTTCTTGTCAATACTCCTATAAAGAGATAGGCAAGCATTACTAACAGGAATCTGTCTCACTTAAATCCCTAGCACCTATTTGGGTCTACCATTTTATATTTATTTGTTCCCAGAAGAAAATCTAACTGCTTGTGTAATAAAAATTCATGTTATTTACCTCCACCACTGATTTCTTTGGACAGCTGGTTCTGCAAGCCTGCCTCTGTGTGGTTTCCTAAGTCATGCGACACAAACTCAAAGGCCATGACATACTGTACCTGTCAGAGCCTGTACCCAGTAAATGATTCCTAATAATCTCGACAGAACATTGGTAATTCCCTTGAAACATAAATGTTCTTCCTGATTACTGGAGCCCATTTCAAATGATTTAGGTTAAGATTTTAGTTCTTTTTTTGCTGAATGACAGAGTTACTATTTTTGCTTTTATTTTTCTTGTTGGGAAGAGTGTTTAAATTTGGATCTTTTAGCCCTATTTTTCCCCTGACTTTCCAAGTATAATTTCACAGTGTCTGCCATCTGAAGATGTTCTAGTACTCTGAAACTTTACTCAAAGATGATGTATAAGTACATTCAGAATGAACAGTGCAATATTAGAAAAATTTAAGAAAGAATTTTAAGTTTATCCATTGATAAAGCTGAACCTGAAACACTAACAAGGACTTATGTCTCTATGGCGCTTTTGTCATTTCAGAATTTGCTCAGATTATTGTGTTTCTCAAGGTAGCCATTTGATAGTGCGTTTATCAATTACCCCTTATTGGTACAGGAAGAAACCAAAATTCAGAAATGTGAAATGAATCCCTAAAATGGGACTTAAAACCACAACTTCTGATTTCAAGTGCAAGTCTCTACTCCCAATTTTACACCAGTGGTTTCCACCTTTTGACTCAGAGTCCACTGGAGGAGGGAGATTGGGGTGGAGCCTGGAATCACTGTTTGGAAGCAGGCGTTGTGTGATGTGACATTTCATGTCTTATGTGTACTATTGGTTTTAGTTATATGGGGGATAAAATACAAATTCACTGAGAAGCATTACTGAATCAGTAATGGTTTATTTAGCCTTTATGTATTTTCTTAATAAACAAATACCAGACTTACTGTCTCTATCAAGTGTAGCCTGGAGTTTAATAGCTGCTATCTCTGAAATCAGCCATTGTCGATGTCAAGCAAGTTCCTTGACCTCGCCATGCCTCTATTTCCTCATCTGTAAAATGGAGATAATGCTCTAGTTCAAAGCATATTGTGAAAATTAAGTGAAATAAATAATACATGAGAAGTACTTAAAACACTGTCTAGCATATAGCAAGTGCTCAGTAATTGTTAAATATTATTTTTATCATTGAAAGTGTCATTATGATCATGGGTAGGTCCATAGAATGTTGTGATTTTAGAAAGAGGTTTTCTTACTTCAAAGATGGGAACCAGTTTTCCTTCTGATACTGTTGTGGGCCTCTTTATTTTGGTTAAAATTGGCCAATACAATTGGGCTATTTCACATTTTTCTGTGACTTAAAAACTCAACTTTAAGTTACAACATGACTCGAGATTAGAACATAGGACTTCCACAATGGAGAGAGAAGGCAAACAAAATCAAATGGGTGTGCTCAGGCCTCACATCCTTGGAGTAGGACCACCAGGACTCCACCCAGAGTGTTCTTTGCAGCCTGGAAGATCATGGGTCTCATCCTTTTTTAGCTTTCATTTTCAGGTCCAGAGTGTAGTGCAAATCACTATGGGAAATCTTGTAAAGAAGATTAAAAATGGGGGAAGAGCAAACTGGCCTCTAAGCATCTTGCTAAAATAAACCACTTCTTCCTAAGCTCAAGACAGCAAGAAAGAGTTTAAGAGCATTGAAATAAATTCACCACCTGTTTGTACAGCAGAATCAAAGAGTTCTAGCAAACATAAGAATGCTTTGATCCTTTGCAACCAGAAGAAAATTATGAAGCTCTTCATTGATAGTTCATGAAGAGTTTGGGGACACTGATCAAAGAAAACTATTATTATAGACTGGAAATTAAAATAACCTGAATATAAGCTACTTCGGTACATTATACTTCTTTCAATGGTGAATTGCATATTTAAAAATTCAAAGGCCCTGCTTACGATTAAGTTAAATGTTATTGTGACTTCTATGCCATAATATAAAAAAAAAACCACTAAAATGTTTTTAAGCAACTGTGTTCCTCTTGTTAGTGGCTTTCCAGTTACATAGTTGAGATGGGCTGACGGGGGCAGTGTGTAGTGGAGATTTGATAGAATCCCTCCAGGTTATTGTAAACTCAATTGAGCAGAATTATATAAATGAGAGAATGTTTTGGCATTGTTTTATAATCTTTATGAAAAATTCCCATAAGTTTTTCAATCGTATAATAGCATTATATGATTACAGAGTCCACTTTTTCAATATTGTAATTATAGAGCTGAGAGGCTTGAAGAGAAAGATAGCCAGACTTATGGAAGGGAACAGGATATGTTTGTGGGTATTTTATTGTGAGGACTTGGACATTTGAAATGGAAAACATGAGAATCATTTGGAGATTTGGTTCTGCTCTGGGAGAAAATGCTTCTGTGTGAGTATCACAAGAAGCAGAAAGATAAAGTTAAGTGTATTTTTTGAATGAGGATCTGGATATTTTCCTGTAGATTTTTTACTTATCAAGAAAAAAGAATACTTAATTTAAATGTATTTTTAGCATGTTCTGGCTCTGAGCCAGACTTCATGAGTAGTTAATAGCTCCTGCCTCTGAAGTCATCAGGAAGCATTTAACAAAATATGTAGTAAAGCGCTTTCGAAATAAGCAGGCTTAAGGATGTGGAATCAAAGAGGGAAAAAAAAAAAAATCCCTACAAAAGAGGACATCTCATTAAAAAAATGTGTTGATTATTGCAAGAAAGACAGGAGGAGAGGCAGATCCCAACCTTGAGACCAATTCCTTCTAAGCCCAAAGCCCAGCACTAGATATTTGCACTTAACTAGGGCTACCCTCCCAACCCCCATTCTATGCCAGCTTCCTCTTAAGAAGGTGAGAAAATAATAGTGCAAAGACCCACAAAGGAAGCAGTACAAGAGTAGGGGCAAAACACCTTTCAGAAGCAAAATCAGCGGGTCTTTCGGTGATCCACACTTTATTGAAAAACACCAGACAGTGGAGATTTAGTTGGTCTTGTCTTGGGTATTCATTTCAAACTAGTTTCTGAGAAACTTCGCTGAAGAGGAAGAAGAGAGTTTGTTAATTTTTGAAGTGACCTACTGTGGAGATAGCCTGTAATCTTAGGCCTGCATCTCTGATTTACACCAGGAGTTCGGACAGAAATCACTGAGGGCTCTTCACCTTGCTAAGTGTCTCTGCAAGACAAGGCTGACACCCTGTTCCCTGTCACTCAGCAGGAATGTCTAAAGGAAAAAAGTGGTGATAGCTGCAGAAGTGCTTTGTGCTCTTTTTCTGAAACTAAATTCTACATGCTGTTCTGAGCTCATAAATAAGTAAGATACCTGCTAGGCCAATGAGTAGCATACAAAGGAGCTGTTGTACGTCTCTGGCATCATCAGCAATGCCTTGCTCTGCGGGGCACTAGTGTCTTAAGAACTTCCCAGTTCAGTCCTTAGAACTAAAAGATGTGTGCTGATTGGAACTCAGGGATCTGTTTTATCTTATATTAAAGCATGCCAGCACTG
Organism: Canis lupus familiaris; assembly: GCF_011100685.1. Taxonomy (NCBI): domain Eukaryota; kingdom Metazoa; phylum Chordata; class Mammalia; order Carnivora; family Canidae; genus Canis; species Canis lupus. The sequence goes on along the minus strand of NC_049224.1, from coordinate 8,307,180 downwards.
ACTTCAGATACATGTGTTATGAAGTAACATTTGTATTAGTCAAAGCTGAGAAATTTAATTAAGAATAATGTCTCTTGTTTTTTTTTTCCCCATGGAAGTATTTACAGGACTGAGCGATTTGATGACTAATGAACATATTTAAAGGGCATCTGGTACTGATCATGGAAACCAAAAAATAAAGTAAAATTTGTTCCTGTTGGCAACTTGCTATTCCAGTAGAATCATATGCTGAATGGTACTCCCGAGATTTTTTTAACATAAATATTCTATAGTTACCCAGCCAATTTTCACTTGCAAGGGGAAAATACTTCAAATTGGCTACATATTAAAAAAATGAGTCCCAAATAAATCCACGTGCAGAAAATACCACTCAATTTGGTATGCCTTGGTAATGAAGAGATCCTTAAAAAAGAAGGAAGGAAGGAAGGAAGGAAGGAAGGAAGGAAGGAAGGAAGGAAGGAAGGAAGGAAAGGAAAGGAAAGAAAAGAAAAGAAAAAGAAAGAAAGGAAGGAAAAGAAAAAAGCAACTACTATGTGTATATCAGAAAATGGCAAAATCTATGCTATGTGTAGGGTGAGGTGTACCTTCTTGCAGAGAAAGGGTATACCTCTGGGGCGCCAACACAGACGATTTGAGGGTACCATTAGTAATGATAATGAGCAAGGCTGGACAGGTGTTAAAAACAAAACAAAATAAAGACCTCAATGAATACACAGACAACAACTGTACCTTGTGCTGGGTGGCAGTTAAAATAACCACTCCTAACTCTGGAAAACAAACAAGGGGTGGTGGAAAGGGAGGTGGATGGGGGGTGGGGGTGACTGGGTGATGGGCACTGAGGGGGGGGCACTTGAAGGGATGAGCACTGGGTGTTATGCTATATGTTGGCAAATTGAACTCCAATTAAAAAATATGTAAAAAAAATAAAATAAAAAAATAAAAATAAAATTAAAAAAATAACTACTCTTGTCCTCAGGATCTGGGATAATAGGGAGCAGTGGGGACTGTGGCAATCTGCAGACTGCTGGCCCTGCCTAAAAAGGAAGACACTACTTGGCTCAGTTAATTGTTGCCATATGGAAATGTGGGTCCAATGATGCCAGATTTTACAGTTCTTCAGAAGACACTTTTTACGTGAAAGCTTTTCATTTTGAAATGTTTTCTCAGAATTCAGATTCAGTTGGGAAAAGTTCATGCAAGCCAAACAAAACCTACACTGGGGCCAGATTTGGACGTTAGTCATAAATCTTCAATTTGTCCTTCCTGAATTAGCTGAGTAATATTAGTAGGCTTGCAGAGGAAATATGAATGCTTCCTAATATGTGAATGAAAAAAAAAAAAAAGACTAGGTTACCTTGATAACTGAATAGTTAAGTGTGGCGTCAAATTGCCCGTGTTAAATCCCAGCTACGTACCCTGGGCAAATTACCAGTTCTCTTTGTGTCCAGCTTCTACTTTGTAGAATGGGAATGATAATGGTGTGAACTTCATTTGAGGATTCAGTTGAGCTTTATTATTAGCACAGTGCCTGTCATGTAATAGTTACTCAAGAAACATTGGCTATTATTTTATAATAAAATGATATTCAGAGGACTTGCCCTTTTGCACTTGAAGAAAACACCACCTGTGAATAGAGAGAGTCTTTTTTATGTTGAAAAACAGGGGCTGAGAGAATATATTCCGGAGTCAACAAGCCAGGATCTGAATCCTTACTCTACTGCTGAGGAACCAGAACAAGTTAATTATTTTTCTAAGGCTTAGGTCCATCATCCATAAAATGGGAATAGTAGCCTGTGCTTCAAAGTCATAAGAATTCAGTGAGATAATATGTATAAAATCAACCCCTGGCACATAGGTCAATAAACATTACTTGCTTTTTTGATTGTTATTTTCGAAGTTCCATATCTGCAAGTTTTTTGGCAATTTATGCCTCATATATATTTGAAGGGAATTGCATGACATTTGATTTACAAATTAAGCTTCATCTTAATGAGCCATATGACAACACTGATCCTCAACCTAGGTGATTTTTACCTTCCAGAAGACACTTGGTAGTGTTCGAGACATTTTTCTTGTCCACGACTGAAGGAAGTACAGCTGGAATATAGTGGGTAGAGTCTAGAGATGCTGCTGAATGTCCTGTAATGCACAGGCCAGTCCCCTGCAACAAAGAAGTATTTGGCCCAAACTGTTGCTGGTACTGAGCTGGAGAAACCCTGCATTACAGCTATAAAACCACCATAAAATTTAGTTCGTAAGGTGATTGCCAAGAAAGGAGAGTCATTTGTTTTTCAAAGCATCACCTAGCTCAGATAGAAATTAACATGTAAATTGAAATATATAGCTTCACATCCAATAAAATATTTTATAATGCGTATCTACATCCATATGTGTATCTGTATTTTTCTGATTACAAAAAGTAATACAAGCTTGTAAAAATTAAAAGACAGCAAAAGCATATAAATGGAAAGTGAAAGTTTACCTTTCCCCCCCACTTATCCCCGTAGAAAAACCATTGGAAATCCAACGGAGTCATACTACTTCAGATTTATAAATATATGTGTATACTGTTTTATAATGTGATTTCTTTTCTCTTTCTGGACATTCCAGTCCTACAGCTGTTATGTGGGGCTGAGCAGGATAGGCATTCAGGAAGGGCAGCCGGGCATAGGGTGTGGAACGCACCTCGGGTTAGGAGGGCATCAGTGTGGAGCATGGGACGGGATGTGTCATAGTCCAAATGAGGTAAAGAAGGCATCCGTGTGTGGGGACAGCCCACTGTAGGATGTCAGCAAAGTCCAAGGGGGAATGAGGAGCACAAAGACAAAAGCCTCATGTGGGGTTTTGAACCCAGATGGGAGAAAGGGCCAAAAAAGCCAGAAAGTGCTGAAGGGATGATGGGATGTGTCAGAAAGATGCAGAAGCTACCTTCAAGAGGCCGCAACTGAGACAGTTGGAGCATCAAAATAAATAGTGTAAATACATGGAGTTAGTAAGAGATTAAAACCCACTGAATAAAGAAACAATGAGTCCCTAATGGTGTAATAAATAACTGAATAAAATGAAAGTCGACTAAGAATTAGAATATTTAGGGATATTTAGGGGCGCCTGGGTGGCTCAGTGGTTGAGTGTCTGCTGGCGGCTCAGGTTGTGATCCCAGGGTCCTGGGATTGAGTCCCATAGCGGGCTCCCTGCAGGGAGCCTGCTTCTCCCTCTCCCTGTGCCTCTGCTTCTCTCTGTGTGTCTCTCATGAGTAAATAAAATCTTAAAAAAAAAAAGTGAAACATTAAAAAAAAAAAGAATTAGAATATTTATTAAGTCAAAAATGACTTTTCCATCAGAAAAACATTAGCTACCAAGGGAAAAATGATATCTTTATAGTGGAAAAGCCTGGAAGACACCACCTTAATCAAAAGATTAAAATTAACATCAGTAATGGAACAAATCAGAATTGCATGCCACCTCATGAGATGCTGTTGTAGCCAGGCTTTGAGAAGATAATCCTTGCCTCTCGGTTTTCCTGCCCTTGGGTCGCCTTTGTCCACGCTAGTGGGGCTGACCTGGTAACACAGCATGTTATAGAAGTGATGGCATATGACTACAGATGCTAGAGGCTAAAAGACCTTGCTCACTCTGAGGGAAGGCAGCTGCCGTGCTGTGAGGGTCCTTAAGTCGACTTAGAGAGAGGGCTACAGAGTGAAGAGAAGCTGTTTCTGGCAACAGCCAGCGCTGACTCACCAGCCCTGTGAGTAGGCCACCTTGCAAGCAGATCCTTCAGCCCCAGTCAAGCCTTCAGATGACCGTAGCCCTTGCCAACATCTTGATTGCAACCTCATGAGAGAATCACCCAGCCAACCTTTTTCTTGTCCACATGCACAGAGACCATTTGAGGTAATCTTTGTTGTTTTCAACTACTATGTTTTGGGATGATTTGATATGTGGCAAAGGACAACGAATACAGAAAATTGAGAAGAACATAGCATTACTTCTGTGATATTCCTCCCAGAGAGGCATACCCTGAATCTAGTCCTTATGAAACAGAAAACAAATACTAATTAAGAGGCATTCTACAGAAACAACTGGCCTGCAGTCTTAGAGTCAAGGTCAGAAAAGATAAAGACGGAACGAGAAACTTGGAATGAAGGCAACTAGACACGCAACAACTTTACACACAACGCTGGATTCTGAACTAGATTCTTTTGCTATAAGGGATATTGTAAGGCTAGTTGGCAAAGTTTGGAGCCTGAGGATTGGATGGTAGTAATGTGTTAATGGAAATACGTTTATTTTGATGGCTATCTTATGATTGTGTAGTGGAATATAATTTAGGAAATGCACACTGAAGTGTTCAGGGATGATGAAGCACCACATCAGCAACTTACTCTCAAATAGTTACAAAAAAAAATTCTTTGTACTTGGAACATTTCTGTAAGTTTGAGATAGTTTAAACATGTTTTTTTTTTAATTATGGAAGAAGAAAAAACATTATGTCCTCGAATATGACCTTTCCTACAGAAAAGAGACGCATCTTGTCCTTTTTTAAAGCGATGCATAGGATTCAAGTTTTTATATCCAAAAAAAATTTCTTGCCAATCTCCCATTGATGAGCATCTCAATTGATTCCAGTTCTTTGCTATTATGAACAAATGGTTCTTTATTATTATAAACAGTGTCAGTAAATATCACTTTAAACACTTTATCAATTTTTGCCTAAGAATAAATCCCTAGAGTTGAATCGCTATGATATGCAGCCTTTCATCGGTTTAATCATAAGTCATTGTAGGAAACCACATAAAATCGCCTTAAAGGAAGATGAAATTTATCATTTGGTAGTTATTTCCATTGTTTTTTTTTTTTTTCCCTCCCACTAGAAAGTAAAGACTGAGAACTCTCTCTCTTGCTCATCACCATCCCTAGCATTAATATACACTTAGGCACTCAATAAATACTTGTTGCAAGAATAGTAATAGCGAACATGTATTATGTGTCTGATACTGTTCTAAGGATATGAATGCATGCACTTCTTGTAACAGCCCTACAGGTGGTGGGATCATTCATTTTACTTTTGAGGAAATTGAGGCAAAGGGAGGCGAGGCACTTGCCCAGTTTCACAGGGCTATTCAGGGATGGAGCCAGGCGTCCGGGCAGTTTTTCTTTGGCTTACAAGCTCTTAGCCACTATGCTATCTTGATTCTCTCTAGTTGAATAAATGAATTTATGAATTAGTGACCAATATAGTTATTTGATTCTTTGATCAATTACAAATTTCAACTACCTTCTTTTTAAAAAAAAAAACAAAACGAAAATTGAGAGGAATGGAATGCTTGCTTCATGAAAGCCAAATTAGTTTTACGGTCCTCTGTACTAGGCTGTACTTACTACGTAATATTACTGTTCCTGAAAATAATACCTGTACTGCTATCAACTATACATCATCCTTCCTAAGAATTTGTGGATGTAGAAACAATTTTTGCTTTGTATTACAAATGAAATAGTAAATCTGCACTTGCCCACCACTTGGGCTCTATCACTTGGGCTCCTCTGCCCCTGCCATTCCCTGAACCTGAAGTATACACTGCTCATCTCCCATGGTGAAAACCCAACCCTCCTGCTTCCACTGACAACCACTTTACCATTTTCTTTTTCTTACTTTCCTCTTGAAGGTTAAAATGATCTTTTCTTCCTCAAAATCCCAAGTCCTTTATATAGTACTGGAGTGTAGGAATACTACATTCTAAACATAGTTTCTATTAATTGTGTTAAGTCCTCATCTCCCTTAATAGACTATATTCCCTTTCAGTTTAATTCATTTTCTAAAACCCAACAATATTTTGAACAGAATACGATACGACGAAATAGGTTTTTTTGGGTGAGGGAGTGGATTATCTCAAGGAACTGTATTTTGAATTTTTAAAATCCTGAGTCAATTGGCCACTAAGATTTGAATATTGCATATTCCACAATGATCAAGAACTATAACAAATGAAATGGTGACTCATGATTTTTTTTTTTCCTATGGTGATTGGTATTTTGTCTTTAGTTTACAAGGCATGGAGCACCAAGAAGCAAAATTAGCTTTCATTTCATTTCATAGGACCTTCTGTTCAGCTCATGGCTGTAAATATCAACTTTGCTTCTACCCACAACTTCAGTTCTTTATCTCTTAGTGGGTGTTTTAGGGACATCAAAGGTAATAAAATCAATCCGAGATAAGTGGGATATTTTTTTCAAAGGCTAGTGCTTAAGGATGTGTTCCTGTTAGAGAATTTTAATACTAAATTTGTTTCAAGTGTTTGGTCTAATACCGTATCTCCCTGCCAACTGGAAGGACTGTCCTTGAATCCTGTTCTGCATGAAATAATAAAATATAATCCCTTCTTCACATATATTGGAAAAAAAAAGGAAAAGAACTTCAGGGAATGTGAGGTATTGTCATGAGACAGGATTATATTTTGTCGCAAAGGCAATAGTATAGCCTTCAGGCCAGTTGTTTCTCTTCCCCTACAAGGACTTCTTTCCTTTACCCACAGGATTCAGACAAAGTTGAAGGTTTTTGTTGCTGGAAGCTCAAAGAGCAAGCCAAAGACAAAATTCAAACAGATATCATCAGTCTTTTAAAAATGCCATTGCTTATGTAAATTAACTGTGGTCTTTGGGAGCTGGTGGGCCCAAGCACCCTTGGATTGGTTGGATAGTCAGTCATGTGTTATTTGTATTTGATGTAAGGCTTGTTTCTCCTAGAAAGCATTGACCATGAAGTTTTTTTAATTTAATTTAATGTTCATGCTTTTTTTTTTTTTTTGCATATTTGTTTATTTTAGATTAGCCTCAATATACTGTGAATTCCAAAAGATATTTTAGAGGCTAATGTATTATTATGATGCACTTCTGTATGATCTTCCTGATTTTTGGTTTTTACTTTTATTCCCCTGGCTAAGGCATTTATTTGAGATTTCCTCAAATCATGGTTAATTATCATTAGTGATTGAAATAAAACTTTCAGACATATGGTTCTTTGAAACTATTTTCATATTATGAATGATACATCTTAAAATAATATTTTGTAACTAAAAGTCACAAACTTGATAAGTAGCCTGAAGCATATTCCGAAAAATAGTCAAGTCAAAGCGAGCCTATTTCAAAATTTAGCTTCCTTGAATCTTCTAAAATCCTGAGTTCTGCATGGCTTCTCATGTATATTAAATTCTTGATCATACCTTTTGTAGATAAAAAATTCGTTTGGGGGCCGGCCGAGCTGCTTGCTCCCCACTGTTTGTAATTGCATTGCATCCGGAATCTCCAAACTTTTTTCAGCAAAGACTCTCTTTGGGGATGCATGTGCAAGAAATTATTACTTTTGGGTATCCAATAAGGATTTTTAAGTAGGCATTTACATGCCAGATACCACATTAGCTGTAGGTCCTGGACCTGTTTTAAAATCATCCTGAGAATCCCAGAGACCACTTCTTGGGTGATGATCCTTGACCGGGGGAGGGGCCTTTCTCCTTAAATCTGCGGCGCGGCCGGTGCACGAGTGTGAACCCGCCTGTGTTCAGTCTTTTTCGGTTTGGTCACTGTTGAGCGCAAGGGCTCCGTCTCTGCCCCCCTTGGTTGTGGGGTCCCCCCCCCCCCCCGCCCCCGCGCCTGAGTCTCTCGCGTGCAGAACTTTGCATTGAGCGGAGGTCCTGAGTGCGGTTTGGGTGCCGGGAGGGGGGAGGGAGGAGGAGGGGGAGGAGGAGCGGGAGGGCGGGAGCGGGGAGCCGGGCAGTGGAGCGCGGGGGGCGCGGGGCGCGGGGCGCAGAGGCGCAGAGGCGCCGCGTGGTAGCCATCCGTTATCCGCTTCTGTTTTGCAGGTTCCGAGCGATGCCCGACGCGGGTGGGAGCGAGAGCCCGCGCGCTCCCCGGCGGGCCTGAGCCCTGAGGGTGGCGCGCGGCCCCGGAGGCGGCCCCGGCCCCGGCCCCGGCCCCGGCCCCCGCGCCCCGCGCCCCGCGCCCCGCGCCCCCGCCGCCGCCATGGGCCGCCCCCCGCGCCCGCTGCTGCTGCTGCTGCTGCTGCTCCTGCTCCTCGGCCTCGCCCGCGCCCTCGGCTTCCGGGGCCCGCTCTCCGTGTGGAAGAGGTGGGTGCCCGCGGCTCCCCCGACACCCCCCACCCCGGCGCACCCCCGACCCCGGACCCCGACCCCGAGCCCGAGCAGACCTCGAGCAGACCGCGGACCCCGAGCCCGAGCAGACCTCGAGCCCGGACCCTGACGCCGAGCAGACCCTGGACCCCCGACCCCGAGCAGACCCTGGACCCCCGACCCCGACCCCGAGCAGACCCCGAGCCCGAGCCCGAGCAGACCTTGAGCCCGGACCCTGACGCCGAGCAGACCCTGGACCCCCGACCCCGAGCAGATCTCGGACCCCGAGCCCGAGCCCGAGCAGACCCCGACCCCGACCCCGAGCAGACCCTGGACCCCCGACCCCGAGCAGGACCCCGAGCCCGAGCGGACCCCGACCCCGAGCCCGGACCCCGAGCAGACCTCGAGCCCGAGCCTGACCCCGGACCCCGACCCCGAGCCCACCCCGGACTCCGAGCCCGAGCACACCCCGAGCCCGGACCCCGAGCCGACCCCGAGCCCGACCCCGGACCCCAACCCCGAGCCCACCCCGCACCCCGAGCCGAGCCCGAGCCCGGACAGACCCCGACCCCGAGGAGCCCAGACCCCGACCCCGCCCCCCACCCCCCGACCGAACCCAGGACCCGGAGGAGCCTGGGCCCCGACCTGGACCCCGAGCAGACCCCCGACCTCGACCCCGAGCCCGAGCCCGAGGAGCCCAGACCCTGACAACCCCCCCCCCCCCCCGACCAACCCGGGACCCGGAGGAGCCCGGACCCCGACCCCGACCCCGACCCCGAGGAGCCCGCCCCGCCCCCAGCCGCGTCCTGCGGCCCGCGCCAGCATCCTGGACTTTCGGGGCTCCCCCTGGCGCCCCCCGGAGCCGTACCCCGTACCCCGTACCCCGTGGGGAGCCCCTTGCAGAGCGGCCCGCCCTGCGGAGCCCAGCTGCCCGGCCGTCCCGAAAACTCCCATTAAAGTTGCGGTTTCCCGCGCTGTCCGCTCCCTGCTGGGTCCTTCAGGCCCGAAGCAGCTCCAGGGATGAAACAGCGACACCGATACGCGGTGGGGGAAGGCGATGGGGGGCCCGGGAGAGCTGGGAGGGACCCCTGAGCGGGGCGCACGCTCCTCCTTAGCACCCTATTAAGTATTCATGTGCTTGGACATTTGTAATTCACACAGCAGGCCCCCGCCCCCCCCGCCCCCCCAGCTCTGCCTCCTAGCGATATTGTGGGTGTTTTGTTTCTGGTTAGTGATGCTGGACACTTAGGAAATAGTTATAAAAATCTCCCTGGGCTTTGGTTAAGGTTTATGCCATTAGAAAACTGGCATGCCTGTGTTAATTTCTAATTTACCAATATTGCATTTTCATCTATTTGATGAAATAGAAGTTTTAAATATGATGAATCGAGTTTTAAATAGAGCCTGCCTGCTTGCTTTGGTGATATTTTGCTTCCAAGTTGGGCATACGTGGCTCCTAGACTAGAAAATGCAATTCTGAGGGTTTAGAACATTATATAGTCATTGTATCTTGTAGAGATGTGTTTGGATCTAAAGCGATAATCTTTCATCTAAAGGTCTTAGGATTCTTTTTTTTTTTTTTTTCCTTCTCGTGTTAAGATTCCATTATGTAAGTTCAAGGATATTGAAACGTTCCTCTTTTTTAAGGTTTAAGGAAAATACCAGGTCATTTTCCAATGAATGTCTTGGTACCACCAGACCAGTAATTCCTATTGATTCATCAGATTTTGCATTGGATATTCACATGCCTGGAGTTACACCTAAACAGGTGAGAGGAATTTTCTATTTCCTTATCCCTTGTTCTGTGTACTGTGATTGAAGTGGGGAAACTGCATTTACCGGAGTAGTAACTTCTTTGAAAGTACGCACTTGCTTTCAGGACTCCTCAGATAGGACCAGAATAATTGAATTTCTATAAAGAGGAGTAACTCTTTCAAGGTAAATCTTTCCTTTTAAATTTCTTGTTAAAACATTTACTCATACTATTATTTGTGTTTTGAAATGGAACCTTGGAAATCCATGTTTTGGAACTCTCAGTGGACTAATAGCCTTTGTAATACGGCGCGTAAGGATGTATTAAAATATGAAAAATTATTCTAATAAAGGGAAATGATATTGAGCAGCTGCATCTGAGAAATACCCTTCTATCGCAGTCACAAATTGAGAAATAAAAGCACGTGTTTACTGCCAAGAATTTGACAAACAAAACATTGCACACTTTTAAAACTTATGAAAAACTCTTCAGACAGGTGGTCGATTGTGAGTTTTCTTTGGTGTGTTTTGCTTGTTATATATAAGAGGTCTATTTTGAAGAAATAATTGGCAGAGCTCATACAGTTGTGACCTACAGAGCATTTTGAGGAGAACTAGGTTGTTGCTAAGGCTTTCCCTGTCTTAGAAGAAGCTCGAACTCACTGCTGTCATGTGTGCAAGGTGTTTCATTAAGCATAAAAAGGCCAGAATTAATTACGCTTTGCAGCCAGGCACTGCAGGGATTTATGTGTGTCATTAAAAGATAGTCTTCTCCTTTTGAAGGGCTGTGGAGACAGGGGAAGACCGGGTGTTGTAGAGCTGCAGTGGCTGATGTCATTGTTGCAAATAACATTGTATTTTCTTTCTTTCTTTCTTTCTTTCTTTCTTTCTTTCTTTCTTTCTTTCTTTCTTTCTTTCTTTCTTCTTTCTTTCTTTCTTTCTTTCTTTCTTTCTTTCTTTCTTTCAAAAACAAAAGTATTCTACTTATTGTAGAGAATTCCTTGGAAATTGACATCCAGATGCTCTAAGAAAATACACATGGTCCTTTTGTGGGGACTAAGGATGGACATTCATTTCTCTGAAAACCTGGGTATTATCTAGCTATCTATAAATAACTACTTCACTGTTGTAGTGAATTCCCAAATAATCAGGCGATGACTTTTCTGTACATTCAGTTGTTTACTATTCTGGCCTTTACTTCCATAAGCTCTGGATTCAGTATTTAGTCAGAAGAGGTGTAATGAGATTGAGAGTGGGAGAGACCAGTGATGGTTCCTCACCTGTGAAATGTGCTTCTTCTCATCTCTTCTCACTTTTTACAAGTGGTTTTTTTCACCTATATTTGCTTTATGTTAAAACTGACATTATAACGCTTTTAAAAAAAAAAAAATCTGGGATGCCTCAGTAGTTAAGTGTCTGCCTTTGGCTCAGGTCATGATCTTGGGGTCCTGGGATCGAGTCCCACATTGGGCCCCCTGCATGGAGTCTGCTTCTCCCTCTGCCTGTGTCTCTGCCTCTCTCTTTCTGTGTCTCTCATGAATAAATAAATAAAATCTTAAAAAAAAAGAATTCTGCTAATATGTCATTAAACACTTTTCCCACAGGAATGTTAATATTTTTTCGAATAGTCATTTGTCAGGGTTCATTATTATTCTGTTATTTTTTCTTCTAGTTATTTTGCAGTAATAATATTTAAGTTATTTAACAGTAATAATAATAGGTAACTGTGTTGGAGCCAGTATTTTCAGAAAGAGTTCCTAGAGGAATTGATTATTAAAAAAATAGAGAAGCTCAATTTTCATAAATTAAAATGTGCTTAAAATGTTCATGAATTAAAATTTTTTATGATTTTATAATTACCAAAACAACTCCATGGCAAAAAGAACCCCCATGAAGTTACAGCTCGTTATTTTCCGCCATCTGCATACAGCTTTGCCTCACGCAATGGACATTTGCCTGTTGCCTTCCCAGCAGACACTTCCTCATTGCTCCTTCTCTTTAAAACAGGTGGTTTCTAGGAGCTTCCTAGCCAGGATCTGGAGGTGACGCACGTGGATGAGGATTAGGAATCACTGCCCCCACCTCCCCTTCCATGCCCATGGGTTCAGAGGAAGGTGTGTGACCTAGACCAGTACCATTAAATCTTAGGACTTTTGCTAGGAATGCGTTGTTCTGTTGCATGTGTGCACAAGGCATGTAGTCCCCGGGTCCTGCCGTGTTCATGAGGATAAAACTAAATACTGTACAAGGCAGTGTAGAGACACTGAAAGAACAGATGTTCTTGGTGGCCTTGCTACCTAGGGAGTTTTCACTTATGTTAGGCTTTTTTGTCTCTACCAGGGTGAGTTGGGTTTTCCCTGACTTGTAACTGAAACTACCTAACTGGGTACATGATTCAGTTGTGCGGCCTTGTCAGCTCAAACTGTTGTTTCCTCCATCACGTAAGTGCCAGGAGTAATTTACTGACCTGATCCAGCCCGCCTATAGCTCGGAAACCTTCATGAGAAATGATAGTCTCTGTGTGAGAAATGATACTGCCTGTGGGGTACAGCCAGGAAGAGATGGGACTCGGAAACCCACTTCCCTCCTGAACTTGGCATCCTTGGTGACGAAAATGCAGAGCTGTGGTAGAGTGTGAGGACTTTGGGGGAAGAAAGTATTCTTTTTGCAGAGCGCAGATGAAACCAAATTTAACACAGATCCCAAAGGGGAACAGAGAACGCAAGACAAGAAAAGAAAAATGAGACATATTAGAGGAAAGAAATAAAAGATAGAAGGGAATAAAATGAGGTAGTTCTCCTCCAACCCCTCTCCCCCTAAATCCAGGAGAAGAGAATGATCAAGGACAAAAATAAAGAGCAAAAGAAAAAAATAACTATAATATGAAGAATAGAATATTTAAAAAATCGTATAAAGGGGCACCTAGGTGGCTCAGTCAGTTGAGCATCCAACTCTTGTTTTCGGCTCAGGTCATGATCTTGGGGTTGTGAGGTGGAGCCCCATGTGGGGCTCTGGGCTCAGGTCAAGTCTGCTTGAGATTCTCTCTCTCCCCCCCTCCCCCTCTGCCCCTCCCCTTGCTCACACACACTCTTTTTCTCTCTAAAAATGAATAAATGGGTCTTTAAAAATAAATCAATAAAAGATCAATTTTTAAAAATCTTGCAAGAAAACCAGGAGTAAGAAAACCTAAAATCAAGTAAAGGCACTGAGTTAAAATGTTTTTTGTTTGTTTGTTTGTTTTTTTGTTATTTTTTTTTGTAACGGCAGGAGGTCAAGAAGGAAGGAACTGAGTTAGTAGTTGAGGCAGACACGTTGGTCAAAGAGATAGGTTCACTCAACAGAGTTTTTTTCTAACACATATCGTTAAGTTTTGGCAATAACGAGGCACAACAGTGAATCTGCTCTGAGTCCTTGCCTTGGGAGATGTGAGATTGTTTTTTTTTTTTTTTTAAGATTTTATTTATTTGTTCATGATAGTCACACAGAGAGAGAGAGAGAGACAGAGACACAGGCAGAGGGAGAAGCAGGCTCCATGCAGGGAGCCCGACGTGGGATTCGATCCCGGGTCTCCAGGATCGTGCCCTGGGCCAAAGGCAGGTGCTAAACCGCTGCGCCACCCAGGGATCCGGAGACGTGAGATTGTTAGGTAGGCTTGAAAAGAGAAATAAGCAGATGGAGGACAGAGGTGGAGAGCATGTCGCTCTCGTCCAGATGCAGTACGAGGAGCTAATTTTGCTGGTGGGATCCAGGTCTAAATCAGTGTCTTACCACCGGGTATCCAGTCATGTCAGGCCTCGGCGCTGCAGTCCATTCTGCTATATCACAGACTTCAGAGCAGCCTTTAACAATTGCTCTCATTAAGCCAGCTCTGGAGAGTCTGGGGAAGGTAGCATAATTATCTCTTGTAATATCAGTTTTATATTCAAAGTAAGCTCACTCTCTTCAGTGACTTGAAATTTCAAAAAGTAATTTCTGTCCTCTTTAATAAATTTCTCCTTAATCAGTGTTTTCTCAGGCTTTGGGAAGACAGGGAGAAGAGGAAGCAGCTAAGTAGAGTAGACGTAAAGGAAACAGAATCTTGTGTCAGATGGCACGGGCTTCAAATCCAGCCAAGCCACGGACTGCTGGTATCTTGAGGCTCATAGCCTCACTTTTTCTTCCTCATTCGATTCCCTTCTTCATCAGAGGCCCTGTGAGCTTTTGCTATCACCAGTTCATTTCAACGAACAAAACAATTGGATAAACCGCCAGTTCCTGGTCTTCATAAGGTGCAATCATCAGTTTGATGTGTTAACTATCCTGTGGACGTTTGATCTTAAAATGAACGAGGTGTAATTATGATGATTTTTACATAAAGTCTATTGTCTAAATCTAAGCCAAATCTGGTGGGTTGTATGGGCTTCAGGGCCAAATTGAGAGCATTCGTGGCCTAGCTCTTGCAGTGTCAACTCGGGTATCGTTTTGAACCAGCTGGTTGTGCTCCTTCATCTGTGGACAGAATGATAATAGCACCCACCTGGGACTGTGTTGGGGCCTGGGCTGGGTCATCCCAATGGCACGTTGAGTTGCCCTGAACGTGAGAAGTTCTCGTGAGATGTGAACTCGTATCATTATTGTTATTTTGTGTGCTGAGGACAATGTGAATGAGCCGTAGGATGAAAAAGAAATGGCCCACCTTCATGCTTTCAGAAATAACTTCCTGGAGAAGGTAAGACATAGTAATAATTTTGGAAGAGAGGGAATTTAGCCAAATGAAGAACGATTGACAGTAAGAACCTGGGCAAGAGAAACCTGGAGAAAGTAAGCAGGGAATGTGCTCATTCCTCAGTAATTCCTATTAAAAATGACTCTCCTAATCAGATAATGAAGGGACATTGAGAATGGTTGTTTTTTCTCAAAGCTACTACATGTCTTTCAACCTGCTTAGAAAAGAAAGTATCAAAAGTCGTTTCATCAGTCGAAAGCGTTAGTGGTTTTTTTTTTTTTTTTTAACATTAGTTTGAAATTAACCTGGATTTCTCCACTTTGCTGGGAACTTTGTATAATAGCCTTATTAAAAAATTCTCATCTAACGTAAGTCTTTAAAGATCCTAGTTTTTTTTTAAGGATTTATTTATTTATTTATTATTTATGATAGACACAGAAAGAAAGAGAGAGGCAGACACAGGAGGAGGGAGAAGTAAGCTCCGTGCCCGGAGCCTGACGTGGGACTCGATCCCGGGACTCCAGGATCGCGCCCTGGGCCAAAGGCAGGCGCCACACCGCTGAGCCACCCAGGGATCCCCAGATCCTACGTTTATATAGCGTTTTATTTGTTATTTGTACCACTGAGATCCTCTTCTGTCTTGGCTCAAGGACTTACTAATGTAAACGAATTGGTAAAAAATAGAATTTTATAGAATCAAATATTTTCTCTGAGCCCAATAACTCGAAATCGTGTAACAATTGAATGTGTTTCCATTAGGGTGTGTTAGGCTGTCGTTCATGTGGGGTTTCCCTCCTTTATTTTGGGAGCATTTTGAGAACTATAAAGGAATATGCCTTTTCCTTTTTTGAACCTCTTGCAGATTCTTGTCTCATTCTGTATTTGTCTTTTGAAGAGTCACAGATTATGCTTTGAAATCAGAAAGCTGCCCTTCCCCTGTGTTCCTGAGCACAAGCGTCTATCCCCAGGAACACCAGGAAATGGAACCATTCTGAGTTTAAAGATCACATCAGATATCCCTGAACAGCAAGTTGAAATACCTTGAATTAGAGTCTTAAGTTCTCACTTATTTTACAATAACCCTGAAAGAATGTAGCTTGGAAATTTAACCATAGGAACAAAGTACTCCTATGACATTTTCTCAAAAGCTTCCCACAGTGTTTCTCTTTGCTTTTTCTCAAAAAATGGACAACTGTTAGAAAATGTTTACTGATAAATTTTAACTTTTCATTTTCTGACATCAAAAGGAAGAGATTCCCCTTGCTTTCCCTGCGCATATAAACATGTAAGAAGAACCCAGCTTTCACACGTGTTTCCTACTGCACCTGTTTAAAAGATCAAGCCACTATCATAACTTCACTCATTAGTGGCATTTGCTTCTGGAACCTGTTTATCAGAAGTAGTATATGAGGTGAATGCGGAGTTGCTATGGTGCCTTGATTTTCTTAAGTTCAAAATGCTGATTAAATTAGACTTTTTCTTGTAGTTGGTTAGCTGTACAAAGTTAGGCTTATGGCCTATTTGGAGGATATTATGTTAAATACTTATAATGTTATAAATGCATAACATTTATAATGTTACAATATTTTTAATCTAATCATTACAGTGGGGGGGTGGGTGGAGAAGAAATCCCAACCAGTGCTTAAAAATTCAGGACAGAATTAGCAAGGATACTTCCCCCGCAAATGGGTTTTTACTGGAATAGTTTTTAATTCTTTGGGGGTTGTGATTTACTTTCTTTCTTTCTTTTCTTTCTTTTCTTTCTTTCGCATGAGACTAAAAGGAAGGGAGATACCCCATATCCCATTTTAAGATTAGTTTGACTTTCAAATTAAGCCTTATTGTGTAAGGGCAGAAAATTAATCCCTGGGTACTGGCGACCTTCTGGGCACCAGCGGTAGGTTATCTGTTATACTCATTGGGGAGAATGGATTCAGGCTCTGCCCAGAGCAGCTGGGTGATTGCTGGGAACTGCCCAGATAGATCTCTACCCGACTCTAGAGTTTGTGTGTCTGGAACCCCCATAGATTCCCTGACCACCTGTGTGTGGTCAGTGGCCATGTCCTATCCTACCTTCTCTAGTCATCTGCCTTTCTGTTGCTGCATGCTCATTCTCTTCTGACTCAGTCTGTACAATAGGACAAATGGCAAATGGGTTTCTTTTTGAGGCAATTCCGGTTGATTGAGAGGAGCTGCCTAGAAAAATGTTAAGAATAGTGAGGCCATGAGTGTAAAAGACAGTAGTAGTGGCTCTAGTAGCTGGTTCTGTACCAGCACATTTCTTTGCTAGAAAAAAAAAATGGATCAAGGGTAAAGGTTGATTGCATTAAGTCATTGTCTTACGATGAAAAGAACATGAGTCATGGCTTTTAGCATGTTTTAGTTCTTAGTTTTTTTCTCCCTCCACAAAAAGATTAAAGGAATATGGTGGTCTTGCGATTGAAGAAGGAAAATCGAAAAATATCCTAATTCTGGACTAGTATTTGCTTTTTATTCAGGAAGACTTAGGCAATGTATGTAAAATTTCAAGATTTAGAGGAAGAGCAACAAAACAGATTAAAATGCTATACCCTTCCCCTTCCCCAGACCAAGGGAGTAATATCCCAACGAGAGGCTAATAGCGAAGAAAATTCAGTGATTACTAAAAAGAATGGTCACCAGACCCTTGTTTTATTTATTTAGTAACCCAAATTGTTTTTCCCACTTTCTTTTTTTGAAAGTTCGGGATTGCTGTCTTTTAAGATGCTACATGTCACGTTCATTGGTTATTTATTTGTACAATTACCCCCTTGCTTCATCAGCAAGGCTCAATTATGTGAATTAAACAGAATACAAAAACATTAAATGGACTTGTAAACTGCAAATTAAAGTCATATGTAGTTCATTGCTAATTGTTTAGATTTAAATCATGACATTTCCTCTTTATTTTTACTAAGACCTATGTAATGCCCACTTAGGGAAGTTATGATTGAGCTATTAAGAGTGTTTTCTTCCACGAGAATAATCTAAGCATGTCATATAAATCTGGGTTCAGAGCTGTAAATGCACATCGACCATTTTTTTTCTTTCTTTGTTGAAAATGAGAAACAGAAGGGACTTTTTTGTTTTTGATTATTTTTTGACATTTTTATATCAATATGATACTTGAAAATAATTTGAAAAGTAAATATAGGGGGATGGGGTAACTGGGTGACAGGCATTAAGGAGGGTGCATGATGGAATGAGCACTGGGCGTTAAATGCAACTGATGAATCAGTGAACTCTTTCGGAAGCTACTAAAACACTAAATTAATAGAATTTACATAAAATAAAACCTAAAAAGTAAAAGGTAACTACAGTCCAAGAGAATCCCTTATGATCACCTATTTTCTCAATAAGATTTTGAATTCTTTTTGTTTTGTTTTCTAGTAAATATTTCAAAGGAGAAACTATATTTGTTGAGTACTCATTATATAACAACATCGTACTAGACACTTTACAAACATTATCTTTTGAATTCTCATAAAAACTTTGTGTTTAGGATACTAGTATTCTCATTTTTTATATGAGATATTGAAACTCAGAGATATTAAATAACCAGTGTATTGCCATGTAGCCGGTAAATAGAAGAACATGGACTTAAATACAGGATTACTTGTATCTGAGACCATATTTACTTCATAGTTCTGTGCTGCCAAACTGTTAACGGTCTATATGCATTTTCCAGAAAACATTTCTGCATATTTTTTATGTTTGCATATGTCTGTGCACTCAAACCTATATTTTTTATTACATATATCATAAAATACAAGCTTCCTTTTGTTATACAAACGAAATATAGATCCCTGGTTCCATCCTAAACCCTTGAATGACTTTTTTCTTTTTTTTTTTTTTTTGACTTTTTTCTTATATTTCCTCATGTCCATCCAGAAGGAAATGTCACTAATCTGAGTTCTGATCACGTATTTCTGATCACCTGGCTGTTAAAAGACACCTGGTTTGTAGTCAGCCTCCTTCAGTTTAACCCAATTTTGGCTTATCCTTCCCTAAATCTAAGAGATGAGCAAATGATTTCTCACAGCATCAGACAGTAAATATTTTCAACTTGCCAGCCATCCGGCCCCAGTCGTAACTGCTATAGTTAGAAAGCAGCCCTAGACAATATGGAAATGAGCGGCTTGGCTATGTTCCAGTAAAAAAATTTATTTACTAAAACAGGCAGCCACCCATGCGCTGTAGTTTCCTGATCCCTGATCTGAAACCATTGCATATGCCAGTTAGGCTAATAAATGGATTTAACCTTTGACATCTCATGAACCCTGTCTTCTGACTTACAGAACAAGGAGAATAAAAATACCGATGCAAGGTGAGCTGAGCTTTGATCTTTGTTCCTTAGTTACCTATTTAGTTTTCATGAGGTAAACGGTCATGCACAAGGGCTTTCTTGTTTGGAAGACTGTGAGTTAGTCTTCTCCATCCCAGTGAATAGCAGTCCCTGTGTTAATATAGTTCCTCTGGGCCAAACAGCCTGGAGTCTTTCCTGGTCCCTCCTTCACACACCCCGTGGGCCATATGCCAACGACCTCTGTTGGTCCTCCTTCCAAATATATCCAGAATCCAATCCTTTCTCACCACATCCACCTTTCCTACTCTGACCCATGCACTGTTCTCTCTTTCCTGAATTATTTTACCGTAGCTCTCCTAACTGGTCTTCTCGTACCCTTGAGTCCTAGAGTCTGTGCCCCATCTGGCAGACATCATGAGATATCATTCTATAGAACATTGTGCAGTAAGTGAAAGATGGAGCTAGGTCCACGTGCGTTGCCCTAAAAGTATTGTCCTTGCATGTTAAATGGGAGAAGCAAGCTGTAGCCATATGCAGAGTGAGATCCCATCTTCATAAAAATTAGTAATAACAAAATCCTTATATAAGTGTGTGTCTGGTTACATATTTTTGTGCAGCCATGGAGGAGGTTACGAGGCACATTAAGCTGTAAACACAGGCTCCCTCAGAGAAGTAGCAGTGAAGGAGGATGACAACAGATTTTCCTTCGCATGCATCAAAAGTTGTTTTGTCATTAAAAAATCATTTATTATTTTGTTACGGATAAAAGTTAATAAATAAGCAGCATCACCCACAAAAAGAATACAAAACGACAACAACAAAAAGATCTACCTTTCTGACATAAACTCTAATGTTCTAGAAATCTCCAGAGGAGTTTTCCACACAATGCCTCTAATTGATAAATTTTTAATTCCTTTTCCTCTGCTTTGCAACCGTGCTATTAAGAGAGCCTTATTAATTAAGAATTTAGGAAATTGGTACACTTTTAGAAACAAATAGAGCCAGATTTGTAAGGGGGGGGGCATTCTTTTGGTTGATCTGAAGATATTTGTGGAAGGCAGTCATGCATATCTTTCCACATTAGCAAGAAAAGTGATTCTCTTTGCACTTATTAGCCACCAGAAAAATCCTCTTTGTTTCACTTATTTTCAGATTTGTGTAGTCTGGATTAATATTTCAATAACCCCGTTCAAGAGGAGCATTTGGAACCATTCCACATGAATGTTGTGTTCTTAAAGCAAAAGTGCAGAACACAGTCTTTCCAGGCACAGATTGCTTTTCACAGATAATGTATTCTACTTAAACATACATAAAGGGACAAATCTGAGGCACCCATGAAAGGGAGAGCCTTGTCTTAGTGTGCAAAAGTCACCTCATCCAGCAAACCTCAGTGCATTTTTGAAGAGGAAGGTGTATAAAAATAGCCAGTACATTTCTGCTGTACCTTGTGTCGTACTCCCGCCCTCAGCTTATCCAGTATTAAATGAAAACATTTGCCATGGCAACATCGATTTACAAAGGGCAAATGATGTTTCTGAGAGGTTGGAGTGTTTCCTTCCGTAGACTGCAGATGTGCGCGCAAGTTAACACTTTAACATCCTTATTTAATAATTTTTATGTGTAACTGAAAAAGCCTTACGTGAGGATTTTTACATGTCCTAATTTGGAAATAGAATCTAAAACAAAAACAATAAACTCTCAACAAGAACTGACAGCAAGTTAAAGACAAGCTGGAAGATACCACTGAACTATTGCGGCTTTCGCTCTTTGTGGAAACCAAAATTATTTCACGCAGGAGGCCGTGCTGAGCTATGGGTAAATCATCTGCTTGCAACCGAATGAACATTTTGCTATGAAAATGCAAATTATCTGTTTACCTCCCTTCCTATAATTGATGTTGTTAGTTATAATATTTAGCCTCTGCCGTTTGGACATGTTAAAATATTAATATTATCTCCCTTAATGTGTTTTTCGTAAATGCTAAGGCAGTATTCCCAGATATTTCACTGTTGTGGTTTCATCCACTTGCCTCACACTTCGAAGGCAGACACGGGAGCTGTAAGAAGCAGATGGATGGGTAGCCTGGGTAAATGCAAATATTACAGAGGTGACTGGAGTGGGGTCAGACGAGTTTAGAAGTTAACAAATAGTCTCGGTATTGTTTTTCCACTGTCGTAACCAACTCTGTTATATAAAATGGAAAAACTGTGCTCAGGGGTGAGGAAATTAAGCTCCTGCCCTAAATAGCTCAGAGCTCAGGGTAAAAAATTCATCTTACTCAACAGGAGTTCTTTGGCTCTGCCAGAGGTTGAGCCTGTTCTATCTTACACCTGTCATTGGTTCAATCAGCACAGCGAGTTTGGGCCTAGAAGCCCACGCTGTGTTGGGTGTAAGGGGACTTTCAGTCCCTCCATCAATTATGGTGGGAGTCAGTTGAGATAAACAAGGTATTTCGTGCGGTTCCTGCCCACAATAGTCCCTTTTCACTTTGGTTTGTGATGACCTGAAAACCTCCTATAATAGCCAAAGAGATTTGAAGTACCGCAGAAGCAAATAAAAGCCAAATCTAGCTCTTTTTTAAATGCCTTCGAGGCTGCTGCTGGGGAAGGACCCTAAGTTTGTTGGAAGACCGTGTATCATTTATTTCCACTTGCATCACTTCTTCAACATGTTTTCCCCAAGATTCAAAAATGTCAGCTTGCCCAAAAGAAGTTTACAAATACATGAATCAGAAGTTGTTTCCTTGCCTTTAAAACAACAACAAAAGAAACCTTCCAGAACCCATTTATCATTAAGAACTTCATAGAGAGAGAGAAAAAAAAGAACTTCATAGAGAACAGAAATATGCAAACCTGTGAAACACCGTGTTAGGAAGGAGAACGTTAATTAGAGGACAATCTTGTCACCCCATTGTGACAGGAGAAATCATCGACTGCCAGTGATTTTTTTCTTTGAGGTGTGTTCAGAGCTAGTAAATTCCAAACATATGCTCCTATACACATTCGTAGGATTAATTCAGAAACGTGTCTGAAAATGTTTTAAGTAGTTTTGAAATGTAGACAAGACTGACGAGATTTTGCCAATTCTTTCTATATCCGTGTGCCCAACCATTTCTCCCTCAGGCTCTTTATAAAATAATCCCCTGTAAAACCACCGTGACAGCAGCATCCACCTGTCGTTACAATATACCTATTGTGTCTGGTAGGTTTAACATACCTAATATTGTAGATATTGCTGTGAATACGACTGTCCTGCTAGCTCGCCGCTCTTCACACAATTCCTTCCATGGGTCGGGGGCAGAAGTCTGAATTCCATCTGAGTGGCCACCACTCAAGGAGCGAATCTCCACTTCATGTCCATCTGTTGAAGAGAATAGAAGTGCCTTGAGAGAAGAGACCTCTCTGTCTTGTTCCCTCTTGCATCCCCTGGGCCCAAGACCATGCCAAGTGTCCAATAAAGATTAGTTGAATACATATTTTTTTTCCAAAAGAGGATCTAGTTACCTTCACACTAAGAATATTCCCTGCTGGCGACTTCCCTGACTCAGGCCACCTTCCGAGTCATGGAACCTCACCCGGGAGCGCTCCCCATTAAAGCACTCTCGAACCTTAGGAAAAAAAAATTCACACACACACACACACACACACACACACACACACACCCGTACCCGTGACTGCCTATTGTCTATGCCTCTACCTGGATCATATGTCCCCTGCCTCATGTGAGGCTCCTGCTGCCAGGTTCTTAATATGTAAGAAATATTCTTCAGCTCAATTTTTTTTTCAACTGTTATCTAACGTTTTACCCTTGCATGATTTTTTTCCCCATTTTTATCCGCTTACTTGAGATATAATTTACTTAAAAATTAAAAAAACATTCACTGATTTAAAGCGTACAATTCAGTGAGTGCTGACAAACATACTGCAGTGGTGTAATTGCCCCCTGAGTCATGGTAAAGAACATTTTCATCACCCCCATGGGTGATGATCCCTGTGGGCTCCCTCCCATTCCTTCCCTGTCCCCAGCCTCTGGCACCTCCTAGTCTCTCTGTCACTAAGGTTTGGCCTTCTGTAGATTTACATAAAAATGTAATCACAACAGTACGGAGTCTTTGGCGTCTGGCTTCTTTCACGCAGCATGACACATCAGCGACTCATCTGTGACATTGTGTTTATACATAGTTTGTTCCTTTTGATGGCGAGGCGTAGCCATGAGGGAGTCTGGAGTCTTGACTCAGGCAGGCCGGCTCCAGATCCTGTGCTTTTAACTGTTAGGATGTTTTTCAGTCCATATAATCTTAACACTCCTCTCTGATAATGCTGTTCTCTTGCTCAAAACTCTACAGCGACTCCTCATTCTGAGCAAATGTGTTTCCTGGTCCATATCCAGGTTCTTAAATTCTCTGTCCTGGGGTCCCCATCCGTGCCACCTGAATTCTTATCCCCTGCAATGCTCCTTCCTGACTTTTCCCATTTTCTGCCACACTGAGCCTGTTTGCCATTCCTACAAGAAGATGCCCTCCAACTGATGCTGTTCTTTCTGCCTTTGCCCTTCTCATCCTCACCTATTGAAATCATCCCTTATTAAGTTACAAGAGTACCAGCACCTCTCCCTGTGACCCTACCCCCTTCCCTCAAGCCCATCTGATGTGAGTGCCATAATTCTGTAGACCACCTCTCGTAGACCTCTTGTATTGTCACAGTGACTCATTCTCACATTTCAAATCTCTCCCACTGAAGGGTCTTTGAAACCAGTGACTGCATCTTATTCATCATTGTGCATATTTTTGTCATGCCCAGGCTGAACAGACACACATCACAGTCTGTATTTAAGAGAAACCAGCTCATCCCTGTTGTGTAGACCAGATATTTTTTTTTTTTTTTGCAATGTTTTGTATTGTGTCTTGCACCTACAAGGTACTTGTTGAATATTTGTTGGTTGATAAATCTCCCTTGAATCTGTGCCCAGCTATTCTGCTCTTGGGTCCATGTAGGAAAGCAGGTTGGCTGATGACTCATAGGATGTAATAGAGATTGTCTGGTTAAGGCTCTATTCCCAGTGCCTTGCAGAGTGCCTGATAAATATTTCTTCAGAAGAGAGATTTATTTGTTGCGTTCTTTGGTCAAGGCATGGAGCGCATTAGCAAATATAGACTGACGAGGCAGTTAAACATCTCATCTCCTTGGTTAAAAATGGTTGGTCTAGACATCTGTGGTTCTTTTCATGTCTTCCTTTGAAATGTCTTTGAGATTTGTCCCTTTGCCTCTCTGTCCCAGTGACACTGGTTTCCTTCATTGCTTGTGCTTCCCTCTTCCATCTTTGTGCTTTGCTGTGCCCTACCCTGCTTGCTTCTTCCTCTCTCTTTACCTCGGATAACATCCTCCCAACTTCCCACCTACGTATCTTGGCCTGATCATCACTCTTTCCGAGGAGCTTTTCCTGACCATCTTGCATTCCCTCCACCCCTCCTACAACCCTACCCCACCTTCCAGAGGGCCGCCATAGCTCTCGTAGTTCCTCGTGCCTTTTTAGGAGCTGCGTCCCAGCTTCAGTTTTACACTTGCTCGTGTCACTACTGCCCACCTGCCCCTGTGTGCACGTCTGTGATACTCACCAGTCTGGCCCTAGTAGACTCAATATATGTTTGTGGGATAGATAGATACATGGGATGCAATGGCCAGATGAAGGGACAGATGTCACTGCTACTGTCCTGTTATAGACTTGACCTGGGTTGAGAGCAGCATGCCCTGGTTTGTGTCCAGACGCCACTGCCTTCCCCTGCCATTGTCTCCTCATTGCTTATGGTCAACATGGTTCCGTCACCATGTTCTTCCTAAAGGACAGTGCTCCTGATTTCATACCCTCACCCCTCACTCACTTGCCACAACTAACATCACATCTAAACAGATCAAATCGAAATTCACCTCGTCTCCCAGGCCCTTTCCTTTGCATAGGCCCTTTCCTAACTGCACTCACATTATCCAGCTTCCTTTCGCAGAATTCCCTGAAATGTCCCCTACATGCCTCTTCATCCAGTTCACCACACTGCTTCTGCTTCCGCCACACTTGGTCCCATCTCGGGGTTTTGGTCAAACTAATTGACAGCTTACAGGGTCTTCCTCTTACTTTTGTTCATCTGAGTTCTTCCCTTCGTCCACAGCGACTCAGCTTCTCTGTCCAGCCCAGAAGCCTGGAAAGCAGCAGGAAGGTGAAGGCAGGGAATTTATTTCCTTGGCTCTTTCTCTGTTGGGCAGCAGGTTGGCAGTGACAGACTTTGTCTCCCTCTGCCATAGTTGCTATTATCTCTCAGGGCTAAAGCAGTTTCTGGGTTGACAAGTCCTCCTCTTCTGGCCTTCTGTGTCCTCGGGTGGTAACAGCTTGCTACTCAGCAGACCCCTAGAGTGTTTCCACATCACCTCCATGCTTCCTCTAACCCAGCCCACAGCTTTATTCTTGGTCCCTTGGTTACATTTTCCTCAGTTGTCCCCTTTATTTTGCCTTCTGTCTCCTAAAGGAAACTTGACTGATCTATTTTAATATTAAATATAGCAAATTAGAACGTTTAGTATAGAAATGGTACAGTGCCACCCACAAGAAAATGACAAGATTTGTAAGGATTTGTAAAATATGTTAAGTCTGTGAATTTTAAGTGGTGGACAAGCTGAAATTTGAAAGGTAAATGCCGTCTTTTCTCTCTCTCTCTCTCTCTGTCTCTCTCTCTCTCTCTCTGTCTGTCTCTCTGTCTCTCTGCATAATCTTGCTAGGAGAAAAGGTGCTCCAAATGTTAGTCCCAGCTAGAGGCCCTCCTCCCTGTCCCTGGACTGGTCTGTCTAGGATCAAGGCATCACTTGGCAGGCTTCCCCTTCTCTGTGCTCCCCTATCACTCTTCTCACCCTTAGCAGTAACCTTGACACTACACTCTTTCCTAAGGGTGGGTTTTGTCTTCCTCATTAGATTTCAGAGTTTCTGAAGGAAGAGAGAATTATGATTTTTTTTTTGAGAATTATGATTATCTCTTTTTACGTCCTAGGATCAAAACATTTTGGAATTAAGATACGTTTGTAGTTCAGTTTGTTGGTTATTGTGTAAGATACGTTTGTAGTTCAGTTTGTTGGTTATTGTGTTAAGTTGGTTGATAGGTTGGTAGCAGATTCTCAGTGACAAACTGTATCTTTTTAATATTTTGAACATTTTCAATGGAAAACTTCTAATATGCACAAAATTAAACGGCTCGTATAATGAACCCCCACATACCCATTCGCGATGATAAGCTCATGGTCAGGTTTCTTTTATCTGTAGTCCCCCAACACACACTGCATTCCTCCCCCAGCACACACACTGAGTTATTTTGAGGCATCTGCTAGACATCATTTCATTTCAGTGTATCTTTCAGTGTGTATTTTTAAAGACAAGCACAAGTACCATTATATCTAGTCAGTGTCAAGTTTCTCTGTTATATTTTTTAAATGTTGGTTTGTTTGCAACAGAGTCCCCGTGGTACATCTTGTTGATATATTTCTTTTATAGGGACTCTTGAGATTCCTTTTGTCTCTTTTTTCCCTTGTAATTTATTTGTGAAGAAAACAGTATTTGTCCTATTAAACCATAGGAAACATATAACCTCTGATTGTCTTTCTTCTTATGATGTAAATCCTACTTATTAAGAATTAGGAAATTAATTGACCCAAAGTTTCTTATTAGCCTTTCACCTATTGGTTTTAGCAGCCATGAGTGTTTATCATTGCCTAGATTCATTAGAAGTTGCATACAATGAGTATTCATTTCTTCCAAATTTGTCAGTGGAAATACTTTTATAGAAAGAAACTTTCCTCCAGACAAACTCTCTCGTGCATTGTTGGTGGGAGTGTAAATTGGTATAATGGCTATGGAAAAAGGTATGGGGGTTCCTTTAAAAATTAACAATAAATATACCATATGATCCAGTAATTCCACTACTGGGTATTTACCCAAAGAAAATGAAGGCACCAATTGGAAAAGATACATGCACCCTTAAGTTTATTGTAACATTTTTTTTTTTTTTTACAATAGCCAGGTTGTGCAAACAACCCAAGTGTCCATCAATAGATAAATGGATAAAAAGGATGTGATACATATACCTATGGCATATGTATATATATATACCATAAAATATTACTCGGCCATAAAAAATAATGAGATCTTGCCATTTGAGACAACATGGTGGATGGGACTAGAGAGTATCATGCTAAGTGAAGTAAGTTAGAGAAAAGTGCCGTATCATTTTACTTATATGTGGAATCTAAAATACAAAGCAAACAAACAGACTTTTAAATGCAAAGAACAAACTGGTGGTTGCCAGAGGGGAGAGGAGGCAAACTAAATAGATAAAGAAGAATTAAAAGGTACAAACTTCCAGCTTAAAATAAGTAAGTCATGGGGTGCCTGAGTGGCTCAGTCAGTTAAGCATCTGCCTTCAGCTCTTGCGGTCCTGGATCAAGCTCTGCATTGGGCTTCCTGCTCATCAGGGAGTCTACTTTCTCCTCCCAATCCCTCCATCATGCACTCACTCTCTATCTCAAATAAATAAATAAAATATTTTTAAAAATAAAAGTAAGTAAGTCACGGAGATGCAAAGTTCAGCATCGAGGATGTAGTCAGTAGTATTACGATAAGGTACTATGTGACAGATGATGACTACGCTTACAGTGGGGAGCACAGAGTAACTTGTAGAATTGTTGGACCAATATGCTGTACACTTGAAATTAACACAGTATTGCGTGTTGATTATACTTCAACAATAATAGTAAGAAAGCTTTCCCCCCAAACCATTTGATCACTCTTAAATTCAGTTTATGATGTTTATACAGGTTATGTTTTATAACTGCTGGATAGAAAAGGTCAAATTTTCTTGTAATACCTACCAAGGAATACTGAGTACATAAACCTAATTATATAATGATGACAATTTGAGATTGTTCCATTTTGTTCTTACTATGCTGTGTGTGTGTGCGTAAGTCTAAAAAAATGTCAAAAACTGAAGCTGATTTTAAAATACTGAGTTTACTCTTTCATTTAGAATTAGGTATTTCTCTAATTTCCAAGCTGGCTTGAAAGAAGGACAATAATAATGAAGTGCAGTGTTTATGTTTATAATGTAAAATCTACTGATGACAAGTAAAAACATATCTGGAAAATGGACATTCTACAGCTATTTGGTTCATTATAATAATAACTCCATTAACTATATGACAAGTGTCCACCCCTGGGAGTTGAGACACAAAGAGAAGACAACCTTTGTAGAGTCATTCCTTTTCTTGAATTATTAATATTGTCTTTCAGTGGAAGTTGGAAAATTACAGTGGGATAAATTTGGTTTGATAGACTTTAAAAAAAAAAAAAGCATAAATAAAATCCTAAAAGGAAAAAAATGACTCAGTGCTCTGGAGCTATTTTTGTAGGAATAGGCCCTTTATGAAAGGGTATTAGTCATGTAGTTTAAAAGAAATTCAACAAGCAAATTCAACCAACATTCACTGCATACCCAGTTCTGATGCCAAGTGGTCTTTGGGAATATAAACAAGAACAAATCAAGGCTTCAGCCTTTAAAACACAATCTAGTAACAAGAGACAGACTAGCAAACAAGGAGCTTTGTTCTAACTGCCTAATGTTGAAATAGAGATGTTTATGACGTGCAAAGGAAAAACAAAGAGCATTCCAAAGAATATTTTTATATTTGATTTTATAGTTCGTCTTAGAAGTTCGAGGCAAAGGATGCAAATCCATTGTAATGTTTTCTTTATGAGCTGGAAGTCTAAGGAAAATGAATAGGTTGCAAAATCACTGTGAGGGACGTGGAGAGAGAATGACTTTGCCCTTGATCATTATAGTTAAATAGATGACTTCATCATTAAACCTAAGTACCCCATGCCTGCGGTACCTCTTCTTTTGAAGAAAAAAAAAAAAGCGCATTTTTCAGAAGGCACAATTGTCTTTTCTTAAACTTAGGATTAAATTGACTTTCTATCTCTTATTTCCCTCAAGATCATCAGGTTTGCCAAACTGGGAATTTGGCATTTTACCCACTCGTGGCCTCTAAATCTTAATGTATTTTGACATCTAGTTAAGAGATGGAGCAGAAAATGTCTAATTGAGTATACATTTAGTTGACATAATTATTTCACTAGAAAAGAAGGCAAGGATTTAAAAAATTCTGAACATCACAGATCGATACATTGGGATGGATTGTCCACCACTGATTAAATTTAGAATTATGAGGGTTTTGGGTTTTGTTCCTAGGAATATTGTGTCAGGACCTGTTGGTTGCCTACATCACAAGCATTTTTCTCCCTTTCTTTGTTGACCTTCCCTAGCCCAGAAAGTGACCTTGATTAGACTAAGCCAATCATGGTGATTCCTTTAACCTTAATATGATTGGGTTAGAGATGGCATGTGATACAGTTCTGGCCATTTGGGTTGAAGGAAATTCTGCTGGAAACAAGTGCTTCTGGGAAAGCTTCACTATTTAAATGGAACTGAAGGAAGAGACTTTACTTCCTTTGGCCTTTGGGAATTAGTTTCTGAGACTATGATACTGGGAATTAGTTTCTGAGACTGTGGTTGCTCCTGCAACCATTCAGTAATCATGATGGAGGAATCCTACAGTTGAAAGGCAATATACTGAATATGGTAAAGCTGATAGATGGAAAGAACCTAAGCCCTTGATGACATCCCTGAGTTGCTGGATGAAATAACAGTTCCTGCATCTCTCCTACTTTTGGACTTCACACCCCACCTTATGTGAGAGACATCTCTGTTTAAAGCCATTTTGAGTTGTCGTCCTGAAGTTTGCAACCCAATGTCCTCTTAGTGATCACAAACATGTTCTTAAACCTCTTACATATGGTAGATAGTATGCATTTAATATGGTCTTTGTGATAGGTCCTGGTGGGTTTCTCATCATAAGGAGAAAAGGGCTGTTTCTGATCAACACTTCCATAGCCCTTACCATGCATTGCCATTTTGCTTTTTTGAAATGTTTGTACCAATTTTAAGTACTAGCATCAATGAAATAAAAAACCATTCATCTTTCAGGTCAGAAATTCTGCTAATCATTGCCATGAGTACATAAATATATTTGAGCCTTACGATATTATTTGCATATTTTACACCTCTTCCATAGGAAATTTATCAGGTACTGGTATACCATACAGATGCCATTTATTAATGCATAACAAATACCAAAAAGTACAAATAATAAATTGATAACATTCATTTACAAATTGGTCTTTATGTATGTAGCAGAGTCACAATTCACACACTACTCTTCAAGTATGCAAAGAAAAATAAAGATTTTACTTTTAAAAAACGGATCCAATTTAGCTTCTTAGACTCCTGGCCCTCTGAGTAGTAAGGGAAGAAAACTTTAAACATATCAGTTGAGGGCATCCTGCTCCTTTTAGGTTCAAGCAGTCACCCCAACTTTTGATTAAACTTTTCCCCTTCTTCCTTCCTTTTTTATTTGTCGAGATAATATCTGGGTATATGAGAAGGAGTGGTCTTAACATGAGTAGCCTTGGGCACTGGAAAGGCTTTCAAATGAATGGAGTTCTTGGGCTCAGTTCTCTCCATTGTTAACAACTCAGACATCTCATCTCTGACTATGGTGTTAACTTTCTCTTGGCCAGAGATGTGTTTTCATTTCCTCCTCCTGTCTAGAAGAATGTTCTCTCTCTTTCCTAGCCAGCCTTAACCCTGCCTCCTTCTTTGGAGCCATACTAATAGAATGGCTTCTTGGGAACCAAATGTGATTTATTTGGGAGAGAAATGTGACTACAACAGCTTCATATTTTCACAGTATTAGTCTCATTACAAATATATGATACTGGAAGACTCAGAACATTTATACATTTATACAAGTGTGCTGGATTATTACTAAAAGTTGCCTATTTTAATATTATAATGCTTGTACTTCTCTAATTTTTTCTTATGTACAAAGTATGTACTTTTACATTATATCATCTAACTAGTCCTTACTAGATGACAAGAAATTAAGGTCAGCGTGCTGAAGAGGCATTCAGATTAAATCAGGCATTCAGAGTCCTAGGTTTTGTTAACATCACTAGTCTGTGGAATAGAAGTCGTTTCTTGGGTGGAAATCAAGCAGGTGTCGAGAGATTCATTACTTGGTGGTAGTATACTCGGTTGAACTTATGTAATGCCAGTATTGCTTCAAATAATTTCCCTTATATTGTTTTATTTTGAATATTTGGAGGTTTTAAGTTGACTTTATTGACCCATCTTTTTCTTCAGCCTTCTAAATCTATGTTTTTTGTTGCTGTTGTTACTTTTTTCCTTTCTTTTTCTTAAGGTTTATTTTATTTTTTAGTAATCTCTGTACTCAACGTGGGGCTCAAATCCATGACCCTGAGATCAAGAGTCTTGCGCTCTTCCAACTGAGCCGGCCAGGTGCCCCTGTTTGTTTTTTTTCATTTTCCTTGTCACTGATGTCCTTTCTCGTTTCCCAAGTTGGTCTAGGCCCTGTGACCATCACCAGTGGAGCTGGTGGGACAACTTCGTGGTGACTCTACTGTGTCCTGTTGCTGTGGGCATTTCTTTATTGGGAGGCAGTGTAGCTGGCCAGCACTAGAGGGTCTGGGGAATTTGGATTGTGAGTGTGGTGGGAGCTTTATATAGTCCTGAGAAGACCTCAAGTCATGAGACCAGAGTATCCAGAGTCATCGTCCTTGTAGGAGGAACTACTAGACAGATCTGGGTTCCTTAAAGTAAGTTAGAATATTAACACACAAAAGAGGACCTGTCCGAATGTGTAACTATTGACTTGTAAGCATCCCTGTGAGAACACTGCTAATATATGGATTTTAAGTAGGGACATTGTCCACCACTTCCTCCTCCTTGAAACCTTCCCCTTTTTCAGCTTCTGGATAGCACACACTCCTGGTTTTTCTCTAACCTCCGTGGGTGCTCTTTCTTTGGCCAGCCACTTGGCAGCTCAGTTGCTTGTCTCTTCTGTTTTCTACTCTCACAAAAGAGCTTCGTCCACACCATTTACCTTACATGTGGCATGAATTTACACTTCTAGGCCTTTCCTCTCAAAGGAATTTTGGCCCAACTTCCTATTTGACATTTACTTATAGATTTTTCAAAAACTTCTTAAGTTCAACATGTCCAGTGCCAAATCTGTCTTCTTCAAACCTGGTCTTGTGTTTTATGTCGACTGCTACTACCCGGGCATTCCGTTATGCACACCAGAAATCTAGGAATCATCCTTGGCACTGCCTCCTTCCCTTCCATTCAAATCCACTCCCAAGTCATGTCTGTTATACCATTTGTTTACTTATTTATTTATTTAAGGTGTGTTTTGTTTTGTTTTTTGTTTTTTGTTTTTTAATTTGAGAAAGAGCGAGCACCAGCAGGGGGATGGGAAGAGACAAGCAGACCCCCACCGAGCTGGGAGCCAGATGCAGGACTCCCTCCGAGGACTCTGAGATCATGACCGGAGCCAAAATCAGGAGTTGAACACTTAACTAACTGAGCCACCCAGGGGCCCCCATGTTACCTTTTAACTATCTCTAAAATCTGATCTCTTTTCTCCTCCTTTAGTGCCAACACCCAGTTTCAAGCTGATAGCAGTTTTCTGAATAACTACATGGCCCTTTTACTCCCCTCTCTAATTAATTTTTTCCTCCATGTCAGTTTCCTACAAAAAAATTCCACTGGCTTTCTGTTGCTCTCAAGAAAAACAAAATAGGGGCACCTGACTGGCTCATTTGGGAGAGCGTTGAACTCTTGATCCCAGTGGGGTTGTGAGTTCAAACAGCGTGTTGGGTGCAGAGATTACAAAAATAAATAAACTTAAGAAAAAGAAAAAAGGAAACAAAACCAAACAACCAGAGTCCTTAACATGCACTACAAGGTTTAGCAGTGTGTACTGCGTCGTCTTTTCCAGTCGAACTTAACTCATTTCATTTCCCCTGTCTATACACTCTGACTTTTGTTTTCTCAGCCACATCAAATTCTCTCCAATTATAGGACTTTTATTTTCAATACTATTTCCTATGCCTAAAACTTTGCTAATCCTCCTTCATCTTGGCTGTTTCCCCTGAATTCCTGGCTCCTACAGCAACCTTTACTTCTCCCATGTATTATTAAACAGCAAGAATTTGACATTTATTTGTGTGATTATTTGTCCGTTCTGCTGGCAGACTGCAAGCTCTGTGAGGAGAGAAACCATTTTTGCTCACAGTTTTATGAGAGTTGCCCAACAAATATGAATGAATGAATGGCTGGGTGGAAGAATGGATTTCTACCCAGACATTAAAAGAGATTTAGAGGTAGGCAAGTATTAATGAGATGACTACGACAAGACATGAAAGGAACAGCCCCAGGAGGAATGGAAATTGTGTAGACCACTTTGTTTTCTGATGGTTCATTTTTAATTTCAAGAGAGTAGAATGCAGCTCAACTAGTAAAGTTAGTTGACAGACTTGTTCAATTCTGGAGCTTTTCTCCCACGATGCCATATTGTCCCAGAATCAAATGTAAGCCACTTAGCATAGAAATACGGTGCTTGAGGGTATGGGTTGTGGGGACTTTACTGTTCTGAAGTATCTCCAAACAGATTTGATGTAGTCATTTTCCAATCTGCTGCTAAAAGAGAGGAAGGAATATGGGTGTGACTAGTGAACATTTGCACAAGGTTCAGAAAGCTTTCATTTTGGGGAAACTTTTTTTTAATGATTTTATTTATTTATTCAGGAGAGACACAGAGAAACAGAGACATAGACAGAGGGAGAAGCAGGGGGAAAGACTGATGTGGGACTTGATCTCAGGACCCCAGGATCACAACCTGAGCCAAAGGTAGACACTCAACCACTGAGCCACCCAGGTGGCCCAGGGTCACTTGATGAAAGGCATGAAAGCTTGGGGAAGGTACATAGTAGAGGTCATCAGCAACCTCTCCCTGTTCAGAACAGTAGTTTCCTCTCCTATTGCTTCCCCATAATCAAGAATCCAAGGAGGATCCCTCCACTGTCACCACTTGTTGTGCCATAGGTGATTCATTATAGACTGTTATTAGAATGTCCCTTTCTGCCTTTTCTTAAAGTGTGTGAAAGCTCTAAGACAGATGTTCACTCACCAAAATATTTTTTTCCTTCATCATTTGCTCATACAGATTTGTAATTCCCAAGGAAGAGCCCTTGCCAGGAAGTAGCTTCCACTTGAGCTACTTGGCATTAAGAATCTTGTCATCATCAGCCACAGTGTGATTATAGTTTAAAAATGCAAATGGGATTCTGGGATGAATCAACTGAAGGATAAAATTCATATGAGAAAGGGATGCTGTATAAAACCCTCATTAGGTAGCGTCTATAATACAGGTTTCAGTTCGGCCTTTCTGAAATTGTCAGTGTTTTGCCACCAAAGGAGGAAGGCACATGCAAAGTTCAGCAAATATTTAGAGAGCTCCCGGTATGTGCTAGGCATTATTCTAAATGTGTAAGATGCAAGACAGACGTTATTACAAGATTACATTCTAGATTGGGCTAAACATCCAAAAAATTGGTGGGGCTGGAGCTTATAGCTTAATGGTTAGGACAAGAGTGGAGTGTTTTGGAGAATACTTATTTTTTTAGTCAATTTAAGAATGTTTTATTGTAAAATCTTAACTATAATGATTTCTTCCAGAGCCTAATGAATATAAACATAGGTATGTATTGTTTATATATTTGTTAAGGGAAAGACAACAGCAGAGGGAAAATTAGGATAAACTACATGCAAAGTGACAATTTAAGGGATTTTATCTGTAAGTATCTTAAGTCCTGGTTTTAGAGAGGTAGGCCTTTTTTTTTTTTTTTTTTGGAATTAAAATACTTTTTGTTCCTCATTTTCTCCCACCTTCGGAGCATAATTATGTATTGCTGAAGAAGTTTAATAGCCTGTTACGCTTATAGAATACAACATCTAAAATAGAAAGTCTTATTTTGTTTCTTGATTCTTTTCTTCTTTCAGGTTATTTTTTTTCCTCAGAATATTTAAATTCCAGTTAGTTCACATGCAGTGTAATAGTGGTTTCTGGTGTAGAATGTTGTGATGCATCCCTTACATACATCACATCCAGTGCCCTCCTTAATCTCCATCACCCATTTAGCCTATCCTCCACCCACGTCCCCCTCCAGAAACCCTCAGTTTCTTCTCTATAGTTAAGTGTTTATTTTTTTGGTTTGTCTAGAGAGGTAGACTTTTTATTTTATTTTTTTTAAGATTTTATTTATTTCTTAGTGAGTGAGTGTGCCCATGTGGGGGGAGGGACAGAGCGAGAGAATCTCAAGCAGACTCTCCACTGAGTGTGGATCCTAGAGCCCAACATGGGGCTCTATCCCAGGACCCTGAGACCATGACCTCAGCTGAAATTAAGAGTCAGACACCTAACCCGCTGAACCACCCAGGCACCCCGAGAGGTAGACTTTTGAAACCTGACGTTTTTGCTCCTAGAAAGCATTTGTGCTCGGCTATAATTTCCCTTTGCTTTAGCGTTCTTTTATACTATGATGGTGTTGCAAATACAGACCACGGTGTCCATTTAAGCTTCATAAGAATGCATTAAAATCACTTTGGGAAATAGCAACTGGATTCCATTTTCCAACCAGATCAATTCAAAGAAAAACTTTGGAAAACAATTTTCCGATTGCTTTCTTTCTCTCCTAATTCAAACTCCTTGCCAAAGAGGGTTTCCACCAGTTCTTTGCAGAACTCAAGTTATTTAAACCCAAAGTGGGTACTGTCTGCAGATGAAGGGCTTTGTGGATCCTCCACAGTTGGTCTGGACCAGATTTAAACTGTGCGTGATCTGGGCTGATGAAGAGATTACTCCTTGCTCTGCAAGCAATGACTCAGAGGCACAATGTCACAGTTGCTGCCGTGAGATGGTTTCTCTGCTCTGATTACTGGACAAGGGATGGCTGCGAAAAGTTGCCAGAAACCACGCCATACACAATGTAATATCTCTACAGGTTGTGGCCTATTGACAGAAAACAGCCAATTTGCTAATAGCCGCAGAAATCACTATATCCGGGTAAAACTGGGTTGTGTTGTCTATTTGTGTCACCACATAGGAGGGTCTCCTTGAGAAGGGTGGTCTGCCGGGAATCCTGTAAGTCAGTATGAGGGCAGGGAGGATGTTATCTAATCCAGATAAAATCCTAGTGTTCAGCACTAGAATCCGAATGGTACCTCTGGCTTCCCCAAAACAAAAATGACTGGTGTCCTGCAAACAGATGGTTTTGCTTGTCCCATATTAATTAAAATAAGCAGTTGATTTTATTAGCTGCTTGTCCCATGGAAACCACTGCCTCTCTGTCTCACAAACAACTAAATGGAAACAGAGAACCCCTTTTAAATAAGCAAGGTGTTACTGAACCCTATTGTCTACATGAGAACTCTGGGTTTAATGTGGGTAATAATAGGGACGCCTGGGTGGCTCAGTCGGTTAAGCATTTGCCGTCAGCTCGGGTCATGGTCTTGGGGTCCTGGCATCGAGCTCCCTGCTCAGCAGGGAGTCTGCTTCCCCCTCTCCCTCTGCCCCTTCCCCTAGCTTGTGCTCGCTCTCTCTCAAATAAATAAATAAAATCTTTTTAAAAATGGGTAGTAATAGAATATAATAGGAGTTCTTTAGCAATAAACCCTTTTCTCTCATGTCTAGCATACTTCTTTTGTCAGAAAAAAAATGTGCTTTTCTTGGATAGTTCCCAGTAGCAGCAGTAAAGAGGCATCAGCACTATCCTATCCCTCTTGATTCAGATTTGGCTGATGCGCCATAACAGAGCCCTGGGAAGCATGGCTATGTAGATTCACATTATTTCTCCCTTTTTGTACATCTGAGCCTTCCGTTAGCAGTTTGAATCCACACTATTTTACAGACAGTCCCCTGGCACCAAGCTCAGATACGATGTTCTTCCCACAGAGAGAAAAAGAGGATTCATGATGATGATATATGGAAAATTGTGAAAGGTTGTACTGGTAGTTTGGGTTGAATTATGGGAAGCCTCCTTTCTGGGACGGTGTGTTCAAATGAAGAAACTATTATAACGGACAGTAAGGCGCTGTTTTTGTGTCTTCAGAATGTGTTAGGGAGAAACGTTGATCTGAGTTATGTATATGCTTTCAAATAGCTTTACTTTGCAGAAACAAAATAATGGCAAAATTACACTGCTGCGGTTCTAGTCTAGTTCTTTGCAGTTTGTCAACAAGCTTTCGTGAGATGCTCTCAGACGCTATTGGAAATGGAGGGGACGTGGACTAAAACTTCTCATTAAATTTTGTGTGCCTTTGATTCCTTTATTTCTCCCCTTAATCGAGTAGACAACTAACGTTGTGTCTAAGAACTGATGTTTTCTTTTCAAATACTAGAGAGATTTGGGGGAAAAAAAAGCCTTTTTTTTAATAGTCTTCTAGTTGTGGACAGAGAAGCGTGTTAATGGGCTGTGTTCAAATTCCATTTCATCAGTTTTGAGAATTTTGTTTAATCATAAACAAATGACTTATCTGTTTGGACTTCAGTTTTACACCTGTAAAACAGTGTCTCTAACACCCACCTGGCATGTTCTCGTGGGAAATAACTATGATGGAAAGCTTCTAGAATAAAGTAGGAGGCTCAGTAAGTGCTTTCCCTTTGACAAAGTAGCATATGCTTAGTATTGATCGTATGTTTAAGTCCCTTGAATTTGTTTGGTATTGTTGAGTGATGGGGGTGGGATATCAGGATACTGATAAGTAGTGTTCTCAGTGGTTACCTGCAAAAAGGAAAAACATAACTGGTTAAACTTGTTCGTATCAGTGATATCATGGTTTTATTACTTTGAGAAATGTGTTGTGCCAGTTTTCTTAATATTGTTGTCTCAGGAGGCTTTGTTTTTGTTTTTTTTTTTTTCTTTAAATACTTTCTTGATCACAGTGTTAGTGGTAGTTACCATGTGATTACATGTTTTTACAGCCTTAAATTCTTACATTGGCTACTGCTTACAGCATGGAGTTTAAATTTAAAGTAACTGTCTCTTCTTGGTGACCTGCTATAGAAATTAACCTATATTGATGAAATGGTAATTTGTAGTCATCTAAATAATCTTCCTTTCCCTGTGCTATAATGAGTTCATAATAGTTTGGCAAAGGCCATTGTCTGATCTATTCTTCAGCAAATTACCTGTCTTGTAAAAAAAAGAAAAAGTTATTCATTTACTTATGAAAAGCCTTACATTTAATTTAAAATATAGGATTTAGTATCATAGAGAAAAAGAGGTCTGAGGGTTCAAAGGACTCTCCAGGATCACAGTTTAACTAAATTAAAATGGCAAGAAACTAGATTAATGGCCAGAAAGTGACAGGGAAGATACATGGTTATCTCTAATCATCATGAAGGTGTAAACTTGAGAACTTTTAATCCTTATTGTGACACCGACTACCTGAATGGCCTTAGGTAGACCCATAATCTTTCTGTGAATCAGTTTCCATTTCTGTAAAAAAAAAAAAAAAAAAAAAAAAAAAAAATCCAGTGCCTGTTAGTTCTATTCACAGCATAATTGTGAGAAGAAAATGAAGTAACACGCACACACACACACACAAACACACACACACACAAAACAGTGCTGCTCAGCCAGCCTAAGGGAGACAGAGCTTGGCTGAGACCTCTTCAAGATGTGGCTTCTCCAGGTAAACCCTGTAAATGATCCTTGGGGTCATACCTCCCTTACATAGATCTTGAGCTCTCAACTTAATTGCAGGAACCAAGCTGTTTTACCAGAATACTGTAGAACAAAAGCCCTGACACCTCTTACACTTGGAGAGAAAAGAGTTAAATTCCTTCTTGTTCTTCTCTGTTCTGCTGAAGCCCTCAGAGCTTCCAGCTGAAGGCCGTTGATTGGCTACACACCATATTTTTTTAAGGTGCTCATTTTTAGAAAAAGAAATATTTTACCTTCTTTTCTTCTGACAGAATTATTATCTTGAAAAATGGGGCATCAGTAAAGTCCTAAGAGTATGATGGGACATCAATGATGTGATATCTAATACAGACTTTGTTTTCCCAAAATAATTTTGCCAAATACTATTTATTCTGCAGAGGATCTCCTCCTTCTGAAGGAGATCTCTTCTTCTTTTTTTTCTTTTTTTCTTTTTTAAGATTTTATTTATTTATTCATGAGAGACACAGAGAGAGAGAGACACACAGGCAGAGGGAGAAGCAGGCTCCCTGCAGGGTCTCCAGGATCACACCCTGGGTCAAAGGCAGGCACTAAACTGCTGAGCCACCGGGCTGCCCTCATTTGTTTTTTCTAAACTGGCTTCAACAGAACAGAAAATCATTGAAATCTGAATATATTTGCTTTATCAGATAAGTTATGAGCCAAGAAATAAAAATTGGTAGAAGGAAGACATTCCCAAGCGCCTGGGTGGCTCAGTCAGTTAAGCGTCTGCCTTTGGCTCAGGTCGTGATCCCAGAGTCTTGGGATGGAGCTCCAGATCATGCTCGCAGCTCCGTGGGGAGCCTGCTTCTCCCCCTCGCTCTCCCTGCCACTCCCCCTGCTGGTGCTCTCTCTTGCTCTCTGTCAAATAAATAAAATCGTAAAAAAAAAAAAAAAGAAGACATTCCCAAGTTACTCTGTCCTTTTACATTGTGCAGCTGCTGCTAAGAGTAAGAATACAATATGGATCTGATCATTCTGAGTCTAACAGTAGTTTCCTATATTCTGTATATTGTGCTTAGTTATTTCTTTTTAATCAAAAGAACCAACTTTTTGAATTTCATATGTGTGTTCATTACTATAACTTAACCATTCCAAGAACAACTTGAGGTGACTTGTAACAAAATGAGAGAGAAAATAAAACTGAAAACTCTTAAGTCCAAATACAAAAGAACTTTTGTTTGGCTTGCATTTCATTTCAACCTTTGATCCTTTCTTATTGTAAATATGTACTTAGCTACTTTAAATTGATTTTTGTTTTTATATGTCCTTTTAAGTCATTAATTGTCCGTATTGCTTTGATCGGTAATGCATTAGTCAGACCTCTGCGCTTGTTAGTGTCAGATGGCAAACCAGGCGGACCTGAGTTAAAGACAGATGTTCTTCAGAAATAACCATCTTGATGGGATGAGCACTGGGTGTTTATTCTAGAAGTTGGCAAATTGAACACCAATAAAAAATAAATTAATTAAAGATAAAAAAAGAACAATAAAAAATAAATTTATAAAAAAAAATAGCCATCATGGGCAGCCTGGGTGGCTCAGCAGTTTAGCGCCGCCTGCAGCCCAGGGCGTGATCCTGGAGACCTGGGATCGAGTCCCACGTCGGGCTCCTGGTACATGGAGCCTGCTTCTCCCTCTGCTTGTGTGTCTGCCTCTCTCTCTCTCTCTCTCTCTCTCTCTCTCTCTCTCTCTGTGTGTCTCATGAATAAATAAATAAAATCTTTAAAAAACAAAATAACCATCTTAATAGCGAAGGGAGCCTAGTGTAAATTGAACTCAGTTCTGCCAAAACACAGGACCGAAGACCTTTGAAGTCTGGGAGGTGCTCAGGGGAAAACACTGAGGAGTGTTCAGGGGCTTGGTGCCTCTACTAGGCCGTCTGGGTTTGTTCGTTGGCACCTACCCAGAGGAAAAACAGGCTCCTCGCATCTTTATGACAGGAAGCAGTGATGTAAGTTAGAGCAAGGCATCCACTGGCTGGGACCCAGGGCAGAACGATCTCACTGAATGTGAGAAGACAGTTCTGGGTTATAGAAGATTTACATCTCACAGAGGCAGAGCAAAGATTTGCAGGCGGCAGCTTTCTGAAGCAACTGCACTAGAGGGGATTCAACAGCCTACCTCCCTGTTGCCAGGTTTGGGCTAGAACAAGCAGAAAAGTTACTTAACCT
This sequence comes from Canis lupus familiaris, assembly GCF_011100685.1. Classification (NCBI taxonomy): domain Eukaryota; kingdom Metazoa; phylum Chordata; class Mammalia; order Carnivora; family Canidae; genus Canis; species Canis lupus. Next base: position 8,266,375 of record NC_049224.1, on the reverse strand, counting down.
TGATTTCCCCATCCGTAAAATGGGGAGAACAATAGTATTATATCATAAAGCTGTGTTTTGAGGATTAAAGAAGTTAATACCCATGAAGCGTTTAGAACAGTGCTGGCACATAGTAAGCTCTCAATAAATGTTAGCTCTTATTCTTACTGTCTTTAGAGTGGAGTTTGTAAGAGTATCTACCATGTTTGAATGTTTTAGTTATTAAATGATATAATACGTTGAGAACTATGCCTGGCACATAATAAGCATTGAGTAGCTGTTGGCTTAGCGATAGTAACGGTAGCAACAGCAGCCATTAGTGGCACTAAATATCTTCTAGTTCTGAATTACTTGTAACTCAGGATGGCCAAATAGAAAAGAATCTTAAACTTATTATTTTTTTTTTTTATGTCACACTGGAGCTTTGTGACAGTGGTAATTCAGAGATTGGAAAAATATTTATGAACAATCTTGTACATGATTATAAGATCTTTAAGCATTATTTTGCCATTGGATTTCCCAGGTTCTGGATACACGGTCCACATTTCCATTTTTTTATGTACCTCAACCTCCTTACTGCACAATCTGAAACATTTTCCAGCACATTTCCTTCTTACCAAATGTGAATCTAAATAATTATGAAGTCTTTTAAGAAACAAAACAATTTGCTCAATTGAGAAAAAATGGCATATGTAAAGGTAGTAATGAAGACTGAATCTTATTTCTCTAACTTTTCAAAATTTAAGATGGTTTGAGGTGTATTTGAACCTCGCACCCAACATAGAATTTTAAAAGAGGTACAAACTTCGCAATTTTTCAGTGCCAACCAGTAGTAGGTTTAGAGATAATGCAGATGATCTCCATCCGTGTTTATGGAATCTCTTGATTCTGGCACTGTACAGTAATAATCCATGAAGTGTGAATTATTAAATGAGTTTAGTCTATATTTGTATTGCGTATGTTACCAACCATGGCATGTACTTCACTGCATAGGGTCTTCCTCTAAGGAAGTGGAATGCAGAGATCAACAGAAGCCCATTGTCAAAAATCTTAATGTTTCAAAAAATATTTGATGGTGGAAAAATGCCCATTTAGATAAAAGACTGCTGGAAAAGAAAGAGTAACTTGAGTTAAAGTTGATTTCTTCAGTGTACTGCCTAAAAATATTAAAGTAAGAGAGAACAGCCAAATATTATATTTTAAGACCAACTTTTATTCACTGTACTTCTCTAATTAATATTTGAGCAGTTGTAAAATGATTCAGGAAATTAAGTATTTAATTATGTATATAGCAAAGATGGTCAATACTAACTCGTCCCATTTTTAAGTCAAGCGCATTGAAGTGTTTCCCTCTTTTTATAGAATCATGTGAAAATGTTACCTTTTCATACGGTAGTACTAGAAATGTCACCCGTGACAACTGGTCTTAGATATAATATTTGAAGTCAATTAGGAAAGAATCTTAGAAAACTGTTTGGGGTACCTAAGTTTTATAAACTGGGCCTGTCCATTAACTTGGTCATACCCAGTTGGCAGAGAACTTCACCTCCCTGGGCCAGTAGTTCTTTTTCAGTCATACAACCCATGCTTTACTAGTTTTTTTTTTTTTTTCTTCGTTTGACTAGCAGCAGATTAATTCGGATTTTGTACCTTTCTTTCTCTAATAGTCTGATACATACCTCTGCATGTCAATGCGTCTGCCGGTGGATGAGGAAGCCTTCGTGAGTAAGTATTAATTGGATGGTGTGCTGGGGTGGGCGGTTGAAGGGAGGGCAGCTATTTGAAGTCAGTGAAAGGTTCTCTGTGATGGTTATGAGCATATTAATCTTTTACTGACAGTCTCTAAAATGCATTTATCATGCCTAATGCAGAAACAAACTAGAGAGAGCCGCTCAGAGACAAGATTACAAACTGTATCTGGAGAGATTCATGAGTAATAGTAGTTAAGGAGTTGCATGCAGATGTCGATGGTTGCCAATACCATGTGGTCCCGTTTGTATAGTATCGGCTTTCTGTCTGTGGCTCGATGCTTAATTCCGCTCCACTCAACAGACTGTTTATTTACCTGCTGGTTCATGCTATAAATCGACTGTACTTAGACTCAACATCAGGGAATTTCAGATTTTACCTGCCAAACAGTAGACGGATAGAAAGGAAGGAAGGAGAGATTGAGAGAAGGAGGGAGAGAGGGGGGCCAAGGAAGGAACATTGGTCCTATCTGTTTTTTTTTATTATAGGATAAGAGGCCCTTCCCCGGCTGAGACTTTATATGAGATAGGAGAAGTGACAGCCTGCCATCTGTTTTCATCTAGGTTGCTTTCATTGAAATAACCCTATGACAGACTTTTAGCTATTTCGGGAGGAGGTGTGATTGGCAAATTATTCGTGGATTTATTGTTGTTGTTTTTTTTTCTCCCACTGCTTTACTTGTCTGGTTTGAGATGTTGATTTTGGAGAAAGTAATGGTAATGAGAGCTGTGCGTTGGTCCCATGAAACTAATCTTCAAGTGGGCTGTCTGAAATGGCTATTATGTGAATTATACAATGTGTACAGTCTCTTTAGGGCCATCCGAGAATGAATTTTCATGAGGTGTTCCCACAGGAATATACATTATAGACCTGAAAAACCGGAGCAATGTGCATTTTTTCCCCCTCCATACTTTAGTGGCAACCTCACCAGAAAATACAACTTCTAACAGCCCTCTGAAAATTTGTTCCCATAGTTAATTCCTAAGATTGAAAGTCAGACCTTGGGAAGTTGGAGTGTTGCCTGCATGTCCTTATTTTGTATAACAATTGAATATTACCGAGGGAAAAAAAGTAGAAAAGACAGTTGCTCCCAGATCCTGAACTTTAAAGACAGAAAACTAAATTCCTGATTGTAGTGCCTCACGTAATGCTAAGTGTGATTTAGGATACAAATTCATCATTAAAATACCAACGGTAAAGCTTTCCTCAGTTTCATATCCACATTTTTGGCAGCTTAGGAGAAAATAATATTTACTCACTGAAAGGCGTTTTTACATGAAGTTTTTTTCTTCACTGACTTTATATTTTCTTTCCAAGTTCCAAGAGAGTCTTGATTGCTCCTGTTTCACATGTGCTTGGAAGAGAAGGCCAGTCTCCATCCCTGTATAAATATGACAGTCGTGTCTCACAGAAACATTACAGGTCTCATATTAATAGGTTACTGATTTGTTTTCTTGATGAAAACAAGAGTGATGGTAGCATATGGTTTCAGAGCCGGTGACTCTAAGGACTGTAAATATATATCCCGGAAAGCATTATTGCTCTCCTAATATAAATGTGTTTGCTTTCACATAAATTAAAATTGAAAAGCACAAGTGAATATATTCAGTCAAGGAAAATATTCATAGGAAACTCATGAAGGGCTGCATTAGAACTAGGGGACTAAACGTCTCTGCGTTTTCTCAGGCACTTCCCATCTACGATCGAACTGTTCCCAGTTCTAAGGTCCTTAACGGAGCTTGTAAGATTAATAATTATTTCCAGTGTTTTTTTTTTTCCTTTTCTTTATTGCTGGGAGGATTGCATGAATACTAAAGATTTTGTCACTTGTTCAAGTCCTTTTTGGTACCAGCCCCAGGCGACGTGTGGTTACCATCAGTCTGCGTAAGCCAGCAACCACAGGTGTTTAGGTGTAAGCAAATAAGAACTGGAAAATTGCAAAAAAAAAAAAAAAAAAAAAAAAAAAAAAAAAAAAGAGAAATACCAATCACTTATATAAGGGAATAGGTAAGGGGAAGTTTGCGTGTACTGTCTCATTAATTGTTAGAACAAGCCTGCAGGTAGTCCCATTTTATAGTTAGAGAAACAAAGACAGGAACATCTCTTTCTTTGATTTAATCAAATAGTAGGGCAATAGTTTATACAGAATCCTTGCTCATATCATCAGCTCATTGCTACCTGTTTACTAAGGGCTACCAGACACTAAGATACTTAGAGCTCTCTCTGTAAGAAAGCCGTCTTGTAGAAGAGGAAACAGAGGGTGAGAGAGATCAAGGAACTTGCCCACACTTTTTACTAGCTATGTGTTACTCTACCTGTATGCTGTTATAAAATCACAGTAGATTTGGATGTGGGGATAGTGAATAAAGGAAGAAATGAAAGAAGTCATCAAATGGATAGATGGAGCCAGAGTACAGCAGGAGCACACGTCCGCCTTCCTCACATCAAATTCAATTATTCTTCCATTCCCTTACCTTCGCTCCCTACTGAGGACACTCTGGTCAGTTTTGACAAAAAAAGACCAAAGCTCAAACCATCTTACAAAATGAAATCCAGTACGCATGAAGATTAAAGATATGCAGAAGGAAGAGGGTTTGGATGCATAGGTTGTATGTTGGGGGGCGGGGGGTGATAAGGCATAACCAGATTCCCAAAGTGAAAGTTTCGCTAGTGGTAACCGAGAATTCACCAATGAATGAAGAATATGAGTTGTCCCAATTTCTAGGTCTCAGGATGCCTCACTGTAAGATTAGATATGGTTAAAAATGAGGTCTTGTGAAGCCTTTAATACTTTATCTTTTTTTTTTTTTTGAGACGTGTATCAATTTTATACTTTCTGCTTTCATTATCTGTGCCTTTTCAGTTTTTGAATGCCAGCAGGACGTGTGCACCTGGGTATGGTGGGGACTCAATATCGTTAGCTTAATACCTGAGTGAACACTAAACAAGTGTTTTGCTTGGCCAATTTTATGGCAGTATATCATATAGTAGACAATTTACCTTTTTGCCTTTAATTATGCTCTTATTTGAATATAAAGGAATAATTATTTTTTAACAAAAGCCACTTGTTCGTAATTTCAGCAAACTTTAAAAATTCTGCTGTGTGCCAGTTCTTGGGCAAGGCAGTGGGGATGTGAGGTCTGATACAAAATCAAAGAAATTATAGCCTGGCAGGATTCTAGAAGACAAGAATACAAATATTATAATGTCTGAAAAGAACTTTCTCCTTTGGCTTTTCAAATTTCTGAAGAAAATCACAAAAGGCAGAGTACAATTCAGACTGCTTATTAGGACTAAAACAAACCCTCTTGATGGTGTTAAAAGCCAAAATTGCATTTGAATAATTCATAGCTTTGGCTCTCTGCTTGTGTGACTAGTTAGGTAATTCATTTTAGATAAACACACTTCTTAATTTTGAGAAGAGACCATCACAGTTGTCGTAGAATTTATACGTGCATACGCATGCCATATCTACGTATGAGCATACGCGACATCTTTGATGCATCTGTGTGTCTCTACTGAATTATTAAATGTGAATTAAAGTTGTTGTTTGGGGAAATACTCTGATGAAGTTAAATATAATTTTTGTATTTTGAACGAAATCATAGCTTTCCCTAGAGCATTGCTTTTGTTTATTGTTTTAATAAGAAATCGCAGATTGAAGTGGGTGAAGGTATGATAAAATCTGCATTTGACCACTGAACTGTGATGCTGTCTAAAAGGTGTTTTACAGACACTCAGAGGAATTGACTCTGACAGCAGCCCACTCAGCCAAGAAATTTGACTGTCATCTTCATCCACTTGCTTTCCCTCACATGGATGACCAGTAAATAAATGTGTCTTTTCCTTAGTGAATGATGGCAGGTCCCTATCTATCAAATTGCACTATACAAATGAGATAGAAGCCATTGAATTTAGAAATAGATGAAATTAATCTAATGATTCATTGCTTTTCATTTTCTTGGGCTTCTCTCTTGAATGTAGAACAATGTCTACTGCAGCACAGCCCAGTTAGACTTGAGCATTTCCAAATGTGACCTTTCCTAAACAAAGCACATGTTCATGTGATATTGGGTTACTTCAGAAAATACAGGAACAATCTCATTTGGATCATGCTTATGGGTCATTACATAAAGTCATTATGTGACTGTAAAGACCAAGGTCTGGCAGGATCCAGTGCTCGGATAATCACATTCTGTGGCTCGACAGCAGTAAATCGAAGGGTGTGAGTTGGGTGCATGTGCCCGTGTACATGCCGTGAGCCTCCATCCCCATGCAGGCACTCTGTCACCTTTCTGCTCCCCATTAGTTGACTGCACATCCTTTCCTTTCTCTCTTCACCTAGGATTTTCTCCAACGTGAGAAAGGTAGCCTGTCTCTCCACAGGACCATTGGATACCTCCCCCCCATTGGATCCCCTCGGAAGCTTTTCTAATTTCTTAGTGAAAGTTACTTGGACAGAGAGCACAAATAAGGGCTACGCTTACAGATGATGAGCGGATAAAATCTGATTTGCTTGGTCATAATTGGGAAGGAGACGCTGTTGCTGTCTGGCTTGTCTCAAGAGTATTTCTAGGATGCCCTCTGTGGTTTGGTCAATCAAATGCCACATTTCCAACATGACAACCCCTGTAAACCCCCAGGGTATTTTCAGGTGATAAAAAACAAAGGGAGAGGGAGGAGTAGGAACCATCTCATTATATTTTATAAAGCTGAGAGTTAGGAATGCCTTCAGTTAGGTACATTTGGAGATCACCAGAAAGTCAGTGACACGCTGACAGCGCTGTTTTACAGTAGTGGGGTCAGAATGCCACGAGCCCCCCCAACTCTCCGAGGAAAATGGCCAATTCGGAAAGCCCAGGTCTGAGTCTGATTTGATGCGTGAATGATGCTTTTTATTAGCCAGGGGTTCATGGCATTTTGACAGTCATTCTGAAGTAGTCATTTCAGTGGGGCCGACTTCAGGGGCCAGCTCTAAAAAAGTGAGTCATGAACAGTTCTGGTCACACAAAAACATCATGTGAGAGACAGGGAGGAACTCTGTCTACATCTGGGAAGATGATCTATTTGGATCTGCAGGGGGAAGGAGAATATTCCAGTAGTCAACAGTATGATCAGTGAAGAAGCACATTGGGCTCAAGCGTGAGCCTTCCCACCTGCTGGCCACATGGCCATATGCATGTTGCTCAGCTTCTGTCCTCAAGGCTGGGCTGTTTGAGAGGAAAGGACCAGACCCCTAGGGTCACTGTGAGTAGTAGGGAGCCTGGCATGGGGTAAGCCCTCATACATGTGAATGGTTTGGGATGTGGAGATGTGGGTTACTAAGTGGAGAGGGCCGCCCACCGGGGTGCAGAGTGGGTGTAGGGAGCTGTCATGTGGAAACGTGGTGGGCTGGGAGACGCTCACTGTTACACAGGGCCCGGAGAGGCAAGAAGGGGCAATGGATTTCATTCTGTAGGAAATTAATAGGGGACTACTACAGGGATGACATTACAAATGCAAGGCTTAATGAAGCTTATGCTATTTTATCTTGCACAGCCTGGCTGATAAAAAAAGTCTATGTATTGATTACGTAGTTGGTTCTGACATATACCAAGAAGTTCCATTTTAAGAGGTACGTCGCCCAGAAGTTTAACTCTTGTTTGTGCTTCAATTCCTTTATTCGGAGGCAAAGGTTACTTCATTTCAAACTTGTGTTTCTCTTAAAGGCTTGCTCGGGTGTCTTACGTCTTGGTTAATTTGGCAACAGTGGCATCAAGCCCTCATAAACTGTGTGAAAGACTCTTTCCGAAGCGTGTATCATTGTCTATGCTAGCGAGAATTAACTACAATTTCTCTATGAAACTTTCTGATTAACAATGTTCAAGCCGGAGGTCTTTATTTTAGTGTAGGATTGCTTCATGGTTTTGCAGGCAGCCAGCAGAAGAGAACACAATATGCAGGATTGCTGTGGATTTTTAACATGCCGCTAAATGGGCTTTGCTGCTGTGAGCTTCACATGTATCTGAACATTTCGGACCCCGCTGCTCGAAGACGAACACTGAGGATGATCCTATCCTCCACTTACATGACAATTTACAGCATTATCTTCAATTTCTTTGGGTGGATTTTTGAAAGATAATCTTCATTTTGGGGAAGACAAAGAAATGTTGACAGAAGTGATACTAAGATCTGGGGCCTGTCATTTTTTTTTTTTTTTAAATGATAGCAACTCTTTTACATAATTATGTCTTAAACCTTACATCTCTCTGGCCTCTCAATATTGTGTTTGGCGGCAAAGCACTAGTCAACACGGACACTGCACAGACATAAGCGTAAGCACCCAGGCTTACCCGGGGAGCCTGCTTCCAACCTCAGCCTTAAAATGACTTGAGGTGATAAATAGGAAAGCTGCACGATGATGCAGAATTCCACTGATCTCTTTCCTTAAAACGATTCTGATGGATCAACCAGTTTTACCCTCAGAAAACGTTTTTATAAATTTATTTTAAAAGAACCTTTGGTTTTACTGTTTGTCCTGTATGTTTAAGAGAGCAATGCAATCCAAGCTAACTAAGATGAGGTAACTGAGCTCTAAGCACACTCACGTGATACGTATTCAGCCAATAAAAATGTTGACTGGCGTCAGAATCAAACTGGGTTTCATCTGTGAAACTTTTCACATGTGCACTTGCCTGGAATGACCACCGAGATTTACATGAAATATTGATGGAGGAAGGTCTAGGACTGATCCGGGATTGACCTTAAGCATCTGTATTTTTAATAAGCTGCATAGGGTAATTCTAATGCACAGCACTAGATGAGAAAGAACCACTGACAAAATTGTTTAATAACATATAAAAATATCCACAGCATAGGAAATAAACCGTTTACTAGGTATAATATGATTCTACTGGGAGAAAAAGGAAACAAAGCCAACAGTAATGATCCCTAATGATATATATGGGCAATAATTCCAGAATGCCTAAGTTCTGAAGATCTAAACTTGGATTTACAAGTCTGTTCTTTTTTTTATCTGATAGGTTAATTATTCATGGTCTGTAGTATTCCTCTAGGGCAATATATTTAGCTAAAAAGGGTGTTTCTCTCATGTGCAGTGGTAATTTTGGGTTGATTGTATATGCATGGATATCTCCTAAATCTCTAGTTCCTACACTTGGCTACGTGGGTTCTTCAAAATCTTTCCACATCCTGCATCTGGCAGATATATCAAAATTTGACATGCAGACCTGGATATCCACTTGAAGAGGAAAAATGGAGAGAAAGCCAAATGCTAAATGAAATTCTATCCTAGGTCACATTCTTAGAGAATTTTATGGCCCTCATTGTAGTCTAATGTTACCTAAAAAAAGCCATACATTTCAAACAACCTCATGCAATTAGTACAAATTTTCCTTAGAACTCCAGAAAATAGACCTCAGTACCTCTGCCCAGTATGTCACCCACACGGACCCTTTCAGGTCTTTCATTTCAGATGACATTATCCTTTGAGAAATCCTCCAACCCGTGCACTTTCAGCGCCCTTACATCCCTTTAATTAATGTGCCTGAGTTACCATTTCTGGAGTCTTGGTCCTTCAACAATATTTGATTCCCAGGACTTAGACTTAGGTGCCCATAAACTTTTCCCCGATCTTATACACCAGGCAGCCCACTGATACTCAAGTTCCATTTCCACATAAGCAGCTGCCATCCTCTTACTGAGTTGGAAGAGTCGGTGGCACTTTTTAATCCTATAGGATGTAATATTCCCACGCGTTCTCACAAGACTGTGCTTCTGCGCGTTGGTCGCCATCCCAAGGCTGCCTTTGTTTACTCAGCCTGTCAGTTGTTTTCATTATTATCCCCTGGCTCTCTCCCCTTGGATCCTTTATGTCTTTGGTGTATGATGGGGGAAAAAGAAAGTAGGGGGAGAATTTCTTTTAAGATGTGACTTGGAGATACTTGCCCGTATTTTTGCGTAGCGTAGAGTTCTCCAGCGTGGTCACAGGTGCAGCTTGTGCCCAACAGACTTCATTCTTTATTCACCAGGGGTGGGATCTTGTTTGGCCAAGCTAGGGGGTAATAAGTCGGAATGGGACGAACCCATCAGCCTAATCTTTTCCCAGTTGGCCCCTCCCTCCCCACCACTGGCAACAGGCCCTTCAGTGAACTGGTCCAAGGCCTGCTTTGTTTTATGGCACCTGCTATTTGTTGTAGATTTACATTTTGATATGACCTTCCTTCTGCAGGCAGTCTTTTTCAGCTCACAGTGGATTTTACCTGGAGCTGTAATTATATAAATACTTGGATATTATACCCGCTTTAAGATGTGAGAAAGATGGTTCTCTACCTCTGTGTACCAGTGATTTACTCAGCATTCCAGTTAGATCTTGAGATTCTGGAGGAATGCGTGAGTCACCGAGAGTAGTTTCTAAGAGAGGGAACTCCCAGGAATGTTCTTTTACTACCTCTTCAAGATACTGGCTTGTTTCTAATTATAGAAATTACAATTAAATGCTTAACTGTTGAGAGTTCAATGTGGAGCGAATAAGTGGTTTTAAAAACAGTATGTCAGAAGGAGAAAAAAAAAATCAGAAAATGGATAGAGAAGTTACACGTTGAATAACTTTTGCCCTTTATGGAGGACGGTTAGAAGATCCTCTTGAATAAGCAGGGGCCCCGGCAAAACATTTGGCTTTCCTTCCGAATGAAGAGCCACAGAGATTATATGTCTTCATGATCTATTTTTGTCTCAACAGGTCTCCTCCCTGTCCTTCCCTGAGTCTTTTGCTTGATATTTCATTTTACAAATTTAATGACAGCCCACTCTTTTTTTTTTTTTTCTTTTTTTTTTTGCCTTGTTCCACAGCACTACACACACAGCATTAATATTTTAACAAATTGCTGGGGCCTCCTGCATGCTGAGCTTTCCCTGACACTGTGTCCCGAGTCTTTTGTTCACCCTCCTGGCTTCAGGGTTCAATTTTTGAGTGATTCCCAGATGCCCAGTTCTCTGGCCTCTTTCTTGAACAAGAGTAACAGAATCTCAATTTCCTGCTGGGTATTTCCACCTGGATTTTGAGCTGGCACTTGAAATCCATGTTGCTTTAAACCCAGCAGTTTAATTCTTGACAAAATGCACTTGGCCATGTTGGCTTATTATCAAAATTCCCAGAATGACTCGAACGTAGGAAGAAGTCCACTAGTATAATATTAGTCCACTAATATGTCACTCGTAACAAATGAATTTAAGGGGAATGGGAACCATATGATCATCTGCATAGGTTCTGAAAAGGCAGAGGAGTTATCCTCTTGTCTGACAAACCCTTTGTGGATATTGAAACCCTCCACAAGGGATTGAGGGATATTGTAAATAGAGAGTGGGAGGGGAATATAGTCAGATCAAAAAGTTAGATGTCCGTGCAGTGATAAAAAGCCATTTGATAAAAACAAATATAACAATTTTGCATCACATACTAAAATAAATGTAAAGTGATTAAAAAACAGAAGCCTGGTACTCCCACCTTAGAGTTTTTTTCAAATTTTCTTCTGCAAGGGATGATACCATGGGAGGATTCTGGAAGGGAGGAAGGAAATCCTGCACTTGAGAGTCAGTCTTTGGAGATAAAATCCTTCTTGTTCCTTCTATTTCTCTTGGTAACAAATTTAGGCTTGTTAACAGTAGGATTTCCTAGGATTTGTGATCTGCTGTTACTCCCAATTGATTCTTTTCCTTCCAGAGTATCTCCTTCAACCTCGTAGGCTTACTGTATTCTCTGACGGTTGAAGACAAAGCCTCAGGTTATTGCAGGTCCTTTTTTTTTTGCAGGTCCATTTTCCAGCCGTCCTCTCTCTCTCTATTATTAGCCTTTGAAATGGTGACATAAACATCTTATGATGGGATTTTTAGGCTTTAAATTCTAATTTTTCTAAAATTAATTCTAATTTTCAGTGCAGGAAGTGAAAGACTTTATTTCCCCTGAAAGTTGGGAGTCACAGTGGCTCATAACAGGCTCCCTGTGTTTTCTAATCAGCCACACTTTGCACTGTAGTTTGATGTAGACCCATCTTGTATTTTATGAATACTCACGTGCTCAGGCACACATTTTAGCAGTAAATGATGTTCTGTTAATTTTATCAGACGGAAAGAGCTAAAAGATGCAGCTCTGCACGCCACAGAAACTTAAGATCATTTTTAGACTGTTCAGCATTTTTCTATGTAAAGGTGATTCGGAAACTGCCCTTATAGCACGGCATTTTGAATGCAGGCAAAAGTAGGTGAGCCAAACTCAAACCAGGAAAGGGGAGCTCATGCTGAATATTGACCACACATACTAGTATAACTTCTCCATAATTTTTTCTTTGTTTTCTCTCCGAACTCATTTTTGTTTATTTTACTATCTTTCAGCCACTATTATTAGGAGAGAAAAATGAAAAAATGACATTTCATAAGTTCTAGATCCCTCTAACAAATGCACAGTGCTCATCGAGGACAGTGGTTTTCTCTCTCCGGTACTTTTGTAAAGACACATTAAAAAAAAAAAAAAAAGATGCATTTTCCATTTTTATTTTATTTTCTAGTGAATCATCATACTGTATCCTAGTGGCTACTGTTATTTAGAGATGGTAATTCATTTGTGTTATGCATCCTTTTGCTCACGTTCAGACCACTCACTGTGGTTTCTGTTCCGCGGTGTTTTATGGCACTCGGCATCCTCCTGAAATCTGGAAGGGAATGTATTGTGGACACATAGCCGGGAGCTTTCATTCTGTACCCGCATACTGCTCGCAACACTTTTTTTTTTTTTTTTTTTTAAAGGGGTCTTCCCTTAAAACGTGTGTGGCCATATGTGGAGTTTCAGCCTATTATTACCTGCTCTTTTCATTATACAAATTGTCAAGTCATGCTCATCTTAAGGAATTAGATCATCTATACGTCATCAGGGCCTTCTATCATAAGAGCAACAGAACTTCTTTGTCATACAGCTGTTGGAACTGTTGAAAGATGTGGCCTCTTGTGACAGTGTGTGCACAGAAGTGTAACTTGTGTTCACATCCCCGTGTCCTTTTCTCTTAACAGTTGACTTCAAACCTCGTGCCAGCATGGATACCGTCCATCATATGTTACTTTTTGGATGCAATATGCCTTCCTCCACTGGAAGTTACTGGTAAGGGATACTGGGCCCACAGTCAAAAGGGGTGTAGAAAATGTCTTTTTGTTTGTTTGTTTTTATAAGCGCGGATTGCATCTGTGCGAGTATTTTATAGCTGATAGATAAACAGGAAGAATATTTACTTATCAGGGAAGAACACGGTTCTTCTGCATCACGTGGTTACCTGCACAGCCTGATTATCACCATTATTTAGTCTGCTAGGGAGCACATCCATCAGTCTTTGACGCTGACTTAATAAATTTATGTCTGTTGTCATAGCGTAGCAAGGTACAGTTTATAAAAAAAAAGACTGACAATTTAGATAATGGATGCTCCAATGTTTACTTTTGGAAGATCATACTTCGATCCAAAGAGCACCATGGCTCTGTTCACCGAGCACTCTTTTATCCCAGACACTGTGCTAGGTGATCTGTATATGCCATCTCATTTATTCCTAAAGTTTTTGCAGAGCAGTTACCACTGTCCCCACTTGGCAAACAAGGAGCCTGAGCCTCAGAGAATCAGTATCAGGCTTCAGCTAAACTTCGCTGGTTGGTGTCAGACCAGAGCCTTGAGTTGTCACATTCCAAATCCAAATTTATTTCCGTTTCACCACGCTGCCTCCCATTGATTCAGGTAACCGTTGTGGTCTTCAAATTTATTTTAATCACTGGGATGAGTCTTAAGATCATGTTATGAATGGTCAGTAAGCATCGACTGAATGCCTGTTCCATGCCAGAATGATAGCAGAGGCTCTTGAAGATTCTGGAATAGATAGATGTGCTTTATTTGTCTCCAGAAGCTCACAGCATAATTATGGCTTAAGATCTGTCCTTTCATTTTGTTCCTTGGCGTTCACGAAGATTGGTGAGTTTTGAAAATAGCCATGCATTTTAAGCCTCCCATTTTGCAGCAAGAGCCAGCATCCCGGTTAGGTATGGAACAGTCCAGAATGACTAGTGTTTGCTTGCATTGGAGAAGGGTCTGTTTGGTGCTCCTGTCCCTGCATAACCACATACCCAGATAATCCTTTCTCCGTGCATCCCCATGTTAGTCAGGCTGGCACAAGGCACACAGCAACTGCAATCTAGTTGTTTTTATAACAAACAATTGTAATATATATTTGGAACTGTTAAAAGCACAGGGCAATTAGTGGAAGTCTCCAGGGACCAAGTAGCATCAAAGCATTTGTTAATAGGCTTAAGTTATTTGATGAAAGGAGCCCATCACATAGGAATCCAGTGCACATGACTGGGCTTATGTAAAAATGCAGCCAGGAAAATCACAATTAATACCTCTTGCTATCAACATTCCAGTTTTGGCTCTTCGGTAAATTTTTGTAAATAAAATTTGGGATTAAAAGATTATTCTGTGACAGCTTTTTCTGACTCTTATTCACCAAATCACGTTCTCTGGCTTTATGTTTTAAAAATATTTCTTCTGAAATTAGTAATATTTATTTCTAGATTAGAATTAGTGAAAGTAGCTAGAAGGGATGTAATCTTTTAAAACCTGCTTTACCTTTAGCTTGGCTAAAGAGAATGAGTGAAAAAATAAAATATCACTACATGATATTATGGTTTTAAGAAAAATCTTATTATAAAATGAACAAAGCCTCGTTCACTGTTCTCACATCGAGGGAACATCAGAGCAAACATTCTTTTGGGCCCATAAAAATATTTATTAATATTCTTAAATATACCGTTTTGAGATTAAGTCTAGTTACAATCTGTTTTCCAAAAGACTTCCAAATAGGGGAAAGAGAGAATTCAAAGAAAATGTAAACGAACGTGGAAATAGCAATTTTGAGTAAAGTCATTGCTACACGTATTCTTATTACTTGAAAGGCAACATAGTAGAGTGAAAGAGTAGTGAACTAACCAGCCAGACTCCCTGGGTAAATTACTTATTTCATGTGAACCAGCCTCAGTTTCTTCATTTTAGCAAGGGCCTACCCCTAGATCCTGTGTAGAACTCCTCCAGGCTCTAAAATTCCATAATTCCATGAATACAAATTCCATGCAGATGCTGAGTCAGACTGGAAAGTCGTCATTATAAGATACGTGCACTGGTGGACTCGCCTCAAGCAGGCAGCCCGCTGCATTTTGCCGTTCATTGGCATCCCTGAGTGGTTCGAGCTCTAAACGGCATGATCTGTGTGTCATTTTAAATGGATTTTTAAAATCTGCCTCGCAGCACATGTTCCCACTTCATCTCTAGGTTTGTTCTGAAGGACTTTATAACCGTACCAACCAGGACAGTGATTGATGGTGATATTTATCTCCTTTTAGCCAAACCCAAAGCAGTCAACTAACATTGAAAAGTAGCATCTTTTTAATATGTACGTATCATGTCTTTTCAATACGTAAACTGAGAGGTATGCAGTGAGACTGTTCTAGTGACTCTGACATTCTAGTGACTCTGACATCTCCCATCCAGTCTTCGTCTCTATTTAGCGATGGTATAGACCTTTTTAGCCCCCCACTATTTGGCAAGACCCGTGCTTCTTTTAAAGCATTGGAGCTCAACAGGATCTTTCATGGACTAAACTTTTCAGTTGCTTCACCGAAACATCTCGTGCTCCCTGGCCCCAAAGCCACACAGGCTCAGCCGTGGAAACAGTCAGCGGATGTTTTCCAACCGCTCGGCCTCTTATCCTCCCACCTGAATTACGATGCTAATAACAAAAATCTATCAGTGTCAAAGGCTTGCGTTATTTTTTGAAGAGGTTTGAGTCATGAAATTTATCACACTCATTTTACAGCTACAAATCTATTCTTCAGCTGCTCCAAAATGTAGACAGTAGTTAAATTAAGATCCTCAAACTTTCACATATATTTTTGGCTGTGATACGTATAATGTTTTTTGATGCCTGAGAATATCAAGAACTCGTTCACGCTCTGGGGAAATCTTTGCGGGAATACAAAGCTGTTCTAGCGAAAGACGAAAAAGCTAATAGGATATCTTAACACCAAAACGTCAAGCTTAGAGTTCCTCTTTTTTCTGTTTGTTAGCAAGGATTGCCCCCCTGTCTTCACTCGAGTGTTCTATTTTCATTGCCAGCAGGTTGGCAAATAGGTATGTGTCTCTAATAAAGTAAACATTTTCCCCCTGAAATTATGAAGTTATAATTCTTCCCCTGTCTTCAGGCAGCACTTTTAATTTGAAAGCAGAGAGCTCTTCTGATGATGTTTCACTGTTGTGCTGCCCTCCTTTGCTCTTTGTAATTGCCTCTTTCTACTGTTCATTAAAATATATTTACAGTTATATTAAGTTTACATGAAAATAGTAGACACAGCATGAAGCAGTTTTCATTATGTAGTCATTTTAATTTTGAAGGTTTTTTTTTTTCCCCTACACATATTCCAGTCTTTTGTGTCTCATTCCAAATTAGCAGCTCACACTGGTAATGTGTCTAGTTAATTATATGCATGTGCATTTAAATTGCATACATTGATGTGAACCTTTTAATATACTATGGGGTGGTCCCTTTATAGTTAGAGTGGGCCTGGTGCTCAGTTCCAAATTAACATACCTCTCGAGGATGCAAATAAGGACCAGCTGGATGGAAAAGCAGCAGCTCTGCTGGCCCATGTGAAGAAGGCAGCAGTACCTGTCAGATGTAACCCTCAAACCTTCTTTCCCAGGCCTTTATAGGAGGAGACGCTTAACTGTCTGGGGGGGCGGGGTGCACAGAAAGTAAGAGTACCAAGAATGGAGAGAGCATAGCAATAGGATGATTTGTTGGATTCCATTGGTGCTTGCAGACTTAATTCAAAGCATAGCAGTTCTAAGTTCCCCAGATTTCTTGGCTGACTATGAGCCATAAGTGAGTAGTAGATGCTTTGGGGGGCTTTTTTAGGGTAAGGAAATGAGGTGCTGAAAACTGGGTAATTTAGACATAAAACATACGACAGCTCCTCACTAAAAAAAAAAAAAAAAAAATACAGTTTAGGAGAGCTTAGAAACCGACATGCTGCTTTTGTTTATTCTATGAACAGCTTTATTTTTATTCTAACCATCAGTTTAAAAAAAAATAATGCATGGTTGGCCATGGAGAGTATTTCAGGCTTTGAAAATCAGGATGTTTTGTTCACACAAGTTCTTTGACATTTGGGGTGATTCGGGAGCACCGCTTTTTGTAACATGAGTTTGTACAGGCTGTGTGCACTTTTATCTGCTGAACGCCGGACTTAGGGTTTAAAGCAATTTATGACTGCCAACTGCAAGATTGTGCGCCTGCAATATTGGGTGATTAAAGCGGTTGGGCTTCTTATGTAGCCTGCCTTGTACTTAGGCGTCATCTTCTGTGCATAACTAACATTATTATGTTCAGTCTAAGCAATTAATATTTGACCGAGCACTCTTTCTAATGATGCTTGTGACCGGCTACTTTTTACAAATCAAGGATGGCTTCCACAGGTTGTTTGATCTTTTTTGGAAAAGAGGAATCCCAGCTGGTTAAATGAGGCTCTCTCCAGCTGTTCCAATGTGGAATCATTCTCAAGCTAAAGCAGTCCTGCTTTACCATCCTATGAAGCTTTAGCTTAAATCCCTTTCAACTGCTTCTATTTATTAACCACCTGCTGTGTCTTTTTAAATGCCACCGTCTCCACAGGGTTACAGATGCTGATGAGGGGAAAGAGAAGAGGAGCTAAAACATATCAATGTATCTACATAGCAGCCAGTATGTGAGACACCCTGCTTGGTTACTCATTTAAATGACTGTTTTTTTTTAGGGTGAGATTACGTCTGCAGCTTTGCTGCCTCCCTCATGATGATAACGATTCTTTGGTTGAGAATGGTATTTGCATATGCTGCCTTCATGCACCCTCTCCATCACCACCGAGCTACCTGTCATCCCTACCCAGTTTATCTTCTGCAGCCCCCTCTGTTTCTTCTGCCACAGCCAGACTTCTAAAGTCAAACATACCAACAGCCTTGTTGGTATAAATAAAAATAACACAATCTCCAAAACCTGTGCTTTACCTTGTTCTGAACGCTATAAAATGTGCCTTTGATTATAGTAGAAAATTTTATTTATTTTTTTCTTTTTAAAGACTGTATTTATTTATTCATGAGAGACACAGAGAGAGAGGCAGAGACAGAAGCGGGCTCTGTGCAGGGAGCCCGATGGGGGACTCCATCCCGGGACTCCAGGATCTGGCCCTGAGATGAAGGCAGACGCCCAGGCGTCCCTATAGTAGCAAATTTTAGGTATAAATTCCTGCTAGGCTGAAATTGATTGTATCCATTTTCTTTTTCTACTGTAATATTATAATACAGTCATAGGACAGTCTGCATCATGGTAGTATGAGGGATCTTTGTTTAAATGAGATACACTTGGTACTTATTCCCCTAAATCCTTGGCTAGTTTTTTTTTTTTGTCTTTATTTATTTATGAAAGAGAGAGAACAAGTGGGGGGCAGGGAGAGGGAGGGGGTGAAGCTGACTCTCCGCTATGCAGAGACACCACCATCCCCCCAACCGATCCTAGGTCCCCAGGATCACCACCTGAGCTGAAGGCAGACACTTACCTGATGGAGCTGCCCAGGTGCCCCTTCTTGCCTAATTTATAGAAACCTGCATTAGCACCATTGGTAGAGATTCCTTAGCAACTGACCAATTCTTTTTTTTTTTTTATAATTTTTTAAATTTTTATTTATTTATTTATTTATTTATTTGTGATAGTCACACAGAGAGAGAATGAGGCAGAGACACAGGCAGAGGGAGAAGCAGGCTCCATGCACCGGGAGCCCGACGTGGGATTCGATCCCGGGTCTCCAGGATCGCGCCCTGGGCCAAAGGCAGGCGCCAAACCGCTGCGCCACCCAGGGATCCCACAACTGACCAATTCTTAGTAGATTAGGGTCAACTTTAAAGTGGCATGACTGTAACCATTTTTTTTTTAAGATTTTATTTATTTTTTCATGAAAGATGCAGAGAGAGAGAGAGAGAGACCCACGCAGAGGGAGAGGCAGGCTCCATGCAGGGACCCCAATGTGGGACTCGATCCAGGGTCTCCAGGATCACACCCTGGGCTGGAAGCAGATGCTTAACTGCTGAGCCACCCGGGCTGCCCGACTGGAACCATTTTGACAGTTCCAACGGAAACAAACATCTTTGAACACTGGCTCTTTCCTGGCAGACTAGTATTTATGTTAAACAGAATAGCAATATTCTAGCATAGTGCTGTAACATGTAGCATAGAGCCAGTTGTAATAAACATTGGTCAAATTCTTTATCCTGCATTGGTCTGTTTCCTCATCTGTAAAATGGGGCCACTAATCCCACCTGATGGGGCCATCGTGAAGAGTGAGCGGAGGGATGTAGATAATGGCGCAGTGCCTAGCACGTAGATGTGCTTAGTACATGGTAGTTGTTACACTTGTTTAATTAGTATAATATTTCTTAACCATTGACCATGTGCCAAGCACTTTGTTAGGCACTAAAAATTTGGTGTGAGCAAAACAGACACACCCTCTTTTTTATGAACTTTATAGCTTCTTTAATCTCACTGGGAAAGTGGAGTGTGGGGACCCCCCAGGTGGCTCAGCAGTTGAGCATCTGCCTTTGGCCCAGCGTGTGGTCCCAGCTTCCGAGGATGGCTCCCTGTAGGGAGCCTGCTTCTCCCTCTGCCTGTGTCTCTGCCTCTCTCTCTGTGTCTCTCATGAATAAATAAATAAAATCTTAAAAAAAAAAATCAAGAAAGTGGAGTGTGGACAAGTGGAGTGTGGACATCATAGGGATGTTTATCAGGCTGGTGCCTTTTAATCACCACTCTTACTTACCTTTCCCATTAAGTATCCTTGTAATTACTATGTTAATAGTAATACCTATTCCATACCCATTGCACTGACATTCATATAAGATTTGTCTGAATTGGGAAGCATGTTCTGTGGGTTTATGGAGAGTTAATGAAATTTGAATTCCTGACCCATTCCTGATGCAGTTTTGAATGATAAAGATATTCCATATATGCCGCTGATTATATATTGTGTTTCTTAAAGAAATGTTCTCACTTTGGATTAATTTTCCTGGGGTCCTGATACTTAATTTATTAAAATTGGAATTTAAGGCTGTATAGACTTAACTTGAGGGCATGACAATTTTGTTTTAAAAAAAAAAATTTTTTTAGACCAAAGAAGAAATGACTTGTCAGTTCTGATCTTCCCTGAGTAACCGTGGATTTTAAATAGCATTTAACTGATACAACTAGAGAGTACTTTAACAGTCAATCATGGTTTATTTGGATAATTCAAAATGACAGTTTAGCATTTTTCAGTGCTTGGCATAGTTTGAAAATATTCATGCCATCTGAGTGGTTTCCCCATAGATTATAGGTGAAAAGGTTCTAAAACAAAATTCCAAGAATCCAGAATATTTTTCCTTTTAAAAGTTAATTCTCATCACTTTTACTGCAAAAACTAAGAAACCACAGGGAGCTGTGTGAATCTTCTCACAATTAATTGGCTTAATCTGGAGGAGCCTTTAGGAGAAGCTGCTAGAATTATAGGACTAAGAAACTTGGTTGATGAGGCCTGAAATCACAGCAGCCATTGATCAAGGGTTACATTGCTTCCTAGCCTGAAGACTTTTCTTATTAATAAGAGTGGTGGGATCCCTGGGTGGCGCAGCGGTTTGGCGCCTGCCTTTGGCCCAGGGCGTGATCCTGGAGACCCGGGATCGAATCCCACGTCGGGCTCCCGGTGCATGGAGCCTGCTTCTCCCTCTGCCTGTGTCTCTGCCTCTCTCTCTCTCCGTGTGACTATCATAAAAAAAAAAAAAAAAAAAAAAAAAAGAGTGGTAAAAATCCTATTTTTATAGTACCCTTTGAAAAAACAAAATACCATCTTTATCCCTTTGTCCCTGTAGTCCTTTTTTTTTTTTTTTTTAAAGTAATCTCTATACCCAACTTGGGGCTTGAACCTACCACCCCAAGATCAAGAATCATACACTTGACTGATGAAGCCAGCCAGGATCCCCTCCTGTTGGTCACATTATGTAGAGAAAATATGATGTATTTTTCACTTAAAAGGAAAAATAGGAATCTGAAAATGAAAAGGTGCAGGGAAAAAAAAAAAGTGCAGGGAATTTGTTCAAATGCTCTTTGCCACTTTGTAGTATTTTCCCATTGTACTACTATCTGTTCTAGAACCCATTTCTCTGAGCCTCTTCTTTTTTGCTCCTCTCCTCATCCTCTCACATAATAAGTTTTAGGATTAGTTTCAATATCCCAGTGCCTTCCTGTGAGTCATTCTTTACTGTCTTGAGTTGAATAACTTTCTTAAAAATTATAAAATAGGATTTTAAAGAAAATCAAAGTTTGCCTTTGGAGCTCTTCTTTGACCAGAGCTGATAAGAAAATAAAATGTAAAATCATCGTCTCCTCTTAGTGAATAAATGAAAACAATTATCTAGAATTTGTTTTTTTTTAATTATCTGGAATTTGATTTTAGAATTGTGTACACTTATTGCAGCTTAGTTGAGATGGTATAGTAGTGTAGTCATCAAAGCTTATCTTCATAGGATATCATTTTCTGCCCATAAATCAATCTCATGAATTGAGACAGAAGGGAGTGTGACAGGCCGAGCTTTGACTCATAACTTGAATAGGTGACCTTTGGAAGTTAAACTCTCTGAGCCTATTCAGCTGTAAAGCACAACCTATTTGCAGTGTTCTTGTGAAAGCTGATTCCTACGGAATACCAGGCAAATAATCATTCAGGCTCACTGTTATTTAGATATTTTAGTTAAAACTTCTTGAGGAAATTAAAAACAAAAAAAACCTTTTTATTATACTTGGCAGCACAATAAAATTTAGGCCAATTCAAATCTTTAAGTGTTTGTATATTGAAAAGTTTAAGACCTACTTGGAAGTTAACTTCCCCAGACATTTCTTGAATATATACTAAATGCCAGGCAGGCGTGCAGGTGCCGGGAGTGTATTAAACCACAAAATACGCACAGTCTGGTTGGAGAGGAGATAAGGAAGCTGAAACGTAAGATGAGCCCTCTGGTTAAGGAGTGGAAAGTGGCTGGGATGAGGGGCAGAGAAAGCTTCCCTGAAGAGGAAGCCTAAAGGGAATCTTTTCTTTCTTTTTTTTTTTTTTTTTAAGATTTTATTTATTTATTATTTACTTTAATTATTTATTATTTTAAGATTTTATTTACTTTATTATTTTAAGATTTTATTATTTTAAAAGATTTATTTATTTTAAGATTTATTTATTTATTTTTTTATTTTAAGATTTATTTATTAGAGAGGCAGAGACACAGGCAGGAGAAGCAGGCTCCCTGCAGGGAGCCCGATGCAGGACTCGATCCCAGGACCCTGAGATCACAGCCTGAGCCGAAGGCAGATGCTCAACCGCTGAGCCACCCGGGCACCCCTTGAAGGGTATCTCGAAGGGGAAAGTAAATACAGGTTTGTCAGGCAGAGAGTTGAGGAAGGGGTGTTGCAGGCAAAGGGAATAATATGGAAGAGAGACTTTATTTTTTATTATTTTTTTTATTTTTGGAAGAGAGACTTTAAAAACTGGCAGAAACTTGGCACGACTAAAATGGGATTTTTTTTTTTTTTCTGATCTATAAAAGGTCCCAGATAATGAAAAGCCTTATGTGTTACGCTACAATGTTTGGATTTTATTCTCATGTTATTTTTGGGAGGCACTGCAAAGACCTTGTGCCAGCAAATGACCTAATCCAGCATGCAGCTTCGAAAAACTTACTAAAGCAGTTTTCTCTGTTGTGTTTCACTCTGGTTCCTTCTAGTCATACCCTGAGTTGACTTCCATATCAGAGGAAACAATTACCTTGTTTAACCCAAGACTGTCATCACATTGGTGTGAGGCCCTCTTGTATATTTATGATCTTTGTTTGAAAGCTGTGAAAATTGCTGCCCAGATCTTGAAGTCTTCGTAGCTCACAGTAGTGCGATGCAACGTTCATCCCATCGGACAGTCTTTCTTAAACAATCGTGGCACGAGGCCCGGGAGGAGAACCTGGCTGTGGGGCGCTGTCCAGTACCCTAAGCCGTGCAGCGCGATTGGCACAAGGGTGTCGCAGACATTTGCTCCCACGCACAAGTGTCCCAGGATAATGATCCTTCACCATGAGTGTATCGTTCTTGACAGTGAGCACGAAGGAGCCCCTGGTCCATGGGTTTTACACTGCGCAGGACCCAGTTTCCTTCCACATCCTGAGTGATAGAAGCAGAAGCATTTGCTAAATATGACCTTATGGGGACCTCCTGGCTCCTGGTCCCCCCTCCCCCTTCATGCAGACGTAAGACAGTTGTCTGTCCTACCGCCTGTGCCCCCACCCATTTCTGGCTGTGAGCAGAAAACATGTTAGGGGTCCGTGCCTCTGAATTGGAAGGTACGTTTTACCGGTGATTTTCTTCTCTGTGACCCGGGTGGTGTCCAGGTTTCCGGCCTCAGTCCCTAACCTGTTCAGGAAGCTTCCATGGCTGTGGGCAGTGTCCTCTTTCTCCTGCATGAGCCAGCCTCCTGCCCAAGAAGCTGTTTGTCCCTGTCCTTGTCCTTGGTAGCGCTCAGACCTTTCAAGCCTTCCCAAACTCCTGCCCCCAACCTTGCTCGCTGCCACTTTCCCCAAACACAAGCAAGGAGGTGCAACATAGAAACATCACCGAATGGTGTTTTGAGCAAACCCAGTTCTAGAACAGAGCAAACTAAGAGATCTAGAGTAATGGGGAAAGGAAAAAAAAAAAAAGCGGTACGGCTTGGACTGAGGAAGCTGCCGTTCCTGAAATGGGCTCCCCCGGTGCAGGTGCCAGCGTGCCCGTCGCCGCGGCCCGGGCAGGTCGGCTTCCGTCCGGGGCCTGTCCACGGGGCAGGGGGCTGCGGGGGGTTCTGGGGTCCGGTCCAGCTGCGTCTGTCTGTCTGCCTGGGATCCTCTGACCGCACAACCCCGCTTCTGCGTAGTGAATCTCTAGGCGAAGCGAATGCTTTCAGGGCGCTTGGAGGTTTGTGAAGCGCCCCCACCACTTGCACCTCCCTCGGTTTACAGAATGACCGTGAGGTAAGTGGAGGTAGCCCTGTTTGTACAAGAGAGGAAACTGAGGCTCGGTAGATGAAGGGACTGGCTTGATGAGAGACCCCTCGGAAGCGGCGCAGGCGGGGTCACAGGCGGCCGTGCGGATGCCCAGAGGGAGATGCCGATGGCGTGTCCTTCAGGCCACTTGCAGACCACCACGGTGTCAGCGTTGGTTCCTGTGCCGCCCCCATCCCACCCGAGTGCGCAGAGCCCGGTCCGCGGGGGAGCACGGCCGATCGGAGCCGCTGCAGGTCGGCCCCACAGGACGGTCTCCCTTGGCGTCTCCTCTTCTCCCATATACACAGTCCTTCTCTGCTCTAGGCCTCGTTGGGGTCTTTTTTTTTATAATAGATTTATTTTTATTGGTTTATCAGTTTTATTGGTGTTCAATTTGTCAGTATACAGAGTAACACCCAGCGCTCATCCCGTCAAGTGCCCCCCCAGTGCCCGTCACCCAGTCACCCCCACCCCCCGCCCTCCTCCCCTTCCACCACCCCTAGTTCGTTTCCCCGAGTTAGGAGTCTTTATGTTCTGTCTCCCTTTCTGATATTTCCCACACATTTCTTCTCCCTTCCCTTATATTCCCTTTCACTATTATTTATATTCCCCAAATGAATGAGAACATAGAATGTTTGTCCTTCTCCAACTGACTTACTTCACTCAGCGTAATACCCTCCAGTTCCATCCACGTCAAAGCAAATGGGGGGTATTTGTCGTTGGGATCTTAAAGCTGGTGTGGCTACGATCGGGACCCGGCGACTGATGGATCTACCTTTTTCTCCCTCCCCTAGTCTCTCCTCCAGGCCCCCAGTGAACACTGTTTGCATTTTGCTGTTTGATTCTTCGTTTATGCCACTTTTTTTTTTTTTTTTTTTGTCTTCAGGTTTTGTGATGAAGGAACCTGTACAGACAAAGCCAATATTCTATACGCCTGGGCAAGAAATGCTCCCCCCACCAGACTCCCCAAAGGTATGTCTGAGGCCTCTTGCGTGGCCTTCTCTACAGCTGTTTAGTTTCTGACTCGAAACTACTCTTTATCATCTGTCCTTTCCACAGTCGTCGACAGCGTTCCGTTTTGTAATTTCACGCTAAAAATTACCTGTATTGCTCGCTCTGTATAGAAAAGGTTTGGCTTAGGTAGTTAACTCTTTGGCTGCCTCTCTCCGCTAAGTAACTTGCCCCCACAACAGCTTAGAGAGAATTCGAAGATGGACAAGTACACCTCGAGCCACCTTTGGCCTATGGCACATTGGTTCTCGACAGCAGGAGCATCTCGTGAGCCAAGAGAGCTAGGAATTAAGTAAATTGCTGTTTCAGCAAACAGATTTTTTTTTAAATTTATTTATACATAGAGACACACAGAGAGAAAGGCAGAGATACAGGCAGAGGGAGAAGCAGGCTCCATGCAGGAAGCCCGACGTGGGACTCGATCCCAGGTCTCCAGGATCACGCCCTGGGCTGTAGGCAGTGCTAAACCGCTGCGCCACCAGGGCTACCCCAGATTTTTTTTTTTTTTTAATAGCCTTGGTACTTGGGTATTTGATGTAATGCCAGACCTCAGCTGGCTTTCTGACATCACTTGAATCTGTTCCTCAGCTTCCAATGAGTGCATGAATTACCAGACTCTTTTATCACCTCGCTGGCTCTTAACGTCAGAGGGAATGTGCAGTTCTGTCCCAGGATACGTCTGCCTTGGTCCGAGGCTGGCGTCTTGTGATGCACGTGGCCCTCTTTTGCCTCCCTACCTTTGCAAGTTCTCATCGATATGTTTTGCTTTGCTTCAAATGAGCTTCTGAATCCTCTCAACAGTTTAGCAGGCAGCTGCTGCTAAACAAATTTAGAAACTATTGGGGTGGTGGGGTGGCAGGGCGATGGGGAAAGGCTGTTACAGATTCATTGACATTTTTAAGATTCATTAGTTGAGGCAGGAAAAAAATGTTTCTCTGCTTGTAAATATTTTCTCTCTAGATTTTTTTTTTTTTAGCTTTCTAGATAACTCTATAGAAACCCTTTGGATTCCAAAAACATATTGACACGCTGCACTTTGTAATCTCACTGATAACCGATTTCTACAATAACATTTTTTTAATTTATATTTTTATTTATTTATTCATGAGAGACACAGAGAGAGAGAGGCAGAAACTTGGAGGGAGAAGCAGGCTCCATGCAGGGAGCCCGAGGAGGGACTCGATCCCTGGTCTCCAGGATCACGCCCTGGGCTGAAGGCGGCCCTAAGCCGCTGAGCCACCCAAATTGCCCCTCTCAGTAACATTTTTGCAGATATATGTTTTCATATGGAAATAAAAGCATGTCCCCCTAGATGCTCCTAAGAAGTCTGTTTTCTGTATTGAATCAGAAAATAAAAAGGAATGTGAATATGTCCAAAGCAAAATGAAAGAATGGGCTTCTGTATGTCTGTTACCTAATCAACAAGGATAGAATGCTGCTTTCTTCGATTTCCCCCTTAAAGTGTATGTGGTGCCTCTGGTTCCGAAATGGGAAGTAGGAATAGAATTGTATCAGAGCTTTGAGAAGGAATGATAGATTATATTAGAAATTATGTGTTGAATGCCTGACTCATGTTCGTTTTCATAGAACATAGCTTCGTGTGTTATATGCTATTTTACTTCCCTTTGGATTTCATAGATCCACGACCTGAGATTAAATGCTCTACTTGAGACTGATTTCTAAAATTCTGATTTACCTTCTTTATGGATCTTTAGGTGTTGGCTTCAGAGTTGGAGGAGAGACCGGCAGTAAATACTTTGTACTCCAAGTGCACTATGGGGATATTAGTGCTTTCAGAGGTAAGTTTTGAAATGTTGGAACTAAGCACAACTTTAAATACTACAAACATATAAACTATATGTGAAAAATGCAAAATGTACATACTATAGACCTCACTTCCTGCCCACCTGGAAATGACAATTGCTTTTGTTTCCTTTAATTGGGGGACCGTTGAAGAAACAACTTTTACTTCGAAAGTTATATTCTCTTATCCGTCCCGTGTGCTGCTTTCTCTTATTCTGACGTCAGGGTTCTTTTGCTTTCCAATGTGTCGCCTTATCTACCTCCTTCTACTGGGGGATTGCTTCCAAGGAATGTTATCAGAGGAATAGGGATTTAGCAATGTATTTCCGTTACTATAAGCAAGGCACGGGGAGAGTCAACCTGTTTTGCAGTACCGGGGAACTTCTCAAACACTCAGGCCCGTGTCAGTGCTTCATCTGTGATCTACGCTGACCGCTCCGTGGACTCTTCCATCGTCCACTGACTGATGCACACACCCTGCCTACTCCTTTGAAACTGCTAAACACCCTCCCCACCCCCAACAACTCACTGGTCTGCCCATGATTACCATATGCACTTCATATTTTTTTTAATTGACGTACAGCCAACATACAATATCCTGTTAGTTTCAGGTGTGCATCACAGTGATTCAATATTTTTATATACTCTAAAATGATCCCCATGATAAGTCTAGTTACCATCTGTCACTATACACAGTCATTACAATACTATTGACAGTGTTCCCTATGCTGTACATTAATCCCCATGACTTGATTTTATAACTGGAAGTTTGTACTACGTACTACTCCCTTTAAGTCCTCCTCTTCTTATTATAGAATCATTAGCATGAGAAAGGGGCCCTGTTCCCAAGGCAACCCACACTGGTACTTGGTCTTCCTGCTGTATTTAGTCAAATTCCAACCGCCTCCCAGGTTCACACTGCGGTGTTCACAGGAGTGTAAATATTAAGCAATCTTCTCTTTGGCTTATCAGCTTTTCCACTGTGTTTTGCTGACTTACATGTATTGCCCCGAGTTCTCTAACATTAGATTTCTGCTAACCAACCTGATACATTTTCCTCTCCAGACACATTAGCTTTCCATCCGGCAACTAGGTCTTGAAGCACGAGTCCATCTCTGCCTATAAAGTATCCTCTGGGGCCTTTGCGGAGAGTGCCTCATGTGGTGATGGGGGCTCCACAGATTCTCAGTATTCAGGACTGGGGCAGTAAATACAGTCCTCCTCTGGAAAAATATATTAGAATCATTTCATATGATAGAAAGATTATTCTGAGCACTGCAATCAGATATGTTATCAATTAAACAAGTCCCTGTGGACCAGCCCATGAACCCAACTTCCAAATAAAACCTGTTTCTATATTGAAAATAAGAGTAAAAGGGATCCCTGGGTGGCTCAGCAGTTTCACTCCTGCCTTCCACCCAGGACGTGATCCTGGATCCCAGGATCAAGTCCCACATCGGGCTCCCTGCATGTAGCCTGTTTTTCCCTCTGCCTGTGTCTCTGCCTCTCTCTGTGTGTGTGTGTGTCTCTCGTGAATAAATAAATAAAATCTTTTTAAAAATAATACTAAAAAATAATAAAATATAAAATAAAATAAAAATAACACTCTGAGTTATAGTATACAAACAGCTGTCCATCTTGGGAACCGAACCTGAAACCTTGTTCGCTGTAGTGTGAAGGCAGTTTCGTTGAAAACAATGGAATAAATGTTTGCGTTGGAGGAACAAAGACAGAAATTCTCTGCTCTAAAAATTTAACACATTGGATTGGTGTCATTGGAACAGACAGGTGCCAACACTGCTGACTTGCAAAGCATTGGCGACAGTCTAGGAGACAAGGAAGGCCTTCCCTGACCACCACAAGGGAAGTCCCGGT
The DNA here is from genome assembly GCF_011100685.1 of Canis lupus familiaris. Classification (NCBI taxonomy): domain Eukaryota; kingdom Metazoa; phylum Chordata; class Mammalia; order Carnivora; family Canidae; genus Canis; species Canis lupus. The sequence goes on along the minus strand of NC_049224.1, from coordinate 8,237,769 downwards.
TGTACCCATGCTCACTGCCCCCCCCCCCACCCCCCATCCCTCCAAAGAGCCCCCTGGACTTCCCTTTTCAACCGGATTCCTCCTAGCTTTGTAGTACATCCTAACAGATACCACCTCGACACCCTAGGGAAGATGGATGATACAGACTAGTTTTAAAATCTATTACTGTCACGATTTAATTTATCACTGGAGAGGAATTCATTTTGTTTTGTAATTTATGTTTAATCTAGGGACAATTTAGAAGTTCTGAGATTTAATATGTAAATACATAGTTATTCTTTACTGTAAGAGACCGATGAGCAACTTTCATAGGAATTTTGCATTTTTCATTTTTTTTGAGAACCATTTTTCTTAAAGAAGGTATATATGAGGCATGAGTTAGAAGGATTACTCGTGCTATAATTCCAAGGACCCTGTTGTAATATAACAAAAATGTGAACAAAAAAATCTCACCCGTGTAATTTTTTCGGTAGTATTAGATATGGTCTTGTGCCTTAAACCACACATGACTTACAAAATAAACACATGGGAAAATATCAAATCTCACTAAAATTAGAGAGCATTTTACATTTATTAAATCAGGGGTGAGTGGAGATTGCATTATAAAACCAGAACTGCCAGGGTTTGAACTAATTGGGCACAGTTTGGGAGCTTTTTTAAATGAGTGCAGTATTTTGAAAAGCAAGCTTGTCATATTATATGCATTTTATACAGAACATTAAAATCTCACTCAGGGCTTTTGTCCTAAAGAAAGAGTTGTTGTTTTTAAACGAGCTACCTACCCATGGTTGTTTACGCCCCATTAACTATTGATATGAAAAACTGGAAAGTTAACAAAGGTCCCTTAATAGGGGACTAGTTAAATAAATGGTATAATAACAAGTCATAAAAATTTATATAGAGTATGTAATAACAAATCATAAAACTCTATGTATGCTCACGTTTCCAAGTATTATAAAGAACAAGAAAAAAAATAGTCAATAACATGAAAGTCAGAATTGAGTGATTTTTTTTTCTTTCCAAATGTTGTAATATTATCTTGATGTTTTTAAATCCTACAAGTAGGGATCCCTAGGTGGCGCAGCGGTTTAGCGCCTGCCTTTGGCCCAGGGCGCGATCCTGGAGACCCGGGATCGAATCCCACGTCGGGCTCCCGGTGCATGGAGCCTGCTTCTCCCTCTGCCTGTGTCTCTGCCTCTCTCTCTCTCTCTCTCTGTGACTATCATAAATAAATAAAAATTAAAAAAAAAATTAAAAAAAAATAAATAAATAAATCCTACAAGTAGAAGTAGTATGTTAAGTCTTTCAGTACCTACCAGTTAATATGCTACATTCCCAATTATACCCTCTTGACAAAAAGCTCAGTATAACTCTCTACACGCCTGGTTTGCAAGGAGTGACTTAGACTGTATAAAGGTTCTATATTGTGATGGCACACTTGCCGCTAGAAGCACCTAGAAGTGAAAAATAATCATGCCATCATACCTTCTAGTGATTATAAATTATATATTTTATTGCATATCATACATATGTCTTACATACTTTATCTACACATACACACATAGCCAAATCATATTAGTGTCGGGCACAGTTTGAACTTGATGTTAAAACTGTTGATTTTTTTTTTAATGGTTTTATTTATTTATTCACGAGAGACACACACAGAGAGAGAGAGAGGCAGAGACACAGGCAGAGGGAGAAGCAGGCTCCATGTAGGGAGCCCGATGTGGGACTCGATCCCCGGACTCCAGGATTGTGCCCTGGGCCAAAGGCAGACGCTAAACTGCTGAGCCACCCAGGGATCCCAAACTATTGATATTTTTAAGTATAGAAATTAAACATCAGGGATCCCTGGGTGGCGCAGCGGTTTGGTGCCTGCCTTTGGCCCAGGGCACGATCCTGGAGACCCGGGATCGAATCCCACGTCGGGCTCCCGGTGCGTGGAGCCTGCTTCTCCCTCTGCCTATGTCTCTGCCCCTCTCTCTCTCTCTCTCTCTCTGTGACTATCATAAATAAATAAATTAATTAATTTAAAAAAAAAGAAATTAAACATCAGAAGAACACCAGAAGAAAGTTATGGCACTTATGAAAAGTAGGAAAATGTTTGGCTTACAGGTGTTGTGGGTATTTTTCCTTACAGAGAGTGTTTCTCCTTACATAAGAAGCCTAGGACTTCTCCTTAATAAAATGCCAACAGTGAAGGTAAAATTTGTTGGAATATGATAAAGTATCAGAAGCCAGATGAGTGTGTCTTGGACCGTGATCTAGATTAGTAGGAAAAAAAATTGAGCGTGATTTTCGAGGGGGTTCTGTGGGATCGCATGAAATATTTGTTTTGGTTTGGTCCTTGTTTGTTTTGGAAATTGTGCAGCATGTGAAGCCACTAAAGCATCATTTATAAACACCCATCTTTATTAAATGCCATGCCAATCACAGTTATCAGACCCATGCTGGGGGGCTGGGTGGTCTAACCTTCCTGCCCACTGGCATTTTGTATATGCTAGCTGGAGAGACAAGCACCAAATCTGCCTTTATAGACAGTACTAGAACTGCATACCCGATATGGGGGCCATGGAGAGGTGGAGCAGGGAGGGCCATGTCTGGGGAAGGCTTCTTAGAAGATGGAAACTGAACCAGGATTTGAATAGTGATCAGAGTCCCCAGGTGGGCAGAGGGAGGGGAAGACACGTCCCAAACAAAGGTAAAAGCATGTGCATAGACACAGGGAAGTGAAAAAGCCTCATGTCCACAAGGAACTTTCAATAATTTGGTACTACTGGAGTGTGAAATGCAAAGAGAGAGGTGGCAAGAAACGAGAACATTGGTGAAGGGTGGGGGCCGGGCCATGCAGAGCTTTGTTAGGACTTTATCATCCTGAAAAGCACTCCGAGTGCTTATTAGCTGGGCAGTAACCTGGGCTTCCATCCTAGGCTTGACTGCATGGAGAAACTACTAGCCTTTGAAGAAAAGATCGGGGCTTTTGCAGGCCAGGGTGACCCAGGGCTGAGGCTCCGGAAAGCCAGAATGAGTTCCTAACTTTGTATAAATTAATAATCCGTGGAGAAAATAATATAATATAATTAGAAATGATTGTCCCAAGGAGGCTGGCTGGCCTGGATGGTGGAGCATGCTATTCTTGATCTTGGGGTTGTGAGTTCGAGCTCCACATTGGGTGTCGGGGTTGCTTGTGGCTCAACGGTTTAGCGCTGCCTTCAGCCCAGGGCCTGATCCTGGAGACCCGGGATCGAGTCCCACGTCCGGCTCCCTGCATGGAGCCTGCCTCTACCTCTGCCTGTGTCTCTGCCTCTCTTTCTGTCTGTGTCTCTCATGAATAAATAAATAAACAAAATCTAAAAAAAAAAAAATCAAATATAAAAAAAAAAGAAATGAATATCCCATATAAGTAGTAGCCTCGTGCAGGGGTTAGGTGATCAGACCCTAAAGCTTGATGGCCTGGAGATGGCACTTGCTAGTTTTGTCACCCTCACAAAGTTTCTGGACCTCTTTGCCTTCTTCCTCATTGATAAAATGGAATCATGATGGTTTATAAAAAGATATCTGGTAAGTGCTCAGTACATGTTAACAGGCATCATTATAGTCCCTATAAAAGGCTTTAAGCGGACCTAAATTGCCCTAAATGCAACCTTTTGGTCATTGTTGCCCATAATATAAAGAGTATGTTGGTTGCTTTTTCAGGGGGTTAGAATTCCTGGTTATATTTTGAGACAGAGCTGTTCATAGCAGTCACGTTGCTGCTAGAAGTTTCCTAGTTCTGCTGTTTCCTGTTCTCCATGGCAGTTTTTATTATTCATAGTTCATTTATGAGAAGATAAACTACAAGACTGTCCCTGCCTTCAAGGAAATTAGAATAATGGGAGCTAGAGATTCCTTCTGGTCCTCTTTCCCCGCCCCCCCCCCCCCAAATTTTTTCAATAAAGTCTTGTTCCAAAGAGAAACAAAACTCCTGAGATTGTTGCAGAAACTATATTTCTTCTGGATATTTTGGCCCCTGGGGGAATCTTAAGAAAACCAGCTTTTCCTTTGCAGAGTTACTGGTATTAGCTTACTGGGTTTCAGCGTTAGCTCACTTCTCAAACTGGGAAAACCCATTTACTCACCAGCTGAAGTTGGAACTGATATCCTTGAAGTGGAGGTAAGGACGTCCGCCCAAGTGCATGAGTTCCGACTCCCTTTGGGTTGGCCGAGTTTCCGAGCTGGAAACCACTTACTGTCCTTCAGTTCTTGTTGCTTATAGGAAAACTATACCGGGTATTGTCAAAGATACGGGCCCCCTACCCCCCGACACGTGCTCACGTACACCCACGTCCAGGGCTTGGCTCCAGCCCTCAAAACACACATATATTTTAGGATGTTCCCTGCAGTGTTGCTGAAAGATTCATTTTCCTTAGGGGGGGTGTGTAATCTTTAATTCTAAATCAGCTGAATGAAACCCCGGGGATCCTGTTTGCAACTCTTCCTTATGTGGACTCTTGGAAATGTAGCCTCCCAATTGCTGGGATCATAAGTAAAATCAGATCATGAAATTCACGTTAGTAGTAGCCTTAGAGAATTGATAAATCCGTTTCGATAGGCACACTTTCCAGAAAGCTTAAGCTTTTAACTCTGCAAGTACCGTAGCTTTACAACATTTTGGACAGAAATCTTTCCCAAAGATATTACATGTCTTTTGAAATTAAAACAGGCGGCAGGTGCTGAATGCCTGTAGTAGCTGTGTCCAGCATCGCTGACGGGCCTTAAACATTAGTTTCCCTCTCTACCCGCCCCCCCCCAGTCCCCCCCACCAGATTCCCAATTTGGGGATATCTTCCTGAATGTCAATGACTGCACACTGATTTCCCTCAGAATTTTAGGACTGCATGGAGTTTTTCTGGTACTGGGGCTGTGGCCTTCGTCTCTCTGCTTTTCTGTTTTCTGTATGTTCCTCTTTGCCAAGCTACCATTTCAGCTCCCTTTAATTCAAACAGAGCACCGTGTGGAGGCCCTGAGGGGTAAGCTCAAAACTCTGCCCTCGTGGAGCTCACCAGCCAGTGGCGGCAAATAAAAATAAAAAATAGCAATAATCATGTGAGTCAATACACAGCCCTTGGGGTTAGAGGGGATGGAGAGGCAGGCAAGACCCTACCCAGTTTAGACAGAGATTGATTCCAAATAGGCCTTGTTCTCCCTTGTTCTAAGTTGCTGAGTTAGATGCGGAATCTGGGTGGCTCCACTTCATGACTCAGAATTAAAGCCCTTACAGGGAACTTTTTGAATAAAATGGTGAGGACACCAGTGCCTGGACCTGGTGACATTGCGATTTACTTCTCCTTGTCGTCCTTGTGTTATTCCATCCTGTGATCCGTTAGGTGTGGCCTCTGAACAGCTTAGTTCCAGGCAGGTGGGTGTCCCTAGACACCGGGTGTGAGGTCAAGCCCGCACCCTCTACACTGGTCCACATTTCCCCCTTGAGGGTGCCCGGCTCACCACCACTGCGGGAACAGTGGGAAGAGCGTGCGGGATGGGAACAGCGGCAGGCAGGAGGGAAGACAGGGATTCTGACTCCACTGTGACTTCTGTTACATCTCCGTCTCCTACAAGACCACTGCCCAGAAGCTGTTGGAGAAAGCTTTGGCATTGTGAGCCCAGGAGAAGACCCCTTGTTGATGCATTTTTGTGCAGGATGGAGTGTAGGTCAGTGGCAGGGCAGGTACACTCAAAATTCTATGGTCCTGGTGTCCAGCAGGTCTCTGTGGCTCCAGTGCAAGCCTGAGAGTGCTCCTGACTCCCCGCTACCTGCTGGGGGAGACAGTGGGAAACTGTGGGGACGGTCACGCCCCACCACCTCCTCTGCTGTCTCCTCTAAATCCCACTCAGGGCCTTCCTCCTGTGCGCTCGCCAGCAAGATGCCCCATGCCTGCTTTTACTCCTCTGCAAAGTGAAAGATGCCGTGGGTGGGGTGTTCGAATCCCACGTAGCTTCTAGCATTCCAGATGGCCAGGAGCCTCCTCACTGACAGGGAGACCTAGTGGCACCTTACTAGCACTCAGCCTGGCCTTTCCTGAATAGGCCTCTGATGTACACGTACGTCGGGAAGCCTAATTGCCTTCCAGAATACAGGTCCTGGAATCGAGCCCCACTTTGGGCTCCCTGCTCAGCAGGGAGTCCACTTCTCCCTCTCCCCCACCCTGCTCATGCTCTCTCTTGCTGTCTCTCTCTCAAATAAAATCCTAAAAAAAATATATGTTTGTGGACACACACACACGAGGTTAGTTCTCAGCACGGTCTTTCATTCCAGGGTGCAGATAAGGTGTCCAAGTCTCACCACCAGGGACAGCAGCCCTGCTTAAACAAGCTTATCCTCAGCACATACAGAAATGTGGTTCCAAGAAGGATACGCTTTGCCTCAGTTTCTCTCTGCTCTCCCAAGGCTGCGATTCCCATGCCACTCAGCAGGTCTCCTCCTTTCTTCCCTCCCCCATGTCCATTTTTTATTTCTCTATTATTCCTTGATATAAGGGCACAAACTTCTACCCAAATGCTTTGGGCCACATGTGGTTTGGAAGTAAGGACTTTCAACGTGATAGAAAGGTACTCCAACGCAAAAGTTACGTATTACGTGATATCACCTTTGGGATTCTGGAGCAGCAGCCCTAATCATATATGCTTGTGTTCCTATGGAAAAATGTTCAAATAGTCACACTGCAAGGGATAAAGACCATAAATAGCATCACATCCGTTCAGACCAAATTTTGCTGCCAAACGTTTTTTTTTTAATTTTTTTATTTATTTATGATAGTCACAGAGAGAGAGAGAGAGAGGCAGAGACATAGGCAGAAGGAGAAGCAGGCTCCATGCACCGGGAGCCCGACATGGGATTCGATCCCGGGTCTCCAGGATCGCGCCCTGGGCCAAAGGCAGGCGCCAAACCACTGCGCCACCCAGGGATCCCTACCAAACATTATTTAAACTACAACAACCACCACCACCTTAGGCTTCCAGAGCTTTTCAGATTTCAGAGTTGCAATAAGTTCTATTAGAACAAAGAAACCTGAGTCATCAGTTAAAATAATAACAAGGATTGGAGGACTCTGGATATAGCTGAATATTTTCCCATTAAAACATTCTCTCCCAAACTTTCATTTTTCATCTTTTAGAAAATACAGGAAAACATTAAAAAGAAAAGTTTAAAACAAAAATCACCCACAATACCTTACTATTGAAAAATCCTATGAGGTGATGGCTGTACATCTCTATGAAAATACTAAAAACCAATGGATTATACACTTTAAAGGGGTAAATTGTATGGTATGTAGATTATGTCTCAGTGAAGCTATTGAAGAAAAGGCATATAGATCACAAAAAAGAATCTATAGCACCCTCTTCATTTCCAGCTCCCTTTCTCCCTGGACACCCCCCCCCCCCCGCCCCCTGCCAGGTAACTATCATTTATATCTGCCTAACTTTTCATAATGCTTATCCTGACTAATGTTTCTGTATAAACACAGAAACCACGGAGGTGGATATATGCACTTTTTCTTTTTTTGGACAAAAATCGGACCACTCGCTTCACAGATCTGCATCTGCTGTTGTTTTGCATTTACCAGTGTGCCCTGAGCATATTTCTAGGGCAGACCATGTAAAGCTCTTCCATTATTTATAACGGCTGCCTAGTGTTCTGTGGTGCAGACATACTATGATGTATATAGCCCGCTCCCTATTAAAGACATTTAAGTTCTGAGATTTTTGTGCTATCACAAGCGATGCTGCAGTGAACTTTAATGTAAGCAGTGTTTTAAGTAACGATGTTTTGCTACTGCAGGGTAAAGTTCTAGAAATGGGATTTTTGGTTCGTGTAGTGTTTAAGCCTTAACAGATTTCCACCCAATTACCCGACAAAACAGTTTTTCCAATTTACAGTCCAAGGGAGTGAGTGAGCCTCATATCCTTACCTCCACTAGATGTTTTCACACTTGAAAAATTTTACCCATTGTTTACTTAAAACAAAGAAACTCCTCTTATTATTTCATTAAAAGGATTGGAATTAGCTGAAAGGTCTTAATAGAATTACCTCTAAAGTACATCCTCTTTACTAAATTCTGGGAAAGTCAGGATTTCTCAGAATCTGATCTGAGGACTTGCACCAGAATCTCCCTGCGGTGCTTTTTAAACGGAAAATTCCTGGTTCGAACCAGATATTGAATCAGATTAAAAAAAGGTAGAGGTGAGGCACTGGTGTACTGGAGCTGGCTCATATGGACTCAACAATGCCCACTTGTTAATTTTCAGATTTTTTTTTTTGAGCTGTTTGCTAATTATAACCATCATTAGAAATGAAGGCAATACTCAAAAATTTTCATCTCCTAATTATTTTGCTACATTTTATTATCACTGCCCTTGAGTCATTTATTATTTCTCTTGTATCAATATGGTGGAAATACTGTAAAATGTTCAGTGATGACGCATTGCAGCCATTGCCTGAAATCGACCACAGTGGGAAAATTTACATTGTGGAAATTGACAAATGCTGCAGATCAGTGCTTGAGAAATTATTTTGTGGATTGTTTAGACTTTAAAAAAAGATAGAGGGGTGCCTGGATGGCACAGTCTGTTAAATGTCAGACTCTTGGTTTCAGTTCAAGTCATGATCTCAGGGTTGTGAGATTGAACCCCAAGACGGGCTCCACACTCGGCCTGGAGTCTGCTGGAGATTCTCCCTCCCTCTCCCCCACCCCTCCCCCTCATGCTTGCTCTCTCCCTGACTCTTTCTAAAATAAATAAATATTTCTTTAAAAAAGAGAAAATTACGGAGAAGTTGTTAGTGATGCATATTACTGTGAAGAGTCCAAAAGTTTGAGGAAGCATTTTTCCAGTATTAAAAACTCCTAACCAGGACAGCAGAGATTTTGCCCACATCACTGACAAGCAAATGCAGTCCCAACATGTATCTTTGTTGTTCCAATAAATAAGAACATCAACAAACATTCTTAGCTGAATTACTACTCATCGTTTAAAACCATACTTCGGCCATGGAAAAAGCTCGGCAAAAATTAAGGAAAGAATTCTGTGACATTCAACTGGTGATGGGGAGTTTACAGTAAAGAATATTATATTATTATTATTAATTGTGTGGTACACATCATTCATATTAACAAAAACTATAATCGATTCATATGTGCACGCACATATGCATTCTTTTCCCCAGACACAATGTGTTACCAGTACACCAGTGAGTCCAGAATTTGAAATTTTAATGAGCTGCCCTGTTGATTTTGATGCAAACTAAACTTTAAAAATCAAGGCTCAGGGCACCCCAAGTGGCTCAGGGGTTTAGCATCCGCCTTCGGCCCAGGACGTGATCCTGGAGTCCCGGGATCGAGTCCCACGTCGGGCTCCCTGCATGGAGCCTGCTTCTCCCTCTGCCTGTGTCTCTGCCTGCCCCTCTCTCTCTCTCTCATGAATAAATAAATAAATAAAATATTTAAAAAATAAATAAAAATAAAAAAACAAAATAAAAATCAAGGCTCAGATTTTCCTAGTAAGAATTGAAGTTACTTCTGCATTTTTTCCCCAGTACTGCGGGTGTGTCAGGGCCATCTCCTGGGGCTTGGGACATGAGCGGAATAATTTGCACTTACCAAAATAAGTATAATTAAATCTCAATTCTCTTAAGAAAGGAGGAGCTTTGAAAGAGAAAAATGCATTTAATTACTGCCTGGTATTCTAGCACTTTCTTGATTTCACTTAGAAATTTGAAGGAGAGTTTATTCTTAACTTTTTCACAAAATTTGGTGTTTGCATTTCAAAAGGGTGTAATAGTAGAAGCCCCTTACAATGCATAGATGACTACTGGATATCCCCTCCCTATATATAGGTGGGCAAATGTTCCTTCTTTAAATCTAGATGAACCTATGTGAAGGGTGAGCAAAAATAAGTTATATTTCCCCCCACCTATTTTTTACATTTTTATTTTTAAGTGGAATGTGTGAAGTGACAGGGACGAGGAAGTGAGAGAAAGGCAGAGACCTTGAGACCAATTCTGAGAGAGAAATGATAGGCACGCAGGTCACATTCCACTTACCTAAAATCCTGTAGCTTCTTAGACCTTTTCAGATAAAGAGAAGAGATGGAAATATGACCGAGAAGGGTTGTTGAAAAGAAAAGCATCACCTCCTTTTCTTCTGAGAAGAAGGGAGTAAAAGCCATAGATCTTTAAGTGTTGTGTCCTAACATGTTTTTAAAGTGCTTGTTTTTAATGCCAGAGACGGAGTCTTCAGGGTGATGCAGTAGGAGCAATGCCCTGAAGGGCTCATCTAGCCCAACCCCTCCATTTTACAGAAATGGGGATCGATGCTCAGAAAGGTTAAGTGATTTGCCTAAGGTGATGTAGCTACTAGACCAATGCTATTAAAAACCAAAAAAAATAAATTAATTTGTGTTGGATTTCTCATTTGTATATGAGCCACAGTTCATGTCTTGACTCTATAAAACAAATAATGGAGTCAGGGTTTCTAATAGTCCTTGAACCACCAGCAACCGGGAGGAATGAGCTCATTCGTGCACAACAGAATACATATGAATAAAGACGGAGTTGTTTACCTCTTCTCATTTTTGCCTTTTCTTCCTGATGGATGAAGTAATCCACTTCCCTTTATCAAGCAGGGATGTATCTAAATCAGATTGCTTGATAATCCCACTGATTTCAGAAGAATTGAAATCGGATGTTCTTCACGTTCTTGTGTACCCTTCATTATACACAAGCAGCTTGATGTGAGTCATGGGAATGATTTTAGGTCTATTCAGTACCTCTCAAATGATCCAAAAGAAGCCTATTATCCTGCAATATTTTTTTTTTTTTTTGCTCTCGCCAATCTCTTCACATAAATGTGAGCTCCCTGCTTCCCTAGCTTCCTGCATTGCAACTTTGTTAATCATCCTCAGTATGGAAGACTAATGATCCTTATTCATTTCATTCATTCCATGGGACACCTGTTTATTTTAATACCTAAATATGGCCATTAAGGGTCAGAAATTACATTTTCATTCATTTGGTTACGGGAAGGCCTGTAAAGCACTGCAGCATTATTTCTTTTTTAAAGGATATATTCAGAATGTTTCTTGTCCCCGAAATGTATTTTTAAAGCAATTTAAAAAAAAATAAAATTAAAAAAAAAATAAAGCAATTTAACAGTGAACAATATAATATTTAGCTTAAGTGATGTCTTTTTTAGGAAAAAAGAACGTTCCCTAATACCATTTAGTTTGTCGTATTTCAAATTTATTTTCTGGTGGTTTTTCAAGAAAACCTTATACTTTGCCTCCATTTACTCCTTCGCAACTCATGCTTTTGTAATCACTCGTTAATTATTAACTCCTATTTCAAAGTTAGTAACACTGCATAGTCCCAACTAATTAATTCCCTTTAAATTAACAGCAGATAACATTTCATTTTTTAACCAAAAGAAATCAAGAGGAGGAATAAAGTTACTTGCCATCAGCTCACATAAAAATTAGAAGATGCAGTTAAGTTTCAGTGACATCTAGTTCAGGGCATTGACACTCTCTAAGACATTTTTCTCATATTTCATCCATATTCCAGCTGGTTTCCTACCCCTCACCCTGTCCCTCACTGCTCCCCTCCATTGCCGTAGCATGTTTATGTTTGTTTACTACGTTCTAGGAATTCCAGCAAAAGATAGAAGTTCTTAAAGAGCTATGCAAGAATTTGTATATTCCATTTCCCATTTGCTCTTAATTCTCTTTTACGGGAGTTGACCGTCTTACTTATAAAATGGGGAAGATGACCCTAAATAAATCCATGATCAAAAAAGCATTTGATGAAAATGATTCAATTATAATATTTAGTGATATTTACAAAATATTCTATTAGAAGAATGTAATCCAACCTACCCTGGGCCTAGAGGAGACCCCACTAACCCCCTATTTCTGCCAACAGGAACATTAGTCTCCTCTTTATCCAATTTGGAAACTCTTCATCCTGCTCTCCATTTCTTTTCATTACATATTAATTCTCATTTTCTCTGTCTTTGAAAACCTTTAGGAGATTTTCTTATTGTAGGAATATTTCTCGCCCCCACACTTCTTAAGCCCCATGTTTTGGGGCAAGAATTTCTTATTCTTGTTTCCCCGACTTAAGTGTAGTATACCTCCTATAAATAACTGAAAGGAGGATAAAATCTGGTCAGTAACCACAGTTCCTTCTACACTCCCCCTTTATCTTACAGTGAAAAGACTTGCTTAAGGACTGAAGGAATTTTGAGAGATAACTTGAGTCATCAAGGGCTTTCAGTGTTTTTTTCATTAATGTGGGAGGGATACTTAGCACTTATATAGTACCTCTGAACTCGAAAGTGCTTTATAAATGTTATTCTATTCACATTACAACATAAACATACTGAATGACTGAAAATTAATGCTAAATCAAATATATGAGCTATAATGTTCAAAGTGTATTCCCTAATTAATACCACAGACTACATACATGCATAATTACATGTAAATTAGATACTTTAGATTAATTTTTTCATTGAAGAACTGAGCACAATACACAATAGTATTTTAAGTTGATGAAGACAATTGGGTGGAAAATGCAGACACTGATTTTAGATTGAGCTTCAAAGGCATATATTGCGGTTAAATTACTGCTTTTGCAGAATATAAACTTCCTGATTTCAAAACAAAGAAGGCTAGTGTTGCCTCTTTTTGTGTGTCATTCGTGAGCAGTAAAGGTTTAAGTTAAATAAAAGAGGGAGAACATGTTGCACAAAAGGGTTGAGAATTCCAGAAGGAGTGAAAGGTTACATACATAAAAATACTCTCAAAATGATTTAAAATCCATAATAGTTTTATGTGAGAAACACTTTTAGCTTTATGTTTCAAATTGAATTTAAAGCAGTATCTTTGAGGCACCTGCGTGGTTCAGTCAGTTAAGTGTCTGCCTTCAGCTCAGGTCATGATCCCTGGGATCCAGCCCTGCATCCAGCTCTCTACTCAGTGGGGAGTCTGCTTTTCCATCTCCCTCTGCCCCTAACCCTCCCCCACCCCACACACACTCATGTTCTCTCTCTCTCAAATAAATAAAATCTTTTAAAAAAGAAAAATGTAAAACAGCATCTTTGACTATAAATATTAAAATACCTTTTCATTCCATTATTTAATTTACCTAACACTTTTTGTATGACTCCTAGGCTTTTGCAGGTGCATTCAGCCCTCAGTGGGGAGAACAGACAATAATTACTGGGAGACTGCAGAAGAAAACTTAGATTATCATTTTTAAAATGAATATAAAAAATAGAGATACAGAAATAGCAAAAGTTGAAGGACTTTCACTGAGAGAAAGGGGAAAAAATATTTCGTAGTAACCAGGTGTGATATCTAAAATAGTCCAACCAAAGCCCATGAAGCTAGTGGACAACTGGTTAAAGGTGCCTGTTTTTAGCTAAAAGGCAACTCCAGAAGGACAAACAAATGTTTACATAGAGCATATCCATAACGTAAAGATTTAAAACTTAATGCCTCAGGAGTGGAACACAAATGGAAGGTTTTGCCTCTTGATCTGGGTGTGTTTACAAGGGTGTATATATGTTTTAATTCCTGAAGCTAGCTGTACCTTCTGTATTTTATAGTTCAGCAAAAAGCTCAAAAACCAATCAATAATTTAAAAACTCAGGGCCATTAAAAAATATATTGTATTTACCTAGGACTGGGGGGGTATCTTTTACTTCCTTAGAAGTATGATTCTGGAGCGGTTCATAATTGAGGGAAGGATTTTTTAAATCCTAAACTTTACTGTAGTTTAGTTCTGTTTTTTTGTTTTTTGTTTTTGTTTTTGTTTTTGTTTGTTTTTGCATTCGTGAAAGATGGAAACAGGAAGGTGCTCTGACATTAGTCACACCCTCCGCACAGAATGATCATAAAAGCACATTGGTGAGCTGGCCTGCCTGCCTTCCATTTGATCTCTTTTGGGAACAGAACAGGCCATCCTTTGTGAAAGTCGTCTTCTTGCAAGATGGATAAATGCATTTTCTCTTCCTTGCCACAGGACAAATGGAAGCTAGTAATTTCTAGTCCCATAGCAGTGAAATGAATACAAAATCAAAAGAGGCTAACTTGCCGCAGTGACAGCTTCAAAAGGAATTCCTTTTTGAAGTTTTTTTTTTTTTTTTTTGTAGTGCTGGTTTATTTAGCGCTGGAGCTTGTCTGCTCAGCCAGCTTTCCACAGCCTCCAGGAAACCCTCTGTACAGGCTGTGTCTGCATTAGCGGTGCTCCTCTTCCAGTGATATTTGCTAAGCAGACACACATTTGCCATGACAGCTCAAGGTGTGAGTGCTCTTTGAGTGGAGATTAACTGGAGAGCCCTGATACTCTGAGATGCTGATTTCAAGGAACTACGAATTCTCTAGGGGAAATTTGGTGACTCGGATTTTGTTTGGAAGGAACTCTAATCAAAAACTCCCGGGTCTGCATTTTCTGGTTAATTTGGAGGGTCGTGTTTTTACTGTTTACTGTCAAGTAACTTGAAGACGTGCCTTTATGGGGCACCTGGGTGACTCAGTTGCTTAAGCATCTGCCTTCCGCTCAGGTCTGGGCCTGCATGCAACCCCAGGTTGGGCTCCCTGCTTCCCTGGTCTGCGGGGAGCCTGCTTTTTCCCTCTCCCTGCTATTACCCTGCTGTGCTCTCTCTCTGTCCCTCTCTCTGTCTCTCTTTTAAATCAATCAATCTTAAAAGAAAAAGACCTGTATTTATAATGCAGGTGGTACCCCCCCACACGCACACACACAACATAAAGGAGCTGTGTCTTAGCCTCATTAAAACCAAAGCAAACGTAAGAGAAGACCCCAGCCTGCCGTTCCCTCTGCCCTTCCCTATTTGCCTTTTGTGCTTGTGTGCAGTGCTTCTGCTGCAGCATCTCAAATGTACAGAAATAACCTTTTTATATAACCACACAGTCCAAATGGATAGAAATAACTTTTTTTTTTTTTTAACAATGTGGCGCAGCTGACAAAACTGACAGCACTCTGTTCCAAGGCAAAGGAAACTGGCTGTGTTGAATCTATTAAGAGACTGCATGCTCCACTCTCCCAAAGGAATTTCCAAGTAATTTTGACTACATGAAAATTTCCCTGACTTTAGAAATGAATCCCCAAGTAGTCTCCCATTGTTGGTCACCTTGGGAGCCGTGATGTAATCCCAGCAAAACCTCATCTGTCCCATTAACTTAATATTGTTCATTTAGAGCAAAGAACCATAAGGTAAAGATCAAGCCAGCTTAATAGGCAAATACTCATTACACTATCTATGTACATGCATTATTGCAAAATTATTGGTGTGTACTGTGGTCTCCTTGATTCATTTTTATCGGTTCAAGACAGAAAGTTGGGAAGGTGGCCTTTAACTTATGTTCAGAACACTCCGAGGGCACGGAAGCTTATGATGCAGTTGACTACTTGCTTACAGATTTTTGTGGAATATGTCTTTATCATTAAACATGTTATTTCTCGGTTTTGTTTTCTATAAGATCTGGCAATGGTTCCAGGCATGCTTTGTCAGTGCTTCCATAAGGAAAGGATCCATTAGCCAAAACTGTGTTTGGAATAGGAGATAATGGGTATGCTTTATCCTTTACCTTCCTAGGAGAGTGCAGTGAATTGAAATTCACTCTACGACTGTCTTTCGGAAGGACTTTTCCAATTAATGGAATGTAGTTTATAACAATACGTTGGTTCCCCCAGGATTGATGGTTAACCTTTTTTTTTATTTTTTATTTTTTATTTTTTTTAATAGAAGCAGGAAACAACCAGGACAAGATGAGCTCATGAAGTGTAGAAGGCTATCTCTAGAGGGAAAGATTAGGAGAGACCAGTAGTCTTCTAAGGACCTACAATCTAATAGGTTATTATCATGCATTATTCCACATCGTTACTTTACTACTTAGCCATGTATCCAAGCAGGAAGGACAAGCTATTATTAGAAAAGCAAGCTAAATAGTTTGGAATGGATAACCTCATATCCCATGCATTCAACCTCCCATTAAGAGAAATGAACTTCCTGCTTAAGTGGAGGTCCTTAAGTACCACTGGTTACTTATCCCTTCTTGCTTAATTCCTTTATCTTAGCTTTAGGGTATTTCATAGATAAAGTGCTTTGGAAGTATTGTAGAAATAGAACTCTTTTTTCTTTCAAGTAAGTAAGGTTTACTGAATATTAACATTGGAGCATTAGTTTTGATAGCCAGGTGTGTCCCAGTTAGCTGAATTACTTTGGCCAATGCTCTTAATCCCGGTAGCCTCTTTTTCCCTATCTGTAAAGAAAAAAGTAAGAATTGAACTCCATCATCTTCAGGGTTCCTTTCAATTCTGAAATTCTGAGTCTGTATATTTGATAAAGTACCTTGCTGTGGTTATACATCTCTGCCTCAGCAGAGGAGAGCAATTTCTCAAAAAAAGGCAAGCTTGAGACCCTTGTGGAGTGGTCATCCAGTTTTCATCTTGCTCAAGATTAGATTCTGATTGAATGCTATTTTCAAGTCTCATCCAATGTCTGGAAATACTTGTTTCTTCTGTTATCAGACTACTCTGTAGAAGTCTTACCACTCAACTACCAGTACTACATTACAGTCCTATGCTGCGAGGTGCTTCTGAGACATGATTCGACGTTCTTGATTTGTATCTCTTCCTAAAAATAATTCTCCTAATTTCTCCACTGTTAATACCTTCACCATTATAAAAGCTTCTAGTTCATACAGATGCCATTATAGTGGAATATAATGACATGTAATGAAATCATTTGCCATGTCATCTGATACCTATCTAGTGAATGAAGTTTCATCGCCATATCTTGAAATCCATTAGGCTATAATGATGTCTTACTAAAAGAAAACAGGCATCCCAAAAGATCTCTTTAACCTGGATGTCTTGGGTTCAATCCTCAGTGAGTACAGAACATTAATAGCTAAGAGTTAAGTGTTCACCAGTGAACCTTGAAGAAAGAGTGAACCTATAGCACAATCCAGTGAAGAAGAGAATGATTTACTTTGGAATAAGAAAAGTAAAATAAGGTAAATGAAGCTAGCTGGAAGGAAGAGCTGTCAAGATTTTTGGATGAAGACAGTTGTGCGGGATAAGTAAATGTAGATTTAAAACAACAATTTCAGTATCAGGATAAAAAGGCCTCACTCTCTTTTTTCTACAAATGTAGGATCTGTTGAACTGACCTCTACTCTGGACCGCAGAAAGAAGCAAATTGTCTTGGGTCTGATCAAGGGGAGCTTTATTATTAAAAGTTGTGGAGAGACCTTAAAACAATGCTTTATCAGCTTTTTCACGGTCCTGTGGTACCCAATCCAAAAATTTTGTTTTATCAGACTGTGGTACTTACGACTTACTAGTATTTCTGTATTTCACTAATGACTGTGTATCTATCTGGTACAGACCCTGATGAATCAGCATTTCTATTCCCACTTTGAGAGTATCCCTATTTTGTGTGATGTCTTTAAAATACCATGTCAATTCTGATTCCCTTTTTTCACCATCTCTTTACTCATTTAATATTCCCATGTTCTCTCTCCTTTTCTTCTATCCCTGTGTTACTGGTTGAAGAAATTTTATGTGTTCCAGTTTCTTCGATTAAAGAAATTCCATACCCATGACTGAAAATATATTTCTTAAAAGAAAATATTCATATGTTGAAAACTTTGGAATCTACCAATAAAAAGAATAGTAATAACTGATATGTATTGGATTTTTACTATGCTCCATTTAGAGTGCTATATTCTTTACATAGATTATTTCATTTGTAGACTTTGGTTTCTTAGTGGCACCCGTATTGATCACAAATACTAATTTACTCAGTGTTAGAATCGGTAACCTTCCAGATCCTACTCATTTTAGGCAGAGGAACTCAGTAAGCACCTAGCTGAAACTGATAATGATCTTATAAGGCATTATGGTCAAGTAACTGTGTGATTAAAATGCACAGATTAATTTCAGACTTTCCACCCAACACATCCTACATTTACTTGTACAAATGTACAGTATTTGTATGGAAATACAAATTGGGGACAGAGTCTGTTTCCTGTTCTACCTTTCAGACAAATTCAGTCCCATAATTCCAGGCCTTTTTAGTTATTTGACTCATTACAGTTCCCATCTATTTTTAAGCTATGGAATTCCATTTCTCTGGTCTTCTGCCCTGTGTTAACCTTCCCATCTATTTCCTCGCCTCTCTTCTCTCCTGTTTACTTTCATTCCAGTCACAGAATCAGCCTTTCCGACCAGCTTTTTCAGCTGGCGCATGATTTTTATATTCTGAGTTCATTTTCTATACACTTCTTCACTATCTCAGCCCCGATTTCATTTTCTTTTGTTTTACATGGTAAAATATTAGCAAAGGCATTGATGTATATTTTTAATGACAGTGAACCTTTTAAGTTGTCATCCGTTTTTATGACGATGCATGTTAGAGACAGATTTCATATAGAGCCTGGTGAATTGAAATGAATTAATTCTTAGGAGGCTTCGCATCTTGTGGCTGAAGCACCGTGTTACAATAGAAGGGCAGACAAAGAGCACACTGGAAATCATCGGTAAAATTTGCAAAACTAGCAGAAAGTTCCAAGTTCACCAGAAGCAAGATCAGAGTAGAGACTATGGAAATAATAATGCATCACTGTGGCAAGGATCACATTGGGAGTGAGAAGGTCATAATCTTCACACCAGATACTAGGCTGAAACATGCTTCTCTCCAAAGCTCCTACTAGCTGTAGGAATATCAGTGGGTCCAGGAGCCCTGCGAGGCCCCAGACCACCTTGCTTGAGGGAGATCATTTTCCTTCTCCTGGGGCTTCTCACTGTGTGTGTGTGTGTGTGTGTGTGTGTGTGTGTGTGTGTATACACACACACACACAAGCATATGTGCTCTTCAGGTCACACTGAAAAGTTGTACTGCACACAAGGAGTCACAATCATTTACGGTAATAAAATTTGACTGAAATAATATATATGAAGCAATTGACTCTAATAATGTCTAAGATGTCTATACATATGCTTTATAAGTATCGTTTTCACAACTTCTAGAATTTTGTTCAACTTGAGTTGTTAAAATGTGTACTTACCTATTACTAGGTAATAGAATTTCTTAAAGTCACACAGAATTATAACTGTCACCCCATGATTAAGTAATGATGATAATCTGAAGTTGTCCATAACCTAAAGTATAATATCTGCATGGTTACACACATACCCGCGCGCACACACACACACACACACACACGCAGCATAGTTTTTAGAAATGCCTCGTTTCTTGCTGATTCAGTGGATCAAATCTACTAGACGAATTTGATGTAAACAAATTCCTTCAGCAATGACTCAGAAATTCGATCTAGTGTGGTTTTTAAGTGATCTTGTAACTAATTTCCATTCTATATATTTTTTATTTCTTTAGCGTTTTATAAAACAGGCGTGATGTTTACTTTAGATCCTTGTCTTTCCAGTGGAGTGAGTGGTGCGACTGTGACTCACTTTTAAAACTCTAGGGACACCAAGTGGCTCAGCAGTTGAGCATCTGCCTTTGGCTCGGGGCGTGACCCTGGAGTCCTGGGATCGAGTCCCACATTGGGCTTCCTGCATGGAGCCCGCTTCGCCGTCTGCCTATGCCTCTGCCTCTCTCTCTCTCTGTGACTCTCATGAATAAATAAAAAAAAATTTTTTTTAAAAAAATCAAAACTCTAGAGTAAAGCACATGTACAACAATTACATAGCTATGGCTATTATATAATTTGGAGAAAATTATGGTGTGGTTATTAAAAAAGTCTTCATATTAAAATTTGATATATTTACTAACATACATAAGTTTTTGGCCTATTTTTGAGCTTTTGTGTAGAAAGCCACTCAATTTAGGCAAGTCTAATGAAGTACATTATCTAATAGACAGACGCTGTAATGTCGCTGGCAATAGGTGACGTGTTACTATTAGTAGCATTCCTGCTGCTCTTAATTTGGTGACAGTTTGTCTTTAGGATAAACTTCTTCAGTAGTTGCTGAAATGTGTTAATTGATTTATTAATTGTTCCCATTTAACTTCTGTAAAGTCGTGGTTACGAATATTAGCCAAGTTGGATATCAAAACGTGATTCACTTGGTTCCTTCAACGTAAAGATGTAATGGAAACCCCAAAGCAATTCTCATTTCACATTGGCCCTTTTGCTTGGATGGATGTTGTATGGGGAAAAATCTCTCTCCTGCTGTATTAGTAATGGCATTCAAAGATTACAAAGCCTAGCAATCAGTAATTAGTCATCTGTAAGTGCCAAGTACTGTGCCAGGTGAACACTTTATGTGATCCTGCCACTTTGCTTAAAACCATCCAATGAAAATCATCTTTTACCCAGAGAATAAAACCCAAACTCTTAACACACTCTGCATGGCGTGCACAATCTCTAGTCTCATAGCCGCTCCATCCTTCTGGGTCCACAGTAGATAAAATGGCTGGCCCGCCATCACATTGCCTGTTGAGTTTACTGTGTGACATTATCTTGTTTATATATTCAGTGTTTTGTTTTTCCATATCTCTCCTCCCTCCATTTGCATTAGAGCAAAAAGTGCCATGAGAGCAAGAAACTTGACTATTGTCTTTCACTGTATTCCCAGTGTATGGAATAGTGTCTGGAGATAGCAGTTGCTCAATAAATATTAACTGAATGAATGACTGCCATTTCTCAAAACAACCTTGTAAGATAGATATGATTTTTTTATACACTTGAGAAATGTTTCCTAAATCGACTAAGCAAAATCACTCAGTCTCTGGAGTTTAGAATTCATTTGGCATGAATGAATGGTGTTCTTTCAACCATTCATTTTTGATCAGTGGATATTTACATAATTCATTGGCTAATCATTTCAAAAATAGTACAATCTGGGCATATTTACTATATCTCATGCAGTACACTTAGGAGACCTCATTCTTAAAAATAATTTTTTGATAAATTAAAAAAACAGTACTTAATTATCCTTTCTATATTTGAAAGCATAGACAAAAAATTAAGCCTGTTATTATTACTACTATTACTTTCTCATCTCTTTAAAACTCATTTTGAAATTTCATTTTATTTTTTAAATTTTTTTTAAGATTAATTTATTTTAGACAGCGATAGTGAGTGTGCTTGCACAAGCAGGAAGGGCAGAGGGAGAGAGAATCTCAAGTAGGCTCCACCCAGTACTGAGCATGGAGCCAGAGGCGGGCCTTGATCTCTTGACCCTGAGGTCAGGGGGAGTGGCAGGAAGAGGGAGAAGCAGGCTCCTCACTGAGCAAGGAGCCCGATGCTGGGCCAAGAGTCAGATACTTAACTGATTATGCCACGCAGGGACCCCAACTCACTTAAAATTAAAAACCAAAACAAAACAAAACAAAAAAACACCTTACTGAAATTATTATGAAAACAACACCACACTGGAATTTGATTTAGAAGTTTGGAAAGAGATCCGTTTGTAAAATGACAAAAACAAAGAAACCTGATTAAATATAAAATGTGTATCATTGCGTTTATTTCTGTCCTATCTTTGTTAAAATCAAGCTTAATACCATACCCAGAAATTTCCTTTGTGTTTTATTGCCAAAGTATTAAATATGATTTGTTACACTTTCTAAATTTTATCTCTGGTAAATCAAAACGTGTATCTTGTTTGGTAGGTTACCTGTTCCTATACATCACTGTGTGAAGCTACCTTTGTTTGTTTTCCTCGCAAGAATTAGAGCTGAAAGAAAAGAAATTTCCTTAAAACCGTTCCATCTGCTGTTATTTATTAGCACACTTCACTTTTTAATTTTGAGTGTCAATCTGTCAATCTTGCACACACATGCTAGTTATTTAAATTTAAAGGAAACTCAAAATTGAGATACAATGTTTTATAAATACTTCGAATAAAATGTGAAGTAGAAAGAATTTAGCATACACAGAAATGGAAGGAATGAGTAAGCATGAGTTACTGCTCATGCAGTAACTCTGTGGTCACAGATCAGCAGGTTCAACAGAGATAAAACATAATAAAAATAAAAAATTTAATAATTTTTAATAAAAATTAAAATTTTTACCTTCTTTCTACTTGGGGAAGGTAAAAGGGAGAGGATTTGTAAGAGGTCTCTGAAGTGTCCTTGGCAAAAATAAAGAGATACTCACAGGCTTTCTGTTGAATTTGGGGTGAAAATTAGCATCAGGTTTCTATTTAGAAGGTGGGAATGGGCAAGGTTCAGAAACCAAACAAGGTGATCCCTGGACATACATCAAAGACATTTCAGACTCTAAACATGGTCATGTCTTGAAAGCTCAAACTATGGACGACTTCTGTTTTTGAAAAGTAGAGAAGCTAGTTGTTTGGAGCCAGCATGAAACAAACCATTCAGTTAATAGCCTTTTCTGGATCTTTCAACCATGCAGATCATTCATAGGGAGTAGCAACAGCTTTCTTCTGTGAGCTGTGACCGGTAGCACTTAGTATGGCTGCAGGAAGGCAGATGACTAGTCAGTTTGATGAGTCCAGAAAAAAAACCACGTACTGCTTGAAGTGATAGTTGTTGTTGCCGTCATGATGCATTGGAGATTCAGTATGTTTGTGAATATGAAAGTACTGTGAAACATAGTTTTGGGTTTTTTTTTTTAATACTGAATTTAAATAATCATTTAAAATTTAGTAGTCTGAAATCCGCTTTTCACATTTTCATATTTAAGATGTGTATTTTGTCTGTGTTTTCAGATAATCACAAAGACTGTTCCGGTGTGTCCTTACACCTCACACGCCTGCCGTAAGTACTTCCAGTTACCATAGCTAAGTGACAACTTGAAGATCTTTGAGAACTTATAAGTGGGAAATCCACCCTATTTATTGTCTATTGCTGTGTAACAAATACCCTAAACTTAGTGGCTTAAAACAACAAATACTCTGAGCACAAGCATTAGCTAGAGGCTGTGGCTGGCGGTCTCACACAAAGGCTGCAATCAAAGGCTCAGCCAGGGTTGCAGCCGTCTCTCTGGGGGCTCCACTGGTGTGGAGCCACTTCCAGGATCATTCACACAGCTATTGACAAGGTTCAGTTGACTAGTTGGCCGTTGGCTGGAGGACTCCATCATTCTGTGCCCTGTCGACTCTCCAGGGCAGCGCACAATATGGCATCTGGTTCCCATCACAGCCAGCAAGAGGAAGCAAGAGAGGGCATGCAAGATGGAAACCGCAGCCTTGTTGTCGCCTGATGCCAGAAGTTTGTGGAAAATGTGGAAATCTGATAAAGAGTTGCCACAAATCTTCATACTCTGACTCCTATGGAAAAAAGTCAAATTGCTTTTGCCTTAATCTATGTGTTGGAAATAACCATCCCTAAGTCCAGGTACCATGCCCAAGAGAAGAGGAGTAGACAGGGGCACGGATGTCAGAGCTAGAGAATCACTGAGAGCTTTATTAGCCAGAATTCTGCAGAGAAACTGAACCAGTAGAATGAACACACACACACACACACACACACACACACACACACACGAACACACATACGTACAGAGAGAGAGTTACTTCAAGAAGTTGGCTTACACAGCTGTGGGGGCTGACAAGTCTTCGATCTGCAAGGCAGGCTGGAAATTGTGGCAGGAGTCCGTGTGGAGTCCTGAGTCCAACACAGTCTGCAGGCCTAATTCCCCCCTCTTCCTGGGACCTCAGCCTTCTCCCTTATGAGAGCCACCCACACGGTGAGTGGTAGTCCGCTTTACTCGAAGTCAGTAATTTAAATTTTGGTCAGATCTAAAAAATACCTTCACAGCAATATCTAGGCCAGTGTTTGACCAAACAGCTGGGCTCTATCACCTAAACACGCTGACATGTAGGATTAGCTATCACAGGAGCCATTCAGAGACTGCTGTCCACATGCACCATGCCATAAAAATGTCTTTTTTAGCTATTTTGCCCAAGAAAATGTTATTTTAAGGAAAAAAAATCTATTCTAGCTCTTTTTCCTTATTTTCATTTTCACATGAATCATAGTTTATAGACCAATGTATTGAAGTATATCTTATTTTTCTAAGGCTGTAGTTTTGATGTTCAAATGGTTGATATAAATGTTACTGTTTTGTGCAGACAGCCTTTAATTGCTGGCATGTACCTTATGATGTCTGTTGACACTGTTATTCCACCGGGAGAGAAAGGTAATTATCTTTTAATATTTAACCATTATCTCATTACTTAACCTATAGGAATGGATTTACAGTATATTTTTTATAAAATTTTGAAATGACCTCTATCCCTGAAAACCAAACCAATTCTTTATTATCCTTAGATTTTTAAATAGATTTTTCTATTATTCCAAGCCAGTAGTTTATTATCATCCATTCTTTTAATGGGATGCTAATAATTGAGGCCCATGGGTAGGTAGTAGTTTATGTAAATGAAAGAATAAAATCTTGAGTATTTTATAAACCAGTCACCCACCCTTTAGATGCGAAAGACAGACCTCGTAACATACTGCAGAGACTATCCGGTTCAAAAATCAAGAGATCAGAAAATCCAAGACCAACTCAGTCATGAACTTAGATAGACTGAGCTTGATTCCCTATTTGTAAAATGAAGATGATAATAGCTGATTCATCTAAACTTACAAAAAGCTATTGTAATAAGTATGATACTATTTACCAGTCTGTATGTTCAGCTGATGAAAACGCTGTGTTAAATATTACCCGTTTGTTTTTACTGGGAATCTTGTAAAGTTAGTGACAAGTAGGGTCTCATTGTTCCTGTTCACTTATCAAAGACATTATTTACTGAAGAGCTATATAGTGTTTTAGACTGAAAGGAAAGAGAAGTATATGCAGTGGTTCCTTCTCAACAGGAGTCGTCAATGGAGTTATCTGAGGTGTTTGCAAGCAATTGTTAAGCCTTTTCAACTGCATAAATTTCATGATAAAAGTAGTAAATTAGGCCTACATTTCCACTGACAAGAGTATCTTGTTTTGGCCCTAGTCATTTTGTTTATGAAAGAAATTAGATGGGAGGGCAGGAGGTTGTTAACTCATCTTCGTAAATTGGCTGGCAGGTAATAAGCGCTTAATGCCTGCTGAATACCTGAGTGCATGTTTACTTTATAGGGAAACCCCCATGCCTAGCATCTTGTGCATAAACTATTACATACTTTTAGGCAAGAATAATGTTATTTTCCAGTTGGATAGTAACCTTTTCTCCGTGTTTTATTTCTAACAGTGGTGAATTCCGACATTTCATGTCATTACAAGAAGTATCCAATGCATGTCTTTGCTTATAGAGTTCACACTCACCATTTAGGTAAGAACTTCAAACTACAGCTTAAATCATAAATATTTACCTTTGTGCTTGCTAATGCTATAAATGTAAAATGTGAATTATATTTGACCTTAAATCTGTTTCAATGGAAGATTTTGCATCATACCTTGAAATTCTGTATTTTTTTTTATCATATTGTTTTCATTAAAATACCTAGCACTTGGGGTTCTGACAATACTCAAATTTTATTTTGGAAAAAAAAAAGCAAATAATGCCTTTTATTTTTCTAATACTTTATGACATTATATGATTATAATTTATGTTCATTCCAGGTAAGGTAGTAAGTGGATACAGGGTAAGAAATGGACAGTGGGCATTAATTGGACGCCAGAGCCCCCAGCTGCCACAGGTCTGTAGAAACTGGTTTAATTTTGAGACAAAAAATATTAATCAGCAGATAGAAATCTTAGAAATTTTCATAGAATCCTTGTGAATCTCTCTAGAATCCTAGCATCTGTAAGTCTACCTCTGTCATCTAACTGTGTATAACCTCCTTTTTTTTTTTTTTTTACCGCTTTTAACTTGATGGTCTCTCTTAACATTCCTAAATATGGTGGTAAATTGTGTGTCTGTATATGTAGTGTCCTTATTTCTACCCAGAGAGGGCCAAGCCTCGCATTATTAAAGCATATGGTTCTGGGTTTTTGTTGGTGATTTTAATGAATCATTGTGTTTATCTTCTTGGCAGGCTTTCTACCCTGTGGAACACCCAGTCGATGTTAGTTTTGG
The DNA here is from genome assembly GCF_011100685.1 of Canis lupus familiaris. Classification (NCBI taxonomy): domain Eukaryota; kingdom Metazoa; phylum Chordata; class Mammalia; order Carnivora; family Canidae; genus Canis; species Canis lupus. The sequence goes on along the minus strand of NC_049224.1, from coordinate 8,211,695 downwards.
AGACATATTGGCAGCAAGGTGTGTGTTCACTGGTGAAGGAAGGACAGAAGCCACGCACATCGGGTATGGTTTTATAAATTCCACTATTGAAAAATATTTTATTGGGGCAAGGCATGATTAAAGGTGACAGTTATCTTTGTGAATGAATTGCACTTTTTTTTTCCATCATGAGCAATTATAATAAACTGTGTATCACATTTTCCCACTTTAGAACTGAATGATTGTTATTATTATAAACTCTGGAACATGTGTTTAATTTTTTTATGCTTCCTTTCCTCCTGTTTATTCAAAACCTTCCATATCACACTTGAATATATTGTAGATCCCACAAGAGTGTATATTACTTCCTCAGGCTCATTTAATAAAGAAAAATATAATTGATTATGAATTCTTTTTTCGAATGTCCTTTTGCCCTAGTTCAAATTTAGGCAGATATTTAATCCACATTTAGTGGTGTCCATTAATTACTCAGAACTGTGGTTTTTTTCTTTCTGCCTGTTAAAATGTCCATGTATTCATTGTTTTCCAGTTGTCTGGTCTACCAAGTGAGAATGATAATATTCAGCACTTTTCCAAAAGAGAACACTGGACATTAAGTAATTTTTAAAATACTGAGCCTCCTTTAAATAAGCTTATTTTATAACACTAAGTAAAATTTTCAAAGTACTCTGAACTCTCAGTAAAGATTTGCCTAAATTAAAAAGGTTTGCCTAATTCTGACATTATCTGAAAGATAAAGTCTCTTATCATGTGTTTTTATTTATTTATTTTTTTCTCAAAAGAGAACAAGAAGCCTTCTTTCCATGTTAAACTAGGTTATAAAATGTTTACTGATGCGACCTGGAAGCTGGAGTCCTAAACCATTTATCTTTGATCAAAGAGAAGTTACAGAAAGTTGGCATCTGAAAATAGGCATTAGATTATAAGGATGATTCTTAGGATGACAACACTAGCTGTTGGTTGTCAGGGGAAAGGGAAAAGATGCTGAAGCAAGTAAAAGAGAAAAAAAGGCATTTGAGACAGCAGAATAGGATTTTTTTTATGTCACTCTAAAGGGTTTTTATATTAATAAACATCAATTTTAAGTCTAAAGATAGAATAAACAAAAAATTATCAAGTTCTATTAAACAAGAAGCTTCTGAGAGTTTTGCCTTTGGATAAAGTTTGTCAGTGAGGGAAGAGACTTGAGGAAAACAATAAAATTATAGAGTTACATGAATGGTAACTGTAAGGAAAAGCTTGACGAGATAGGACAAGATAGACAAAATTAGATTTAAAGGAGTCAGACATTCACTTCTTAACATTTACTTAGTAGTATTATTATAATTATTATTATAATTTTAAACATTTTATTTTAAAGTGCTCTCTGCACCCAACATCAGGCTCACACTCACAACCCTGAGGTCGAGTGGCATGCTTCACTGATTGAGCCAGCAACATGCCCCCTTACCAGCCTTTAAATACATGAGTCACAGGGTATTGATTAGCTGTTTTCCATTCTATGTTAGTGTAGACCCTCCTAAACTTTTCTTAAGTGCATTGGTTATTTTTTATATATAAATTTATTTTTAATTGGTGTTCAATTTGCCAACATATAGAATAACCCCCAGTGCGCATCCCATCAAGTGCCCCCCCCCCCCAGTGCCCGTCACCCAGTCACCCCCACCCCCCCGCCCATCTCCCCTTCCACCCACCCCTAGTTCGTTTCCCAGAGTTAGGAGTCTCTCATGTTCTGTCTCCCTTTCTGATAAGTGCATTGGTTATTTTATTAATCTTTGAAATAGGTAAAGTAGGGGAAAAAATCCTACTATTAGTGTACAAGTTCAAGTGTGGAATAAGTTGAATTTTTTTTTGCTTAAAAGTCCCCTAACAATTTGGAAGGGCTTGTAACTCTGACTGAGTTGTATCCTTTGAGTATCCTCTGTGAAGCAGTATCAAACATAGAAATTAGTGACTTTTTAGAATGCTGTGATGAGAGGCCAAAATAATCTCTGGAAGCCTCTTTCAGTTTCAGGAGGTCCAGAATAATTCAGTCTTTTAAAAAATGTGCATTTTGCTTTAAAATAACCTTGAAACGACTGTACCAGTCCCTTTCTGTAAATCTCATGTGAGCTACAGGGAATGCCATTTTGAAATACGAATGAAACAGAAAGAAATCACGGGAAGTTCTTGAACGAGTCCATTTCTGAATATTTAATTTCTACCACAGTTGCATTTTTCCCCTCAGTGGAATGATCAACTAATAAGACAGGTTTGAGTAAAATTTAAATATGAATAAGAATTGTCACACTAAGGAACAGTATTCCTGTAGCACTTCAAGTGCCTTTTAGTTCTAGAAAGGTTATAGCATCAATGCATCTGTTTTATAAAATCAGAGGTACCACTTCCATGGGGAACTATAGAATTACAGTGCAGAAGGTAACCAGTAAAAAAAAGAAAACTAGCATTTTAGGAGTCTGTTAAATGATACTCTGCAGATCGCCTCTCCTTTTTCACCCCTCCTGCTTAACCCCCAAGCCGCATACAGGAACGTGTACCCCACCACCACCACCTTTTACCCCCACCCCCTTGGGCACAGGTTGGAGCTCTGAGCATGCAAACTGCCCAGTTTCAAAGCCCCTTGTGCACAGGGCCTGGGGGGCCAGGAGGGGCCCCTCCGGGCCCTAGAAGAACTGCCACCGTCAGCTTTCTTACTCAGCGGCCACCTGGAAACGAGGTTTTCCAGGAAACTTCTATCTGAGGCCTGCCAAGCAGATTTTCAGCCGAGTAATCCTTCTACTAGTCCGACCTTAACTCTGCATTGAGCTAAAAATCTTAGGCCTGGAGAAAAATCTTGCTTGATTGGGACAATCATAGTTAACTAAGAAAAAGCGCTTTTAAACACAGGGACTGGTTTTTTCATAGCAGGGCCGCATGGCAAAGCACAACCATCAAAGGATGGGTGGATTTAAGACCAGACATGGTAATAGAGTCACCTAACGGAAATATTGTTTATCTGGATATATTAACTTTCTTCTTAGGTAGTAAATGTATAATATGTTTTAGACAAAAGTTGCACTAGTGTTTGTACTGACAACGTAGTACTAATTAATCGGTGTGGAAGCAGTGTTTTGTGCCTGCCTGGCTGCAATATATGTTTAATATTCTGTATGGCACCTCTCAAAATTCATTCCAAACATTTAGTTAAGTTTAAACAAACAAACAAAAAAAGAATTTTATTAAGTCAGCCAATTAAGCTAATTAAGTCAGCTAATTTGCTAAAGCCTTAATTTAATTCAGTTGGTAGATAATATTTACCTATTTGGTCAGTTTTGTTAGTCATATTTTTACTTTTGGAAAAAGTAAAAGTACGGTTAGAGCATGTACATATGAGAATGTTTAATGAATATTCAGATACCAAACACACCACTGTAGTCAACATTTCAAAGTATATTATAAACAAAGATAAAGTTCTATGGCCAAAAAACCCCTCAGTGTATATATTAAAGCTCCAGGGGAAAAAAATGAAAAAAAAAAAAAAAAAAAAAAAGCACTAGGAAACCTTTTTTTTTTTTTTTTTTAATTCATGAGAGACACAGAGACAGACAGAGACACAGGCAGAGGGAGAAGCAGGCTCCATGCAGGGATCCCGACTTGGGACTGGATCCCAGGACCCCAGGATCATGACTTGAGCTGAAGGCAAACACTCAACCACTGAGCCACTCCGGGGCCCTGCACCATGAAACCTCTTAAGAAACAATTCAAAATTTTGAAAAATAAGTCCTTTAAAGTGTTCAAATTGCATTCCAAAATTAGTATCTCCTGTCACTGTGTTTTTTTTTTTTTTTTTTTTTTTTTAAGCCCAGCATCTGTCAGGTGCCAAGGGCCGATGGGTGAAGGGATCAACAGAGTGGAGACAGTATCTGTCTGAAACATAGTCATCATGTAACAAGATTTGGGTTTTTTAAATGGTACATTTAAAAATATTTGGTGCTCTTGTAAACCTCGGTTACATTTCTTTATAAAATGAAATAATACATTTTACTAAAACCCTCAGAGAACACGGATAGATGAGAAACAGGTAGACAGATAAACAGATATAAATAAATATTTTTCTGGCATGCCATAGACTGAGTTCATAAAGTCGACCTGACTCAGCAGTATGATATATTAGGGCGTAACAGGTTATGCCATAACAGGTTGTGAACATTTATTAAGATAATTTATTCCTTCTTCCTTCCTTCAACAAATATTTGTTGGGGGCTTACCTAGTTTCAGGCTCATCACAGCTTGTCACATTTAGAGCTAACTGATATAAAAAAAAGTAGTTATCAAAAAAAACAAAAAAAAAGTAGTTATCACATAAGCACTTTATTTTGCATGAAGATGGAAGAAATGCACCACTGTAATTTTGGACTATAAGTGATGCCAGCAGGCATCATTTAGGGAATCGCGCCGGCGGTAGGAAACGCCGAGAGGTCCATTCAGTGGGGCCAGGGCCCACGTGTGAATGCAGCCTCCCTCAATATTTTCTCCTATTAATAATCATTAGATTGACAGCGTTGAACTGCATGTGTTGACCTCCTGGAAAATAAAGGTGGATGTGTCAAAATTCTCCCTTAGGAATACAGAGAGCAGTTTGATTTAAAGTCAGCTTTTTTTTTTTTTTTTTTTTTTTGAGTGAAACATGGATGTGGAATAAAATCAGCAAACTGGCTCGCTGCTACGAAAGGAGGTTGGAGTCCTGACACATTTCGGATGTGATAGGAACTCAGCGTTAGCTTCACCACAAGTTCAGTTATAAATGGAAAGGCGTGAAGCCTGGCTCTTGTCTCTTCCTTCAGCTCTTCGGTGAATTTTTCTTTGTGATCAATTCTGAGATTATTTGATCAGCTCAATTTTGTATCATAGAATCAGTACCTTAAATAAACTGTACTGGGGAGCTGATCACTCTCTCTCACAGAGTCCCGTGTCTAGAGATGAACATGGGTGAGGATGTTCCCAAACAGGTAAAGTGGGGAAGGATCTGTGTACGGATTGGCTGCAAGTTTCCCTTATCACTCTATGAATTGACTGATTTTTTTTTTTTTTAACTTTCACTAATGGGAGAAGCTTGCATGATTATTTTGCTTTCCCTCTCTGCACGATGATCCCAGGTCTCTAAGCTAGAGCCACATCTTAAATTCCTTTTTCCTCATCTCAGTCGCTTGATCGACATGTTTTTTCTTCATTTTGAACAGGGGGAGGGTGGACCATGTGGTGAGGGCCTCTGGCCTGTGACTCCGGCACCAGCCATTTCTTTCATAACACACAGTTTTCTTTTTTTTTTTTTTTTTAAAGATTTTATTTATTTATTCATGAGAGACACACACAGAGAGAGAGAGAGAGGCAGAGACACAGGCAGAGGGAGAAGCAGGCTCCATGCAGGGAGCCCGACGTGGGACTCGATCCCAGGTCTCCAGGGTCAAGCCCTGGGCTGAAGGCAGGTGCTAAACCGCTGAGCCAGCCCCCCGGGGATCCCAAGCACACAGTTTTCTGACCCACTCCAGTGATGTTAAAATGCAGTTCCTAGGAGTGGTGTTTTGACACGTGAAGACGCGTGTAGTGAACAGGTGTTTGTTTGGGATTGCACCTCACTCTTTGCTCACACTTCACAGGAGAGGCAATTACCCTGACGGGGACCAGCTTCAGAGAACGAGAAGCCAAATGACTTTTAAAGCATGAGCAGAGCCCCCCAAGGCAGGGCTTCATTCCCGTGGTCTCTCAGGGGCTCTACATTTTCAGAGCTTACAGAAACCACATCCCTGTTTGGAAAATATGTTTTTTTTTTTTTCCTTCTCCTGCTGATGTCATTACTGTTGCTATGGAGAGGAAGTGAGTGCCACATGACATTGCTGGAAAAATCAACACTGACGTATTTTTGTACAGCAAACAGTCCCCTTCGTAGCTTGTTTTTTATTAGCAGAGGCTTGCTAAAAATTGTCAGAACCACCAGAAAGGAAAACACTCGTTTGCGCAAACTACCTCGGAAATGAAAGCCTTGTGAAGGTGTACCAAAGTAATCCCCTCTAAATGACAGTGAAGAGGATGCAGCACATGACAGAGCAAAGCGTGTGTTAAAAACTATAAGGCAAAACAACAACAACAAACCTATAAGGCATTACCTTGTATGATTTGGAACTTGTATCTTAGAAATGTCCATCCCACTGTCTTAAAATCTATTTTTAACAACTGACTGTCAGTTGTGCAGCCCTACCCCTACTGGGGCCCGAGCCTTTAGAGGAGATTAGGAGAGTCATTTTGTATTGTCCTTGAAGCTCTCTCTTCTTGCCTGCTGTAGAAGCCAGGGTGCCAGGTCTTCGTGTCCCAGTGCATCTGACCCTGAAGGTAGAGCCACTTACCAAAAACAAGATCCTAGAGTCTCAGGGTTTAAATGGAAAAAGCCATTTTTTTTACAGACTTGTAAATAATAGATGATGTCTCTGTTAAAGTGTTCTGAATGTTACCATAATCAAGTAAATAATTAAGATTTCTTTCTGTGAGGAAAGGACTTTGCCCAATCTGCGAGTTTTAGCAAATGGAAGAAGGCCCGAAGCATAAAAGCATTTAGAAGCGGAAAGAAAGTATCTCGCTGCCACTTAGGTGCCATTTCCATCTCTGGTGTTGGTGATGTCCACGGAGACATGGGTGCACATGGGTGCTGCATCATGAAGTGGAAATATGCCTTCGACAATGCGCTTTCGATGCTGAAAACTGTGGTCGGTCTTAATGAGAGCTATAAGATAAATGCACAGTATTTCTACCTCTGAACCTATTGCTGGCAGATTTACTGGATGTATTTTTCTTGCATGGAAAATGTGTTTTATGTGAGTGGCTGGTTGGTTATATGTCTTTTTTTTTTCCTTCTTTTTCTGCTTGCAGTGGCACATCTAGCGATGAAATGTGCAACCTATACATTATGTATTACATGGAAGCGAAGCATGCAGTTTCTTTCATGACCTGTACACAGAATGTCGCTCCTGATGTGTTCAGAACCATTCCTCCAGAGGCCAATATTCCAATTCCTGTGAAGCCCGACATGGTTATGATGCACGGGCATCACAAAGGTAAAAGTGGGATTCATTCAAAGTGAAATACAATTGCACATTTTACATTTTCTTGTGGGTCTCGCTTGACTGTGTGATCAATATTTAAAATCATCCTCCATCTGCCAAACAGTCACGTGTACACATAATCTGATTCCTGCTTTTTCCTTCTTTTATAACCTGTCTACCCTCCTGACACGCCCTCCTCAAAGCAGTTAAAGTGAAGAATCTCACCTGGCGATAAAACCAACTTGTGTGGGACCAGTTCGATAGATACAGCTCCTTCTTCATTTAATTCATGTTTTCTAGTTTCCCCCACTTGATTCCTTCCATAGCTGGTAATGACTTAACACAATTTATGAATTTTACCGTGTTCTAAAAAGTGCTTCAGTTTGCCATTGAAAATGGTTATCGTCTCCAGCCATACCCTGAATTATCTATTTTAATGGGCTCCTCAAGCAGAGGAGAGTTCTTGATTTATGAGGCATTACTAATCTTGGCCTTTTTGGTCTCATGCTCAGAATTGCTGATGAACTTACTCTTCATCTGCAAAATGATCATACTGATTGTCATTTCATTAGTTTGAAATTGCAAAACCCACGCCCTGTTTTATTGGACTGAAGTATGCTGAGACTTTACTGAGTTTTACAAATCCAGTCTTAAAATGCCAGAGCAGCTTCTTACGCCTTTCTGTTGGAAATTTTATGAAACAAGTTACATAGCAGTTAGGTCACTTACTAAGATCTTAATATATTTATAGAATGTGCCTTAAAGTGTTCTTAAAGTATCCTAAAAATGTCACTAAAACACACTATAAATGTATTTTTAGAAATACAAGCAGTTTTATTAATGCATTTAAAAAAATTCTGTATCATGTATATATATTACTGAGAGGTTAGGTGATCTAGTTCTTGAGTCAGAAGTCCGATAATTGGTGGTTATGCTGGAGTCTTTTTGTAAATTAGAACATTTGTGCCACACGAATTCTTACTACTGTTTTTATGAAACATGAGAGCCTAAAAATATTTTTATGTTGATGGTATATTTCCAGCCAACAATTTAACGTATATGACATATCCCACAAATTTATGCTCAACTTTCTTGATCCTTTACAGAAACAGAGAACAAAGAGAAGACTTCTTTACTACAGCAACCAAAAGGAGAAGAAGAAATGTTAGAACAGGGTATGTACGTATAGCTTTATAACTAGACCTGAAAACGTTTTCATGTTCTAATTAGGTAACCAAATTTTAAAGTTACCGAGACATTTTGGATCTTTATCAGCCTCCATCCCTGTGTATTGCTGTTTTTATATAATGCATACTTCATTAGAAAATGGTGGGTTGTTGTGCTTTAGCTTTGAAAGTAAAATTCCTTGATGTAATTTAGACCCATTAGGTTTTTCTGTCTTTGTTTTAGTTTTTTTAACATGGTGACTTTCAGGCATAGTGCAAATATAATCATTGGAAACAGTCGGTGGGCTGCTTTTGAAATCTAAAGGACTTTACCATTTAAAATCTTGTGTACTTTGGGTGGTGTGTTCATTGACTGTATTTGAAAGAAATTAAGACTTACCCTTCATCTTGCCTCTCTTGCGCCATGCTTCTCTGCCTTCAGTGAAGTAGAAGGGATTATCAACTTGGTCATTTGTAGTTTTGTATTAAGTTGCCATCTGATGAGTTAAGAAAGCACCATTCTTCCTCTGATCTGTTTCTTTGAAGTAGTAATACTTGATCCTTGTATGTCATGTACTGCATGTATTGGCACTGAAAAATTATTCTTCTCAATCTTGCTTTCTTCCCAGTTATCTCAAAGATGATACTTTGTGTTAGGGGTTGGAGTATGTTATCTTACCAAGTCATTTTTTGGCCTAGATAGGATATATTTTAAAACATTAGTTTAATGTTAATGCAAACACACTTCTTAGGACAACATGAACTATACAGGAAATAGATGGGATTTTTCTGTTGGCAACAGATAGAAATTTCTCCCCTGGGATATTGTAAACTATTCTTGGAATTCTTCAAAATGTATTCTATTAGGTCTAGGTCAAAGATAACACTCTTACATTAAGAGCATTGGCAAAATTAAAGAATCCAGACTTTTTAAAGGAAGACATGCTCTCTGAAAGGGGATTAGGGAAAACTATAATATAAAAAAAAATTAAATTATACAAAATTCCATAACATTTCATTCTAACAAAGTGGCCTCTGGGGAAAAAAAACCAACAACATTAACTCTGAGTTAATGTTTCTACTTTTCTGTTAAGTCAAAAAAAGGGAGATGATTTTATATTAAATCATTTATATACTAATGGTTCAATCTAAACTACTGAGTATGATTTAAAACAGCTAAATGAATCCATCTGTAAGGAAGTCAGTAATGATAGACTACATATAGCAGTATTAACAGTGTTTGCTATACCTGTACTGAAATTTGATCGGACTTAAAATAAATTATTTTGATATTGAATGCACTGTTTGAGATATATGTCTTTCACATAATTTGAGTCGTCTTAGTATTTTATTTTGAAATAAATACATAGTTAATATTAATAATATTAATAAATACTTAGTATTTTGAAATACTAACATGTGATAAAGGGTAGAATGAGACCACCATTTAGTAGATGCATCTTATAAAATGGTAAGCTCCCCTGGACACTGAGGCTGAACTGTTTTCATTTTCAAGTTATTTGAGTTGATCAAGGGAGACATCAAAGCTTCTGAAACATTAGAAACCCAGAGGTTTCATTAGCGGAAGAACCTTAATTATTAGGTTTAATCTGTTCTTCCCAAATAAGATTTAGGAGGTGTCACACATACCTAAAAAAACAAATCCTTTTAAACACTTTAACATTTTGCCAATTCATTCACCCTTTCATGTTTGATAGTATCTGTACATATATATATGTATGTATATATATATATAGAAATATATATATTTTTTATATATAGAAAAAATATGTAAGAAGTTTAAATATACCCAGAGCCTTCCTGCTTCCAGAGAAGAATTCTGTGGACACAGGAGAAATTATTTTCTCAGAGTTACTGTTTTATTCTACTTGTGAATAAATATGCTGTAAAGTGATTTAACTTGGGAGAAAAAAAGCATTCTGACTACCTTTACATACTGCAGAAAATAGGCTAAAATTTAATCCTGCAGAATAACATTCATATGTTGAAATTAGCGGGCCCATCAAAATGTCACCTGCTAGGTTATGTAAAGACAGATAACAACCAAAATCCATTTCACTGTCCAGTGTAGCCCACATATTACTCTGCTGGTCTTTGGGGACCACCAGCCTAGACTTTTAGAGAAGAGAGAAATATAACAAATGCATATTTCTATACATAGTCTATTTGATTCGCCAATGAGATCGATCTATCTCCTTGCAGTACACAGAGCACATCTACTCATTACTGAGAGAGTATCCCATCCTTCTCAGAGATATTTGTTTGCACAAAATATGTATTTGTATTAATTCCCTGGGTAGATAAATTGACCAGGTTGCTAAGAAGAGGGCTCTAATTATTCAAATAAATCATGCCACATCTGCTGATTTTTAAGGAAGCCCCCCAACTCAACCTTTTGCCTTATTTTGGTATTCTGGCCAAAACAACTTATGTTCAGGTACTCCTCCAGCTTGTATTGATTCTTTTAATATTTTAAATCCCCAATAAATAAAAGCTGTGAATCATTTTGGTTGTGCTAGCCACAGGTTAACAGACCGTAACTATGTTGGTCACACAGAGGACTTCAAACCCCCCCTGGAAATAGAACAGTTGTGGAGCAGGAATGAAAAGACCCCAAACGTCAGAGGACATGTACTCAAAGGCAAGTTCTGTACCCATCAGTGGCTAAATAATAGAGAAGAGTTCTTCCTGGATAACACAAACTATTATTTTTACTTCCTATCTTAATATGTTGGAAAACATATAGGAAGATAATGGTCAAGATATGTAATAAATTCTCTTTTGGAATGAAGGGATGACTTTTATTAAGGTAGTAAAAAAGACAGAAAGAGATTAATGCGATCTAGGCTGAAAAAAAGAAATGTAGCTGTGTCGCTTTTTTTTTTTTTTAAGATATTATTTATTTATTTGACAGGGAGAGAAAGCGAGAACACACAGGCACGGGGAGGGGCAGGCAAAGGGAGAGGGAGAAGCAGGCTCCCCAGGAGCAGGGAGCCTGATGTGGAACTCGCTCCCAGGACCCTGGGATCATGACCTGAGCTTCATGAAGGCCGATGCTTAACTGACTGAGCCTCCCAGGAGTCCTCCATCACGTTATTTATCTACTACTCTGTTTCTCCAGGAGGAATAGAAGTTTGGGTTTTTTAAAATTCTAATCACAGAAATAGCTAGCTATTAATTGTCAGAATATTAATCTTGATGGGAAATTTTGCTAAAAGAGACAGTTGAGTTATATGAATCTATGGAGTGTTGCCCAGCCTGTGCTTTAAACACGCTTACCTTCAGTATTCTTGTCTATATTTGCTTCCTGAAGAACAAAATTTGGTGAACGGCAACTGTATCTTAGAGCTATCTCAAAAGGTGTAATTGTGAAGATAAGAGAAGAGCCGCATTATACGACAGCTTTACCTATCATGCAACAATGGGACACATTTTAATGAGGCTTTAATTAAGTCTGTGGAGGTTTTTAAAACATAATGCTTATTTGACTGACGTGTGGAATAATATTCATTTAAAAAGATACGGAATTTACAGAAAAATACAAAGACGCAAATAAAAAAATCATCCATAATCCCCAGGAATATGGATATAGATGTACATCTCAGTGTGAAATGTATATTATATGCACATTATTATAATAACATATAGATCGTGTATGCACAGTTTTGTATCTTTTTTTTTTCGACACCATATATTGAATATTGCATCCAACTGGAAAGTTATTGGCAAGTGTGATTTGTTTTGCCTGCATAATATGTGCGTGTGCCCTGCCTGTACTGCTTTGAGACTAGCTTGTGCATCTGTAGGTGAGCTAACCTGTGATCGAGTTGATTGTGTTCGCCTCCAGGCAGAAAAACACTACTAGGTAGTCACAGTGGACTGAAGCATTACTATCCTTTGAAAAAATTTTTAAGTGAAGAATGACCTATGTCTGTCATGAATGCAATAAGCTAAACAGTATGACTCAATTCGACATTGATTCTAAGTGGAGGAAACAATCCCCGAAGACTACAGAATGAGAAGGGTGGCATTAAGGTTTTTCCAGAGCAGACACACAAACCTATCCTTTACCTATGTCTTATGATTGGCACTTTGGGAAAAGTAAAGCGTGTTTTGTTAAGTTCTCTTTATTTCTTATGTGTTACAATTTCTTATATATACTGCTGGCACAACCTGAGCTTTCTGTCAACATTCTTCGAGTATAAGGATTAGGGGCTGAAACCAAGAGGTTTACCAGCTTCGAGCAAGAATCTATACAAAGACACTTAGGAGTCCTGATTTTAAGTGTTTCCTTTATAATTCAAAGGGGCAGTGTTGAAATTTATGCTAGTTGTATTGGGAAGATTTGATGTCTTTAAAAAAAAAAAAAAACTCATGGAAGAATTGGAAGCCAAAATCTACAATACTAGTTGTCTTTGTTATTTTACATTATGCTCTAGACAGCGTTTCTTTTGCTGCAGAAAGGGCCTTTTACATGTTTTATTCAGTTTGCTCCCAACTCTTCTCATTTTAGTCTTCGTGCCCCCATCTAATCAATCTTTCTACTCAAAGGTCAGTGTGAGCGACTATATTCCCAAGGCAGGGAGAATATGACAAAAATACAATTTGTAGAGGGAAAACACTCCATGACCCCAGATAGTTAAAGGTCTTCAGACACCTTCTGTGAAACAGAATAATTTCACAGTAGTTTTATGCTAACAAAAATGAATTACCATTGGCATGTTTTATCAAATAAGCAGAATCAAGGGAACAGGGTTGCAAGTTAAAAAGACAATAATCTACTGTAAAAACTTGTTAAAGTGACAGCTGGTAAACCATTTATGAAGGGATTAAAGCAAAGGCCGGGCTTAATAACTAAAATTTCTGTTTCTTTGCTTTGTTGAAAATAGAATACTCCTTTCATTCTCTTGTAAAGTACAGATGATTTTAGTAGCATCCTCTTGGCTGGTTCCAAGCACCCACAACGCCACTTTGCTGTTTGAAAGAGGATACAGTTATTTTTTGTATTCCCATTCGCTAAAAATTTATCAGTTTGTTATGATTTATGAGCAGCTCACAAGTCTTTATATATTGAACTCATCTATCAAACACAATTCTAAACACCTCCCGAGGCTCTGGGAGGAGGAGTCGGTGCTGTTTTGAATTGGTTTCCTAATAGCAAAATAGGCAGATGAGAATGATCATTTATCACACAGTTGTGCTTGCTGATACACATCTGTGTGCGTGGTAGTTGCAAAAGCCATCATCTGCTAACTTCTCTGTCTTATGTTTGTCTCATTTCTATAAGAAAAGGAGAGGGAAGCCCGTTTTGATTGTTCAGTTCCCTAAAAGGAAAAATAATAATAAAGTTTTGACTTCATTTGCGATCCTTGAGCTGGTCACCACGATCGTGTTTTATTTCACGAAGACTAGTAGGATCAATGTTAGTGATAAGTAAACCAAATCAACTAACCAGAAGGGAAAAATCAAGCATGACTCAGTTCTAAACCAAAATGTTAAAATCTGAAAAGAAAAGCTTTTATTTTTCCATTCCTCATATCTCTTTCATTAATCAGGTATGTTCCATGTTGCCGTCTCATTAGCTTGGCTGCTTGGCACCTCCTATTTACTTTCCATGTACCATAGAAATCACAGAGCAATAGTGGAAGCTGTTTGCTGTAGGTAATAAAGAGCTAGTGATATGTGTGGCAAGTGGGACTTCATATTCTGAAGATTTACCAAAATGTTCCTGATCATTTTTTTTAAATGCCTCAACAAATAAGTAGAGAACCTTATTTTTTTTAATTCAATAATCTTAAGGCATTTGAATTAAAAAAAGAAAACTCATGGGGTAATTTTTCAATGTGTGTTTCTATTTCAGTTTATCTCCTGATAAAGTAAAACCAGAGAAATTTTCATGTTGATGGCAGGGAATAGTAAATGGTCCCTACAAAAAAGAAAAAAGTCCATTGAGTCGGGAAGTAGTTAATGCAAGAACGCAATTTAACAAAGTGGGAGTCTAACTGGTAGTGTTTTAGATTTCCTCATACTATGCTGTGTTCTTTTCCCTGGCATATTAGCTGCTACTGCAGTTATGTTTTCCAAATCCAGACGCTCTCAGCCAAATAACTTTAAAGAACTAGAACATTTCTGCATTTTATAAGAATCAAAAGTTTGGGTGAGAAAAAGAAATGAACTCACTGCAGCCTAAAATCATCAAAGAGATGTTTTTGTTTCTACTGATGGCAGAAGCGAAGGATGACATTTTTAACGAATTATTATTCCTTGCAGATTAATTTACTGAGTATCTGCTGTGATAGGAATAGTACTAATCACTGAGAATACAACAGTAAGAAATGAGGATTTTTATATTTTTTCATATAAAATAGCATTTATCCCTTTCCACCTGTCCCTTCCCAGATAATTTAAATGTACAAAAGTTTTTTGAGAAAATCTTATAGAATCTGATGATATGAAGAAGACAGGCCCGGAAAAGACAAAAAGAAACTTGCTCTGTTAAAAAGGTCACGCAGGAACTGGGCTCAAAGGACAGTTAATTTACATAGAAAAAAATTAAATATAATAAGATTGACAGGTCCAAGGTAAATTCACAGGAAAGAGTTTATTGACCATTATAGAAAAAAGAGGGGCAGGGAAGCCTGGATCCAGTATAGTGGTCAGTGAGGAGGGTGGGCCTCTCATTCAGGTTGCTCCTTCACATCCCAGCTCGGCTTCCTACCGCATGTGCAGGTTAGTCCTTTACCATTAATTTCCCCATCTAAAATGAGGACGATGAGTGTTTTGTAGATAATAAATGTGTTGAATTGTATAAAGCAACTCAGCAAGGTAACTGAGTGATGCTAAGCTCACAAGAGATGTTAACTATTAACTATTATCATCATGTGTGGTTTATAAACTACTTGTTTATCTGTTATCTCTGTCAGCAATAGGTAGGGTAACTGTATCTCCCAGTTTTTCCAAGATTGTCCCACTTTATGCCTAGTATAAATATTTACAACACTCTTCCTTCTCAAATATGTCCCAGTATGGGAAATAAATTACATGGTCATCTTAGCAGTGGGAACCAGAATAAAATTAGAGAATGTCACTATGAAATACAAATGTTGACAGAGCTGGGGAAAAGGTGGGGTATAACCAGGGAGTGTCCAGGGGACATGGGCTACGATCAGTCACAAGTCAGTTCCACAGAAGTAGAGCAGCTTTAATATTATTAGAGGCAGATTTGGACGTTGAAAGCAGGGATGAAAATCTTCTGAGGAAGGAGGGGAAGAGTCTTCCAGCATGCGATCAGATGATAAGAATCCCACATGAGTCCTGGTGGTAGGGAGGGGGAAGGTGATGTTGACACGTCAGCATTGATGAATCAGTTGACTTTGTGACTCACTGGTGGGAGAGGGACAAGTCCCGTTTTCTGGATTGATTAACCCAAAACACATTTCATCATCAAGAGAGATACTATAAAAAAGATGAAGTATGGGGAGGAGATGAAGAGCTCAGTTTTAGGCATGTCGAGTTCAAAATTCTGATGAAACAGACATCCAAGTCTGTTTGGATGTTTTGAGAGAGTGGTTTTATACATCAGTTTGGTCCCAGGAGAACTCCAGATATGAGGGCCATTTGTCTGGAGGCAGCAGCTTAAGCCTCATGAATGGCTGATATTTATAGGAAGAGGCCTTCACCGGGGGAAAGAAAGGATGCCAGGGATAGATCTCAGAAAACACCAGCATTTTTATATGTTGGAGAAGAGTAAGAGAAAGCAAAGATGACGGGTGGAGAAGGTCTGGAAAGAAGAATGCCATAAGGGCAAGAGTTTCTGAAGGGACCAGTGGGCAAAGATGAAGGGTCTATTGCCTTTGGCAACTAGGAGCTCTTGAGCAACTGGTGAAGAAGCCATAAAGGAGTGAAGGAAGAGGTGGAAGCAGATGCCTTTGGCTTAGACAAGAAAGGATATGAGGAAGGATGACGTCTCCTTGCACTGTCCAGTATGGTAGACACTAGCCACGAGTGGCTATTTGAATTTGGGTATAAATTAATTAAAAGCAAGTAAGAGTAAACATTAGATCCCTCAGTCACACTAGCCACATCACAAGTTCTCCGCAGCCCCCTGTGTCTGGTGGCTTTCGTGTTGGGCAGCTGTTACCTTAGAGAGCACCGTTGGACGGTGCTGGAACTTGGTGAAGGAGAAGGGGAGGCAGTAAAGTTGGAAAGACGAACTGCGTCAAGGAAGGTCTCTCTTTCCTCCACGACCACCCAAGAGAAATGCAGAGTGGGTGTGCTTGTAACCGGAGCCAAGTCTTGGGCAAAGAAGCTGTGTTAGAAAAGAAAAGAAAACAGGAGAGGTTCCAGGGGGTACTGGGAGGGCTGGCATCCAGAACACTGGAGTAGGGATAGTGCTTTCTCCAAAAATGGACTGAGACAGAGAGAGAGAGAGAGACAGAGAGAGACAGAGGGAGAGAGAGACAGAGAGAGAGTGCAAGCACCACTTCCTTTGGCAAAGCTAGGAAGCAAGTCACTACTGCAGCCATAGTGACGTGGTGAGAAAATATAGGGCTGTGAAGTTAAAGGGACTTTTTTTTACCCTCATTATGAAAATCCCAACACTTGAATACGAAATAAGAATTGAATTTTTTAGTTTGAGGTAAACAACAGATCGAAACAGACACACGTGCATGTGGCAACCAGAGTTTAGGTCTGTTTTGCTGGCAGTTACAATAGCTACGGTTCAGTGACACCTGCTTTACCGTGTGCACTGGACGGGGCCTTTCACAGTCACTTTTGAAACCCACAAAACAACTCTTAGAGGTTGTAGTCGTTACCTTTACAATGTTAAGCAACTTGCTTAGAGACACAGAAGAGCCACTAAGTACCAGGGTGGGATTCAAACATGGGTATGAAACATGCACCAGACCTTGGGCGGTCACCACCCCAGGAAGGACCTGAGTGCTGCAGGGCCACGGAGCTGAGACCCCTGCTTGGATGGTCAAGGAGGGCTTCTGGGACGTAAGTGACACTTCAGTATCTGAAAACTTGGGAGCCGGGTGGTTACTGGGGAGAGCGTGTCCCAGGAAGAAGAAACCTCTTAGATTGACATTGAAGGAAGGGAAAGCCATATGGCGCTACCATAAAACTGAAAAGGAAGGGAATATCGAGAACTAAAACTGGGGTAGAGACCATACGATGTCCTGTTTATTTTCTCCTCCATCCCCTGCACTCAAGGTTAGATCTATGTGGCTCAGAAAAATACGTAACATTTCAAGATTCCATATAATCCAGTCCCCAGAAGAGAAAGGAAAACTCTTTGGTTTGTGCCTGAGAACGTGAGAGATAGCCATCTAGTGGTCTCCCCTCTCTCTCTCTCTCTCTCTCTCTCTCTCTCTCTCTCTATCTCTCTCTCTATCTCTATAAATGAGCTGCAGCTCTGAAGCTTTGTTTTCCTAAGGCCAATGCAACCTTTGTGCAGCCAAGCCCATGACTTTGCTGAATTGTTGTTTTCCTAACCCAATGATGATTGAAAATGACCATTTCAAAGGAACCAGAGCATCATGCGTTTGATGCTTCATCACAGCTTTTAGATTTTTACTGACCCCCCTGAATAAACTACGCATAGTGGCAAGTCTGCGTTCCTCCACCAACATTATTAGCCTAATGACATGGATTCAGGATTTAAGATGCTGATTTTTGTTCCCGAAATAATCTTGCATTTCATTTTCTGTGTGGATGTTTCATTGTCTAACAGCACGGTAAGCTATTTATATTTGGGGGGGGCGGGGAGTGCAGGAGGATTCAGCGGTAATGGATTCGTTTCCGTGCAGCAAAATGCCACCGTGGCCTAACAGGTTTGGTTGAGGTGTAATTTGCTTTGTTCGTTTTACTGAGATTGGCCCTATTACTTGGCAATTATTTTCTGATTGAAGATTTCACCTGGGAGAAGCTGCTTTCGTGGGCAAGAATGGAAAACCTACTTTGAGTCATTAAACCAAGACTGTTTGTAAACATGACAGGATCTCTTAGCATCATTTTGGAAAGACTTCATGTCCCCTTGCACCAATTTTTAAATAATATATTCTTTAGAGGAATGTGTCGTCGTTAAGCCAGTTATCATTTTCATTTCCTACTGGTCATAAAAAAGATTTTACAAATGTTAACCGATCATGCTGTAGATGTAATTAAAGTTAAGCAATAGGACTCCGCAGTCCTAACTGATTTCATTAGCAGCACTTAGAGTGAGGAAAAAGAAGAAATGAGTGTTTGTTACCTCTGGGTTTGGCTTAGAAAAGCAGATTTATGTTTCTGTTGAGAATGTAAACATGTTTCCCATTCACATAGCTGATGTACATGGATTTAAAGCCATAGATGTAAATGATGAGGGTTAAAGTGCTTCATGAACCTTCCGTAGTCCTATGGAAGTCATAATGCTTTATAAATAATTTGCTTTCATGGAATTAAATTATCAAATCCAAGTTTCCTTTTTAGTAAAAAAAAAAAAAAAATAGACATGAAATGTATCTTAGTGATGCATCATTCCAATGATCGTTTATTAAAATCTTCTCTTTTGTTTGCAAGTGATTTAATTTATTCTTTTCTCGCAAAATTCTTTTCCTGGAATTTGTTTATTTCTTGTTTAAAATGAACAACTGGAGCTACTTTACAGTAGCACTGCTGACAAAATAATAATAATAATAATAATAATTAATAATAATAATAAAACTTTGGTTTTCCACTTGCCAAGAAGATGCGCATACCTGTTAGGTATCTTGTGTTTTATGCATATGCTGAAAAATACACGTTTAATTTCTCGTACGTTGTACTCTAATAGGCTTCTGGAGACAACTCCAAAGCGTTTTCCTCAAAGATGGCTGTTTTCTGATGTAGCTGTTAATAATATTTTTAGAAATCGAACTTCCAAATCAATCCAGCTCTACCGTGAAAACCATTTATTGAAACATGCCGCGCAATCACATGTGCATTGTCTTGTGTCCACTAATATGCAAATAGAGGTTATCTCGTGTTGTTGGCTCCTGAGATAAAGAAATAGGTGGTTTATGAAATGAAATGTGAAGCCTGTCCTTTTTTTCCTTGTTCTGGGAAATCCTCTTTTTTTCCCCTCACGCTTGAACATCTGAGAGCAACCTTCTCTCCCACTCACGACGACGAACCAGGAGATGGTATTAGTAAGGCACAAAATGTTGTAAAGTTTGCAATCTTATCAACCCTCCACCCCTTATCTCTTCTCTTTTTTTCCACAGGTGATTTCTATTCACTGCTTTCCAAGCTGCTAGGAGAGAGGGAAGATGTGGTTCATGTGCATAAGTATAATCCTACAGAAAAGGCAGAGTCAGAGTCAGACCTGGTAGCTGAGATTGCAAATGTAGTCCAGAAGAAGGATGTTGGTCCTCCTGATGCCAGAGGGAGTGCAGAGCGTGAGGACAGGGGCAATGCCGTTCTTGTTCGAGACAGAATTCACAAATTCCACAGGCTAGAGTCTACTCTGAGGCCAGCAGAGAGCAGAGTTCTGTCATTACAGCAGCCCCTGCCTGCTGAAGGCACCTGGGAACCAGACCGCTCAGGAGGTGCGTGTAGGGCTTCTTTTAAAGAACAAACTATAACACGCTGCAATCCACATTAGCAGAATCTGAAGGGAATAAAAATGAATGGGTGAAAAAATAACCATCAAAAGAACTTAGCAGGAAAAAAAAAAAAAAAAACAACCAAAAATGAAAAACCACATTACTCAGACCTGGGTTATGAGATATCACTTTGGTTTGAGCTTTTCTTTCTGTCTTGGTCCGAGGCTACATAAATTCAGTTTCCGTTCAGTCGATGAGCCGGAATTACCGGGACCAAGAAGATCTAGATCATGTTGGGGAGGGGGCGGCACATGAAACTCAGGGCAGCAAATTCTTACCAAATCGGTGTTCTCTGTTCTGCTCTGTGGAAAGAAATGGGAAGTTCAACACCCGATACGTACAGTCTCAGTATATGAAATGCCTTTATGCAACCTTCTTTTTTAAGGGAGTTAAATTCCCATGAAAGGAATCTTATCCTTCCAACATTCTCTTCCAGTTGACTTGTAAAAAATAAAAAAAATAAAAAAAAATAATAATAATAACCATTTTTGTGACTGTAGTTTCTTAAGTTCCATCATCAATTACACTCTTAATTGGAAAATTGAGTAGTTATTTCTGGGGGGACCTCCAGCAAGTCAGAAACTCTTGAGATTTATCTTTATTTCTAACCAGGATTGGCTTCCATATTTAGAGGACAATACTTATTCCCTTCAGGTTTCTGTACCAGCAAGCTATGGATGCCTCATCTTTGTCTTTAATTGTGCTGTGGCCTCTGTCCCATCGATTGTGTTTCATGTTCCTTGCTAATGTGGAAAGCCAGATGATACAGCATGTGGAGATAATCTCCAAAAAAGTAACGGATATGGGTGCATGGCAGCTGTCCACGCGTGGGCTGGAATGGCTCAGGCTGCCAGCTTGGTGTTTTCAAAATACAGCTTTGCAGGAAGCCATAAATTATTCAACACCCAGCTGATTTTTATTTATAATTGAAAAAAAATTAGCATGAGGTGCCTTTTTTGGCTCACACAGAAGTTTCAAGCACCGTCCGTTGGGACTGATCTAGTAGTTTCCATGGGATGTTAACTGGGACCTGGATTTTTACATCTTGATATTTAAATAGGATCAGCCCTGCTCTAACTCCTGATGTTATCGGATGAAACTGTGTTTCTCAAGAGGGGTCCCCTGGACTGCAGTGCATCAGAATCACCTAAGGTGGGGCTTAGGAAAAATCGCGACTCCTTAATCCCACCAAAGAACAACCGAATTGACATTGCCGAGTGTGGTGCCTAGAAAATCTGCAGGTCATCGTGGCCCTGTCCACTTCATAGATAGGCTCAAGTGTCTTTCTGAACCTCTGCATTCGGGACCGTCAGTGGGAACCCACACAGAATGAACATATACGAGGCACAAGGGCCTCCCTGGTGAGGACACAGCTCTATTCAAGTGTGAAATGTTGGCGCTGCATCATGCTTTATTCCGTGACTTCTCTTTGTTACTCCTGAATTTGAAATGATGTAGTGGTTATTTATGGGTATCGTAAGTGCCCGTGTAAAAATCATAGTTTAACTTAAGGCACGGTGTTCCTAAAACTTATTTAGCTTTTTAATGAAAGAAATATTTCAAATACCCCAAGTGCATTTTCTTGCTGGATCGTACACTTTCCGTGGTGGTCAGAATGGCAGTGTCCAGGGAGAAAATGTTTCCGCAGGATCTTGGTCAGGAAATTTCCTTTCATTTTAAATATGTGGGTAAAGGTCACTGAATGAAATAAAACAATGAGTCATAGAAACATACAGCACAAATCCTAATTATAGAAAGGAAATGTGCATGTATTTCCTTTCTGAGATGATTTATTTTAGTGTTGCTTCACTACTCTGATTCAAGACCTTTTTAAACATTAAATGCAGACTCGCGAGACTCATTTTTAGATAAGCTGTTTCTGAAAGCCTTTCCTTTTTTTTTTTTTTTTTCAACTTTCATTGTTCATCATGACACAATGTAATAGCTAACCTTAACTGGAAATATTTCATTTCTTTCTGTAAGCCAGAGAAAGACCTGTCCTCAGGAAGCTTCCATCAGCAAAAAAAGAAAGTAGGGAGTTAGTAGGATACAATACCCCAGTGAAACAGTAGGCTAATTCATGTATATTTCCCAGGGGATGAATAAGGGGAATAAATTTGATGGATAACCTTCCACTGTTTTTCTCATTCCCTTTCTTTATACTTCAGACAAAACTGAAAATGGTACCCTCATGGTCCGGAGGAATGAACTGTCTCCCTAAATGCCTAATGTGCTGTAAGGAATTACATTAGCTTCAAAGAAGAAGGTGGCTTTTCATCTGAGATTATTACTAAAACAAAAATGTAAGGCTGTCATGCTGCTTAATATCATAGCTCATACTCATTTCATGTCTCTTTGAGACCTATTTTAATTTTCAAACAAAGAAATGGAAGCCTAGAGAAGTTAACCCGTTTCCATGAGGTCACAGAGTCTGAATTTAAAACTTGGACACTATGACTGAACTTAAAAGTAGAATGTGCACCTTCTAGTTCTTTACACTTCGTTATGGTCGTGCACGAAATACTGGGCTAACTGGCTTGCCCAGTTAGGATATACCTCCCTGGAGCTCTGGACCATCACTGCTTAGAAGCTGGAAACTTCTCCTTGGGACCATGTTCTGATGTCCATGGTTGATAGCACTAGCACAACCCGGTACAGAGGCATTTTATGCTGCAGCTCTTTAGATCTCATTGACTGGGCCATATTTTGGAACTGTCACACAGTAATGGGTCCTAATCAGCCGAGTTGAGGGGTCAAGGGTGACATACTGATCAGCTCAAAAATCTGGATGTGACTGTGTGGGGTAGGCCCAGGACTGCCTGAGGGTTTCAAAAGCTGTACCATTTTGTGCGCTTCTAGATGGGTCTGAATTCCACGTGGTCCCACAACCAGGCAACTGCCCCTTTAAAATTGAGTTCCCACCGCATAGTGGGTTGAGGATCAGTGGACACAAGCTGCGTGAATGATGTCTTCCAACTTTGCTGTGAAGTCTTTAGCATTCCCAAGAACAAGATGGTTAAGTAGTGTGTTTTTAGTGTGTCTGTAAAAGTGCAAAGATCCGCAAATAGCACCGACCTTCGTGACCTTTGGCGGGTCTGTTCTGAAAACTCTTCTCCCAGTAGTCCTGAAACAGCACTAGAAGCACAGAAATGTCCTGGAGAGGTGCAGCTAGACTAGTCCAGAGGTTTCCAACTATTGCTGGAAAGGGCATGCCTCAAAGGGGAAGCAGTGGTTGCGGTCTCCATGCCCCACACATGCACGCACACAACACACACATGTGCATGCACTGCATGCACACAATACAGCTTGCCCCAGAACGATTGATTCTGCATTTGGCTGAAATAAAATTTGAAAACCATTCCATGGAGGTAATATGATGTGGAACGCTTCAGGCCCTGGAGACCAGCTTCCTGGCTTTGAATCCTAGCTACACCCATAACTATGCGATCCCTGGGAAGGTTTACAAAAGAAATTCTCTGGGCTTTAGTTTTCTCATCTATAAAAATAAAGATCGTAACAGTACATTTCTCATAGGGTTGAAAATGAGGGTCGAATAATATTTCCATGTATCCGATAATACATGGAAAGTTTTTTGAACAGTTTCGGGCGCACAGAAAATACTTAATAAATGTTGTAGTACATTAACAATAATTATGATTCTAATTGCCACCATTAATGTCATACTGTATTAAGATTTCAAAATTTTAAACACCGAAGTAATAGAACTAAATATTAATTAACTTAAGCAGCATCCATGAGAGAATTTTCTTGGAATGTGTAGGAAAGCTGTAAAATTTGGCGCTCCCAATTTGATAAAATCAGAAAATGACTTGGCGTGGTGTTCCATCACAATGGGAGTTTGTGGCTCTTCAAATCTCCCGATCACTTACATCCATCTGCCTTGATGTTTGCCTGTGATGTATGATGGGCCGTGTGAAAATCTTCAGCTAGGTAGACTGAGGAGCGGATACACTCCTTTTTACACTTAACAGTCATTTGGGTTCTACCATTAGTTTGGTATCTGCGTGAAACAATATTCGTAGGATAGGTGTAAAATCTTAGTTTCTATTCTTCTGGAAACCAGACTCATTGAGAAATCAATTTAAAACTACAGATTGAAAAAAATAAAAAATAAAAAAATAAAACTATGGATTGCTATTCTCAGTGGCAGATACGATTGGACTACTGTTTGCTATCAGGAAGCCTGATTCAGGATGCAATTGCATACCTCTGGGCATCCAAAAATAATATCTACATTTGTGTGACGCTTCTTTATCAGTTAAAAGAACTCATAAGCTCTCTCAATATTCTTACAAATATTTGGATTTTACTTAAATTCTATGGACAACTCACAGAGTCCACACTTCAAACGTATTTCAGTCATGTGCTTACCTCTAGTTTCACATCTTGTAGGATTTCCCGGGTAAAATAAAGCATTCAGTTGGCTGGATTTTCTCTCTGGAGGGAAGGAGAATTATAAGAACAGAGACATAGCCCTGTGAGCCAGGCTAGGTGTTTGAGGTGCATTAACTTATTTAATTCTCGTAACAACCCTATTTATAAACCCATTTTATCGGGGAATACACTGAAGTGTAGAAAGGTTAAGTCACATGCCTCAAGTGCCATAGCTCAAGGAACCAGGATTCAAAGCCAGTCAGACTTGCTCCAAATCTGGGTTTTTTTTTTTTTAATTTTTATTTATTTATGATAGTCACAGAGAGAGAGAGAGAGAGAGGCAGAGACACAGGCAGAGGGAGAAGCAGGCTCCATGCACCGGGAGCCCGATGTGGGATTCGATCCCGGGTCTCCAGGATCGCGCCCTGGGCCAAAGGCAGGCGCCAAACCGCTGCGCCACCCAGGGATCCCCCAAATCTGGGTTTTTAATCACTTCGTTATTTTGCCTCTCACCATGACATAAAATAGTAGATAAATAAGTAGATAGGAAGAGAGGGAGCGAAGGAGGGAGGAAAGAAGGCAGGCAGACCAGAGGGAAGCCTGATGATTGGTTTTGGTCCAATTGTCCCATCATCATGTCTCATCTCATTGTAGTAACTCCAGGTGTAGATTACTTTTGATCGTACTTTCTCAGTCAATATCCAAACATTTTGATCAAGTGGACGATCTCGTTTGCAGTTAAATCTTAAAAAGAAATTCTTGCTAGTGCTGTTGAGCCCTCGTGACGTCTCACTTCTCTCCCTCACTTCATCTCCATTCAATGAAACATTATAATTTAATTCTTGTTTTCTTTCTGACTTGAGTATAAATATTTCTCCTGTAGTTTCAGTTAATTATAGTTACTGCTGGCACTTCTGGTGAATAGCAATCCCTGACCAAAATAAGGCATCTTTTCTCACTAGAAGAGAATTTCCCTGTTTCTGTTGAAGCTGTCTAGTGATTTCATCAAGGGTCTTTTACTTAAGGTTAAGTGTGAAGAGCCCCTGTTCCACTGAAGTGAAGTCACAGCTCTGGGTCGGAAATTACATTTTTTTTTTCTCAGCTTTATTTAATTCTGTTAGTTCTTCTGTAACACAGATGAATGAATGCCCTTTTAAATGCCTTTTAATAATTTCATATGAAAGCAGCATTGATCACTAACATTAATCTCCCTCATAGAGAGGTGTAATTCATTAATTCTTAGTGATTTATTGATACCATTTTAATAGTAATGTTGAATTTTTTTCTGAAAGTAGTAACTTTTTCCCTAAATATACAGCAGAATATGACTGCACATTTACCTTTATATAATGCATGTAAGAATTCTTCTGAAATAATCCAGTTATTTGACATCTGAATTTAGAGCAACTGACACTTAGATGTGGGAATGATTTGCCCAAGGTCATGTCTAAGAAATTTGTATTAATTTTCAAATTAAAACCGTAAGGCTCTCCAACATTAGTCATATCCTGAATCACTTCATAAATGAAGAAGGCTAAGAGAGATCTGAACTCTAATTTTTAACTCTGCCATGATTGAAAATGTTAAGTTTAAGTGAGAACCCAAATACGGTTTATCGTGTAATTTCTCTAATAAGGATTTGAAATATTTCTTAATTGGGGATTAGAAAATAGTCATCCTCGATATTGATGGTTGAAGTCTGGCCCAAGCCTCCAGTTCCTTTCCTGTGAAATGAGCCAGGATGAGCCAGCACGTCACTGGCACTCTGTGATTCTCCTGTAACGACAGGCCGGGCAAGGAAGTACCTCAGTATTAATTCCATATACACGTACCACCGGCCCTAAGTGACTGCCCTGATTCTCAATCACTCAGTCTTAACAGGCACAGCCTTTAAAACCCTAATGACGAAAAAGATGGTGACGCTGGAAGTAAAAACACCAATTAACCAAGCTAATGTTCCCAGAAGAGAACATGAACTCAGTTTTCCTTTAACTCCTGTAGAATCTCTAGTTAACACAGAGACCTAGACCCTGAGGAGTTTGAGGTCTTGGGCAGGTAATCTTCATAATTGTGCAGCAGTATTTTAAAATCACACTTAAAATAATATGTATTATCTAAATAACATATAAATAGAGTCTCTCCAAAAATTTTGCCATGCACGGAGTAGTTCTCTTTTGCATCGACTCAGTGCTAGAAGAACCAGGTTGCTCGCAGCGTTAGCTTTTTTATATATTTCCTTACCTACTACCTTTACTGTTTTGAAAATTCACCAAAAGTATACGTTTTAATAAGTATGTTCCAGATATTTACACTGCTTTTTCCTTTTTGAAAAGTTCCAACCTAAAGGGATTCTCATATGTAATAAGATAGACTGTTCCCAATGCATCCACTCAGTGCTTTTTGCAGACTTCTGAGTGCTTCCCAGTCTAAGGTCAGTGATAATTGGGATCATTCCTAGCCAGATTAAAGTTTCTTACACAGTATTTCCAATATTTTATGAAACTCACATTTGTCCCCAGTGTAGTTATTTTGGACACTGCGCATATATATTTTTTTAATCAGAATTAGTATCTCTGAACTATCATCAGCCCCTAGCATCCAGTTCCTGCTGGTCAACCACTGAATAGAAATGTTCTAAGAAACATGTTTGTTTCTTTTCTTTTTTCTTTTTTTTTCTTTCTTTCTTTCTTTTTTTTTTTTTTAAGGATTTTATTTATTTATTTGAGAGAGAGTATGAGAGAGCACGAGTAAGGAGAAGGAGGAGAAGCAGGCTTCTTGCTGAGCAGGGAGCCCGATGCAGGGCTCAACCCCAGGACACTGGGATCATGACCTGAGCCGCAGCCTAAGTGACTGAGCCACCAGGCCCTCCTGTTTATTTTCTTTAATGAAAATAATTAACCAATTACCATTTTTATTGAGCCTCTTATCAGTGTCTTCAGCACAGTGGTGAGGGTAAAAAGAGGTAGTGCAAGTGAATGACAAGATCATAAGGGTGTTTGAGTGCTAGTTGACAACTTAACTAGAGACCGGTTAGTGCATGGATTAGGCCACTACAGGGACCCCAGGCCCTGTGCAACACTTGGTGAAAATAGTAAATATGACACGATCCTGGCCCTTTTAAGAAATTCCATCTGGTGGCAGTGGTGCTGGGCTCTGAGAATCAGATGAAAGCCATTAAGTGTCTCTGTTGTCATGAGGTTCGAGGTTCCCTTGAAGCCCATCCAGACTCTTCAGGAGCTGATGACTGCTGCCAGGAACCTGACCACCAGGTGGGCGAGCTGTAACAGGCGTGAATGAGCGACCTGTCACCTGAGATTCAAGCAACTTTAAAATAATTTCAGACCTTTTCTTTGGACAGTGACTTAGCTACTGGTTGACCTCTCTAGACTTCTCTGGTTGGCATGCTTGTACCACTATTTCCAGAGTTCTCTTTTGAAAACACAGTTTTAATCCTTGTCGCCCGTGCTTAAGAACTTTCTGTGGCTCCCGGCCGCCAGTAGCAGCAGTTTGCATCCTTTTTTTCCCCTTTATGACAAGTGTGATAGATGATGAGTGCTATTCATCTGGGCAGCCCCATTCACGTCCACTGCTTGTGCCCAGAACTGCTTGCAAGTGTAAGCGTGCCCGCTGTAACCCTGTCGCCCTTCTCTTCCACTCAAGAAGGCGTCTCAAAACACGTGAGTGAGAATGACATTCTCGTGGGCTCTCATGTATTTCAAACGTAAATTATTCTCAAACTCTGTGCTCTCCTGCTACTAATACTGTACTTGCAGCGGGCCTCAAGATGAATCCTCGTAGAGATCAAGACCCCACAGCTCAGACTCACAGTCATTCGTTGTTAGAGCCATACTCCTTCCGTGGTTTAAGGTACATTTTCCAGTCTAAACTAGATCTCCTGCCTGCTGCCCCCCGAGCCCTGCCTGGCCATACACAGGTGACTCTGCAGATTTCCTAAAGGCCTTGAAACTTTTCCTGCAGTCATAAATGTCCCCAGTTTGGACCTTTCTGACCAAAATATTCTCTACCCGCTTCTGTACCCGGTGAGCCCTGACCCCCCTGTGAGTGCAAACAGGGGATCTCCCAGGTCTGGCCTTGACCCTACCCTCTCCCACCCAAGCCCCAGCGAGGGTTACAGACCCTTTCCTGTCTTCCAGCACGACACTGTGTCCTAGGTATTTGGTTTCTGGTTTGTTTTGTTTTGTTTTTGTTTTTTTCTCATTTTATTCTACATGTCCTCCAAGGTCAAAAACCATCATTTTATTTCCTTGAGTTCCCAGAGTCGAGCATAATGCCTTAACGTAGACCGTACACTTAGGGAATGCTTGTTGAGGATGCTTCTAGCAAAAGTGGTAGCCAGAACTGATCCAGGCATTCGGGTGTGCTGTCTCATTAATTTTTATTGAAGAAAAAAAAATTACACGTGCAAAGGTAAAGAGACTTCGAGGGAAGCGGTACTATTTCCCTAAGTACAGTTGAGGAAATTGCTTCTAAGTGTTTATTCTCATAGCAGCATCCTCTCCGGCTTTCAGAAGCTGACGACACAGGCCCTGCCGTCTGCAGTGCCTGCCTCTGGGGATGCCACGGCCTGTTGCCACGTCCTCCGGAAGATGGGAAGGAGGAACGGGGCTCCAGGAGCTTCCTTTCTACCTCTCGGGGTCCCTGCCGAAGCTTTCGACTCTGCTACAGTAGATCTCACAGTATCTTCAAAATTTTGCATCCTCCATTAGTACAGCTAACCCGCAGAGCGCGCCTCTTTATTCACCAGCACGTTTATAGAGGGAGATCGCACACCTGCACCCAGATGGTCTCTAAGCCTGGGTGTCTCCTGGCCAGAAATGAGAGGAGCTTGCAAATCATCCAGCCACGGACTTTGTGTTCCCCTGGCCTTCTGCTAGGCAACGGTGAAGTAAAGCGAGGAAAGAGTGTCTTCCCATTCCACTCCCGTTTGGAGAAACGCGGTGGGTCTCCTTTACAGGTTCCTGGGGCAGGAGATGATCCGCAGTGGCGTATTGTAGGGCCTGGAGTACGTTAGACATGCATACAGGGTCCTGCCCGTGTTGCTCTTTATTCACCTACTGTAAAGGCTTTGTATTCAAAGGAGGCCGTCCATGCTCCCGTATTTCCCCAAAATAGGGATTTCACAGAAGAATCTTGTCAAGAAGAAAGGAGTCTCAGGTTGGTCTGTTAACAAGAAACCAACTGAGGGGAAGCTGTGTGTGCAGGCATGTTTGATCCACAGGACCAGCGGACATGCAGTCCCCACACGGGTTCGCAGGCACTAACTTTGGCTCCTGGTTCGGGAAGCTGCCCAGCATGTGCATGTGGTGTATCTATGCAGAGCACGGCTTGGTTTTTGTTTTCCTCGCATCTAGTGACGTAACTGCATGAGTTTCTTCCAACCCCCGGTGAATCTTCATGAGCTTATTATACTAGCTTTCCTTTTTACACCAAATGTGTGGGTTTTTCTTTTAGATTTCCATGTCGAAGAAGCACTGGATTGGCCTGGAGTATACCTGCTGCCAGGCCAGGTTTCTGGGGTGGCTCTGGACGCTAAGAACAACCTGGTGATCTTCCACAGAGGCGATCATGTCTGGGATGGAAAGTAAGTAATATTTTTTTCCTTCAAGGAGTGGGACCTGACAATAAATACAGCATGCATCACTCTTTGTGGAGCTAAGCATAATCCTAAGGGAGCTAACCCGGGTTCTTTTTGAGCTTCGTTTTTGTGAGCAGACCACATTTACTCTTTGAGTGCCTGACTGTGCTAAGTAGAGAAAGGAGGTCCTGTGCATTTAAAAACAAATGAAAATAGTTTCGCCAACTAGTTTGTGGAAAGAAGGCAATAACAAACCGTCTGTGATCCTGCCTGCTGCTTATTTTACTCCCTCCTCCTTGGAGCCACCTTCAGATTCGTAGGGAGAAGGGAAGGTAAGTCAGTACACTGCTGAGGCATTATAAGACGTCAGAGAAAATGCATCATGAGAAACGATCCGCCAAGAAAAGTTGTCAGTTGACTGCAATACAGCACTGTGCTATTTCTGGGTATGTGCGACGTCAAGAAGCATTCTAGGACGATTGGACTCTCCTTCTCCATCAGACCCCGCTCCGTGGCAGTGGTGACACTTGGCCCTCTGAAGATGATGCTTGAACCAGTTTGGCCACCACGTGTGTAGAGAGAGAGTAGCTTGGCCTTCACATTTTCAGAGATTCGTTTTATTACTCAAATTTTCTCTTTTTAAGAGCACCCAAGACTGAAGGACTAATTTCCCTGCTTTTCCTTCTGGGTGTCTCTTTCCGAGCTTTTATTTTACCTTCCGCTATCTCCTTGGAAGGATTTTTGGGAAAAATGTCCATCTATCTAGCCTTTATTTTCTTCTGTGGGCCTGCCACTCTTCTAAATGTTTACGTAAACCACCTCACGCAGCCCGGCACTGTTGCTGTCCCTATCATGCACATTTTCCAGATGAAGAGATCAAGAGAAGGGAAGTGTTTCTTGCCCCACATCTCAGAGTTAGCTAGTGGCAAGGCCATGCTTTGGCCCCTTCCTGTCTGACTCCAGGGTGGGCCCCGGTACCCACTGTGTGATACTGCCTTTTATGGGATTCTGAGTACATTCACATGATTATTTTGTTAAAAGCTTGCTCCCCAATTTAGCAGGTTGTGTTAAGTCTCCCGAATAGTGAATATCCATTTATTTATTTGTTTGTATCACAAATTTACATATGAAGGTAAAATCTCAAAATACCAATTAATTGCAACGAATCTTCTCCTTTCAAGCGTATGGCCTGTAGGGTCTCACTCATAAAACGGAGGACCTCCAGAGAGTTCAGTTTTTTTTTTTTTTTTCCTTCCATTTTCAGAGATACTGATTAAACTTCTGCTAATGCTAAACCTGCTCTGCCTCTGTACACGGATGGAGCTTTCTTTGTGCAGGTGGAGATGGAATGCAGTCAGCATCTCACAACAGATTGCTAGCTTTGGTATTGTTTAATTGTCCTTTCCCATTGTCACACTGGAAAATGGAATCTGAGAAAGAAATCACTTCAGGGTTCAAAGCAATCGAACTCAATATTCCTATTCATACATCTTTGTTACATCTTCTTAGTCATTATTGAACATCTAATGGTATTTTAACAAGTGCTTTTTAAAAGCAAACTGTTTCTATTCATTGTAGCATATTCTTCGTTTTAATGAATATTGCTACATTTTCTGCATGGGTTTCTAGCCACATTTTACCAGAGGAGAAAATTACAGCGTCATTTTCTCCCATTGATACTGTTTCAGCTGGCTAAAGCTGAATTGGATAAAGTCCAATTCTCCATTTTCATGTGATACTCCCTCCAAGCCAACAGCAGAGGCTGGAACAATCTAATAGGAGAAGAGATCGGGACAGGCCAGCTCGGGGTGGATGATGATGACCTTGGGGTAGGAAGTGAGAGCCACAGATAGACCATTTTCTGTGACTTCCATGTTAGTCCTCGCCAAAGAGCTGCTTTTTCCTGGCATCTGGCTTTCATCTAGAGAACCAATATCATGGGCAAATAGATTCCGGTTTCATTTGCCAAAGCCCTGGTGTGTTTATCCCAATAATAAATAATAAATGGCACCAACAAAAAGGTGTTTGTTAAAAATACAAGACTTCTTCAGAGCAGATGCACTGCTTTAACTCATTAACATCTCTGTTTCTTCTTTCTCAGTTCGTATCTTTCACATGTAAGAATTTTGTTACCTCTCTTTCCTTGCATCTCCTATATTGCCCGTTGGCCTCCAGCAGCCTTTTTAAGCCATGGTTGCCGGGAAGTTCCTCTTCCAGAACTCACTTCTCTGCTTTTTAACCACTGTCTGCTTTATTATTCTATGAGGAGAATTAGAAGTGGATGACTCTGTTACATTTTAGAAAAATAGATTTGGATTTGTGGGTTCTGCTCTTTGAACTGACACGCGTGGCCGTCCTGCATACATAAGGCCCATTATATAAAACAGACAAAATACATAGTTTTTGTTCTCCCTCACTAAATATCCAAGGATTGTAAAAAAAGAAAAAGTGCCTGCCTGAAGAATTTACAATGTGCTGGTAAGAGACAGTGGACGTTAACAATTGGGTGGAAATTGCGTTCTTGTTGCTACCACTGTTTGAAGAGAGTAGTGAGAAATCCTGTATTAATCTCCCTTAGAACTTTTCCCATCCTGATGCATCGCATGTTCACAAAATTCTAGAAGGCCAGAGCTTGCTCTAAATCAAATCTAAGCACTCTGTATCCCCTGGTTTTTAGTATGAGATCATTCTTTAACTATCACGTAGCGCTTGGCATTAATAATCCCTAATTAATACTTAGTATCCTGCGCTCTTTGCTATCATCGTAGCAACTGTATTTTTAAGTACTGTCTTTCCCTATTGCTGCCTGTTTTCCGTGATCACCCCCATACTCTTCTGTTTGACCACACTAATTAAGCATGGCAACCAAACTGAAACAATAATAATAAAAATAATTTAACCTCCTGAAAGGTGATTGTCATTCCCTTTCTTTATTTGATTTCCATTCTCTTTCCGGTCTGTCCCTTGCTTTAATGTGGCTTCTGTAAGAAGCTGCTTCTCGCTGAAATAAGAAATGCCTATTAGCAGCAGGGCGTAATGAAACTTTTAAGAGCCTCTGGTCTGTCCTGGTGTTAGGGCAGCATCACAGCTAGAGCACTTTCAAGTTTAAATGCCTCCCAGCAGGAGTGGGGTAGCTCCTGCCTCAGTACCAGCTGTTCCTGGGTCTCTGTCTTAAAATCATGACTACTGTCAAGTCTTGCTTTTTGGCCTTTCTTTTATTTCTCTCAGCTATGGTTGTCGTTCCACTATGCAGGACTCACATCGCAAACCCACTTAAGTAAACCATGGGTTTTACTCTTAATTTTTAGGTGTTAAGAGTTGTTTCCTTTATGTCATTTTTTTTTTCTCGTGGAGTTGGACCCATCCAAAAGGGTCCCAAAGATATTGGAAGCTGTACCACTTGGAACTCCCCGACACAAACTAGCTTAGGAAAAATGGAAATGTATTTTGTAAAGTAATTGTACTTATTATTGTAATTGTAATTTGTATAAGTGAAAACTTCAAGGGTGTGGTAGTCCAAAGGACATCACCAAGATCCATTTTTTAACACATTTTTCTCCTTCCTGGGAGAAATGCTTCCTTCCTGGGCCCTGATTTGATCCCTCTCTCTGCTTTCAGCTTCAGAATCACATTATCAGACTAGTCTCACGGAAGAGGAGACTTGTGTCCCTGACAGGTCAACAGAAAACCCTTCCATTGAATCTTCTAGCATATTTTTGGTCTGCCTTAGGTCAACACATCCTCCATCTCCAAATGGGTCATTGTGGCATAAGAATGATATCCACTCTTTGGGTTTAGCCTAAAGTTTTTTATTCTGTGCCTGGAATGTGAGCATAGGGTTGACATCATTGGAAGCAAACGGGCTGAGAGTGAGGCTCAGAATGTTGGGTTGACCACGCAAACATTGAGGTTTCATTAGCACCACGTGAGGGAGTAGCCACCGGACACCCAGAAAGCATCTGTGTACCAGAGAGCTCCTCTGCCATTTCCCGCACAGCCATCCAATGCTTGAGCTCTCAGTGCTGGGAAAATCCACGTATTACAAGACATTCCAACTGTGGGGCTCACCTGGGTGTTACAAAGTTCTACACTATGTTAGGCTCAAATCTGAGCCTTCTAACTCCACCGTCGTGACACTAATGCAGGATGAACTTACTCCCATTTATCCGCGGCAGTTACTTACATATCTGAAGGAAGTCTTATCTTCTCCAGCCTAAGTATCCTCAGGTCCTCAACCAATCTTTGTGCTGACATGATACCATCATCTGAAGGCTCTCTAATTGATCATCCTTTGAAGTGTTTGGTTGAGAAGTAGCCACAGTACGTCACGTATTACCTGATCCACAATGCAATTACTGTCCTTACTGTGTATTTTAGATATCGATGAGTGTAAAAGGATTGTATTCACTTTCATTCAACTCTCATTACCATGTGTTGAATCCACTAAATTCTTCCAGTATATTGCATAAAATTGTGCTCAAGTTTTTTGCTGGAAATTTAAACTCACGTAGTGTTTTTTAAATACTGAATTTAAGACTTTATTGCAGTCACATTTCACCTCATTAGATTTAACAGTTTACAGATATTATTTTATTCTTAATTACCCTGAGAATGAGCGGTCCCCTTCAGCCTTGTATCAGGTCTTGTTTGAGGAGCATGCCTTTGAAATCTTCATAAACATTGTTTATAAGACTTGAGTAGTTGAAAGGTTGACTTAGCGAGTTTTGTTCTTGGAGGTGTGGTCTTCTGGGAATCTGTCCCCATTTGCCCCCCAGACAGCTTACAAAACATCCCTTCACCAGTGGTTTATGGGATCTTGCTGAGATCTCTTGTCTCAGAGATCTGTCTGCATCGTAACTTTCAGAAAAATCAGCTCAAGATTTGCCCCACTTTAAAATAATGCCTCAATTATAAAGTATTTTTCTTAACTTTGATATTTTTACCTCAATTCACAGGAATTTTTTGTATTGTATAACAGGTCTACTTAGGCAACTAAAGTTTTCTGGAATCTCAGTTATCTGCTTGAGGTTCTGCTTTTACATCCGCAAATTCTTTCATACTTTAAGAATTGAGTGAGCCTGGAAAACAGAACTCAAAGTGACTGAACGGTACCTTGGTACCTTCATAGCTGACAGAAAATTATCAGGAGTTCTATAGAAAGACTGTTTCCATATTCTAGCTTTCTCACTCACGTTGCCATATGCCTCTTATTACTCAATCCATTTTCTTCCAGGCTTTTGTCACTTTCTCTAGTTCTTCGTTATGTGACTGTTCTTTCATCTCTTCTGCATGCACACATTAAATTTGATAACTGGCAGGGAGATTTCCCATTCTAGTGACATCGATCCTAGGAAGAGAAAACCATTTTTTTTTTAAAGACAGGAGACCTGGGCTTGAATCTTGGTTACCATCTCCTAGTTCTGAGATGTGCATGGAGATGTTTGCACTCCCTTACCAGCAGCTCCCTACTTCAAAAAATGAGGTCTTTAATAAGTGCCTCATTCTGTTGAGTAACAAAAAGCACTTTGTCAAGCACCCGGTCCTCAGTGGCTTTACTGACCCAGCAAAGCCCAGTGCCATAATACCTAGTTCTGTGTTCTTTTCATCCCTATTTGTTTTGTCTCCAGTGCTGGGTCCATTGGGCGCTGAAGTCATACTGGTTTCTTTGCTGTTTACCTCTTTTCCTCATGACAGGGATTTTTTGCAATGTGTACATTTCCAGAACTAAGTGTTCTTAACCTAGTATTTAAGAATATTGCAGTTAAAGTCTCTGGCCTTTATATAGTATATCTTTGCTTTCCTAACATTGAGGGAACCTTTCCACTTATTTCCTCACTTGAAAACTTATGATTCTAACAAACCATTAGAGAGGGTGGGTGGTGGGGGAATGGGTGAAATAGGTGAAGGGGCTTACAAGTGTACTTACCTTGATGAGCACTGAGTAATGTACAGAAGGGTTGAATCACTATATTGTACACCTGCAATGAATATAGCGCTGCATGGTAATTACCCTGGAATTAAAATTAAAAAATAAAGAAAAAGCAAAAGAAAACCTATGGTTCTTTTATACAATATATATAATTACGACACTGTATTATTCTCTCCTCCTCGGTTGCTGTTACTTATTTGGCATTCCCATAATTTTGATTGATGGCACAAAAGTTTATTTTCTCCTTACTCTCATTTCTTTCTGTGTGTGAATATAGCAAAGCATTTCTTCTCAGCCTTATCTAAACTGTTTGATTAGCTGCTAATGTGCAAAATCATTAAGGGGGGATTCAAACTGCTAAAATAAGGAACCGATGAATTCCAGCCTATAGGCCGCAGTTCAGACTCTTAGGCTGAGTGCTTTTTCAGAGAGGCAAACAAAAATCAGCAGGGCTGCGGGCACTGTGTGAAATTTGCAGGGTACTATTATATTCTGTAAAAAAGTTAAATGTAGTTGAAATAAAGACCTCTCAGCAGCATGTAACGTGGGGGTAGCTGCTTTAGAACATGAAATAAACAGCATACCATAGCAACGGTATATCCAGCTCTGTAATCTGACATCCATTTATGAACTGTTCAAGGGGTATCTTTCTTTGAATTATAGAACTTTATAAACTACTTTGAGTTGCACGAAGCTCCAACTATCCCAAAGGAAAAGATTAAGACTGGTCAGCCGGTCAATTGAATGGCTGTGTCCTGATGTGGGAGCCAGGTACTGAAGTATGGTATGCTCCAGTTTTATCAGGCTATACAGTAGGTACTATTGCCACGCTACAACACCACTATTATTAGCTATCAGTAGTGGGTCAGAACACTATCAGTATATCAAGTGTACAGCCCTTGGGAAGAACTATGAGGACTTGGTAACTGTCCATATTACTAACTCCCAAGTGGGAGTGAAGTACAGAAACAATATACTAATATGTTCCATGCCCAAGCACATAAACTGCAAGAAAAATGAAAATTTTAGGAACTACAACAGGGAAACAGAAAGCTAAATATGATCAGTGGATTTTTAGTCGTATCAATATCCTGGTTGTGGTGGTGTACTGTGGTTGTGCAAAATGCTACCTTTGAGGAAACTTCTCTGTGTTATTTCTTGGAACTGTTTGTGAATCCACAATTATGTCAAAATTTCAATTCAAAAAAAAAAAAGGAAATGTTTTAAACTCCTTAAAAACATACCTCTCATTATTTAGATTGCCATTGTGCTATTATAAAGTACTGAAATGTTCTTGAAAAATGAGAAATATAGCATAAGCCTTAAAACATAATGAAAGAGGAGACTATGACACATCAATGTGAACCTTATAGCGTACTATGAGTCTTAGATATGTAGAACTCAAGTTATCCAGTATCACAGACAAGTTGGCAAAAAGAGAACATTGGTGGTTGAATGCAGTGCCATTGTTTTCTAGAATAGTTATTTTTTTAGTACAGAAATTCGTGTTTAAAATAGTTTCAGATACAAAATAAACTCAGTTTTCATAGTTTTAAAGAGTTATGTCATATTTGTCCTTTCTCAGTCTCGTAGGATTTAATAAGACCTTGTATATTCTTACACTGGGTCTAGTAAAATTTCACATTTCAATTTAAAAACGATCCCATAAATAGCCTATGAAATCTGCTTTGTCAGTGATACTACTTCTATTTCATAAACTCTGGTATTTTTTTTTCCCTAGGGATTGCTGTGTGGTTTTAACTACACATAATAGCATATGTAAACAGTATTACTTAAGTTTTAGGTTGACAAAGCTGAATCAATATTTTGTTTTCAATTGAATGCATCATTAATAAGAACTACTTCAGGGACTTACTGTTATCTTTCATGAAAGATGTTCCCAAAAGGCTGTAACAGTCAAGAAGTTCAAATAATTGTGTGATGTGTATTTTTAATGGCAAGAGAATGTTATTTTGAAATTTTTATTCTTCCGCCGGGACTCTGTGTAAGTTCCACAAAAATCACAACCCACCAATCAATCAGTATGTGACAGATTTGGTCACTTTTTTGCCTTTACAAATTGCAAATGTATCTCCATAAATACAATATTTATGTATTATGGAGATACAATACAATAGATAAACAATATTTAATATTGTTCAGATTCTTCTTTTGCTTATGCAATTGAGCTAGAAAATAGTAATAGCTTTTTTCACAGCTTTGTCCCATTCTATAAAGGAAATTCTGTTACAGAAATATTCATTGATCATCTGCAAAATATAAATATTTTATGTATATTCTTCTATAGACACACAGATACATGTGATTCAACTTTGTTTTTTGAAATATAGTCTCTTGATGTTTTGTATATTTCTCTCACTGTTCCATAAGCTTAGATTACAGGATTTTTATCTTTGTCACTTATCGCAAACAGGAATGGAAATAAGTACAGTATCTGTGATCATTATCTATTTAAGGACATATATTAGCAATTCATGTAGAAATATAAATTAAAAAAATATACAAACATGTATGTTCATAGTATTTTATAACCTGGAAGATAGAGTTTAAAAAGCAGAAATTGTCATGTTTGTTTAGTTTTTATTATATAGTTGTCCATTTTGTACCTATAGAATAGCTGCTTTATGGAAGTTTTATGTTTCTAAGCATATTTTTGTTTCAAGAATCAGTTGTGTTTTATATTTTTAAAATATTTTGAGCATTGTATCCTACATTTTTATATAATATGTAATTGCACGTTGTACAATGGCAAACATATTTTTGATCACGACCATCATTTACACTTTCCTTATTACAGTATAAGTTAAAGTATGTTATGCTTTCTTTTGTAGTTTGGAAGAAAATAGCTACTGAGTTAAAATATTTTGCGGAGCTCTGAAAAAAAATAGTTGAGAGTTCTTGGTAGTATTTTTTAAACTCTCATGTGAATAAGAATCCCCTAGGGGGAAAAAAAAAAAAGAATCCCCTAGGGATCTTTTGAGAGTACGGATTTCACATTCGGTGGGTGTGAGACCTTACATCTCCAGGCAGTTTTGTGTTGTCGCTCCACTGACCGCTCGGAGTGGCACAGCTCTACAGGCTAATGGTATTTACGTGATAACATGTAGACTGTCATATATATTGCTGTACGTTTGTGTAACCAAACAGAAGTGTGAAGGACAAACCATGAAATCAAAGTTTAAGCTCTTGATTCTGTATTTCCAATCAAGTGAATGGTCTGCATTTCTCAAGTTCGTTGACATTTCTCATTGACTTATTTTCCAGTCTAATGCCTTTTTCTTTTCTTTTCATTTCTAAGCTCTTTTGATAGCATGTTTGTTTACCAGCAAAGAGGACTTGGGCCCATTGAAGAAGACACTATCCTTGTCATAGATCCAAATAATGCTGCAGTACTTCAGTCCAGTGGAAAAAATCTGTGAGTGAAATTACTTATGTTGTTATTAAGGCTTGTGCTACATGCATTTTGTTAATATGTAGCATTGGTTCTGGTTTTGGAAAGGGTGTATCCTACAGTGCTGGTGGAAAAACAAGAGACTGATTGGGCCCTCCCATCTTTCATTTTCTAAATAGATGGTTCTAAACCCAAATGAAATTAGAATCACCTGGAAAGCTTAAAAAGAAAACTAGATTGAGATTTGGTCTGGGATGGGGCCCAGGCATCAAATTAGTACTTTTAAACCTCCCCCAGGTGATTCAAATATGTGCTCAAACTTCATAGCACCATAGATACTCATAGCTAATGAAGTGAGTTGCTGGTCAGCTTAGATCTGAAGATTCAAAAAATTTTTTCAGCATAAAAGTGACATAACCAAAATCATCAAGTAATCGACATTAAGAAAAAAGTCTTCTTTCTTCTGATCTCAAAGTGAAAACTAAACAAATGTTATTTCTAGCTTTCCTTAGCATGCATAGGTAATTTGGCTTTGAAAGACTTACTATTTGGTCTTATTCCTAGATGACATTTGGCAACCAAAAAAAATATATATATATTGGCTGATATTCATGGTCACTGAATGGGGCACCTGCTTACAGAGTGTCCTCAACCATTTTAACCTGGCTGCTTCAGGAACTATCCCCTGCTCCATCTGCTTAGGCAGAGGAAAAGCCAGGGAGTCATCCACTCTGAGCACGGCTGCATATGAAGATGATAATAATTAGATTTTTTAATAGGATTCTAGGATGGCGAGTCAGGGGCCAAATCCTAATAGGAGCTCTACCACTTAGTGTGTCTGAGCCTGTCTTGGGGCTTTACCCATGAATCAGAAGCATTCTCTTTCCAGAAAGGAATCAGAGGAAGGGAGAGCAACTGCTGCCAAATGAACCTGCCCAGCGGTGGGGTGTCTGCTGAAAGCAAATCATAACCCTCGCATCCAGTCACCAACACACAGAATCTAGTTCAGTTAATTAGTCAAGATCAGTGTGTTCCAGTCTTGGCTCATGCGGAAAAAAATCTGCGGTGTCAACGCCATGGTTAAGGCTAGAAGACAGACAGCTTGTGGATTGTCAGATGTCACTTGATCACAACCACATGAAGATCTTGCCCATGTGTTTGTTAATTCTAAGTTCCTTAAGCCTGTGAGTTTATAGTTAATTCTCGTACTCAGATCATCCCAATTAATTTGTTAAATAGATTAACCTTCTCTAATGATTATTCAACACACCACTCTGCTTAGATGAGCATGTCTGCTGGAAGGTGTTTCCTTTGGGTTTTATTGTCTTTAATATTAATAATTTAATATTTTATATTAATACAGCATTACGTTACCTTGAAGTATGTTGAAGCTATTCAAACTATATAAACCCATTTATATTTTTCTAGACAATTTGCTTTATACACATTTCTAAAAATGTTTATATGATTTTTGAACTCATTTTGAAATTGATGTTATTTGTGTTGTTAATATACCATACCTTGGGGACGCCTGGGTGGCTCAGGGGTTGAGCATCTGCCTTCGGCTCAGGTCATGATCCCAGAGTCCTGGGATCCAGTCCCCCATCAGGCTCCCACAGGGAGCCTGCTTCTTCCTCTGCCTATGTTTCTGCCTCTCTGTGTGTATTTCTCTCATGAATAAATAAAATCTTTAAAAATACACACACACACACAAACACACACACACACCATGTTTTGTAATGACTCTTTGTAATTGTAGGCTTCATTTATAGATTTCTCAAAGATTAAATAAATACCACCTGAGACGTGTCAAGGGCTGTTTCTATTATAACAGGTATTTTCATTTATTTTATATTGGTTATATTGGTCTTTAGTAAGGTGGGTACACATTTATCAATTCATAAATTTACGTTACCTTTATAGATTAATTAGCAAAAAAATTCCTCTCGTGTATACTTAGGGAGTAATTATATAATTAAGACAATGGTTTTTATTTTTCAGGTTTTATTTGCCCCATGGCTTGAGTGTAGATAAAGATGGAAACTACTGGGTCACAGATGTGGCTCTGCATCAGGTAATCTTCCATTTGGCAGCTATTCAAATAGAAGTTAATGGAGTTATGCTTTTGAAACGCTCTGGAGCTGTCTGGGCCTTTTTCTGTCGCCCAGTAAGTGGATAACGAGAAAATGGAACTGCCACATCTGAATGTTTCTTTTAGAACTCAGGGCTGGAAGAAGCTAATATGTAAAGAATCAAGTCACCCTGCTGTGTGGGGCTGGCAGGAGGCTTTGGGCCAGATGTGAGGCTTCCCTCTCTTTGCTTTTCTGTGTCCTCAGGTCTTAGTTCTGTTTTATCCCTTGTGTTGGATGTTGTTGTTGTTGTTTTTCCCTAAACCACCTTAATCTCCTATAAATCCAGGCAAGATCTTCAGGTACATGCACGTCTATATATAAAACATCACATTTTTGTTGTTTTTAAAGGAGGTTATGTTTCCACCACAGAATAGCCAGAAGGTCTTCCTCTCAAAAGATGAGCTTTAATATCCATTTTATGAATAGGTGGCAAAGGAGTATGAAAACTAGGGAAAAACCCTGGAACTGAAAGGGCGTAACTACACTGGTCTTCAGACATTATCTCAGTGAACATTAATTGCTCCTGTATTAGCTGGAGAGCATTGTACTGTTAGCCAAGGAGAGACAAAAAAAAAAAAAAAGGAAGTGTGAGGTGGGTAGAGCGAGACCTTCAAGTGCTGGTTCCATTTGCCATGAATTACCTGGATGACCTTGAGCAGATCACTTCTGCTCTAAGAGCCTCACTTAAAGAATGAAGGAACCAGACCAAGTGATGATTTTCCGAGTCCCATCCAGTTCTCCGAAGTATCTTCTTCTAAATAAATCCCCTGAAAGCTTACACTCTACTCGCCTGTGAAAGTAGTCTAAGCCAGTCAGTGTGTACCTGTAATAACCATGCAAATTGGTTAAGATTTTTGTTCCTTGTAAAAAAGGTGTTCAAACTGGATCCAAACAGTAAAGGGGGCCCACTGTTAACCCTGGGAAGGAGCATGCAACCAGGCAGTGACCAGAATCACTTTTGTCAACCCACTGATGTGGCGGTGGATCCAGACACTGGAACCATCTATGTCTCAGACGGTTACTGCAACAGTCGGATTGTGCAGTTTTCACCAACTGGAAACTTCATCACACAGTGGGGAGAAGGTAACTCAATAAGACTCTTGATCTCTGATTGTTATTCTTCGCCAGTTATACTAAGAACTAAGGACGGCCACCCCTCACATTCTTGAGGATATAACTGTACTACTGTCCCCTGCAGTGGGAAAAGCAGGGCCTCTGTATACATCCAGTTGGCTATTTTCTTATACACACCCACACACAGTCTTGCAAGAAGAAAAATGAATGCTTCAACCCAAAAGTGTTGTCCAAATAGGGAGAAAGTCCATAATGCGTTTGTGGGTAAGAGATACTATGGAATAAACTTATAAACTGCTTCACCTTATTTTCCCCCCTGGTTCCAGACATTTCAAGGTTTTACTACCGTGAATTTAGAAAATTAGAAAACCTTAAAGTCAGACTGGGTGATTTTACAAATTGTATATCTGAGGTTTTTCTTTGTTCTGTAGAGTCTTCTAGAAGCAATCCTAAACCAGGCCAGTTCAGCGTTCCTCACAGCTTGGCTCTTGTGCCTCACCTGGGCCAATTATGCGTAGCGGACAGGGAAAATGGTCGAATCCAGTGTTTTAAAACTGACACCAAAGAATTTGTGCGAGAGATTAAGCATGCCTCATTTGGAAGAAATGTATTTGCGATTTCATATATACCAGGTACTTCATCTTTATTTTTTGTGTTTTGCCATGTTACACTACTCTGTCCCTAAAAATTATTTGTCTTATTATTTGTGTATATATGCTCATTTAATGAATTTTTTTCTAAGAGATAGAAGATGCCTTATCAGATGCCTTATCTGATGCATATCAGATCTTAATTATTTTAAAACTGTTAGTGCCTTGTAAATCATTTTCAACTCATGAGACCCCGTTCTTTAAATGGGAATGGGAAAGAACTCAAACTTAACTGTTTGTAATAAATTCAAGAATTGTTCCCAAACATTGATTTTCACTTTTCCTTAATTATGATCATTTGCTCTAGTTATTAAATGATTCATATTATGTCTTCACACATCATCCACAGATGGTGTATCTGTGAAAAAAAATCAGCATTCAAAATCCTTCTGCTTCACATTTTTTTCAAAAGCGGTGGCCAAGTTTCTTTTTTTTTTTTTAAGGTAAATATGGAAAGTAAATGAAGCTTGTATTTAAATGCCAAGAGGAATGACCAATAAAACCCGGAATTTTTTTCTCCTTTTCAAAATAGATTTTCTTGATTTGAAGAAAATCAGAAAAATGATATAAACTTATAGGCTCCAGTTGATTCATATTACAAAATAACTTGCATAAGAGTTTTCTTTAAATCACGAATACTTGAACAACCGAAAATATATTTCTAAAATGCACATATAATTTTTACAATATATTTCATAGATATAAGTGCACCTCTATTAAAGAGCATAGGCTATCTGTAGTCATCACTATTATATTTACGTTTCTCATACTATTAAGGTTGCATATGCCTGCAATCTTCCTAAGCAGCCCCCAGGATATTTAGGAAGTGGAATTTAAAGGACTCAGGTGACCAGATAAGGAGCAAGTTTGGCTTCCACAAGGAATAGGTTATAAAGTAATGAAAGACTCTCATTAATGTCAGTGAGAAAGAAATTCTCTTGTTGGTTTTTACTTCATACTTACAGA
Source organism: Canis lupus familiaris (assembly GCF_011100685.1). NCBI lineage: Eukaryota > Metazoa > Chordata > Mammalia > Carnivora > Canidae > Canis > Canis lupus. The sequence goes on along the minus strand of NC_049224.1, from coordinate 8,167,654 downwards.
ATAAGCTTGTCAAGACCATTCATTTAATAAAGAGGGTGGTCAAGTTCATAAGTGAATAAAAATAAATATGAGGAGAAAAACATTAAGAGAGAAGATGAGAGAAAATCTGGTTAAAAACAGAATCTAAGCAAAGACAAAGTGTATTACACAAATTGGGCTTCTCTCTACAATCTTGCACAATAGTAATTGATGCAGACAATGCTGATTTTTTTTTCTTAGTATGTTATGCTAAAGAACCTTTTCTTGAAATACTGAAGAGAAAAATTAAAAGATCTTCGATGGCAGTTCAGTTTGATGTTTATTTTATTGTGTTTTAAGTCTTTAAGACATAATGTTCAATCATCCGAAGTGTTTATTTAACCCCACACATCACAGTTTCTATTATTTTGTATAAGCACTACTATATTAAGAAATAAAATTTTGCTACAAAAACTATTCACAGAATCAATATTAATGGTCTGATTGTTTTAATTAGGAAAAAATAGGTCTTTGAATATCTGAAGTATGCATCTCACAGTTTCAAACTTCAGTTATCTGAAATCAGATGATTCTGTTTCTACAGTAACTTCACTTCCTGCCTTTGTGTATTTTTCTCTGATTCTCCTCATGTCGATAGCATAGCACTTATTTTTTAAACAATCTGCTGTCCCACAATGATTGACTCACTAGGGTGTCTGTGATATCCATGTGTCTCTGTATCTGTATCTGTTCCTAAACCTGTATCATCTGTATCGATATCACTACCTGCGCATTTCTGATTTTACAGGCTTCCTAGGTAGAAAAGGCCTTGCAGCTCCTGGTTTTCTTATTATAAGGGGGTTTGTGCCTTACCAAACCTGTTTGCCCCGTTCCTATTTCTCAAGATAGATTTGCTTAGTGTTTTATTTTTTACTTTTGTTTTCGATTGTAAGGATTAGGCCAACCACCTGAAGTTAATTGTGTAATATACATGCATATATTTGAAGGCCAGTCTTCTCCATATTTTATAGAAAGATTAACTGGATGTATCATCACAGGTTTGCTCTTCGCGGTGAATGGGAAGCCTTACTTTGGGGACCAAGAACCCGTCCAGGGATTTGTGATGAACTTTTCCAGTGGGGAAATCATAGATGTCTTCAAGCCAGTGCGCAAGGTATTCACACACATTGCCTATGTATCAGTGGTTATGGGAATGAACTAAAATATGAATCTTGGCATTCAATTTGTACTTGGATAACTTTTTAAAGCTGTAAGGAAATGTGATAACTTTCTTAGCTAGGTTGGTAGGAGCTTCCTGTAACTATGTTTTATGTAGAATAAATACCCTTGCCCGTTCTTAGACCAGTTTCTTCAGATGCTAAGTAACAGTGTCTGCATTTCTAAGGTTCTTAGTAGACTTTGCACACCAGAGCAGGGTGAAATTCACTGGAGTTGGAATACCAACATCCAAGAAGAGAAGGTACCACAATATGTTAAATTGTACTTTTGTAGTTCTCTCGGATGCAACAGAAATCCCGTTTGCTTTTTGTATGCTTGTTACTGCATTGAGCAACAAGACTTGAAAGTATCACTTTCTGGAATTTATTCAAGTCCTGAAGGGTTGGTTTAGGACAGAGACTAAAGGCTAGTTTTGACTTCGTAAATGGATTACTGGTGCTTATTCTAATAGTGCTTTTTACAAAGCACTGACTAGTTTGGTGTGCCCATTGCCCGCTGTCTCTTCAGTGTACTTTCTGTGCAATATGATTGCCAGAGTGATGAGAACGTTTGCATACGCTGCCTAAATGTGCTTGTGGCAGATCATTTTAGAAAATTCAGCCTGCTAATATGCTGCAAATAAGAGTTATTTTTCAAAACATGTAAAGATATATTGGCTTTACTTGAATCAAAATGTAACTAGAATGAAGCCCGGGACAAACTGTATCTCCATATTCATGACTCTTACAATATTCTTTAAAATACCAAATCTGCTAAATTAAAAAAAAAAATCTTTAAAATGCCTCAGAATTTGAGACATCTGTCTTTAGAATACTGACAGCTAGTCTGGGATTTGTCAGAATTCATTCTAGAGAGATTTCTTAAGTATCTACTCTGTGCCCGGCACCATGCTAGATAGACACTAAGGATATGACGGTGAATTGGGTCAAGGTGTATGTAGCCTGCACAGCCTCTCCCTCAAATGGAATTTCAGCAAAAGTTAGAGTATCTGAACTGAACCCAACTGAATCTGAACCAAAGATTGCAATACAAATTCCTTTTTTTTTTTTTGAGTTTCTATTCATACACAACAAATAGGACTTTTTCACACTGTATCACCTGAAAAAGCAATGAGGAATCAAGTATCTAATCATAGTACCCCTGCTGAATGAAATTCATCACATTGAGAACATATATTTTACTTCAGTAGTGTTTCAGATCCTTACTGATTCTCTGATCTTCATTGTTGTGCCCCTTTAAGTTTACTCCCTCATACCTATTAATAAAGCGAGAGACTTAACTTCCTTTCGGGTCTTTGCTTTGTCCTGGCATGCTGTTTGCCTTGATTTTTCTCTTAACGGTGATACACTGTGTCAACGAGGACGTTAACTTTTCATTCAAATATGCATCTAGAAACCAAAGCGATGTGCTACACGAGAAGCTAAATTCTAAATGAGCCTTATTCTCATAAAAATATGAACAGCCATGAATGAAAACCTCAGAAAGCATTGTGCCTGAACACTAGCCCTCAGCACTCAGCGATGAATAAGTCACAATTTGTCAGTCAGTACAGCAAACTTGGAGTCTAACTCCAAGGTGATATGTGCTTTTCCTTTCAATAAACAAGACTTGATATTACGCCAAATGCAGAAATGTGTTCTGTGTTGACTCAGTGAGCTAAAATCCGTTTGTGAATCTCAGAACGGCTGTTTGGTTACCTTCTCAGCACAGAGATTTAATTGGGGTGAAGGAAATCACATGGTGTATCGACTCCTACAAAAGAAGAGATTCTTCCTTCAAAACAAAAGTCAAGTATTCCATGCTGTGTCTGCACCTCTGTTTGTGCCTGCCCACCCACCACTTACTTCCGTGTGCACTTCAGTTCTCCCTTTTCTATTATGTTCTTTAGGAAAGTTTATACCTGAATGTATGAGCTCCCTTTTTATGTCTGTGCAGGGAGGCTAAGACAGTAGGACAATAAGGAGGATGGTTCTATCAAATGGTATCACAGAGGTATGAGGGCAAAAGATTCATAGTCACCTCCCACTTTTGTCTCCCCATAGTCACAGGAAAGACTATGGTCCCTAACATCTGCTTGCATGCACACCCTGCAGGCTGGCATTTTTTTGCCTTCTTACTTTTGCAAGGCAGCTTGTTTGGAAAGGAATGATCCCTGCCACTCCATCTCAAAAAGAAAAGAAAAAAAAAAAAAAGTGAGCCCAGATTTATGTTGCTTCTCCAACCAGTGAGCCCAGATTTATGTTGCTTCTCCAACCTTAACAGTGGAGATTAAAATTTACAATATTTGACAATATTTGAGGTCAAAGTTTCACATAAGCAAAATTATGTATCCAAAGCTACAGAGTAAATAGCACAGCTCGACCTTATACACAAGTCTTTAGACCCTAAAATGTGTCTTACCTTTTAATCCCCTGAGGTTGCACGTTGGTATAAACTACAGCATAACTTGGTACAACTTCTTAGAGAACTGTTTTTAAAACTTAATGTCAAGTTTAAACATTATTTGGTGTTAAAGCTAACATAATTAGAATTATGTTAAAGCTAACATAATTACGTTACAGAGAACGCAAATCCCTTATGCATTTTTAAGACAAAATAGAAGATTTTGAGAGCAGGTTGCCATGGGCTGGGTCACCAGATGCCCCAAGGGGGATGCCGTCATTCTTGTCAGTTTTACTTTGTCAGGGAGAAGAAAGAGAAGAGAGAAGAAACCCCAGAAGAGTTTACAAAGCTTGGATGGAAGATCTTTAAATCCATTCAACTCTGAAATCCTCAAGCTTAATCCTAAAGTTTACAATGTGATTTTCTGTTTCAAATGACACAAAGCAGTAAAAAAGTTCATTAGAAAGATTACAGTTGAATGCTTCTGACTACAGCAGAAACAGAGGTCCCTAAGTCCTATCCACTGTCCTCCCTCGGAGCCCCCTAACAGCCACAGAATATTTCCAGCAGAACCCTTGGCTCCCTGGATCAGTTTGAGAACCACAGACAGAGGTTTATTGTGACTGTAGACTTGAATTGACCACATACTCCGATTTATTTAAAGGAAAATCCTTAGCCAAAGAGTAGTTCACACACTTCCTCCGCCCCTTACCTTTGTTCTATTGTACTATGTTTCCTATCAGAAAATATGAAGCACTTTACAACCACCAATTTTACAAAGCAGTTCCTAAGAACAGGTTTTTGGTACAGGGGAGGATCTGCCTAGAATTTGCAAGTCTGCTGCCACCTATTGGTTGAACCCAAAATAAGGATGAACATTGAATTGACTGGCTTGTGAGATTCCAACGAGGCAACATTTTGATTTCTGGCTTTCTGTTCTTCTCATGCACATTTGTCGCAGCTCATTTGAAAGTACAAAGGAATGAGCCTCCTTGGCATGGCTGTCTCATTTTTCTTCTCAGTGTGACAAACTGTTGATGATTTTCAAAGTAGCGCAGTTATCTCCAACAGCGTGTGGTCTGTCCCGACTCATTAGTGCGCTCTGTCCTCAAGCAAACTGAAGTGGGCAGATGTGGTCTGACAAGACCAGAGTCGGGATCTGGTCCTGTTCGTACGCACTGGTCATATTTTTGAGAACTGTATACTCAGGCCTACTATCCTCAAAGGTGAAAGAAATCATCCATGTCCTGCCAACTGGAGGACATGTGGCACATTTGAAAGCTTCAGTAGCCAGAAAAGAAATGGCAGCAGCATGACATTTTAAGCTTCTCTTGCAGGAACTAGTCTGGTGACCTTGAGAAAGTCACAGAAAGTGCTCCCTTATCTCTTGTGTCCTCATGACTGAGATGGTGGTGATTGGGAATGGAAATATGTCATGAAGAGGGATCCCTGGGTGGCGCAGCGGTTTGGCGCCTGCCTTTGGCCCAGGGCGCGATCCTGGAGACCCGGGATCGGATCCCACGTCGGGCTCCCTGCATGGAGCCTGCTTCTCCCTCTGCCTGTGTCTCTGCCTCTTTCTCTCTCTGTGTGACTATCATAAATAAATAAAAAATTTTAAAAAAATATGTCATGAAGAAAGACATCAAAACACTGCATATCTGAAGTAGGCGAGAAAGCCCAGGAAGTACTTGGTGCTCAGTTTGTTTCCTTATGCTGACTGAAAATGCTGCAGACCCTGGGCCTCATAGTCACCAAAGCCCACAACGGCTGCCCATCTCCTTGTGGGCCCTTCAGAAATAGTCTGAATGCCCCGACTCTTCTCATCAGAAATATATAATTAGTTTTTCAGGAAACACGTAACAGCTTGATGGGAATAATAACAAAAAGTAATACTGAGCCTTTTTTGCTTACATAGGTTAAAACGGGCAATGTGATAGTGATTAAAAGAAAAAAAAACATGAAGGCAAAAACATAAATACATAGGTAGATAAACGCCAGTATACAAAACTGAAAAACTAAATCTTATAAACATTCACTTTTAAAAGACTTGAAGGTGGGGCACCTGGGTGGCTCAGTCGGTTAAGTGTCTGCCTTCAGCTCAGGGTCATGATCCTGGGGTCCTGGGACCAAGCGCCTGCCTCGGGCTCCCTGCTCAGCAGGGAGTCTGCTGCTCCCTGTGCCCCTCACCCCACTCATGCTCTCTCTCTTGTTCGCGCTCTCTCTCAAATAAATAAAATCTTTTTAAAATAAATAAATAAAGACTTAGAAGTCAGTGCTGAAGGTCCCTTTGCATTTTCCATCACATCAAATTATGAACGCTAGAGTTGGTGCCAGTGAATGTGTGAATACCTCTTCTTGGCCTAGAGCTGCTGTGACAGAGTTATAGTTTGTTTGGTTTGATTAACAGGCTTATTGTGTGCTTTGCTTTGTTTTTCTGCTCTCTCATGAAGAATTCAGGTATAGGCTCACCACCCTCATGTGTGCTTCTTATTTTGGCAGCACTTTGACATGCCTCACGACATCGCTGCATCTGAAGATGGGACTGTGTATGTCGGGGATGCTCACACCAACACCGTATGGAAGTTTGCCTTGACCGAAAGTATGGTTTTCACAGTATTACTGTCTGTACTGTCCCTCAGTTTTATTGCTTAAAAGCATGTGACAAAATATTTGCATTTCCTTCTCTTTTTATTGATAGGAGTGGGAAATCAAAGTATAATTCGTAGTTGTTAAAAGACCTGTTTGGTTTCATTTCAGGGATTAAATTAATTTTTAAAAAGTAGAGAGAAACATTTTTTTTTTTTTTCCTGGCAGTTATCCCCTTGTTTCCACAGATACTCCACAGGAAATTCTTGATGCCTGGAGTAATGTCTGTTACATTGAAAGCCAGTGTTAATTCCCGCTTAGTTCCAGAGGGAGATGATGGCTTTGGCAAAGCAGAGGGGCTGACTGGCTTCCACATTGGTATCACTCCCCATGTGGCTCTTTAGCTCTCAGTACTGCTGAGCATCAAGGCATGCCAGTACTGGTGTCAGACACATATTATCCCAAGCAGGAAGCACTCTGCGTTTTCCCTTTAGACTTCATCTTTGTTCAAAATACCAAACTATTATTTCATGTAACTCAAAAGTATGTCTGGGGACAGAAGAGCTTCTCTATTGGGACCAAGCCAGCTAGTGTGGGGATTTTCTAATTGTAATTTCCAACATTATTTCTAATTCGTGAAAAGCATACTAACCCAGCCTCTGCTATCATACTAAAAAACATAAGCTTTCTAAATTCAACAGTAATAAATGCTTAGTAGGTCACAAAACCCAAAGTCCAGAGGTGCTCTTAAAATATGGCAGGGTCCAAACCATAGGAGAAGATAGGAGTTAAGCAAAGGAATTGAAGATGGTAAATGTGAGGCATCAGGAGCTGCAACAGGCAGTTTTAGATAGAGAAATAATAAGGGAATTTGAATTGATGAAGATAAATAACAATTATAACAGGGAAAAAAATGTAAGTCATAACAAAGAAAAGTAAAATCAGGGGTCCAAAAACTTTAATCAGATACCATACAGATCTTTGAGCCCAAGTAAATTTGGTAACTGCAATCTTCAGAATTGTCCTTTGAGTAACTTTTGCTATTTTGTAGTAAGGACTCAGGTAAGGGTGATTGCACAGAGGTGTGCATGGCCTGTTCTACTTCAGCAATAGCTTCCCATTCCCCTGGCAAGTATAGCTTTCTCACAACCTGTCTCCTCAAACAGGAACCAGAGGGTATGGGCAGACAGGAAAGTAAGGAGAAGAGTGGATAATTCCCAATTTCAAGACTAAACCCAGGCTTTTCAGCATAAGAAAAAATGAATAAATACTTCTCAAGCTAGAAAAGATCTCAGAAATCTAGACAGCATCTTCATTTTGTAGGTAGCAATAATGCTTAAACTCATTAAGATTCTGGTCTAAGGATCTTAATACCACCCTAGTGGTCTGTACTCAACAGAGATGTATATCCAAGTCCTCTGGAGAGGGCTTTTATAACACACATGGCCAGATCCTACTCATGATCTATAGACTGAAGAAGGGTAATAATATGTGTCTTCTGGAAAGGCTTCCCAAGTGGTTTTGACACATCCCTTGGTTGAGAAGTGCTGCAACATAGTGTTCAGCTTTGAAAGAGAAAAACCCTCTGGGTACAGTCCAGAATGAAACCAAATAATAAATCTCAAAAATAGTACTTTCGGAACAGTCAAGATTGCCATTGGAAGCTACGCAGATGTCTTAAGTATTTGCATTCTAGTATTTAACTAGTCAAATCTATTTATGTCAGCCAGAAGACTGATGACCAAACATGGAAGATTTAGCAATCAGTCTAGATGTCCACATGAAAACAGAACCACTTGATATTTCAGGAATAATAAACTATTATGAACTCCAGAAGGAAGATCTCATTTTAAACAGGGAGAGTTTAGAAATATTTCAGCTTTTGCTAGGAGATTTTTATCCAGGATTCATGGGCCTGGCACCTAATTAGTGATTTGTCTTAAACTCTTTTTTTTTTTTTTAAGATTTTATTTATTTATTCATGATAGAGAGAGAGAGAGAGAGACACAGGCAGAGGGAGAAGCAGGCTCCATGCCGGGAGCCCGATGCAGGACTCGATCTCAGGACTCCAGGATCATGCCCTGGGCCAAAGGCAGGCACTAAACCACTGAGCCACCCAGGAATCCCCTCTTAAACTCTTTTGTAATATGATAATGCATGTGATGAATTAAGGAAATATTTTCTACTGAGCAGAAGTAATGCCAAAATTAAGTTTTCAGGTTTTTTTCAGAGATTCTGACTTTCTTTTTCCTTTGCTGTGCTATGTTACAGAAATAGAACATCGATCAGTTAAAAAGGCTGGCATCGAGGTCCAGGAAATCAAAGGTTGGTCTCTTCTGACTCTGAAACCCAAGGCTATTTGTGCTGAATTCTTTCATGGCTCTTGATTTCACTTAAAAAATGATCAGACTAAAAACATAATATAATCTGGTAAATTATCCATAACTTCTACTGTGTACGGAGCCTTTAAACCTGTATGTTGCCACTGTTTTCTCTGATAAATGGAGTGGTAATAATGAGCTCAAACTCACCGATTTCAGGTGCTAGAAAGTGATTCTGTACAAGTGGGCCAAAGACATTCAGGGAGAAAAAAACGTCAGTCACTTTTAGAAGTACGTTAACGTCAGGCAAGCAGAAAAATACCCTCCAGTATATTGGAAAAGGCCTTCCTTAATGGGCTCTAGTCTAAATGAGTGAGTTACTATGATAGGGGCCTGAAAAGATGAGCTGCTCGCTAAGCTCCAATCTTAGCACCATTCACTGCCAGCATAGACCGAGGGCTATCTAAGGATAAGGTACTCTAACAGGCTTAGGGGGAATGAAACTGTGTCTGACTTCAGAACACTTACAACCTATAAGGAGAGAGAGAGAGAGAGAGAGAGAGAGAGAGTGAGTGTGTATGCGCGCACACATGTGTGCATGTATGTGCATATATACAAGTAAGTATAGCTCTAGTATAGAACAGTTGGGAATGGGAAATGGAATTTAGCTAGTAGTAAACAACCACTGGTTTTATTAGGAATCCCAGTCGAATTATTTTCTCCCTTCCTTAGGACCAGTGTATACGTGTACATGTTCTGCTATCGGCAGGGTTTTGACGTGGTCATGTGAAATCAAGAACTGACTAAAGGCGCTCCTAATGTTTAAGTAGCAAAGTGATTCTGTTACTAGTACTTTACAAATGATTCACCTAGATATTCAGACCTAACCCTAGGCTTACTTGTTTTCCTTTTTCATGAAAGCAGGTGGAAAGAGATGCAAAGAAGCAAGAACCAAGAGGGAGTTTAGGGATTTTATGTAGGCAGATAAGAGAATATAGCCGGCTCAAGGTTGGAAGGGGTAAGATAATATTATACAATAAGTAAATAGCAATTGTTTGACATTTGTAGAGATTCAACCCAGGTGACTCTACTGAGTGGCATTCATGCCACAGCCCTATTGAAGAGTTCCTGATCCTTTATTTTTCTATGATTGTTACATACAGAACTATTGGTAAGTTGTTTGCTCTAAAGATATTGTTAGTAGTAATGGCTTTCATTTATGGAGCACAAACAATGAGCTGTACAAAAATGACTGAGTTAACAAATCCTTACACCAACCGTGTGATAATTGCTATTATCCCCCATTTTACATATGAGGAAATTGAGTATCAGAATTACTACTAAGATAGAAAGTGGTTGAGCCAAGTGTTAAGCCACAGCTGTCTGGCACCAAAGCCTGTGCTCTTAACCACTCTTCCTGTACTACTGAAGAGAAAGGAATACCACCAATCCATTTATCATAAATTCTTCCAAGAGATACAGGTTGGGGATGGTTCTAGTTTATTCTGAAATCTTTGGGATTTCGAAGTGGCCTCAGACCATTTCTGTTTAAATAAATCCCACCAAAAAAAAAAAAAAAATCCAGATTATACTGCTTGGCTCATTGAGAGCAGCTCAAGCACACTGATCTCTTCTTGCCTGGCCAATGGCCAATGAAGGATGAAAAGTGCTCTCCCCAGGCCATTTCCTCTTTCCTCAGCGCACATCACTGACTGCATTTGGTCAGAAAACCTCCCACCCTTGTGGTAGGATAGTAAATGTTATGAAATATCTTGTCATGACAGTCCCATGTTAATAGGAATAGCCAAATGCAAATGAAGTCTCTCCTAGTCCACTTTGAACCCCTAGGACTCTCTTAAATCTTCCTTTTTTTCAAAGAGTATTTTCTTACTACAGAAAGGGAATATAAATCATGCTGAATCTCCAAAAGTTTGTCTTTTATCAAAATCTGGAAGCTTGATTTACACCACTTCTTACAAAAGAGAAGAAGAAACACCCCAGATTTAGCAACCTTATAAATTTCCAACTTTGAGTAACCTCTGATGATACTTGCCCCCACTGTGAATGGTCCTATAACTGATGAGTAAGAGCCGCGCTTTGGAACCAGTGTTGTGTTCACAGGGAGTTGCAGGGATAAGAGAATTTGTGATGATAAGAAACTTAGGAAAGGGATTTTCCAATAAAGTCGCTAAGCACAAAACAGGTATGCTGGTGTCCCACCAGAATCATAGCCTTCAACTCTCCCTCCCCAAAATAAAAGATGGTGATGGTAAACCAGTCTCAATAAAAGAAAAACTCTCCAGCACAGTTAGCATCTTAGGCCCTATAGAGAACAACACGTTATAGGGGCAGCACATTGCATTAAAAAGAAAGGAAGGAAGGGGGGAGGGAGGAAGGAAAGGAAAGGAAAAGAAGAAAGAAAGGAAGAAAGAAGAAAGGGAAGGAAGGAAGAAAGAAGAAAGGAAAGGAAAAGAAGGAAGAAGAAAAAGAAAAGAGAAAAGAAAAATCTCATCGGTGCTAATTATATTTATTTCCAAGTATCTGTAGGGATACCAGATGAGCTTGTTTGAAGACATTTTTGTTTTAAATGGAATACATCTGGCACCTTACATGATGGAAAACACTCTATGAGGTGCCCTCTATCTTCCAGAAGACCCAGCTTCTACCCGATGTTAGAACTTCTTCACCGCTCCTTTATCAGGGATGATCCAAATTAAAGAATTCAGAGTAAAAGTGGCAGAATTTGAATTATTAATGCTTTGGGTTTTTTTTTTTTAAGATTTTATTTATTTATTCATTAGAAACAGAGAGAGAGAGAGAGGCAGAGACAGAAGCAGGCTCCACGCAGGGGGCCCGATGTGGGACTCGATCCTGAGTCTCCAGGATCACACCCTGGGGCCAAAGGCAGCGCTAAACCATTGAGCCACCCAGGCGTCCCTGAATTATTAATGCTTTTGAATGAAATTCCTAGAGTCTTAAATCATAACTGTTTCCTCCACTTACAAAGTTTCCTCAGAAGGAACAACAATATTCCTTTTTTTTAGACTGAGAAATTTAAATTTTGTATCCTGTTTCTTTAAAATGTAGAGTATCTTTTAAAATCTAAGCATACTTCAGTGAGGTCCAGAAGTGAGAATGTTCACGTATTTTTTTAGTAGATGACACTCACAGTCCCAGAAGGGGTATGGAATTCAGGGATTTCTAAAGTGCCGTGCGTGTATGTACCTTGGCGAGTTGATTACCTTGTTCTCAGCACACTCTCTGAAGGCTAAACTGATTCTGTTGGTTGGCTACCTACTTCCAAGTTCTTGTTTCCTTTTACTGGAGCCCAATCCTAGCTCTGCCTTATAAAGGAAACAAGAGGGGATCTTGCCTGGGTGGCGCAGCGGTTTGGCGCCTGCCTTTGGCCCAGGGCACGATCCTGGAGGCCCGGGATCGAGTCCCACGTCGGGCTCCCGGTGCATGGAGCCTGCTTCTCCCTCTGCCTATGTCTCTGCCTCTCTCTTTTTCTCTCTCTGTGACTATCATAAATAAATAAAGATTTAAAAAAAAAAATAAAGGAAACAAGATACGAGCTGGTACAGCCATTGTCTTTGGTGTAGGTAAACCCACTAAATGACAGAAAATGCTGTGTAATTACCCCGGTTATAGTCACTTCAAATAGAAACAAATCCTTCCTTATGGCAACAAGTTCTTGTCTACCAATCCACATTTTTGGTCTATTTTTTTTTTTTTTTTAATTTTTGGGTGGGTTTTTTTGGGTCTATTTTTGATTCTATCCTTATGTATTGTTATTTTCCTACTTAAATATAGAAGGAGCTTAAATAAAACAGAACAATTTACATATCTCTTCCACAGTAATGAAGAAAAAGACAGGACAGTGGGCAGGAAAAGTAAGAATCATACATTCCTCTTGGAAACAGATGTAGACAGGTTAAATTTGAACCATCTATATCTATCAACCAATCCCTTTCCTTCTCTCCTGAAGTTTGAAGAACCACTCCAGTGGACAGAGAAGAGGAATGATGGCCTTAACCATAGTACAGGGAAGGAAATGAGGACTATGAGGTCATCTGTAAAATGGTGATACTAATAGTGCCTACTCATAGGCTTGGTGTAATGATCAAGTGAGCACACTGCCTGAAACAACACAAGTGCTCAGGAGATATGACTGAGACCACGAAGGAAGCTGGCTCAGAACATGGAAGCAAAAAGCTGGGACCTGCCATTTGTGTGCATCACAATTTGTGTTTATAGTATCTTAAGTAATTTGAGAAATGCTTCCTTGGAGAAATGTCCAGCAAGCCACTAAGCTGTGCCCATGCATATTAACCAGAGATTTTCCTGATTGTGTTAGACCACCTATTCCTGCCATTTGGTCAAAGTTTCCCTGAGGCCATATGATTCACTCTGTATTAGGGGGCAGGAGAGTACACCAAGAAACTGAAGTTCTAGAAACCTTGTGAGCCTTTTGGCAAGCATTTGATTGCAACTTGTAGCCTTTGCACACTAGGGTTTTTGTACACGTACACATATGTGCTTCTGGAGGGCAAGAATGTCTCAAGGCCCAACTTCATTTTCAAGTCTGTAGTTATTAAGATCCCTGAAGCAGCTTATATGGTTTCATTATCTCGGTTCGCAAAATGCCACTTGAGGGCTAATATCTACCCAATACCAGTCAATATCAGAGAACTGTTCTATAAGCTGTTTTCATCAACAACAAAATGATATACAGTGCACATCCACGTACACTTAATGGCTTACTGGGAACTGTATAAAAAGAACCTGAAAAGAACGCAGTTCTTTTCCCAGTTTGTAATACCGGAATTAATGCGTGCAACTATGCATGTGATGTACCATTGAACGTTAACAGGATTCAAAAACTAAATATTAAAAAAAAAAAACCTAAATATTCAAAACATACTTAGCACCTTCTGTATAATAAACATTTACACTCAACAATTTTATGAAGGAGATGTTTATTTTTACCATCACAGTTCTAAAGATGAGGTTCTTAAGGCCCAGATCATTTAAGTAACTTGCCCAAAGTTATACAGCTAGTTCTATAAGAGAACTGGGATTTTAGCCCAGATTCATTTGATGCCAGTACGCACACCAGTTCCTTTGCCCTGTACCATGCTGCCTGGGTATTTTAACTTTGAAAAAAAAAATGCAGGAGGAGGCTATATATTTTTTGCAGAACTATAGCTCAAGAGGGAATAAAGGGCAGAGTCAAAGAAAACCAATGTAAAGATACGAAACCACTGGATGGAAATAATTAATCACAACAGTAACTGTAGCTTGGTAGATCCAGATATTGAAATGTGAACCCCACATGCACTGAAACTCAACAAGTTCTTCATGAGCGGTTGTTGATTTGCCTGGGTAGGGGTGGGTGGGGTGGTTTTGGAGTCGTTGAGTCAGTTGAATATTGTGAACTCTTTTTTCCCTGAAGAATCCGAGGCAGTTGTTGAAACCAAAATGGAGAACAAACCCGCCTCCACAGAGTTGCAGAAGATGCAAGAGAAACAGAAACTGATCAAAGAGCCGGGCTTGGGAGTGCCCATTGTTCTCATTACAACCCTTCTGGTTATCCCGGTGGTTGTCCTGCTGGCCATTGCCTTATATATTCGGTGGAAAAAATCAAAGGCCTTTGGAGGCAAGTAAAATGAGCCCCTTGAACTTGGAACCTACCTTTGAAAGAGTGTTTGGCCTGATTATCCTCAAAGTCTTGTCGTGATTTTTTTCAGTGTTTTTTTTTTTTTTTTAAGTGCTCTCTGCCTTTTTTTGGTGTTACTGTGTATGTTCCATATATTGTCTATAATTAGTATCACAGTGGAAAAAGATATATGAAGCCTCAGAAATTTGGATAGTTACATTAAAAAATATAACCTTTAATACTGCCTTTTATCAATTGGCATAAGCCCAGTTAATATCTCCATACAAAACGGTATAGATAAGTAGGCAGTATAAACTAGGTCAGGAAGGAGGAGATCCTTGATGTTAGAAACCAGCTCACTCGTCAAAATACTTGGGTCAGTTATTTGGGAGCTATATTTTCCCCTCCTAGTCCTGGCTCAGCTCTTAGCTACATGACCTTGGGCAAGTTACTTAATCTCCCCAAGACACAGTTTCCTCATTTATAGAGTTGGGCATAAAATACTCACAAGGTTGTGTGAGAATTAAACGAAATAATAAACATAAAGCATTTATCACAGTAGCTGCCACATAGTATGTGCTCAGTTAATACCACCCATCATTCTGAGGAACAATCATTGGTGATAAAGTAATACAAGTCATAAGTCGGAGAGGATACTTGTCTTAAACCTCAACTTTCTCAGGAAAGCAACTATTTCTATAATAGATCATTGGGTAGTGTTTAAATAGTCACAACTTTTTGTGAAGCCATCAGCCTTCCTTTAGCAGGCAAGGCAGGGTACAGTAATGGAGTCAGTATTTTATCAAATCATAATTGTATAGGACCCAGGAGCTGAGTTCCTTTCAAGACATTCACATAAAAGAAGAAATAATCTGACCCGTGACTCTCACCTCTCAGGAGCAGTCTCTTGGCTGAGTCCCCAGGTCCTAAGGCAAGAGTCCACAGCTGCGTCTGGGAAGGAATCCATGGGCCAGGGTGGGAGGCAGCATTTGATCAAGAAATAGCATCTGATTCTGTTTCAGGCCAAGGCGGCCATGGCAGGGATTCAGTGCCCATGGCAAAGCCCTGACACAAAAAAGGACACAGAAATATAAAACAGAGGATTCCATTTAATAAGTTGTGAAAGGGAATTTTTCTAGCTGGTTTGCTTTTGATCTGCAATCGATAAAGCTCTGCAAAAAATACCGTAAACTCTTCAAAAAAGAAATTTTGAGCCCCTGTTATAGGCATGGAACTGTGGTAATAAGCAGGGG
Source organism: Canis lupus familiaris (assembly GCF_011100685.1). Lineage (NCBI taxonomy): Eukaryota > Metazoa > Chordata > Mammalia > Carnivora > Canidae > Canis > Canis lupus. The sequence continues at coordinate 8,152,256 of NC_049224.1, read as the reverse complement.
CAAAAGGTAACACAGCCATTGTCTACCTGGAGTTAGAGGAAAGCTTCAAAAAGCAGGAGTCTTTCATGTTTGCTTGTTTACTGATGTATCCTCAGCACAAGTAACAGTTCCTGGCCCTTGGGATTTGATAAAATAGTTGTTGGGAAAATGACTGAATGAATAAATGGAGCTTCCATAATAGGTGACACATAATGAAAGAGATGACATATCAACGTAACAGTAGAGGGTGGTTTAAGTGCAGTGATAAATACACAGGTTATCAAGAACACATGGGGTTGGGGGTTGGGGGGGCAGAAGGGAGATGGGAGGGCAGGCAGCAGGAATGTTGGTAATCCACCCACGCTGGGAGGAGTGGCTGGGGAGTCAAAAAGTCTCTCCTGTTTGTTGTTAAGCACATGTGACGTGGCGCCGTTAGAGAACCCCGAGTTTACGGGAAGGTGTTGGGAAGGCAGAGACCTAGGTCACACTGTATGAAATTACCATTATTCAATCATGTGTAATTTAGGAAAATAGCAGTGTTATGTGGTTCTCTCTAATGCATTTGATTCTAAAAGTAGACCAGCCTCTCACCCATTTTCAGCATTTGTTCTGGATTGCTCTTGTCCGCTGCATGAGGATTTTTAGTCAACCTCATAAAAGACCTTCCATATTTACTCAACACGTGCAGCTATTTCGTGTCTGCTCCACGTCAGACACTGTGCTAGGCACAGGAGATAAGAGGTCAACTAAGGACGGTCCCATATCCTCATAGAACTTATAGTCTGGTTTGTTGGCCCTCCAGCGCCCTCCCTAGATCCTTCCCTTCTTGCCTATTTCTCTCCACACCGACTCTCCTACCTTTCCTCTCTCATCTGCTTGCTAGCTTTTCTCACGATGCTGCCTCCACTCCTGGTCAGAGGCCCTGGGAGAGTCCCAAGCCTCACTTCCATGACCATAACCCTGAGGCGAGTAGCCATCAAGGGAAGACAGAAAGTGCAGAGAGCTATAGAGCAAAGGGGAAAAAATAAAGCCCACTGGGAGTTCTGCCTCCCGAATAAAGAAAGAAAGTCCGACCTTCATGGAGATGGGCAGCACCATGGTGAGAATGTGGGTCACCTTTATGACTGAAGATATCCAGCATTTCAGGTCCTTCAGTCAAGTCTTATACAAAAGAGAAGTGATCTACATGAATCCAAAGCTTTCTCAATTGATTCTTAATAGAAAGACTAAAATCCAAAACAAAAACTCTTAAATGATGAATAACCAGAGCTTCCAGATGATTTCAAATTTTTGGCAGTTTAATTTTGTCCTAATAAAGATAACTGATACTTACTGGCCACTTACTGCGGATGTACCAGGCGCACTGTTCTCAGCACATCCCATGCAGTCTGCCATCTAAATCTTGAAGATAGGTAGGGATTGCCACTGGTCACTCTTTTCTCTAAATGAGGCTCAGAGAAGCAACTTATTATTGAGATTGCCCCACCTGTAAGAGACACGGGCAGGACTCAAACCCAGCTCTGGCCCTCAGATACATCACAAGAATCTATTGCCTCCTTTTCTCCTTAGAACTGCATTCAGACAAGATCCAGGCCTTGTTTTTGATCATTTTTGAATTCCTGATTTTGTACTGAAAGTTGAGCCCATGGTTGAGGAGGGTAATTGGGACTCGTTTTGAAATGTGCCATCTTTCTCTAGCAGATTCTGAACACAAACTTGAGGCAAGTTCAGGAAGAGTGCTCGGAAGACTTAGAGGTATGCCTGTGCCCTCCAGAATCCTTCACATTTGGCTCCAAGCCCACACACGCTCATGTCCTTTACAGAACAAAGAGATATTTCTTATTTTCTCTCTGAAAATGAAATCCCTCACGTGCGGTGCAGCGTTAAGAGCAGAATACAAACCATAAACTAAACCGAAGTGTCAATCTAGCAGCCGATTTCCCAGTTTCGGTTTTTTTCTGCTTTGCCTTTCTGTATTATCTAATTCTCTTCCCCTGCCTTTTCTCTGGCTTCATTTGTCTTCAGTAAATTTTCTGCCACTCGGTCGGCCTGTCAGTACTTGTCATAGTGAAGATGACCTTTTCATCTAGTCATTGAAATGAAGAGCCCCTTGAGGGATGCCAGTTCCAGAGAGCCTGGAAAAAAAGCAGGAGCTGAAAAGCGAATCTGAAATAATCCTACAGAAACACATAATCCCGGGGAGCTTTTTTTTTTTCTTATTTATTTAAATAAATGTGTGGAGTCATAGCTGACTCTGGAGAAGTATCTCTCTCTCTCACTTTTATTTTTTTTTTTCCCTAAATCTACCCTTTGGCATCACAACTTCTAATTTGTTTACCAGTTAAGAATTTACAGGGAGACAGAGAATCATTTGTGCAAAACTTTACCTGAGTCCTGTGTCATTGTGTGCTTTCTTCAGGAAAGGGCAGTGGAGGCTTAAACCTTGGAAACTTCTTTGCAAGCCGGAAGGGCTACAGCCGAAAAGGGTTTGACCGCCTTAGCACAGAGGGAAGTGACCAAGAGAAAGATGAGGATGATGGAAGCGAATCAGAAGAGGAGTACTCAGCACCCCTGCCTGCAGCCTCAGCTTCTTCCTCCTGAAAACCGGGCTTTGATTTAGGTTGATGAGAATTTCCAAGAATGCCAGATACCTTTCCCTTTAGCACGTTTAGAGTTTTGCGTATTTAATTGTAAACTGTACTAGTCTATGTGGGACTGTACACATTTTATTTCCTTTGTTTCGATTTAGTTGGCTTCTGTTTCTAGGTGAGGAGTTTCTTAAAAGTTCATAACAGTGCCATTGTCTTTCTATGAACATAGACTAGAGAAACAGTCCTCTTCTTCCATCACACTACTAATCTGATGGAAGGTTTGCTCATTTACATTTTCGAGACTCTTCTGTATATGTAAATAACCTCCTCTGCTTGAACACAGTATTTTCCCCATAGCACTTCATTGCTGATGTCTGTCTTTGGTGCCTTTCCTGGTCAGCATTCTCAGCCTGTGGCAGTAAAGAGAAACTTTGTGCTGCGTGAGGACAAAGCTGCTAAATCTCCTTCTATTTTTTTAAAATCACTAACATTATATTGCGACGAGGGAAAGAAAAAAAAGTCTCTATTTAAATTTGTTTTTTTAAAATTTTCCTCTTCAGTTGGTGTGTTTTTGGGATGTTTTATTTTTAGATGGTTACACTGTTAGAACACTATTTTCAGAACCTGAATGTAATTTGTGTAATAAAGTGTTTTCAGAGCATTAGCTGTCAGAGTGTATTTTGCAATTTTTGCATATTTGCACGGTTTTGTAGACAACTTTTGTAATAATTACACAGACCACAGGTACAGTGAGAACTACTCAATGTCTTCAACGGAAAGAAATATGTTGTATTGTATTAAAATGAAGATGATATTTTGTGATGTAGCTGATATAAATTAAAAGCCAGCATCAGACTTTACATACATGTGTAAACCAGGCTCTCTTTTAAAATTCAAAGAGACTTTTTGCCTGTACATCAATCAGGAGGTAAATCATTTAATAAAAGGTGATCTAGGGGATCCCTGGGTGGCTCAGTGGTTTGGCGCCTGCCTTCGGCTCAGGGCATGATCCTGGAGACCCAGGATCAAGTCCCACATCGGGCTTCCTGCATGGAGCTTTCTTTTCCCTCTGCCTGTGTCTCTGCCTTTCTCTCTCTCTCTCTCTCTCTCTCTCTCTCTCTCTGTGTGTCTCTCATGAATAAATGAAATCTTTAAAAGATAAAATAAAAATAAAAAAATAAAAGGTGACCTAGATAAGAGGAAACCTTTGTCTCAAATTATGTATGCAAAAAAGTCCATAAGTCTAGGTTAGTGCTAATAGTTTTCTTTTTAAAGAATAATGTCATTCAGATTCCCAGGTATTCATAGGAATGCTCAGCTTACAGTGACTACAAATTGCTTTTATAACACCTTTTCTCATAATCCATCTAGGCAGTTTAGTAACCGATAACTTTCCTTTGTATGATAATCAGACCCTAGAACCCCTTCTTCAAAATGCCTACTTGCAATTCAGGCATCTCAGTATGTGGCTTGGTAGAGATCCAATTGACCAATCATGACAATACAGAGTGCTTTGCAAAAAAGTGTATCAATTAGGATGTCTTTCAGCTATGTTATTTTTAAAAATCTAACTTAGCCTAGATTTTTGTCCCCTCATAATTGATACCAAAGATGATCTGATTGAAATATTTGTCACTTCCCATGTATTCACCTTCTTGTTAAAGCTTACTTTGGGCATCCTCCAAGTGGAAACTTCACCCTTTTTTCATTCCTATGATCTTCCTTCTCAAATGAGAAATACATTTTCCTGCCTTGACCACTCCTTTATGCCCCTTTCAATACATCAGTGGTAAATATGTAAATATAGAATGACAACACTATTCTGAGATATATGTGCCTGTTCATTGTATCACACATATTTTTATTTTAACATGAGAATTAGTCCAGTACCAAGATACATGTTCCAAAGGTTGACTTTGATGCTATTCAAGTGTGCTTCCACAGAGGAAATTAGTTGACTTGCCCTACGGTCATCTTTTGTGGTGCAATATTTGACCATCTGCTCCCACTGGCTACTTTTTAAAATGTTATCTACACCTAATCTTGTTCCTAAACAGTTTATAGTGACTTAGTGGATGCATAAAATGAATAAAAATGATAAGTCATGAGGAGGTGAGAAAGAAAGAGGAAGAACAAAGATAAAAATGGAAATATTAATACAGAAGTATTTCCTATTACACCTGCTCAGGGAGAGAATTTGGCTCTAAACTTTCTAGCAGCTCGTTAAATAAAACTTTGTTACATAATTCATGAGTCTATTAAACATTTAGAATTTCTAATTTTAAGGCCAGAAAAACTTGCCCCCAAGTACCTTTTGAAAGCAGCAAGATGTCATTAAAGTCTTCAACAAAGCTATAGAGTAGACGAATACATTTTGCAGGTCTGTTTTTACATATGTCCCTCGATATAGCATGAAGCATTTTATGCCTAATATAAACAAATGGCATGATTAGAAATGAAGATTCAAAAAAAGAAAATCTGCAGGGGCGTTACAATCCTGTCCTACTACACTACCCTTATTCTACTAACGTTTAATTAAAGATGGTTAGACAAGAAATGAATGAACTGCATCTGCCTGCAAGCAGGACCTCTGCTGACTATTGTTCTTAGCTGAATTTCACTTATTGAGACCCTTATGGATTGCACTGCCTGGGAAACGCCTAAGGAAGTGGACCCCATCCCTGGCTTCAGACCAGAATCATCTGGAGACTTTAAGAAAAAAAATGGGCATTCCTTCCAGATATCCTGATTTTGTTGACTTCGAGTAGGATATTGGCATAGGTCATGCTTTTTCATTTCTTAGGTAATTCTAATGCACATCGAGAATTGAAAACCACTGCCTTTGAGAATGGCTATTCTACTCTGCCAATTTCTATGAGTAGACAGCTAAATTTTCACACAAATTATGGTTTATAGATGTTTGGAGAGAGAAGATAGGGTCTGAGGTATCTTGATTTGACCATTAGGACCAAGATCTGCAGTGCCTTAATTATTCAATGTTTTTTTTTTTTTTAAAGATTTATTTATTTATTCAGAGAGAGAGAGAGAGGCAGAGACACAGACAGAGGAGAAGCAGGCTCCATGCAGGAAGCCTGACGTGGGACTCGATCCCGGGTCTCCAGGATCATGCCCTAGCTAGGCTGCAGGCGGCGCTAAACCGCTGCGCCACCGGGGCTGCCCAATTATTCAATGTTTTAAATTGGATAATTAAGATAGGCATATTGACATTAAAAAGGCAAAGACAAACAGCTGGGCTTTGATTTTTTTTTTACATTAATTTATCTAGAGAGTATTAGTATTATTTGGGAGGTAAAAGAATAGCATTGTCATTTACTGAGTTAGCCCTGAATTACCATATGCATAAAATCTTTCGTTCTAAGCTTGCTTCTTAGTTTATTAAATCAGCATATTCTTTTTCAAAATTCCCATGCATTTTTAAACTCTCTCTCGAATGCTATATAAATTGAGTATTTAAGTAGCTAAATGACAAGGGAAGTCATAGACTACGTTTTGGGGCTTATTCCCCAGACTGTCATCTACAGTCTGGGATTAACTCAAAGTTGATGCCCAAGTTGATGTTGCCTATAGCATACATCTCAGACTTCAGTGAATGTAAGTATCAAATGTGAGTACTTATTCTAAGAGGACTAACTCTTGGTCTCATTCCCAGAGTTTCTGATTCACTACATTAGGTGGGGCCCATATCTCTGCATTTTTAAGAAGCACACCTGGTGATTTGGACCCAGGTGTTCCATGAACCATCTCCAGGAAATAGAGTCCTATAGAGAGTAAGCCTTAAAACAATTACTAGGCACACAAAACCATCTTCTCAAATATAGTCTCTCTGTAGAGTGAGAGGCCCAGAAGTCATTGACCCCACTTCCTCAAACCCACATCACAAAAACTGCAGGTGCAAATTATCTTCATGGCCAGAATTTACCTACCACCAACTTCTCCCTTCAGTTTCCTTAATACTGATTATCCCAAAGACAAAATACAAGTGATGTCCTCCACAGGCCACCATGCTAGTCTTATTTTCTCTCTTTTTTAGGATTTTATTTGTCTATTCACGAGAGACAGAGAGAGAGGCAGAGACATAGGCAGAGGGAGAAGCAGGCTCCCTGCAGGGAGCCCGATGTGGGACTCAATCCCAGGACCCCAGGATCACACCCTGTGCCAAAGGCAAATGCTCAACTGCTGAGCCACCCAGACATCCCCCTGCATCATTATTTACTTAAGGGAATATATTCATTCTATGGAATATATTAATGATGATAAAAAGGACTCCTCCTGATAGCCTTAAGACTTTTGAAACACTAAAGCACAAAGATGTCAATCATATATCTAAACTAAAGGAACAACAGAAGAAACATGTATTTTCTATGCTCCAAAACTGAATACACAATGTACCATCATAGGGAAGGGGTTTACCAATGAAGACTTAATAATAGAGTGCTCAAGTTCAGACATATGAAGGAAGACTATGAAATAGACAAGTTTATAAAAACAAGTTTGACAACAGAAGAGAACACTTTTCATTTCTAAGCAAAAATGCATTTTGTCCTACACATGTAGATACATAACCTGAATAAATCAGTCATTTGAGAATGCTCTATTTATCTCCTCTATTATACTAATATTATTGTTTATGTCTTTAAAAATAAGTATTGTCCAGGAACTGAAGTAAGCATGCAAATGGATGAACAGCACAAATGCACTGGTTCTTACAATTAATTTCCAGATAAGGAGGTAGTGTTATTCAATAGCACAGCCCAGTCTTAGCCAATATTGAGTTTGAAAAGAGCACTGGGTTAAGATCAGAAAAATCTGAAATTCCAAGTACTAGATTTGATTACATACCATTGTATTAGTCAGGCTTCTTTAGTCATAATTGCAACTCAGTTTTAAGAACAATTCATACTAAGTAATAATAATGATAAATAATAATGAAAATAATGATCAAAAATTAATTTATCAAGATGTAGTATTATTATTTATTAATTCACGTAACCAAAAAGCTCAAGCATACCTAGATCCAGAGACTCAGAAGATGCTATCAGCATCAGCAATTTGCCTCCCATGCTATCAGCAATTTGCCTCCCTTCATTCCACAGTTTGTCTTTCTTCCATGTAAGATTTCACTTCAATGTGCATTCTCCACCCATGTGGCAAAAAAAGGTGGCAACCAGCAGCTCTGGGTTTAAATCCTACCAGCATTAACTCAGAGTGATATCTTCCCTTTCTAAAGAGTTCTAATACCTTGACTCACTGGCATGATTTCATTCCTATGCAACTTCAGAACCAATCACCCTAGGCAGGGAAAGTGTGATACATAGAACTAGGGCAGAGTTGCATCCCATAGTAACCACAGTGATGATTTATAGAGAATTTTGTTTCCCCAAGATAACTTCAGATACTATTGCCAGTTGAATAAGGATAGATTCTGGTTAAGGAAAAAATAGGCATTAATGTTACATTAAGACTATAAATCACTTAACCATGTTTTTTAGATAAAGAGGTTTACAGAAATGGCCATTTGTGTGGTGTTTAAATTATTACTAAAAAGGGCCATTGAGTGATTGTTTGTACCAATGTATAAATGAAGATAGTGTCAAATTCCAACAAACAATACTGAATACAAAGAGAAGTGTTCAATTTTGACCTGCTACAATAACAATGACAATCAAAAATATACAAAAAACCAAGAGCAAAGATTTGAGACCTAAGAGCTATATTTTATACTATCATTTTTACTCATCTTGGGTTGATAGAAACAGGTAGCTTTCAATCAATAAAAGGGATAGTTGCCTTACTTAGAAAAGATAAATTACTGATGTTCAGTCAATACTACTCATTCTGAAACAAACAATTATGATGTCCTCTGAAAATTTCAAAGCTGTAGAAATACTGAAGACTATCATATTGAACACGCATATACCCTTCACTTAGTTACCAGAAATTAACATTTTGCCATATTTGCTTTCTCTTTCCTGCAGGTGCACACACATGCACGCGCCACACACACACTCACACTAATTCATCTCTGTTGAACCATTTGAGAGTAAGTTGAGGACATCATAAAATTTACTCTCAATACTTCAACACGTATCACCTAAAAACTAGGCATTCGCCTACATAATCACACCACCATTGTTATGTGCAAGAATTTTTTTTTATGTGCAAGAATTCAACACTAATTCCTTACTATCCATCAATATGTAATACACATTTGGACCCACAATGTTCCTAAAATACCCATTGGAGCTCTCTATTTTTGATCCAGGATCCAATTAATATTCACATGATGCATTTGTTTCTTAAAATTCTTTTGTCTTTTTAATCTAAAGGAATTCTTTTGCCATTCTTTTTCTTCCAAAACATCAACACTTTTAATAGCGTAGGCCAATAACCTTGCACAAGGGCTCCCAGTGTAACTTCATCTTTTTCCTCAGGATTGATTTATAACTTCAATAATGCCTACCTCCCACTGCCTCATATTTGAGAGGCACACAATATCAGTTCGCCCCATTATTGGTGATGCTACATTGGATCACTTAATTTTTTTTTTAAGATTTTATTTATCCATGAGAGACACAGAGAGATGCAGAGAGAGAGGGAGAGATACAAGCAGAAGGAAAAGCAGGCTCCATGCAGGGAGCCCGAAATGGGACTCGAACCTGGGTCTCCAGAATCACGCCCTGGGCTGAAGGTGGCACTAAACCGCTGGGCAACCTGGGATGCCCTGGATCACTTAAATAAAATGATGTCCAGGGTGCCTAGGTGGCTCAGTTAGCTAAGTGTCTGCCTTCAGCCCGGGTCATGATCCCAGTGTCCTGGGATAGAGCCCTGCATCACACATGCTCTCTCAAATAAATAAAATCTTTAAAAAAAATAAAAATAAAAATAAAATGATGTCCAACAAATTTCTCCATTATATATGTTCCATTTCTACTTTGCCTTTAGAAAGTGTTTCTGAGAGAAAACACTTTTAAGGCCATGTGTATAGCTATTCCCCAACAAACTTTAACCCAACGGTTTTTGTATCCATTGATGATCTTTTTCTGAATTTATAATTTGGGGGGAGTTCTTAAAAATAATGACTTTTTAATTGCATTATTCTGTCTTCATTTATTACCTGGCATTCTTCTGTAAATGACTCTTACTTACTCTCACCTCAATAAATATCGGTAGTATCTACTCAAGAACATAAAACAATCCCCTCATTTTACTTACAATCAATAGGATACTTTCTCCAAACTCATGGCACAAATATAGTCAAATACCTTTCATTATCCTACTTAAACTGCTTAGGTCCTTACCTTTCTTATTGACAAACAGGAAGCTATCAACCTTTTGATGATTGGCTTCCCTCTCCTTTCCTTCTCTGAAGTGGTCAGAAAAATCCAGATCCTAAAAGGAGAACATGGAGCATGGAATCAGCAGGTTTGCACATGTACCGGAGCCTTATTCAAGTCTGAGTTGTCCACACTGTAATTGCTTCTTGCTGCCTCATAATGTCACTGTAGAATATTGTCTTCTATGTCAGTCCTAAGAGCTGTTGCTCCCCAGCTGGCCCAAGGCTGCTCCAATCCAGATCACACCCCAAGATTGCTATAGTTGGCCTTTGAGTGCCCATGTTTTTAGTGCTGGGCATTTTTAGTTCATGCACACAGCCACCTTTCCAGCTGCTGATAGGCCCACAAGTCCTGGGTCAGGGCTAATCCTCCTATCTATGCCTACAGCCACAGAACCATCACCTCCCTCTCTCCCTATAATCCATACTAGAGGTCAGGAGTTCTTCCTCTTAAACTCTCAAAGTCACAGAGTTCCATCAGCCCTTTTGTTTTTCTTTAATGTGCTAAGAACACTTAACATGAGATCTATCCTCTTAAGAAAATTTGCATACGTGACATAGTGTTGCTACCTATAGGCACGGTGTTGCACAGATCTCTAGAACTTATTCATTTTGCATAACTGAAACTAGATACCCACTGAGTAGCAACTCATCATTTCCTCCTCCCTTAGCCCCTGACAACCGCCATTTTACACTCTGCTTTGTGAGTTTGACTATTTTAGATACCTCTTTACAGGGAATCATTCAAAATTTGTCCTTCTATGACTGGCTTATTTCACTTAGCATAATGTCTTCCAGGTTCATTCATGTTGTTACAAATGGCAGGATTTCCTTTTTTTTTTTTTTTTTTAAAGGCTGAATAGTATTCTATTATGTATTTATACCACATTTTCTTTATCCCTTCTTCAGTCGATGCACATTTATTTGTTTCCACATCTTGGGTATTGTGAATAACCCATCAGCTTCTTTACCAGATATGGGGACTGACTGTTGGCCATCTATCCCTTTCTAAGAGAGACTCCCTGCTGAGTCTTAAGTGTCCCAACCCGACCTAGCCAGAGTAACTTCCTTCCATGATTCAGAAGTAATTTCTGACAACTATTTGTCATTAGTAAGCACTTTTGAATGTCTAACAAGCAAACAGCTCTTAAGTTCTCAGGACACAGTGGTGAAAGGCAACATCCCAGCTCTGCTGGAATTTACACTGTAGTGTGTACATTGTTTTCTCTTTTTTCTTATTGAAGAAGAGAAAAAGACAAATGTATCCCTGGCTACATAACCTATCACATACATTTATAGATAATTTTTTTTAGTAAGAAACAAAGAAAGGCATTGGCCAGTCTAGTTATACTAATCCCAATGCCTCTTTACATTGATTTAATTCCTGGAAATTTGATTTTTTCCATTTATTTTCTCTTATGCCATTATATTTCCTAGATGTCACAGAAATCTTTAATAAATAAGAGTTTCACATTTCCAGGGCCTTGTTCTGAGCCTTGTCTGGTCTTCATTAAAAAGGAGTGGCTCCTTCCTTAAAAATATTACTATTGTTCTCAAGTTGTCATAAATGTGTACCCAAGTAATCCATTAAAGATTAAATAAATGAAAAGGCAAAAAAATTCATTCAACAGGCATTGATTAAGCTTCAGTATGTGCAAAATGCAAAGATAAAAAAAAGGCCTTTAAGGATTTGTAATCTAGAGAGGGAACTAAAATAAGCCTGTCAATAATTGCAGTATAAGACGTATGAGGAATGTACGCAAAATGCTATCAAGCTTCTGGCAGAAGAACAGAGAGTTTTCATAAAAAAGGTGAAATTTGAGTAAAGAGAGGAGAACTAAAGGACAATGCTGGTTATATTAGGGGATTAGCAATTGGCTACAGCTTAGAGTAGTTTAGGGGTACAGTGATAGAAGGGCTGGAAGCCAGGCTGGCTCAACAGAGGGTTTCAAAACCATTAGGAGTAATTGGGATTTGACTACATTTGATATACTTGATTTTATTACACATATGAATTTACTCAAGACTGCTAGTAAAAGTAAAAAATAATTACATTCTTATTGAATAGGACAAAGAAAACAGATTATACTTGTAATGAAATCTCAAGTTATTCCAAATTCATGTCCCTTACCAGATATTTGATTTGCAAATACTTTTTAAAGACTTTTTCTAAAAATTTCATTTATTTATTTATTTATTTAGTTAGTTAGTTAGTTAGTTATTTAGAGACTGAGAGAGCAAATGGAGGAAGGAATAGAGGGAGAAAGACAAGCAGACTCCATACTGAGTGGGGAACCTGATACGGGGCTGGGTCTTAATGACCCTAAAATCATGGCCTGAGCCAGAATCAAGAGTCAGATGCATAACTGACTGAGACACTCAGGTGCCCCAATTTGCAAATATTTTATCTCACTAAATGAGTTATAACTTTTCATTCTCTTAACCTTGTTTTTCAAAGGGTTTTTAATTGTGATGAAGTAATTTATTATATTTTCCAACAGGTCACAAAATTTACAGAAATCTTTAGGAATTTCACTAAGGGGGCAGCCCCGGTGGCGCAGCGGTTTAGCGCCACCTGCAGCCTGGGGTGTGATCCTGGAGACCCGGGATTGAGTCCCACATCGGGCTTCCTGCATGGAGCCTGCTTCTCCCTCTGCCTGTGTCTCTGCTTCTCTCTTCGCTCTCTCTGAATGAATGAATAAATAAAATCTTAAAAAAAAAAAAAAAAGAATTTCACTAAGGCTCTGAATTTTGTTTCAACTTAGAAAAGGATGGCAAACACTAGCAGTCCCCAGGGGCTGCTGACTTCTCCAGCCTCATCACAGCCCCATCCCCAACTCCAACTCACCTCATCATCCTCACTCCAAGAAGCCACATTCCACTTCTTTCTCAAATTGCCATGCTCTTACTGTCTTTCCAGGCTCTAGACATGTTTTCAGATGCCTAGCACATTTCCCCTATCAGAATTCTTACCTCTCTGGGTATAACTGTGTAAAAATAAGAATGAACATTATTGGCTCATTGGCTCATAAAAGAAGATCTAGGGACAGAAAAAATAACATGAGATTTCTCTCTCTCTCTCTCTCTCTCTCTCCCTCCCTCCCTCCCTCCCTCCCTCTCTCATCTGCATCTGTTTTCCTCTATGTTGTTTCATATTCTAGAATATTATTTCTATGTGACATGAAAGATGTCTCTGGTAGGTGTCTGAAAATTTTCTCCATATCACCACCTCCACAAAAAGATTCAGAAACACAAGAAAACTAGTGTTTTCTTTTTCAGAAATGACAATAGATTTGCAAAGATACATCCTTGTAGTCCACTCTGTTAGGAGTGAGGAAAGTCTTCCTTGGACCGTGGTCATTTCCATGCTAAGCATTAACAAAGGGAATGGGATTATTTTTATACCACTCAAGCTCATGCATAAAGCTTGGTGGGATGAACTTTCTAAGTTCCATGACTCCAGAAGAAAAGTGTTACACATTGAAACCAAAGTCAGATACAAAGAGAGATAGGAGAAAATGGTTGCTAAGGAAATAACCAACAATCCACTATAGTCTACCTGTAAAAATAAGTTTAGAGAATAAAATTCATTTATCAATAGATACCTGCTAAGCTCCCAAACCTCAAATAGCTCACAATATTGAGGAAAAAGAAAGCATAAATTCATTGTATTAAGCTCAGTGATGGAAGTAGAGCCAGGAACTTGATAAAGTTTGAGTTTGTAGTCATGGAACATAGAAGGTATATGTTAATGCTCAAAAAAGCTATTAATAGAAAAAAATTAAATAGAAGTTGTTGGTAGAGGAAAATTCTTTCTGCATAGTTCTTCCATAGTTAGTTAGCTTTTTAATCACATAAAAGCATCTCTAAAAATCAAATATTGCATATTTGTTCAATAGGTAGTTGATAACTCTTCAGTAAGGATACAATTCCAGAGTTACAACAAAAATCCAATAAAAATTCCAAAAAGCAAAGGTTCTGGGTGGCAGTTGAAAGTATGTTCTGAAACAAAGGCTGCAAAATATTGCCTTGGTCCCAAAGTTCCTAGACTGAAAAGAACCTGAATTCTAGACCAAAGTTTAAAAAACATTTTAATGTCTTTTTCACATTTGTATACAGTATTTAAATTCTATATTGTGTTAGTTTTCTTAAAATATCTAGTATATCCCTTTCATTATTTAGATAGATTAGAATAGATATGTGTATTATAAGTAGATAATAGGTCAATTGATAATTGATTGATAGACTGAGAGTCATAGCAGGAAGGGGTGAAAGAGGGACAGAGGGAAGGAGAGATGAAGGTGACGTCCACATAGATTTCTCAGAGTTCTTCAAGGTTGTTATTACCAGTGCAGTGAATGGCTGACATCTGGTGGTAAAACAGTAAACATTTGCATGGATTTGTGTACTCATAATAAGAAGATACTCAGTGAATAATGGCTGTGTTTTCAAGAAGAATAATTTAAAATGCTGCTAGTCATCCAGTTTTTATGTCTACATCATGCCAAGCACTCAGGTACTTGAAAAGATCTATAATAGCAGGTATCACATAGATAGATACTGACAGTATCCATGTCCTCTTCGCTGGAGTCACTATTCTCTAACCAAAGAACAGAAAACCATGAAATTGTTTAGCTACTTTTTTTTTTTTTTTTACATGAGCCCTTAAGGAGTCAAAAATAAACATAAATAATGTAATTCAAAATCACTTGCCTATTTTGTTAACCTAGTGCCATTTTAAGAAATAAGAGAAAATTAAAATTAGGTTCAGAAAAGTAAAAAAAATTAAAAAATAAATAAAAAATAAATTGGGTGTTTGGTATTGATCCCTGGAAAAGAAGACATAAGCAATAATTCTGCCAAAGGCCATTGTATCATTGGCAAAGAGATTGTTGACCTGGACTGGATCTGAAAACTGGCAGATCCAGTGTATGAGGCTATGGGAATTGCTCATGTTGCACAGCTTTGGGGGCGGCACTAGCTCTGGGTTTGTGCCCCTGCTCATGAAACAGCTCTTGGTGGTCTATGGGAAGAAGTCCAAACTCCAATTTGCCAGTCTTCCAGGAAACACAGCCATAGTGAAATCCTACAATTCCTTACTGATCACCCATATGACCCTGGATCATTCTCACTGTTCCTTCATGGTCACTGAGGAAGCCATCTACGACATATGTCAGTGTAAGCTGGATATCATACATACCAATTTCAATCATTTTATTGGGAAGATCACCACCTCTCAGCAATTTGACAATACTCGGAACTTGGTCCATTACCCCCGCACCCACTCTCCCCTGGCCACTGACCCTCAGGCATCTCAGCTAAGAAGGCCTATGATGAGCAGCTGTCTGTAGCCAAGATCATCAATGCCTGTTTCAAGCCAGCCAGGCAGATGGCCAAGTACGACCCTTGCCACAAGTACATGGTTTGCAGCATGTGGTATGCGGGGTGGAGGGCAGGGGGACACATCAACGTCAACGCAGCCTTTACCAGCATCAGGGTGAAGTGAAACACAAAGTAGGCATCAACCACAACAAGCCCTCCAGTTGTCACCTCGAGGAGAGAGTATGTGTACTGAGCAACACCATGGCTGAGGCCTGGGCCTACCCTGAACCATAAGTTTGATCTCACATAAGCAAGGTGAATGTGTATGCACTAGTACCAGGGAGGAAGACCTGTAGGAAGGAGAGGTCTCTGAGGCCCAGGAGAACCTGGCAGCTCTGGAGGACTGTGAGGATTCAAGAGAAGAACAGGCCAAAAAAGGTGAAGGATAGTAGAGTGTGGCTGGCAGCATGGCTGGTGTCAAGTTGTTTACAATTAAATTTCCTGTATTAATTGATCAAAATTATAACACAATGAATACTAAAAGCCATTGAATTTTCACTTTAAATGAGTGGATTTTATGGCATGTTAATTCTATACACTTACACATACACACAATCATATTCAAGCCTGGTAAACCACATGTATCCTCAAAGCCTGAAGAATCCCAGTTAGAGAGAGGCCATTTAGAAATGGCTTCTTATCTTCCAAATAGGAGTCATCGTTCCTTCAAATAATGAATCATTCCCTACCAGGGACCTCACTCATGAACTCCCTAGCTTCACACTTGTGAAAATGCCCTATCGATGGCCCGCTCTATACCCTTCCCCAAGGTGTCCTGCAACACTGCCTTCCTTGCTTACGTAAAGGCCCACAGATATGGGAACATTTTTGTTGTATGTGGAAGTCTGTGTCCCCACAGCAGAATTTCTCTGCCTGGTGCTGTCCTCTTGCTGTGTCTTGTCTCACCATCAGATAGATTTAGTGCCTACTTTGGATTCCTCAGCTCAGGGAACCTCAGTCTGTGAAATTCAAAACCTAAAAGACAGAAGGCCTCCCCATGGGGAAACAGGTGAATCTAGCTATGGAAGGAACTGAATATGTGTGGGAGGAGAATAGAAAACATTCGGCTTTCTGCTCCTTCACTACCTTCAGTGCCCATTCTGGCTTCCCTACTTACATATGACCAGTCCTTCATCACAGTTGGAATAAAACTCTTTTACCACTGAAGCCAAACACAGCTTCCTCTCCGAGTGAACTGAAATGTCATACTGCTTCAGCAAAGCCCTGTATTCCAATGACCTTGGCAATGTAGGTATCTTAGTAAAATTATAAACGATGCTAAGACTTTCAGGTTCTATTATGTCCTGACTGGAATTCAAAGGAAGATTTAGAATTGAAGACTAATAACTTCAAGTTTGTGAGGTAGGATAGGACATATTCCTAAGAATTTCTGATACTTATTCTGGGGGCGGGGGGGGGGGAGTTCTCTCTTCAGTTTTCAAATTGAAAATGGAGGTAAAAATAGGAAAGTGATATTCTATATAAATTACACCAGATTGTCAATTCCTGAGCAGAGACAAAGTGCGATTTGATTACAAAATAATATGTCACTGCAGACTTATGCTCTGTCTCATTCAGTTCCTACTGGCAGATGAGACTAAGATTCTTGAGAACTTGCATGCTTTATTTGTAGTCCCCTAGATGTGTTGTTAGCATCAGCTATATCCATCACAAGGGGGAAGGGGGCCAAGTGCTCTGCTGCCATCATTCATAAAGCTAGGAAACTTGCTTGAGCATGTGTTTGATCTGCCAGGTAATATAAATAACGCCAGAGAGTATGTACAATCAGTCACAGATGCTTTGGATTGCTACCTCAGCAATGATTACCAAGAAATGGGGCAGGTCCATGGCAAGTGCAGGTCTCTGTAGCAAAGAGAATATCCTGGCCTCTCCAAGGGACACATATCAATTCAAAGTTTATTCTGGAGAGTTCTGAGCTGTGTATAAATGAATGCTGAATTCCTATCCCCTGGACTCCAGACTCTACCCAAATGCCTACCCAACAGATCTACTCGAATGTACAACACGCATCTCAAATGTGACGTGTTCAAACTGAACTCTTCTTTTCTTCCCCGAATTGTTCTTCCTAGTCTTTTTCATCTCAGTGGCTTCCAGTCCTGCAAGCCTAAAACGTTTAGAGTCATCATAGATTCCTCTCTTCCACTGAACCTCTACTTCCAGGGTCAGCAGATCCTGTGCACCTTCAAAATACAACAGGTAACTAACCATTTCTCACCACCTCCACTGCTCAGGGCCATCATCTGCCACCTGAATCACCACAACAGTCACGTAACCAGTCTTCTAATGCACTTTCTCGGTCCATTCTTATTCCAGCTCCCAGAGTGATTATCTAAAAAAATAAATAATAAGTCAGATCATGTCACTTTTCTCAAACACTTTCAGTGAGCTCCTGTATTAGACTAAAGCAGAGTCCATACAATGGCCTACATGGCCAGAAATAATTTATTCTACCCCTGAGCCCCTATGACCTCCTGTTCTACTCCCCCTTACTCTGTTCTAGGTCTCCTGGGTCCCTTCCTATTCCTCAAAACACCAGACACAGAAACACTGCAGCATCTTTGCACTTGCTATGTCTTATCTCCGGAATGTTCTTCCCCAGGTATCCACATGGCTCCTTTTCTCACTTTATTCAAAACTTTGCCCATGTGTCACCTTCTTCTGTGAGTTGATTTTCTGTGCCCTATTGTGTTTCTGACTTAATCCATGTTTTTTTTTTAAATGTAGCTAGAACTTACTCATTCTCACTATTTAATATTCCATTATATTAATATCACAATTTATTTATCCATTCTATTGATGGATATCTATGGTGTTTCCAATGTTTTGCTATTATAAAACAAAATCCTCTTATAAACATTCCTTAACATATCTCCCAGTGCAAAATTGTGGGATCATGGACATGTGCATTTTCAGCTTTGCTATATAATGCTAAATTGTTTTTCTGAAATAGTTGTATCAATTGATACACTCACCAATCATGTATAACTGTATTATCTGCTCTATATCCTTGCTGATATTTTTACTTATTCCCAATATGGTAGGTTTTAAATCATCTTTAATGATTTTGATCTGCATTTTTTTCTGGCTATTAATATGTTGATTGACTAAATCAGGATTCCAATAGGGAACAAATGACAAGTTAGGATAGTCAAAGGGAACTAAGTACAAAGATGTGCATGGAATGTAGGAGAACCCAGACTGTCCAGAATAGAGTTTTTTCCACTCCTAGATCCAATAGGACAGGAGGAGGAAAAGGTTACTGGAAACCTAGAATAGAGAATAAAAAATAAATAAATAAACCTAGAATAAAGCAGGAACTTTTGCTTAAAAGAAACAGCTAGAGTGAGGAAGGGATCAAGGAGAACAAATATCTCAACTTCATTCTCCCCCCGCCCCCTCCTTCTGATCTTTAGTCAGGAATCCTCACTGGCTAAATCCAACTGGAAGTCAAAGGGAATGGGAACTCTGCTAAGGCCAGGATCCTAGACAGAGTACAGGATAAAGAATGTAAAGTTGGTATGTAGGACAAACAAAGGATATTTGCAGGGGCTAGTCATGCTCACTTTTCTATCCTATGAAGTACTTCTTTCAGACTTTTGCCCATTTTTATATTAGGTTCCTCGTAGACCAAATCCAGGCCACATTTAAAAAATATATATAGCTTTATTGGAAAACAGCCACACACACTTGTTTAGTACACATGCTTTTACCTCAGTGGCAAAAATGTGTAGTTCTATGGCCTGTAAAGCTAAAAATATTTACTATCTAGTTAGTTCTTTGTAGAAGTTTGCCAACTAGATGATTATACAACTTCCCTTTTTACTTATGATCATATGGTTTAGCTGGCTATTCTCAAAGTCAACACCCAAATCCATTCTCTGCCCTTTACTGCTCTATTCCCTATAAGGCCTATTTTTATGCTTGCATCCCCAAGTTCCCTTGCCACTGGTTTTTCATGGAGGCTGACAAATGATAGACAGTAACAGAAGATGGAAGAGTGGCAGCCCTCATTGGTCATAGTTCGGACTTATGGTTCTGGCAGAGGATGCATTCTTCTATGGCTACAAATACTGATGGGTAAATCTTCTTCCATAATTCCATCTCTCACTAAGCATTTCCTTTCCTTGCCCTTTCATTCCTAGAGATTTCTGGTTACTACTGGTCACCGAAGGGATGTCCAACTATCCCTTATGGGTTCCATTAATCCTTCTTTAAGCTGTTCCTTAAGTTTCCTTCAGTTACAACTATTTTTTCTGTTTCATCTGTTTCTTGCTATGTCTGTTAGAAATGTAGCCATTCCACAGCAACTTCTTGCAAGACACATCTATGAAGGCAAGGGAAACAAACAAAAGCAACAATGAACTATTGGAACTTCATTGAGATAAAAAGCTTCTGCACAGTAAAAGAAACAGTCAACAAAACTAAAAGACAACCTACAGAATGGGAGAAGATATTTGCAAATGACATATCAGATAAAGGGCTAGTATCCAAGATCTATAAAGAACTTCTTAAACTCAACACCAAAGAAACAAACAATCCAATCATGAAATGGGCAAAAGACATGAAGAGAAATCTCACAGAGGAAGACATAGATATGGCCAACAAGCACATGAGAAAATGCTCTGCATCACGTACCATCAGGGAAATACAAATCCAAACCAATGAGATCCCACCTCACACCAGGGAGAATGACTAAAATCAACAAGACAGGAAACAACAGATGTTGGCGAGGATGTGGAGAAAGGGGAACCCTCCTGCACTGTTGGTGGGAAGGTGAACTGGTGCAGCCACTCTGGAAAACTGTGTGGAGGTTCCTCAAAGAGTTAAAAAAAAATAGAACTGCCCTACGACCCAGCAATTGCACTGCTGGGGATTTACCCCAAAGATGTTGATGTAGTGAAATGCCGAGACACCTGCACCCCAATGTTTATAGCAGCAATGTCCACAAATTATACAGACATAATATGTTATACATACATAAAAAGTTATACGTACATTTATATCCACAATGGAATATTACTCAGCCATCAGAAAGGATGAATACCTACCAATTACATTGACATGGATGGAACTGGAGGGGATTATGCTGAGTGAAATAATCAGAGAAAGACAATTATCATATGTTTTACTCATATATGGAATATAAGAAATAGTGAAAGGAACCATAAGGGAAGGGAAGAAACTGAGTGGTGAAAAATTAGAGGAAGACAAATCATGAAAGACTCCTCCTAACTCTGGGAAACAAAGGGTCACAGAAGGGGAGGTGGAGGAGGGGGAGGGGTAACTGGGTGACAGGCACTAAGGACATGATGAGATGAGCATTGGGTGTTAATACTATATGTTGGCAAAATGAATTTAAATAATTTTTTACATGTAGACATTAATTACACAAATTGTTTTTTAATCTTTTTTTTATTCATGAGACACACACACACACACACACACACACACACACACACACACACAGAGGCAGAGACACATCCAGAGAGAGAAAGAAGCAGGCTCCATGCAGGGAGCCTGATGTGGAACTCCATCCAGGGTCTCCAGGATCACACCCTGGGCTGAAGGCAGCACTAAAGCACTGAGCCACCTGGGCTCCCCTACAAATTGCTAACACTAAATCAACCTTTAATTTTGGGGATCTATTCAATTGGTATAATGCATATTGTTATAGGTCACTATATTCAGTTTGCTTTTTTTTCTTTTGGGTCTTTGTGTTTATCTTTATTTTTTAAATTTTATTTTACTTAAATTCAATTAATTAACAGAGTGTATTATTAGTTTCAGAGGTAGAGTTTAGCAATTCATCAGTTGTATTTTTTTTTTAAGATTTTATGTATTTATTCATGAGAGACACACAGAGAGAGGGAGCACAGAGACACAGGCAGAAGGAAAAGCAGGCTCCATGCAGGGAGCTGATGTGGGATTCCATCCCAGGTCTCCAGGATCATGCCCTGGGCTGAAGGTGGCGCTAAACCGCTGGGTCACCCAGGCTGCCCTGTATTTGTATTTATGAGAGAATAACCTGTTATTTTCCTTTCTCATTCTGTCTTTTTCAGATTTTGATCATCATGATTATGCTACACTCATGCCGAAATTTAAGGAGTGTTCTTTGTTTCTAGACTCAATAATTTGTGTTAGATATCATTATGTGTTTTTAAAACTTGTTATAATTTTTTGGCAAAATCATCTGGCTTATTCTTTCTTTTTGAATCACTTTTGCAAGTTAAATTTTTCAAGAACTTATCCATTTTGTTAAGGTTTCAAGTTTATTGAAATAAAGTTGCAACATCTTTTTTTTTTTAATGTTATTTATTCATGAGAGACACACAGAGAGGCAGAGGGAGAACTCCCCCAGGGAGCCCCATGTGGGACTCAATCCCAGGACCCCAGGATCACAACATAAGTCAAAGGCAGATGCTCAACCCCTGAACCACCCAGGTGTCCCTATCTTCTATATTTTAATTATATGCCTCATATCAGGTTCTGATCCTTTTTACCTCACAGTATTGTTTATTTATAAATTCCCTAGGCTTATTTCTTCTTAGTAAAATTACTAACTCTTGCCTCAGTTCGTGTCATTATATGTTTACTTTCTATTCCATTAATTTCTATTCTCATAATTGCAATCATCCTATTTTCTATAGGCCTATTCACTTGTTCTTTCTTATATCATATTGAATTAGATTAATTCATTACTTTATAATCCTTATTTTTTCCAATATAAGCACATAAGTCATAAATTTGCCTCTAAGAAGTTGAGTTGTGTCCCACAAAATTTCTTAAGCAGCTTTAATGAGACATAGTTCACATACTGTACAATCTACCCAGTTAAAGTGAATACATTAAGAGTCTTTGGTATATTACATGATTAACTTTATGGTAAAATATAATATAGAAGTTGTCATTTTAGCGGTACCTGGGTGGCTCAGATGGTTAAGCATCTGCCTTTGGGGCAGGTCATGATCCCAGGTCCGGGGATAGAGCCCCACATTGGGCTCCCAGCTGAGCAGGGAGTCTGCTTCTCCCTCTGCCTCTGCCCCACACCCCTGCTCATGCTTGCTCTGTCTCTCTCTTTCTCTGTTTCAAATGAGTAAATAAGATCTTTAAAAAAAGTTGTCATTTTAACCATTTGAAGTATACCGTTCAGTGACATTAGTTACATGTACAGTGCTGTGTAATCATCACCACTATTTCCAACATGTTTTCATTACTTTAAACAGAAGCTTTGTAATCAATAACCATTAACTCTCTCTTCTCCCCCTCCGACTCTAGTAACTACAGATCTACTTTCTATCTCTATAAATTTGTGTATTCTTACATTTTCTTAAATGAAATCTTACAATATTTGTCCTTTTTGACTTATTTAATTTAGAATAATGTCTCTAAGGGTCAATGGTGTAGCAGTACACCATTGTACATCAAACTCCTTTTGATGGCTAAATGATATTCCATTGTGTGTATCTACCACATTTTGCTTATCTATTCACCTGCTGGTGGATACTTGGGTTGTTTCCACCTATTGGCTATTGTGAATAATGCTGTAATTAACACTGGTGTACAAATATGTCTTCTAGCTTTCAATTCCTGTGGGTATATACCTAGAAATAAAATTACTGGGTCATTTGGTAATTCTGACTAGCGTTTTGAAGACCAACCAAACTGTTTCCCTCATGACTGCACCATTTTACATTCCTATCAACAATACACAAGGCTTCCAATTTGTCTGCATTCTCAATACTTGCTATTTTCCATCAAAAAAATATTACGGCCATTCTAGATATGAAGTGATGACATTGTGCATTGTGCTTTTGATTTGCTTTTCCCCGGTGACTAATTATGTTGAGTATCTTTTCCTGTGCTTTCTGGCAATTTGTATATCTTCTTTGGAAAAATGTGTAATCGAGTCCTTTGCATATTCTTAAATTGGGTTGTCATTTTGAGTGTTGAATTGTGGGTTTATATATTATTATTTTTTACGTTATATTACATATAAAGGAGCCATTACCTCTTCAACCCATAACTACTTCAGGTAAAATTAGAAATTGTTAAACATAACTTGTGATGGGTATGGCTTAACAGAGGTCTAACTCTAAGTCCTATTCTGAAAGCCTAGGCATATTTGCCATGGATTTATTTCTAGCTATGACCAAGTCACATAAACCACCACTATGATCATTTTATCATTATTTACCACATAAAATTGAAAAATGAATAATACATGTATATATTTGTAAGGATGAAATTCTAAATAGAAAGAGCAAAACCCAGAACAAAATACTGCTCATAAGCTCAGAGACTATAACTTTTGTATTATGATGCAATAGAAAAATGTGATTCTGGAGAAAGAGAATCACTCCACTTAATATTTTTCCCTCCACAGCAGTATGAAAATGGTATAGGGGAAGGACTAAAGTCAGACTCCTTTTCCTTTAGTTTCTTTTCCATTCTCCAATTACTGAGACCTTTCAGAACTAACAGAGGCTTCTTTGGGCTATGGAGGAGGAAGAATGAAGTTGTCTTTGGCTATCTGGTCTCCTCCAGTGACCCACCAGGCCAAGGAATTGGCCCTCCTGTGTACTCCTCACAAGGACCTTCAAAGTTTGGACCATGAGGTGGTCAAATAAGAGAAGTCCCCTGGTCCCAGTGCTGCTTAATTTCTAAACAAGTTATGGGTGGGTACACAAAGGAAGTAACATTAATGGGCATAAGGGAGCAAGAAAGGGGGTGAAGAGAACGTTTAGGGATTAGAGGAAGCAAAAGAATTTTGCCTGGGCCTCAAGGCCAATTTAGATACTTTTTAATTTGATGTCACTGAATTGATCTTTGCCTGCTTAACGCTAATTGTTAACACTGCATAAGGCTAGCATTTCCCACTTAATAAATGCACTTGCAGAAAACAAAAGTTTGAAATATGTTTGCCTTTTAAATGCTTATTTTTTCTTTTATTTACTAATTATACTGTTCAGAAATTCCCACTGGAAGTGACATAGTCCTTTTAGGACCTGTGAACAAAACCGTTAACAACTTTCTATGCAGTCCAAAATAAGCAGAAGAGAACACTTTTTTTTTTCTCAAGGTTTAACATAGGGAGCCAGACAAGATGCCTGTGCAAAAGGCTACCAGTGAGATGGTAAGATTTTTAAGATTGGATGTGAGTAAACAAATGTATTCATTAAGAACTACGGGTTACTACTTTATTATATCCTATTGGAATGTAACTCTAGGAGGGTAGGGAGTTTTGTTTTTCACTAATATAACCTCAGTGCCAGAACAGTACCTGGAGCAGAGCGGGCATTTGATACATACCTTTTCTGAGTGTATAAATGAATCCCAAAGCTAAATATGTAGTAAGTTGTCTTTTATAAATCTTAGTGGTTTGCTTTTTTTCAGATGGTCATATAAGAAAATTTTTTTTACATTGAAAATGTAATATTTAAAAATACCTTTTCAAGCCAAGATTATTATTCTCATTTAAAATACATTTTTTTTAAATTGTAGCTCAGCATCTCCTTTTTCTACAATATCATGTTATTAAGTGTTCATCAAAATACCACAAGGTGGCATACAAAACCTCAAAAAGACATTTCTGAAATTCTGTCAAAATTTTACTACATACTTAATAGAAAAACCTCCCTAAAATCCAGGCAAGAGACCCCCAGCCCTGGACCCTTTGCTTGAGGGCTAGGTTCTATGCCACTCTAGCATACATCCCTACCTACAGGGTGAGAACACCACAGAGCCCAGGGGCATGTCCCTCCACACCTGGAAAACCTCTTCCAAGGCCTTGCCTTTCTGCTCCATCCCAGGAGGACAGATGAAACTGAAGAGCACATTCCAAAAGTCTGGACTGCTCAAGCAGCACCTCTGCAGGAGCTGGGGTGGGTTGTCCTTGGGAGATGGCACTGGGACAAGGAGGGCTCTCGGAGTCCATCTCTCCCTGCTTTGAACTCCTTAGTGCAGGGCTTGAGGAGTCCAAGAATCCTGGGAACCTTAAGAAGGCATGTTTGCCAAGGTAGGAACAGTTTGTTAGTGTGATTTATGACTTCTGATGATTTTGATTATTTATGACCTCCATTTTCAGTGACCGGGCCCTGCAAACATTAGAATCAGGGCTGTGGTATATAATTTGTTGATATTTTTGTGTATATTTGCTTACTTACAATCTGTACTTGGAATCTCTGCATTAGAATTCTGAAATTTCAGTAACAAAATCAGTGGCTTATTTGAATGGCTTGTATTGGCTATTTATCAGGGGGTAAAAACAACTTTCATCAAAATGGCCTACAATGGAATTTGTAAACAAATGTTAAGTACAGCAGCTATTGCAGCTTTCTACCACTACTTCAGTTTTCCTCCTTCCAGGAAATAGAGTAGGACTGTACTTACCTATCCCTTGGTGTCAGTTGTGGCTATGCAGCTAGTTTTGTTGTTGTTGTTGTGTTAAAACTCTGGTTTAGATTCTTCTTCTAATAATTTTGAGATGCAACTCTCAGATCATAAAATTCATCCTTTTAAAAGTGTACAATTCAGTAGATTTTAGTATTTTCAGTTATGCAAGTAACACCATTAACTTTACAACTTTTGTACCATTGTCACAAAAAGCAACTGGTACCCGTTGGCAAAGTATGACTAGGTTTGACCATTGCAATTTGAGTATGAAGGTTGTGCGTCACGCTCAGCAAGTCTTTTCACAGCTAGTGGTAGGTTCCCCACATTCTCCTCTTGCCATGGTGGGTGGTGTATTCCATAAACGAGACTCTATCAGCCTGCATCTTGGAGGATAAAAACAGAGCCAAGCTCTTAACAAACCAAGAACGTGGCTAAGAGTTTCACTGTGTTGAGTCACTAAGATCTCGGGGTTCTCCGTAAACACAGCATAGTATGGCCCACGTGCACTGGATTAATGATCTGATCAGAAATCAGAGAGAATTTTTCAAAAGTGCTTAGAAATTGTAATTAGAAAATGACTCACTACTCATTACCGTCTTACAATGAAAAAGAGGCTGATTTTGAATGATTATTGAAGGAAAGCCACTTCATCTGAGCTAAGAAAAGGACACTTCGCCAAATATATTTACCATCGAGGATCCAATATAACTCCATCACGAATTTTGGTCTGCTGATGGGAATGTGATAGTTACCACTATTTGAGACAACTATGCTTTAAGGTTTCTTTTGGAATCCTACCTGTAATTTACTTGGTCTCTGGCATAAGATAAAACTCCAGAATGAATTTTTTTTCTTTCAATCGTTTATCTTTTAGCCTGTGTTAAACATAATTTAATCTTTCTTAAGTGAGTAATTGCAATATCTCAGGTCTCTATTTTCAGTATCCCATCACTGTTCAGCATGGTTGACATATAAAATGAGATATTCTGTAGATCTTAAGGTATGTTCTATTGTTTTTAAAAGATATTATTTATTCATGAAACACACAGAGAGGCAGAGACATTAGGCAGATCATAAAATCCATCCTTTTAAAGTGTACAATATAACGTGTAAAGCAGGCTCCCTGTGGGGAGCCCGATGTGGGACTCGATCCCAGGACTCCAGGATCACAGCCTAAGCCAAGGTAGATGCTCAACCACTGAGCCATCCAGGTGCCCCTGCTCTATTAATAATGCTACTAGCATAGTTTAGGTTCCCATTACTCATCATCATTGCACAATCATATCAACTAATCCCCATTCTTTTCTTCTCTTCCTCTAATCTTTATTAGCTGCCAGATTAAAAATCCTAAAACGTAGTTCTGCTCATGACTTTTCCCTATACAAAAACCTTCAGTAGAAGCTCTTGGCCGGCTCAGTGAAGCATGTGACTCTTCATCTTGGAGTAGTGAGGTCAAGCCCCAGGCTGGGGGAAGAGCTTACATAAAAAAAAAAAAAAAAAAAAAAAAAAAAAAAAAAGCAAAAAGCAAAACCAAAACCAAATAAAAACTTTTAATAGCCCTCAGAGAATAAAAAAAATAATTTAGCTAGGTATTGTATTGCTTTGCTAGGACTGTCATAACAAAGTACCACAGACTGGATTGCTTATATAAAAGGTTATTTATTGCCTCACAGTTCTGGAGGCTGCAAATCTGACATGAAGCTATTGACAGAGAGGATTTCTTCGGAGGGCTATGAGGAAGAATCTGTTGCATACCTCTTCCTTAGTTTTGGGAGGTTTGATGGCAATCTTCGTCATTCCTTGGCTTGTAGACGATCATCCCAGTCCCTGCCTTCTCTTCACGTGGCACTGTCCTTGAGTCTGTGTCCAAATTTCTTCCTTTTATAAGGACATCAGTCATATTGGATTAGGACCCAATTCTACTCCAATGTTACTTCTTAACTAACGTTTACACCTGCAATAACCCTATTTCCAAATAAAGTTACATTCTGAAGTACTAGAGTTTAGGACTTCAACACAGCAATTTTGAGGTGCACAATTCAAACCGTGACAGTATTCAAAGCCCTCCACAAGGTTCCTACTTCTCTTTTCAGCTTTATCCTCCCCTGTCTCACTACTTCACCTTATACCTGAGGTACTGCAGACAACAAAAAGCCCTGCCTTTCTGTGAGTCGTTACTTTTCTGTCTCTGTTCATTTTTCTTCCTCTAATTCTTTTGTATTCTCATCACATCCTGTGCATTCTTCAAGGTCAAGCTCAAGTTTTCTATCTAGAAGTAATTTCTCTCTTTTGTGATTCCCTATGTGTATTCTTTATACTTTTCTCTAATGGAATTCGCCACGTAATTTGTAATTGTATTATACATGGCTTATGCAGTCTATAATCCTTATCAGACTGTAAGCCCCTTATGAAGAGGAGACACATCTTACTCATCCTTTAATTTTCCCACAGAATTTTTCAAAGTGCTTTATAACAAATATTTGTTGAATAAAGTTATAAACATCATAGAGCTTATAGTTTAAAATCTCTGGTATTAGTTATTTTATCATTATTACTTACTCCTTTAAGATTGCAGAAAAAATCTTATTAGTGGGTGCTTTTGACTTTAATATATATTATGGAAATGCACAAATGTTTTCAAACTAATATATAGATTCAGATACAAATTATGAGCCTAGAAGGTGAAATTATCAATATCCTGTAAGAGTCCATTAAACAACTCCAAATTCTTTCCTACAGTATTATTTTTAAAAGTTGCAATGACACAGAAAGAAGTTTCACTTAATTCATTGTTATAGTTGAATAAATATTTATTAATCCCATTCTGGGTAGTTCAAACTTTTATTTTAAAGGGGCAAAATATTCAAAAAAAAATATATGG
Source organism: Canis lupus familiaris (assembly GCF_011100685.1). Lineage (NCBI taxonomy): Eukaryota > Metazoa > Chordata > Mammalia > Carnivora > Canidae > Canis > Canis lupus. The sequence goes on along the minus strand of NC_049224.1, from coordinate 8,123,656 downwards.
TACCAATACAAGAGAAAGATCTGAGAGTCTTGAGCTAGAATTTAGTTTCCTTTCTAAGAAGCAGTCACGCTCTATACATTTATATGCTTCCTTTCCATATATACATACACACACACACACACACACACACATACATACTGACATTCAAACATTACACAAGTTTAGATAAATTAAGAGTTATAAAATAAACCTTCAGGATTTAGTCATTCTGAGCGTATCAAAACACTTCTACACAACTTTTTTTTGAATGCAAAAGATAAAGATCCAAGGAGTCATACTTTCTAAACAAGCACTTTAAATGAATTTTGATATTTACTAACTTAAGTACTCAAGGACTTGGTTTGAAGAGTCCAACAGACTGAAAGTCTGCTTTTCAAGAGTACTATGATCTTCTATCAATGGAGAGATTTTGGCATTTCTAAATTCTAATAGTTCACGATCTTTGCTTGATGTCAGTAATTCATTATCGACTACGCCAATAGTTGCATCTTCTACCAGAATATTCGCTTGGTATGCTCCAATTGGAATTTCAGGAAATCCAATGTAGTCATGATCTGCCACTACTGAACCTTGTAAGAGATAAAGACTATCTGAAAAAAGAAATATGTAAGTTTACCTTTTAGAATAATTAAACATCATTTTAAAATTAAACAATGTTAAATGGGGACAAAATTCCAAGTAATAAAAATTAACTCTAAGATTAACTGCTGGTGAATTCTCCTATCTACTAATACACATGTCAAAGGATGAATAAAATGATACATACATTTGACAGCTCATATACATAGAATTCAGGAAAGACCTAAGATTTTAAAAGAGCCAAGTTTTCCTGTTCCCTTGATCTGTCTTTGGCAGGTATACATGAGTGGTTAGAAAGGGCTAAAGATCATGGTAAAGATTAAAAGCAGTTATAAAAACTCTATTTTTGATGTTCATGATACACTTATTAATAGGCTTCTGCAAGGTACTCCTGAGTAAATTAATGGGATCTTGAAAGATATTTAATAAATAAAATCCTTACATTTATAACTTTAATCTTCACAGAATCCATATAAGGACAATAATGTCCAGTTGTTTAAAATTAGGACAATAATATCAAGTTGTTTATAATATGAAATTATAAACTAAAATGAAGTTAATAGTATCAGGCTTATATGACAGTTACTAGAATCAGGCTTATGTGATACAGGTTAAGTGGGCAGGTTTACGTGTAAGTAGGCAGTTTACAATGCTTAGCTTATTTAAGTGTAATTTAATACCAAAATGCTCATGAACTTCTAAAGTGTAGTTAAATTCATACCGAAATACTGACAAGGAATTTCCCTTGTCAGCATTTTATTCTACTTTGAGCAAAATTATCATCGCTATCAGAAAAAAAAATGCTTAATATGAATGTTAACCTGATGGTAAAACAAGTACCATCTTCATGAAAAAGGTTTATGTACATAAAAGGATTTTTCCCTACCTGATATTTTAATTCATTATAACAAAGAACTCTTCTACCACAGATGATTAACTTCATGGACCCCAGCCTTCTTTTTCTGCATTTTTTCCCAAAGCATTAATGATTATCTCTAAGATTTTAATAGCTTAAAAAGCCCTCAAATTTTAAGTTCAAGAAATAGCAAAAGGAAGACTAATTGCCCATTAGATTAGAGATTGAAGAAAGTTTCTCAGAGCAGATAAATTTCCTAATAAACCCTAGAACATGATCTTATTCTACCCATTCTCCTACTAATATGTGAAAAGCTCACTGGGCCTATTCTAATCCCATAAATTTACACACTTAAGAACTTTGGTTTAAAAAACTTAAAAAAATCAAAGCCATGATGCTCTCCCATAAGTGGACTTGGGTTTGCATGGGCATTTAGTTTTGACCATTTTGTTCTTCATTAGGCAAAGTATATTTGGTATTTTAATTTTGAGAGGTTTTCCAAGTTTTCTCCCACCAATTCTTATTCATGCAAAAATAGTAATTAGATTGAAAAAGATGGCAAGATATAGGTATTTATGATGAAAACAAAAGTATAGATAATTGAAGGTGGTAAGAAAATGATTTTTGTATGTTAGCACGGGATGAACTGCTGGACAAGTGAACAATTCTGAAGGATAAAAACCAAATTGTGCAACTCATGAGAAGTGCTATTGTCCAAGAACAGCAAGAAAGAGCAAAAACATGATCAATGCATTTCAAACACTCAGAATGTGTTGCTAAAGGTTCAACATCAAAGTTCACTCTTAGGCTCTTAATACTGGAGAAGGCTAGACACTTAGAACTTCCAAAGGTTAGGTATGATAAATGTATCACTGGTGAAATTTTTCAAATAAGCCATGGGAATTCCACAGTTTCAAGGCCTGCACAGTGCTCAAAGTATTGGTGCTTGCAGATACCATAAATTTAAGGTATTTCCAAAGATCCTTGCAAAAATTCTTTGATGCAGTTTTCTCAGTTTTTTTTTTTTTTTTGAAAAATATGTCCAGTAAACATGGTATCAGCAGGGAAAATGCACATAGCATAGACATGAAGCTCTTAGAAGTTGCCACATTGATGTCCTGGATATACATTGAGAGCTTGAGCTTAAACACCTGTTAGTTATACTGGACTTCAAAACCAATGCACTTTACCAACCGCACTTGTTTCTAAGAGGAGAGCTTCTATGTGTCATATGTGTACATGACTTTATACAATACACAAATTTTTTCTTTTAAATAAGTGATAAATTTTAAAGTACCTATTGTAAAAAAAAACCTACTGTAATAAAACTGTAGAGAACAAGAACTATACTTGGCAAATTCTACACAAATCACTTTACATGCAATGGAAAATTACTCTGGAGATTTCAAGCTATGTTTGTGTAGAAAAAACAACAACAACAACAACAAAAAAAAAACAAAACCAATTCTCATTTATCCAGAAGGTCAAATATGTTTCAACTCCAATATGGTCTAGATCTACTGGAGCCAACAGAAATGCTCTCTAACTTCAAAACAAATTACCAGGAATTATCAGAAGAGACTTTTGAGGTCCTACACATATTATTAAATAATAACTAGATAGAGCAGGTTATATCAAATATATTTTTAAAATTTTCACATATTTCTTGCCTACTTTAATGTGGTTACTAGAAAATTTAAAATTACATTACTATATAACTTTTGCATTTTATATATATCAATTGGACAGTTCTGGTGTAAAATAATCCTGAATTAGGGATGTAAAAAAGAACAAGTTTTGCCCCCAAGATACAGAGGTAAACATATCATATTCAAACATTTTTCTATTCAGCTGTATTAAAGGATAAACTTTTTTATTTTCATTCTATTAATTTAATTATCATTATGACATCTGTTTGATGAAAGCATTATTTCAGCTTTGGCCAGACTGAGTAAGTAAGCCTTTAGTTTTTTCCAAGTGGAGGTAAGGTGTTATCACAGCAGTTTAGACATACTTTTCCTTATGTAGTTTTAAGGAGTTAAAAAAAAAAAGGAATTAAGAAAAAAATTTTTAAGTTTCTCTAAGGAGAAAAATAAGTTGAAATTAAAGTCTCAGAAAAGTCTGAGTGATTTGGATTAATTTATTTCGTTAAACATAAAGAAAAGTACATGGTTTTAGAATACTAAATTTCCTTATTCTGAAGAGGTGATCAGACTAATTCTATATACAGCCAGATAATTCTAAAACTTTTAGAATGTGTTGATACAATAGATTATCCATCCTTTCTTATGATAAAATCATGACAGATTACTGTAATTTGGTATTACATAATTGCCACATTTATAAAAATAACCAATACTAACAAAAGAGAACTGAATGACTCTCAGTTTAGAGATTACACAACTAAGAGCTCAAAGGGAGGTTCTTTGGATAAATTATATTAATAAAACAGTAAATATAATGGGCTTAATAAAGATCTAAAGTTTGTTTTGTTTCATGAATGGAAACCATAATAGTGGGAGGGAGAATAATGGGTCCCTAAAGACGTCCATGTTCTAAAACTCCCTGGACCTGTAAGTACAGTACCTTACATGACAAAGGAGAATTTGAGAAGTGATGGAATTAAGGTCGCTAACCAGCTGACCTTAAAACAGGGAGATAATTCTGCATTATCCAGGTGGGCCTAAGGACAAGGGTCCTTAACCATGGAAGGGGAGGGAAGAGAGAAGGTTGTAGTGACTGTGACGTGAGGAGGACTCTATCTGTCATTGCTAGCTTTGAAGACAGAGGTAGGAGAACACAAGCCAAGCAGTGTGGGTAGCCCCTAGAAGTTGGAAAAGGCAAGGAAACAGGTTCTCTTTTAGAGCCTACAGAAAGGAACAAAGCCCTGCCAATGCCTAATTTTAGCCCAGTAAGGCCTATCTATGTTGGAATTCTAAGCTAAAGAACTGTAAGGTGTTTTAAACCATTAAATTTATAGTAATATGTTATAGCAGCAGTAGGAAACTTATAAAATAATGAAAACCATTTCATAAACTTTGAAGAGCAATCAGCAGACAGAAATCTATCACAACTCCTACCCAAAATGAAACAATAAAATTACTCAAAATCTATGCTGGATAGAAGAGTCAGTAACATTGTTCTTTTCAGAAGGGAACATTAGGATTATAAAGAGATACTAAGGTATGTCATAAAACTAACTAAAATAATTAGTCTTGAAAAACAAGTACCTGGCATTGAACCAGACAAAATGACATAGGCCTGCTTAAAATAGCCATGAGAAATATTGTTGACCTAGTACTGAATGTGCTCCCTCTACATTATGTTCTAGATAAGAATGGATAAGAAGTTGGAAACAGAGCTTAACTGCTTTGGACAGTGAGTCTTTAAAATAGCTATGCGATCTCACACCTGGTAAGAGTAGCAATGACAAGTACAGACAGAGTCTTTTGGATATACCTCTTCTAAATTTATGTCAAAGAATAGGATTTAAGATGTTCAAAGACATTTAGTTTGCATGACATTCAGCTCAAGGACACTTTAAAATCAGCTTCTGAGGTAAAGATTTTCAAGAGAATATGTAATACTGAAGAAAAAGATGGCAGAAATCACATTTATTTTGAATTTCTATAAAGAAAAGAAACACAAAATAAGGAACAAATAGTAATCAAGAACCAGATTCCAGGATGGTTGGATCACATTTCCTTTGGTTAATAAGAAAACACAATTTTACCCATCTAACTCAGATCTCTTACATGTACACTAGTACTAATATTAAAATTTTCCTTATATTACTGGAAGAAGAAATATCTGCAGAGAATTCAAGCATGAGGGAAAAATTAGACTGCCTTTGTTTAGAAACTGTTCTACTCAATTGGATTCTGAAATATGCAGGAGTAGCAAAATGTTTGGCCTCCTTTCTGAGAAAGTCTTTGGCAAGAGTAAATTGCAAAATGTTGAAGCAGATGTAGCAACATTTTAAATGTAAATTTTGTATTAACTAAGGAAGGCTAACATATTAGAAAGGAGAGAGTCCTGAATGCTGAGATTAGGGAAACAATCTTGCTAGAGAAGAAAGGACAATATGTACCTGTATAATTTTTTTTTTCTACTTAACTTACATAAGAAAGAAATCATAAAGGGCAAGTAGTACAAAGAATGAAAGTACCATCTTTCAACAAGGACAGTGAAGAGACTGTGAGCTTTCAGAATTAGAACAGTGCAGGGTAAGTTTACTAATTGAGCAATCAGGCTGTTACAAGCAGAAGGAAAGATACTAAGAGGTTTTTTGTTTGTTTTTTTGATACTAAGAGTTTTTAAACTTGACAGTTTTGATCCAGATCAGAAGGAAAGTTGAGCTATTTACCAAACAGCCCTTAAGGGCTTCTTTACCCTAAAGAAATAAGGTTAAGTATAAATACTCTGTATAATATAAATAAGTATAAATATTATCTTCAAGTAATATTGATGCTTTATTTTTCTTTATAGGAAAAGCCAAATTAAAACTGGCTGAGGTACCAATTCACTACCTCTGTTATCCACCTCATATAAACTCTAGGGAATGGTTACAATAGGACAGAACAAACCAGTCTCAAGTAAGTGGGATTTAATCTGAAAGCCATAGCAAAAAGTCATTTCTCTCTTAATCTCTCAAAGAAAAGGTTAAAGAAATCAGGATATCCTTCTGACTGTTCAAAACCACATCTGGGGGCAAGCATAACCATGTTCAGGCTTTCACCTCTCCACATAGCACCTTACAGCATTCTGATTACACCCCACCGTGCACCTTCCCTTGCATCTATCATAACCTGACTATGGCATAACATAAAAAAAACACTTTTAAAAAAGTTCTCTAGTATATTTATCGCACAACAGAATTCTGGATAGTATGTTTGGTTTTGGCATCATTTACCTTAGTGGATATTTTCTTATGCTAAGCTGAGGCACAAAGTGACAAAATGTTGTGAAAGCAAAAATAAAGAAGACCTAATTCTTCCTTCTGTGAAATGGGTCCAATAACTCCTACATGAACTATAAGGTAAATGTATGGAAAGTACACTAGAAATCAGAACCGTATCTCTTAGAAGCCTGACAGTTTCAAGAGAGTCATTCTAACAGAACAGAATACCTGGGATCTAAAATTATACCACATTTTATAAAAATGAGAAAGTAAAAGAAAACCTAACTGAGAAAAGAGGTTTTGGTTGGGTGGAGGGTGGATTCTTATATTACTTTTAACTTCCCTCCTCATTCACAAAAAGTAAAATGTAAAGAAGTAACAGATATTTACCTTGCTCACTGGACTCTCTTACATAAGGCTTAAGGTGGGACATTTTGATAGGTCTTTTAAGTCTCGTCCCAGTGTTGTCTCTTAGAACAGCACATCCACTTTCTGTAATATAGTCTATGACACAAGGACCAACCCATTCTGACTGGAAACGACCATCCTTCCACCAATTTTTTCTTTGTCTTAAAACTTCATGACCCACTTTTAAATGAAATGGATTTAATTGCTTTGGTTTCTTTTTAACAATGATTTTGCTTTTATTTAGTTCATCAAGATTGTTGTTCTCCATCTATAAGAGCAAAATAAAAAAGAGAGAACAAAGGGAGGAAAGTTATAGTTTCTCCAAAGTAAATGCAAATAACAAAATGGTTACTTACTAAGATATTATTACAATGTAGACATGAATCTCTATTTAATTCTGAAAAATATTTCAAAACCAGTACCATTACCCCAACTTTGCAAAGAAATTAAACTGAGATAGGTTAAGTAATTTGCCCAAATCAAACGACCAGAAAGCAACAAGACCAGGAATGTGAATTCAGTTCAACCTAATTCCAAAGAACAAGGTATTCCCATTACCGTCTCTCAGAACTTTATAGTTAGTAAGCATACTATGTAATCAAAACAAGCAGAATTTAATAGAAACAAACTTGGCTTATATAACATATGTATGTGTGCATCCATGTGTATGTGTGTGCATGGTGAAATTTTTAAAATTACTTCATGGATTTTTAGGTTATAGAGTTTTCTATTAAATAGAATCACCTGTCCTGCTGAAGTTGTCTTATTCTCCATTATTTTATCAGCTTCTTTAATTGCACCTAGAATTTTGGCAAACATACTTGTATCATTACCATCTGCTTCATGGAGAATATCTGAAGTCTCAGTCATGTATGGATTTCGATTAAACATTTGAAAATACGGTATATTTTTAGTAGGCTCCTATTTTAAGGAAAATGAACAACAATTTGTAATTATTTATGTAGCCAAGAAACAGTCATAACTTAAAAGTACAGAATAATAAAAAGACACATACCAAGTGAGTTACATTGAAGGCAAATGAAATAGCTGATAGGTGATCATCCCAGTTGTTTGGGTGGTCAGCACAGTGTTTAGAAAGAAATGCCTTTATTGTGCTCGGTGTACTTTCAGTTGGATTAATGGTTTGGGAGCTATGAGAAATTACAATTTGCTTTGTGCCAAACAATCCATACAGTTCAACATTGATCTGAAAAGTATATAAAACAAAGTGGACTTTAAAATTTGTATTTTACTTTTCCCTGACCAAAAGGTTTCAAAGAATTTGAATCTTGCCTTTTTCATTGACCATAGCCATTCTATATATAAAAATACACATACTGTATTTAAAACAGCAATTACCATTTACTGAGTGCTTATTATCCATTGTTCAATACAATAGATGCTTTACATTGCTGTTGTTATACCTTACAACAATCATGAGTTACCATTAACCCCATTTTAAAGATAAAAGTTTTGGGAGGCTAGGAGCCTTGCCAAACATACATATACAGCAAGCAAACGGAAGAACAGAATTTAACACTAACTCTGAGTTCATGTAACATTTTAATTCAGCAGACAATTTCTCAAACACATACTAGGTCACATAACCCAGTTAACAGTTATGAGACTGGCAAATAACTAAACTTGTATACTCAGTTTCCTCATGCGTAAGATGAGGATAATTCTGCCCAGGATTCTTTTGAGAATTATGAGTATATATCTGTGAAGCACCTACAACAGTTCTTGGCAAGTAGTAGGCACTTTGTAACTTGTAATGTTACTATTATTATCATAGTTATATTTATTATCTGCAGGACCTAAGAAAAGTCAAAATGAGTTTAGAAAACTTCTAACTATAAGCCTATAAAACATAAAATAACTTATGTTTCCTATCTTATGCCTCAGACTATCTTTTCTTATTATTTTTAACTGGGTAAACTTTTGGTTAATAAACTAGGTCTTTTAAAAGACTGTATTCTTGTTGCCTAATTGTAAGAAGACAAATCATATCACAGTAACTAAAAAGGTAAAGCTAATAACCACCAAAACCAAAACCACATTTCCCAACCTACCCTGCAGGTAGGAGTAGCTATGTGATACTGTTTTGGTCAAAAGGAAATGTGGAAGTTGTTCGGCTTTTAAAAGTTGTTGGGTAGACTCAGTTCATACTAGGTTTTTTTGTGTCTGTTGTCCTCTCCATTTTTTTGTCTGAATTATAGACTTTGTGGCGTAGGCTCTGGTACCCATCTTGTGAACATAAGACTAAGAGTCGTATCTCAAAGATGGTGGAACAGAAGACTGGAAGATTGGATTCCCAAAGACATTCAACCTTGGACAGTTTAGCCTTCTTGTAACTTTTGGGCAGAATATATATTGGGTAGAAGACAGCAGTTCTCTTCCTTGCAACTAATAAAGTTCCTAGCTGATATATGTACTAATTTTGGCGACCTCCTTTTAATTTTTTTAAAGATTTATTTGAAAGAGAGAGAGAGAGAGAGCATGAGTTGGGGGGAGAGGGCAGTAGAAGAAAAGGGAGAGAGAATCCCAAGCATACTCTGCACTGAGCGCAGAGTCCGATGGGGAGCTCAATCCCATGACCATGAGATCATGATCTGAGCCAAAACCAAAAGTAGGATGCTTAACCAGCTCTACCCCCACCTTTCAGTCTTTTCATTCAAAAGTAATATAGGGATCCCTGGGTGGCGCAGCGGTTTGGCGCCTGCCTTTGGCCCAGGGCGCGATCCTGGAGACCCGGGATCGAATCCCACATCGGGCTCCCGGTGCATGGAGCCTGCTTCTCCTTCTGCCTATGTCTCTGCCTCTCTCTCTCTCTGTGTGTGACTATCATAAATAAATAAAAATTAAAAAAAAAAAAAGTAATATAAAAGATATACTTAAAAAAAAAAAAACAAAAAACAAAAAACACAACAACCAAATCCTAGAGGGACGCCTAGCCGGCTCAGTGGGTAAAGCATGCGACTCTTGATCTTGGGGTTTTAAGTTCAAGCCCCATGCTGGGTGTAGAGATTACTTAAAAATACAATCTTTTAAAAAAGAGACAGAAATCTCAGAGAATTGGTGTTATTTGGGTCAGCCTCAATCTGAGGTCATAATCAATGCTTTTAAATGACTGACCTCTGGAAGAGGGTCTAACAACTTCTTTGCTTCAAGAGGTTGCCTAGGAATGATCCAGTGAATTCATTTGTGGGATGCTAGCCTGATATCATAACCCCAGAGCCTTTTTGCTCCCATCAAACCCTTCTATTAGTGGTTACAATTCTGTTTTGCTAAAGACCTGTATTTAAAATCAAAGGAGGAGATTTTCCTTTGGAAATGTTTGTTTTCTTTCCTTCAGAGCTTTACTAAAAGTTCCTGCATTGTATTCAAACATTTATATTTTCATCCAACTGTGTAATACACACACTGAATTCATCCACATTGCCACATTGTAATCTTATTTCAACACTTTAGCAGTGTTTGGTATGTGTTTGCTAACAAAAGAAGACATTTCATTTTGTCACCATTATACTCACTGTATAATATTTAAGCCATTTACATACATCAGAGTAAAAAGAACAAATTTTCTCAATCATCTGTGATTTTTAGCTTTTTGCTATTAAACCTCACAAAAGAGGCTTATAAACATTGTTATCTTTGGTAAAATTTCCAAAGTCCTGGATTATTATGTGACTTTAAACATAACTGGAAAAATGGGTGACTCATAATAGTCCATATTGTCATGATTATTATCTCTAAGCACTACATGCACTTAGCATGAGGCTTTTTATTAGTTGTGGTGGAAGCAAATCAGTTTCTTGATATTTTGGATTTTGGTGAACAATTTCCTATCAGATTTAATTAGTTGATGTTTGTTTTCATCTCATTAATGTGTCTATAAAAGAATTAGTAACAGAAGTTAAGTAGAAGTACCAGCTCTATGATTTTCTTGTGGTTGATGGATGATTGCGTTATTAGTAGTACCTTGTTTTCACTGTAGGAAACTTAAGCCATCTGGCTATTCCATGAGGAGTAGTTTGATGAAAACTAGGTGATATTTATAAACACAACTACTGCTGAAAACCAAGAATGAACAAGGGAACTGTAGATAGACCTCTTATGTGTTGTGGATTCTTTCTCTTTTCATACCCTCATACATCATGTGTGACATTCAATCACCCGCCTTGTTGATTCAGAATGCTATTAATCATCTGTATACAACATTAGCAAAACTTTTCTTTCTTATTAGATAAAAAAGAAACATAAGCAAAGTTCCAACATTGTTAGCCCATAAACAGGATTGTTTCACGCACCTCATTTTGACCACTGTGTCAGTCAAGGCAGGCAAGGTTATGTGGTAGTTATAAAACACTTTCAAGTCTCAGCTTTAATGCAGTAATTTTACTGCTTGCTCCTACAAACTTGGCTATGGGTCAGTATGTCTCTTCAAGGCAACAATTCTTGACTACATGCCTCAGCAATCCTACATGAGAAAATTTCACCCCCTATAATGTAATATCTGGAATGTTCAGTCAATTCCCCAGAGAAAAAGTAAAAGACTGGGAGACTGAAGAAAGGAGCATATGGTTTTCACTACCTCAGTCTGAAAGTGGCATCCATCCATCCATTCAATTTCTTTGGCTAGATCTAGTTACTTGGGCTTGCCAACCTCCAAGAAGACAAGACAGCCTTCTACATTTGAAAGGCTAGGAGAACTAGTTATTGCTGAGCATTAGTAATTTATATTACAAAAGCAACAGATGATTGTGTATATTTTAATCACGAAAAACTGTTAAGAGCAGGCAGCCTGGGTGGCTCAGAGGTTTGGCACCGCCTCTGGCCCGGGGCCTGATCCTGGAGGCCCGGGATTGAGTCCCATGTCGGGCTCCCTGCATGATGCCTGCTTCTCCCCTCTGCCTGTGTCTCTGCCTCTCTCTCTCTGTGTCTCATGAATAAATAAATAAAATCTTAAAAACAGTTTACATGTCTTTTTTTTAATATTTTACTTATTTATTCATGAGAGACACACAGAGAGAGGCAGAGGTATAGGCAGAGAACCAGGCTCCCCGCAGGGAGCATGATGTGGGACTTGATCCCAGGATCACGACCTGAGATGAAAGCAGATGCTCAACCACTGAGCCACCCAGGTGCCCCTGTTAATTCCTTTTCTTTGTAAATATAACTTTTTTGGGTAAATATCATTTTTAATGGCCACAAAATAATCTCATCATGTGGCCAGACACAATTTTTTAAACACTCTCTTTTTTGGGATTTTAGGTTGTTTCCTGTCTCTCGCTAATATAAATGGCACTGTGGTAATCATGTCATAAAAGAGCTTTTTTTCTGTACTTTGGATAATTGCCTTAGAATAAATTCTTAGAAATAGGATTGCTAACCAAAAGACACACACACACACACACACAAACACATATATATATGGCTTTTAATGGACCTTTGGAAAACTATTTTATGAGAGAGTTAGTTTCAAGTTGCAATGCTGCCAGGAAGGTAAGGCTGTCTCATTCTACCTGTAGTCTACTTGGTATTATTACCATTTTTGTTGATTAGACAAGTTAAAATGGTCTTACTTTGCATTATTCATTCCTATTTAATTTGAACACTTTTCCATGTTTGTTATTTTTTAAAAAGATTTATTTACTTCTTTGAGAGAGAGGGCACATGAGCATGGTGGGGGGGGGGGGGGACGACAAAGAGGGAGGGAGAGGGACAACAGACTGCACTGAGCAGAGAGCCAACACAGGGCTCAAACCCAAGACCCTGAGATCATGACCTGAGTGAAATCAAGAGTTGAACACTTAACTGACTGAGCCACCCAGGGTATAGGAACTTGGATTTGGGGATTTTCCACTGTTTCCTGATAAATGTGGCTTACAGTGCCTAAACTAAACAAACAAGGTGGTTTATGCTGAATACATTTTTTTCCTTTAGGAATCTAAGATTTTGGTACAAGCCAGGCAGAGGGTGCCTATGTGACAGCTCCCAATAAAAATCCTACACACAGAGTCTCTAATGAGCTTCCCTGGTAGATAACATTTTACATGTTTGCTACAACTCCTTGTTGACAGAATTAAACATGTCTGGTTGTCTCTGATTTTTTCTTATACTAGTATTCTGTTTAATCATGAAAATTTTAAAATATACCTTAAGTGTTATTGTCACTATTACTTTTTTAGGATTTTCATATATATTCAAGTTAACTTGAAAGAATATTCTTTCATATAGATATATATATATCTATATATATGATGATCTATATAATGATCTATCTATATATATGATCTATATAATGATATATATATATATATCTATATGAAAGAATATAGAATTCTTTCATGGAATATATATACAGAATATATATAGAAAAAATATCTATATATTCTTTCTATGAAAGAATTCTTTCTATATATATAAAGAATATCTATATATATAGAATATCCATATATTCCAAGTCAACTCTGGAAAAAGTCAAAGGCAAGGAAAAAAGCTCCCTCTTTATTAATGCTGATTAGAAATTACTTATGTAAATTAATTTTGAATTGGGAAAAATCAATACCTTTCAATACTGAATATTCTCATTTATAAATATGATGTATTTCTCCATTTAGTCAATTCTCCTTCTGTATGTCAATCATAGAATGTTTCTAAAGATTTTATTTTTAAGTCATCTCTACATCCAACATGAGTTTGAACCTATGACCTCGAGATCAAGAGTCACATGCTCTTGATGCTCTCACTGAGCCAGCCCCGGGTCCCCAATTACAGAATTTTCAAGCTAGAAAACAAGGATTATTTGGTCCAACTTCCTCATTTTAGTTTTAGGAAACCTGAAGATAGATTTATAATTACTTAGTTGCACAATTAATACAAAATCCTGGTCTCTTAATTTCCAGTCCAGCTACCTTTGTGCTCTACAGTATTAAACCTCTACATCTGTAGCAATTTATATAAACTTACTAAGTTTACTCTATAATGCATTACTCTATAATGCACCAGTGTGCTAGGTACTGAAAGTAAGTAAAATATGCTCTTAGACCTAATTAATTTATCTTACCTCATGAATGAACTCTTCTCTTTGGTCCATTATTATTTTCTGAGGAGGGCCATATAAGAAAAATATATTGATAATAGCTTTAGAAATTTCTGATGCTGAAACATCACAGAGAGGCAAAATCACAACCCATTTTGTGAACAAATCTGTCATGATTATAGTATAAACATGACTTCTGTTGCTTGCATGAAATGGGCCCATCAGATCAACAGTAACTATACTCCATGGATTCTCCACCTTGAGAAGGTGCTGTTTAGGTGCTAGAATAACTGTATTTTTTGCCACTTGGCAATGCTGGCAAGCATATACCTATAAAACAGGCACACAATAAGAAAAAAAAGATACAGAGATGTTAATATATTTAACATAATAAAAAAGCAGTCTTATAAATCTCAATTTTAAAATGGTTAATAGGTACTTTGTTTTGAAGGAGAAGCTTTTACACTATTCTCAGAATAGAATAAAACCTTCTGTTCAGAATAATAAGCAAATATTACTTGCTATTACAATCCAGTGACTACCTTCAGAGGTCTTATTCACATGGAACATTAATTCTAGTTTACATTCAAAAAGAAAAAAAAATTCTAGTTTACATTCAATAAACATTATGTGAATAAATCTCAAAACAAATTTGTTATATCAAATTCATTATATTTTTAAGTCAGTGTCTGAATTTATAATCATTTCTATAAGCGAAAGATTTTTTTCTTTTAAAGTTATCATTCTAATAAATTCATTCACCAATCTGTTAGAACAGTATTTATTAAAACATAATTTTATTCAAAAAACGCAGATGCCAGAAATTCCTCAAGGTCCCAGGAAAATAGAACAAAAACAAAGCCCATGTTGTCAAAGAGCTTTTAATGTGAGTGGGATGAGAACTGAGTAACATACGGGATGGTGCCAATGCTCAATATATTTCTAGAATTCCACTTTTGAAACCACTTTCAAATCAACTTGTGAGCAAAATTTTATAAACTATATTTGCATTACAGTTACTCTTAATCAAAAGTTTTATCTTCCAATTTATGTACATACTAGCTTTCATCATAAATAATCTTATTATTTCTAAAGGTCATACCCATTCTCAAATGATAAAGATCTGACAAAGGTTTCACTGAATAAAGGAATGTGTGACAAGTTCTAAAGGCAAATACAAATACTGAGGTCTTAGAATACATGCACAGGCTACAAACTGGTAACTCTCAAATGTTATTTAGTTAAATGTTGTTTTAATTCTTTATACCTGAAATAACAGTCTTTTTGATGTACTTTTATAATTATTAAAAGGATCTCCCATACATACCAAGGAATTCCTACCATTTGTCATACAGAGTACACTACATAGAGTAGGGATCAGATGACTTATTCCTAGATGAATATCCTATAAGAAGCCGAAGGTTGTAATAGGTTGTAAAGTTTCAAACTAAGACTAATTTCATTATTTTTACAACTTGATTTTGCCTTCTTTAATTTTGGGTCTCTGCCATATTTGACATTTTCTACATTAAGATGAAATGTTAGAATTCTGCCCATACAAAAGAGTTCAATGATGAAAATCTGTCTAAATAATCTATTTAAATATGCTATTTTTCAAAGGTTTAAATAATGTTTTAGTTCAAATTATACTTCAGTAATTTTAAAAGAGAATTTTGAAAAGCTTTTTTTTTTTTTTAAGAGAGGGAGGGAGGAGGGACAAAGATAGAGGAAGAGAGGAAGAGAGAAAATCTTAAGCAGGCTCCACCCCACAGTTCATAGCCCAAAGTGAGACTCAGTATCACAACCCTGAGATCATGACCTAAGGTGCAATTAAGACTCAGATGCTTAATAGACTAAGTGACCCAGGCACTCCAAAGGAGAATTTTGATGGGAAATAAAACTCCTTTTAAACGTTTCTGTACAAACACTACTAGTACAAAAAGTATTTAACAAGAAATAATATTCAGAGTAAATCTGGAGCAATAATGAATTTTGGATATCTACCACAAAGATAGTATTTAAAATATTCTTAAAACATAAGCCATACCCACTGTTTGACATCATTGGTCACTGAAGTCCAATAATAACTAGATTCCACTAGAGTAAGGGTCCTGGATATGCCATGATGGGCTCCAGTGTCATTTTCATGGCACTCTCTTAGGACTTTCTTTTTTTCTTCTTCTGAAACAATTACCAAACGATTTTGTTTTCTGTCTTTTCCAACATAAAACAGCTTTTTTTCTGGAATAAATAATAACAAAAGATATGATTACAATTTTTAGAGATCACTACAGTTTTAAGATAATCTAATCAGAGCCTTATCTTCAAATCATTGCAATCTTTAAAATTTTTTTTGCCTCTAAGACAATATTTATTTGGAATGCACACACAGTCTGAAAGGTCCTCAGCTGTTATGCTTACTTGATATGTAGAAGGATCACTAGTTGCTATACTTCTGTAGCTATCTATACCAGTGGAGCTAGCTTGTTCATCAAAAAACATGTGATAACTACAGGAGTATAATATCTTTCTATGGGAGTATTCAAACTGGAAAAATACTTGTAGGCACCTCCTAAAAATGGCATGAATTAGCAGATAAATTATGTATAGATAAGCAACTTCTGGAATAGAATTTTCTAAAATAGCATTTCACCATAAGTACATTTTTGTAAGCAACCGCCACTGTTAACTTTTTCTAGATTTGAACAGGAGGTGGGGTTTGTAAAGCAGGAAAGTGAGAGAACCTTAATCCTTTAAGACAGTTCTCTGTTTTCCTTGGAAGGCACCTGAGAAGAATTCACAGCTAGAAAACAAGAGGTTGGGGAAAGAATCACTCTCTCTCTCCAGTGTGGATGAGATTGCTACACAAACTCCAAAATACAGCATTAAGTTACTAATATGTTTAATTAAGCATATGCTGAGTGAAAAACATTCCTTACTTGGTAAGCAACTTAAGGGCAGAAACCTTCTCTACTTTATTCATCAGTGTATTATTCCTAAGACCTAAAATGTGACTGATATTCAGTAGGAACTTAATAGACATTTGTTGCATAAATGTTTAAATAAATGAATGAATGAATCACAACTTTATTAAGAGGTAACAGGTATACTTATGAAATGTAAGAGTTATAGGAGGAGATATATACACAGAGAGATGTGAGGACGTATTTATTTATTATTTTAAAGTCTTCTTGACTTGTTTTTTGGGAAGCCTAACTTTGTACCTGGAGGCAAAACTCCCATTAATTAATAGCACCAACATTCACTTAGTCATCTGGTGACTTTTCTGCTTTATTTCACTGCAAACTTCTCTTTCCTTTGAAGGAAGAGAAGAGAGAAAAATTACCATAATCTTTCAACATAAATTGTCTACTGCCTTTCAAATATTTAATCCATTCAGGGAGATTAGGTATCCAAAAAGGAATGTGACCCAAAAAAAAAAAAAAAAAAAAGAAAATGAGTGGAGGTGGGGGTGTGTGTGTGCAAAAAAAAGGGGCAGAGAGAGAGGGAGAGAGAATCTTAAGCAGGCTCCATGTCCAGCACAGAGCTCAACAAGAGGCTCCATCTCAAGACCCTGAGATTGCGACCTGAGCCAAAATCAAGAGTCAGATGCTTAACCAACTGAGCCACTCAGGCACCCCAGTGTTACCTTTGAAGATAAATTTTTTTGCTGCTCGTCTTATGCCACTTCTTTCACTCGGTAGTGTAGTTGGATGATATTCACCAGTTCGTTTATAATATGCAATCTGTTTAAGATGAAGGTCACCATTTTTTCCACTACGGACCATCATGTACCTAGGCAATAGATATTTAAAGATAAAATTTAAATGATAAGCTCATTCAGTTGCTATTTTAGTTCAGGCTTCTGTCATATTTCTGCTTACATATGAATTGAACATTCCCGGAATATTATCTGTGATGGAGATAAATATAGTACAGAAAAGGAACTGTGTGATGTATATGAACTAATATATTCAAAAGCTATTTTTGAGATAGATACATCATGACACATTATCTTGCTCTTTCCATGTGAAAAGAAATGTTGAAAATTTTCCACATACTGGGAAAAAAGAAAATAAACAATTACGCTTCAAAAAGTTTTGCTTCAAGTCTCTCATTATCATCAAATGAAATATTACTTATACAGATGGTTCTGTTATGTGACATTTAAATACATGATATGTTATAAAGGGGAGATATAGGTTTTTTTCCTTCTAAAAATATTCATGGTCATTGTGAAATGCAAAAAAAAAAATAGTCCATTCATATAATTTATGAGAAAGATCTATTTTGGAAATGCTTCAATGATAAATGACAGAGAAGATACTTAGCTATGCTAGATCTCATATATTCTTCTCAACTACATATAAGCTTATTCTTGAACAGAAATAATTTTCGGTCCTGTACACACTTTCTCTGTTATGAAGAAAACTCTGGCTACACTGACAAAAGCAAAACAAAATAAAATTCGTCTATTTTAGACCACAAATTATAAGGGAAACCATTAAATTAAAAAGAAAAAAGCCCTTTTCGTATTTTCAACTGAAAGGAACTATTCTGTGCAGATTATTCTGCTTGCCACTACCTCTACCCATCCAGAAAATTTTTGGCCTTTCCTTTCTTTCTCTGCTCCTGTGCCCTCAGAGACTGATCCTTATGAACTACATTTAGTTTTCTGATTCGGCTTGTCCAGTGGGAGGTACCAACAGGCAAATCAGAATGCAGAAGAGTTCAGGGTATTTATTTCCCAGGTCTTTCCTTAGTTTAGGCTACAACCCTCTGCAGCTATAGCTTCTGTTGAGTAGCCCATCTTTCAGGTCTCTAAACTTCATTGGAAGTCTATAACATCATTTCTTCTGTTTGCTAATTAGAGGGCACTATTCCACCACTATTCCCTGTTGTTACTAATCTCCAGGTGCCATGTTGATTTCTTTGACTCTGTTCTTATGTCTTTAAATAGGAGCTTCATTAAATTTTCTTCAAATTTTCAGGAGAGTGTATCTTCTATTTCCTGCTAGGATTCTGATACAAATGCTTAATTAACATTTTTAATTTCTAAAAACAATATGAATGTTTACTGACCACTAGGAGATGTACGGATGAGGCTATAAAAGAGTATTACTACAGAGGGAATGTTAGAACAAAAAAGAATAGTCTGTGCCTAGGAACATACGGCTTAAACAAATAGCCTGTTCTCTTCCCCTATGACACGGTACTTTCCACATTCAATAACTATCTTTCTGATCTTTACATAACAGCCAGTGAGAATATCAGCACATTTATGTTTCTTAATCTCGGGTTGACAATAAAGTATAAGCTATTTTATGGAATATGTAAGGGTTTCTTAAACAGGACACAAAAACACTATTCTTAAAAGAAAAAGATTGTAACAAATTCTACTTCATCAAAATTAAAACCTATTTAAGAGATATCTTTAAGGAAAGGAAAAGGTAATTCAAAGACTAGGAGATCTTTAATATATATATCTAACAAAGGACTCGTACTCAGCATATATAAACTACAAAAAGAAAAGGATAAAACCTCCCTTTAAAATGGGGGGAGGAATCTTACATGGCACTTCAAAAAAGAAAATATCCAAATGGTTAATAAGTGAAAATGTGCTCAACATCATTACTCCAAAAAGCAAATTAAAAACCCACGATTTTATAACTACACACATTACAAAGGGTAAAATTAAAAACACCGACAACATTAGTTGTAAGGACACGTAACAAATCAAACTCCTATACATGGTGGGAGTTTAAAAGGCTACAGCTCCCCTAGCAAACTGACAGTTTCTTCTAATTGAACACTTGGCTACCCTAATGACTTAATTCTTTCAAGTTTATACCCCAGTGAAATGAAGACAGGACTATCAGAAGATGTGCACAAGAACATTCACAGACTTTTCATAGTCATAATAGCCCCTACTGGAAATTGTAACAGGACAGAGAGAATTTACTACGTATATACTCAGTCCTTGTCCTGTGGCCCTATTTTTAAGTTCCATGATGCTCTAAATCTTAGTTCTTTCTAACTGTCTTTGGTAAAGTACCATTCTCTTTTACCTCCACCACGTACCCAATCTGTCACAGAAGACCTCTTGATGCCTCTTTAGACCTCTTTACTTTAATGTCTCCTCACTAGTTTTTCCCCTGCCAAATGATTCTGTGACAAACTTCCACCCTTCATAGATTTCCATTTTAGGAAGACTTGTATGACATCAGGTAGGGAATAGACAATGCTGGTCTACCTATCCATTTGCCTGCCTGTCACTTGAGCTCTGTATTAAATCTCCTCAACTCTTAAACCAACAAGCAAAAATCATTTGTCCTATTTTCAACTCCAGGTTACACTGACACAAGCTCTTCCAAGTCCAAAGGCCATAAAGAATTGCCCTTTCTCAATTTAATTTTACTTTTTAGAGATTTTGCCTTTAGGTTATCTCTACCCCCACATCCATATGGGACTCAAACCCATACTTCCAGATCAAGAGCCACAATCTCCACCCACAGAGCCAGACAGGCACCTCTCCCCTTTCTCTTTTAGATCAAATCACTAGGGTCTGTGTTCTGTAAAACAGAGGATTCCAAATTACTGTTTTCTATGAATGGCTTTTCGAACAAACAATGTTCTATATCATCTAAAAGAAAATCATCTGGGAGTATGGTATCTGGAGGAAGAGAAGATTTACACAAAGAAAAAGAAAAGATTTACACAAAGATAAAATCCTCTATTGCCTCCCTTTCAGAGATCAGTGATGGTTGCAAAATCTGAAGGATCTTAAAAAGAAAAGAGAAGAAGCCTTTTCAAGCCTATAAAAAGCCCCCAGGAGCAAAAGACCAAACTTTTACACCTCAGAGAAAGTACAGGTCCCGTAACATATGGGGTATGAGCAATTTTAACTGGTAGGAAAAAACTGGCCGTTGGACAACATGAATGTCTCCATAATCCACAGTGACAGCCATATTTTGTCCTTCTACTTTAAAACTTCTCTAAGTTCCCCCAACTGCTCTCCCCGATTCTCTAGGATGTCTTAGTCCATTTGGGTTGCTGTAACAATCTACAATAGATTGGGTGGCTAACTAACAACAAACATTTATTTCTCACATTTCTGGAGTCTGAAAACCCAAGCACAAGCTGGCAGATTCAGTGCCTGGTGAAAGCTTGCTTCCTGGTTCATAGATCACCTCTTTGCTCTGTCCTCACACAACAGACAGTGCTGGGGAGCATTTGACCTCTTTTAAAAAGAGCACTAATTCTGGGGTGCCTGAGTGGCTCATTAGCACCTGATCTTGATCCCAGGACTGTGAGTTCAAGCCTCAACACTGGGCATGTAAACTACTTAAAAAAAAAAAAAAAAAAAAAAAAAGGCACTAATTCCATGGTTGAGGGCTACATCCTCATGAACTAATCACTTCTGAAATACCATCACACTGGTTAGGTTTTCAACATACAGATGAGGGGGGACACATATTCAGTCTATAGCACTGGGAATACTAGAAAATCTTTAATCAATGTAAGTGAAGCCCTCAGTACATTCAAGGATCTGTGCTATCAGGATACCCTTGGCTGTCCTATCTAAAATACATGAACCAAGATTCATGTTCAGAAAGCCTATTGGCTGAAATTAACCTGTCCACTTTCAAACCCTTAACTTTTGAAGAACTGAAAATAGATCAAAATAGAATAATTCACTCTCCTCAGAGCAAGCCCATAGTATAAAAGTCAAGTAGTAGATAAAAATCTAATAAACAGAATCTTGGAGACTGAGTTCTTTGAGATTTTTGGTTTTTGTTATCATCCTCAACACATTTTTACTTTCCAAATTAATTACTAAGAGTAGACACTATTTGACTGCCCCTGGTCATCTCCACTGCTTACTGACAAAGTCTAAAACTACTTAGCCAAGCCCCTACAACCTGTACAAGTCCTATAGTTTCTCCTCTTGTCTCCTTTATTTATTTTTTTTTAATTTTTAAAGTTATTTATGATAGGCACACAGTGAGAGAGAGAGGGGCAGAGACACAGGCAGAGGGAGAAGCAGGCTCCATGCACCGGGAGCCCGACATGGGATTCGATCCCGGGTCTCCAGGATCGCGCCCTGGGCCAAAGGCAGGCACCAAACCGCTGTGCCACCCAGGGATCCCCCTCTTGTCTCCTTTATATACCTTTGTTAACATTCCAACTATTCTCTGTACCTGATCTATGTCACCATTTCCCTCATGAATGGCCTATCCTTCTAATTCTGATTAAGTCTTAACCATTTTTCAAGGTCAAGCTCTAGCTCCTCACTGAAGCAAGCCTTCCATAATACCTGAATCTGAAGTGATCTCAACCTCTCCTGACTTTCTTTGTACCTTTGTAGAACTTCCTGTTTTACTATTATAGTTGCTAGGTTTTTCATCCATACAACTTATCATTTGTTCATTCATTTACCAAGTCCTTAAATCCTTATATGAACCAGGTTATGGGAATATAAATTAAAAAAAGAATCAAAAAACTTTTCTTTTTTTGTTAAGATTTATTTCAGAGAGAGAGAGAGAGAGAGAGAGAGAGAGAGAGAGAGAGAGAGAAAGGAAGACTGAGAGCAGGGGGAGGGACAGAGGGAGAGAATCTCAAGCAGAAACCCCCCTGAGCACCAAACCCATTGCAGGAGCTTGATCTCAAGATCCTGAGATCATGACCTGAGCTAAAATCAAGAGTTGGACGCTTAACCAACTACACCACCCAGGCACCTCTCACAACTTGTTTTTTTTAAGGGCAATGTTAAGAAAGTGAAAGGAGCAATCACAGCTAGGAGAAAATATCTGTAGCGCATATACAATAAAAACTTGTGTCTTAGAACTTGTAAATACAACTCTTGTTTTTTTCAAGTTTTTATTTAAATTCTAATTAGTTAGCATATGGTAAAATTGGTTTCAGGTACAGAATTCAGTGATTCATCAATTATATGTAACATCCAGTGCTTGTTACAAATGTGCTCCTTAATACCCATTCATTTAGTCCATCCCCCAGCCACCTCCTTCCATCAATCCTCACTCTTGTTTGTCCTCTATAGTGGAGTCTATGATTCCCCTATGTTCATGTTTTATTTCTTAAATTCCACATGAATGAAATCATATGGTTGTCTTTCTCTAATTTGGCTATAATGCACTCTAGCTCTATCCCCATCATTGCAAAGAATTTGTAAAGAATTCCTAAATCTCAATCAGCAAAAACAAACCAACTTAAAAAATGAGCAAAAGATTTAAATGGACCTTTCATTGAAGAAGATATGATTGGCAAATAAACACATGAAAACATGCTCAACACAATCAGACATTTAAAAACCCAAATAAAGGGGTGCTCGGGTAGCACAATCAGTTTAGCTGCTGCCTTAGGCTCAAGTCATGATCCCAGGGTCCTGGGATCAAGCCCTGCATTGGGCTCCCTGCTCAGTGAGGAGCCTGCTTCTCCCTTTCTCACTTCCCCTGCTTGTACACTTGTGCACACTCTGTCAGATAAATAAAAATTTTAAAAACGCAAGTAAAAACTAAGATACTATTACACATCCATCAAAGAGGCAAAATACAATAAAAAAGAAACGAAACCTGGCAATACTAAGTACTACCAAGAATATAGAGCATTGCTGGTGAGAATACAAAGTGGTATAAACATGTCAGAAAACAGTTTTAACTCAAGAGTAATGAAAGTGTATGTCCACACAAAAATGTGTATGAGACTGTTTCTAGAAGCTTTATTCTTAACAGCTAAAATCTGAAAACAAACCAAATGTTCATCAACTAGTGAATGGATAACAAACTATGGTAGATCCATATGGGGAAACACAACTCAGTACAGATAAGGAACAAACTAAAAATATACTTAACAATAGTATCTCAAAAAGATAAGTATCTCAAAAATCATGATTTTTATGCTAAGTGAAAAAAGTCAGACAGCAAAGGCTACACACTATGTGCTACTGTAGGACAACTGGGAAAGCCAAAACTACAACGGCAGGGAACAATTTTTTTAATTAAAGGAGATTTTCTTTAAAATAACTGCAAAAGCAATTCTTAAAAATTGCAGACATTTATACAGTTCTTCACTGTGATGATCCTCACAACATCATGTAAAGTGGATACTAGTCATATATCCACTTTGTAGACAAGAAAATAAGAGTTTCAGAGACATCAAATTTACTCAAAGCAACAACATGAATCTCCATTCACTTACATTTATACCTTGTTTTTTTGCTTCAGTTTCCTGCTGGCTCCCCCCTCCCCGCCCCCCTACACTGGTAACATAATTATTGTCAACCTCAGATTTCTAATACTTGGTTCAGGCCTCTGCTAAGGAGGTTATAAAATGACTATGTAATTAATAATTCAGATCACATATAAGAAACGAGAAAGTCTTATTAATTTTTAATGTTTACATTGTTTCACACAGTTTGGGATACAGTGGGCCGTTCAACTATTTGTAAATGAACAAAGAATTATTTGCCATTTCCTCATAGGAAAGATGGCAGTGAATCAAAAAAAAAAAAAAAACAACAAAAAAAAAAACCACACGTTCCAAAGATAATTGTTATCTCACTTAGGGACATATTACTCACTCGCATATACATGGCAGAGTAAGTAGGGTATGCCTAAGAAGCCATGGCTTTTGGGAGTCAAAATTGCTAGTGGATGAGTTACCTGAGCTTCAACATCCACATCTCAAAGAAGAAAATAATAGTTATCCCTCTTTTTTCATAAGTAACAGGATGAACGAGATTAAGGGTCCGAAAAAGGGGATCCCCAGGTGGCTCTGTGCCTCCTTCAGCCCAGGGCGTGACCCTAGAGACCTGGGATGGGGCCTGCTTCTCCCTCTGCCTGTGTCTCTGCCTCTCTCTCTGTGGCTCTCATGAATAAATAAATAAAATATTTTTAAAGAAGTCCTCTGCAAGTGGTTATTCAATATACAATTATCACTAAAACATTTAGGCGTTGTTATTCATACCAAGCTGTTCAAAGTAAGACGGAACACTTTCTTTTCTCAAAACCTTTATCTACCAGGAAAGATATTTGGAGATCTCCTTTTCACTGATGATCAATGTTTTACCGTAATGTCTATTTATGTTCTACTGCTAATAAGGAATCTCCGAAGACAAGAGTTGTACATTGTGGGGATCCCTGGGTGGCTGAGCGGTTTTGTGCCGCCTTAGGCCCAGGGCATGACCCTGGGGTCCTGGGATCGAGTCCCACATGGGGCTCCCTGCATGGAGCCTGCTTCTCCCTCTGCCTGTGTCTCTCATGAATAAATAAATAAAATCTTAAAAAAAAAAGTTGTACACTGAATAACGAGTTTCCCGTCTAGTAGGGTCCGCGGGCTTAAGTACAACAGGAGAAATCAGTTCACAAACAGGAGAGCCACCTACACAGGTTAAAGTAGGCCGCTAATACTCGGCCTTTATATGCAGGAATATGCAGGAATACTGTGAAGACCAGCAGGTGTTTTGTTTTGTTTTGTTTTTTTTTCCTTTTCAAAGCACACCCACGACTTGATCCCTAAAAACCTTTTGAGTAGTTAATGCGATAAGACACGACTTCACGCTGTGGTAGTATCAAAACAAACATCAATGTCTTCCTACATCCAAACATTGAACCAAAGTATCCTGGACAGCGGAGGTAAGTCGCTCAAGTCACACAAAAAAACGGAGATCAAGCCTTCCTTCAACATGCTCTTATTTTTAAGACTTTGTGTTAAAACGGGTACTTGTGTGTTATGACACGTAGGGATGAGAAAAAGGGGGTGGGGTGAAGGTGGCGGATGGCACGTCCTCATTTAGCCAGCCAGGGGGCGGCCAGGGTCGAATGTGGGGGAGGTGTGACCCCACGTCACACACCGCAGTCAGTACCTGCGGGGACACTGATCACTCAGCTCCGCACCTCGGGTCTCGGGTCTCGCGTGCGCCAGGAGGGGAGGCGGGGAGGCATCGCTTCGCGGGAGGGGCGCGCCGGGCAAAACCCCTGCAAGCCCCACCACCCGGGTCTCCAGAAGGTCGTGACCCGCCCGTGTCCCCTCTTAAGTGGAAGACTCAAAAATCCGCAACAGCTCGACAAAAGGATTTAACTCGTCGTCAGACTTTTCGCTTCTGAATTAGCCTACTCCCGTCTCTGAAAAATAAAAAACAAAAATAATAAAAAAAAAAGAGCACAAACTGTACGCAAGGCCCCCGAGGCCTGCGAAGCCTCAACCGACGGCCCCGACGCTCCTCCTCAACCTGCAGATGCCACCAACGACGATGCCTCCCCGGCCGCACGTGATAAAACGCATTTCCACCTGAAAAAAAATCAACTTCTCAGGCAGCCCGGGTGGCTCAACGGTTTAGCAATGCCTGCCTTCGACCCAGGGCGTGACCCCGGAGACCTGGGATCGAGTCCCACCTGGCTCCCTGCATGGAATCTTCCTCTCTCATGAATAAATAAATTAAAAAAAAATATTTAAAAAAGAAAGGAATTCTGACTCCTAAATCTCAGGATAGGGCAGCCCTGGTGGCTCAGCGGTTTGGCGCCACCTTCAGCCCAGGGCGTGACCCCGGAGACCGGGGATCGAGTCCCACTTCGGGCTCCCTGCAGGGAGCCTGCTTCTCCCTCTGCCTGTGTCTCTGACTCTCTCTCTCTCGGTCTTTCATGAATAAATAAAATCTTAAAAAAAAGAACTGATTTGGGGGGCAGCCCGGGTGGCTCAGCAGCCCAGGGCGTGACCTGACCCGGGATCGAGTCCTACATCGGGCTCCCTGCATGGAGCCTGCTTCTCCGTCTGCCTGTGTGTGTGTGTCTCTCTCTCTCGTGAATAAATAAATAAAATCTTTAAAAAAGAAACTGTGACTAATAAATCTCAGGACAGGGCAGCCCGGGTGGCTCAGCAGCCCAGGGCACGACCCCGGAGACCCGGGATCGAGTCCCACGTCGGGCTCCGTGCATGGAGCCTGCTCCTCCACCTCTCTCTCTCATGAATAAAATCTTAAAAAAAAAAAAAAACAAAAAAAAAAAAACCACAAAAATTACTTCTCTGCTTGGATTCAGAAAAGCTCATGGAAGGAAACCCCACGTGGAGGTAGCATTTTTTCCCCCGTTTCCTTTAAAAACGACGGGGCCAGATACTCCCTTGGGTTCGCCCGTCTCCCCCACATGGGAGACTTTTAGTTTGGGGCAAAAGGGTGACACTTCAGGTCAAAGGGCGGCTACGCTAAGGCGGGTGGGGGCGGGTGGGGGCGGGTGGGGCTGCCTCCGCGTCGGCCGAGGGCGGCGGCCAACTTTCCTCAGCCTGCCCGGGGCAGGGTCCGGCCGCTCCTTTCCCGGGGACTCCTAACGGCTCGTCGGTCGACGTCGGAGGGCGCTGACGCAGCCACGCTCGGCACGACCACCGCCGGGGAGATGCCGGGGAGACGCCGGGGAGACGCCGGGGAGACGCCGGGGAGACGCCGGGGAGACGCCGGGGCCGCCGCCCGCGCCCGGCCCGACCGCGGGGCTCCCCCTTCCCGCCCGGCGGCCGCGGGAGCCGCCGCCACGCCCGCCCACGGCCCGCCCGCCGCCAGAGCGCCTGCGCACTCTCCACGCTCAGCGAAACCCGTCCTCAAAACTAGTCGATGCAAATCATTTTGAAATTCCTGTCAGGTGGCGCCTCACTTTAACGTGATAATAATAAAGATAAAAAAAATTAAAAAAAGTCAGCCGCTACAACAAAGCACGGTGGAGCGACCACTCACCGAAAGTGGTCCTAAACGCAAACGACAGCCTTTAAGCGTCCTCTCGCGACTTATCTGGTGCTGCCGGAAGCGGAAGTGCCGGCGTCTTGAAGCGTGGGGCGCCTTTATGGGGTGGGGCGGGGTGGAGGGGCCGTGCGGCGCCGTGGGGCCCTCGCCGGAAATGGTTCCGCCCGGTGGGGTTTGTGTGTGAGACCCGGGCGGGCGGGGGGAGAGGCGTGGCGGCGGCGAGCGAGGCGCTCCCGCGGGCTCGGCGGCCGCTCGGCGTGGCCCTTCCCCGGCTTCTGGAGGCGGCGGGGCGGGGGGCGGGGGGCGGCTCCGTGGAGCGGGACGGCCGCAGTCTTCAGGAACGCTTCCGTCCCTCTCGGCCATCCGAGGGGAGCCGAAGGCCGCACGGGCTCGGCGGCTGCAGCGGCAGCAGGTGAGCTCGGAGCCCCGGGACGCACCGGAGCAGCTGCCGGAGCGCGGGGCCGCCGTGTCCTCGGGGCTGCGCGGAGTCCGGACCGCCGAGCCTCGGGGCGGGGGGCGGGGGGGGGGCGCTGACCCCCGGCCCCAGGGGCTCCGCGGCCGCTCCCCCTCCATCCTCCCTCCTCCTCCCCCTCCTCCCCTTCCTCCTCCTCCCTCCTCCTTATTCTCTCTTCCCCCTCCTCCCTCCTTCTCTTCCTCCTCCCTCCATCTCATCTTCCTCTCCCTCCTCCTCATCCTCCTCCTCCCTCCCCCTCCCTCTTTCCTTCTCCCCCTACTCCTCCCTCTTCTCTCTTCTCTCCTCCCTCCTCCCTCTCCTCCCTCTTCCCTCCTTTTCTCTCTCCCTCTTCCTTCCTCTTCCTCCTCCTCCCCATCCTCCCTCCTCCTCCCTCTTTCCTCCTCCCCCTACTCCTCCCTCTTCTCTCTTCTTACCTCCTCCCTCCTCCTCCTCCCTCCTCCCCACCTTCCCCTCCTCCCTCTTCCCTCCTCTTCCCCCTCCTCCCTCTTTCCTCTTCCCCCTTCTCCTCCTCCTCCCTCTTCTCTCTTCTCTCCTCTCTCCTCCTCTCTCTTCCCTCCTCCTCCCTCTTCCCTCCTCTCCCTCCTCCCCTCCTCCTCCCTCTTCCCTCCTCATCCTCCCTCTTCCCCCTCTCACTCCTCCTCCTCTCCCTCCTCCCTCTTCCCTCCTCTTCCTCCCCTTCCTCCTCCTCTCCCTCCTCCCCCCCACTTCCCTCCTCTTCCCTCTTCCCTTCTCCCTTTCCTTCATCCTCCTCCCCTCCCCTCCTCCCCCTTTCCCCCCC
Organism: Canis lupus familiaris; assembly: GCF_011100685.1. Taxonomy (NCBI): domain Eukaryota; kingdom Metazoa; phylum Chordata; class Mammalia; order Carnivora; family Canidae; genus Canis; species Canis lupus. The sequence goes on along the minus strand of NC_049224.1, from coordinate 8,094,871 downwards.
TCGTCCCCCTCGTCCCCCCTCCCCCTCGGGTGTGAAGGACCCGACAGGACAGAAGCTCGGGGACTGCCTGCCCGGGAGGACCGCAAGTGGGCGCCCCTGGAGCCTGTCTCCTGGGACGTGGCGACCTTCGCACTCCTGTGGGTGATGCTTGTGTTGCCCTGGGGTTGCTGGAAGGACTGGCGGGGGAAGCAGGAAGGCGTGGCTGGCATCCTCGCTGGCATCCTCGCTCCGCATCTGCTTTTGCTCTTGAAAATTCTTCCGTGAAAAGCACACTTTTTGTTTCAGGCAGGTTGAACTTTTTTTTTTAACGTTTTATTTATTGAAGAGAGACCCAGAGAGAGAGAGGCACAGACACAGGGAGACGCAGGCTCCCTGCAGGGAGGATGCAGGACTCGATCCCGGATCCCGCCCTGAGCCCAAGGCAGATGCTCACCCGCTGAGCCCCGCCCCCACCTACCCCCCCTGCCCCCCGGGCGCCCCAGGACGATTGAATATTAAAAATAACTGGCGTTGGGGTCCCTGGGTGGCGCAGCGGTTTGGCGCCTGCCTTTGGCCCAGGGCGCGATCCTGGAGACCCGGGATCGAATCCCACGTCGGGCTCCCGGTGCATGGAGCCTGCTTCTCCCTCTGCCTGTGTCTCTGCCTCTCTCTCTCTCTCTCTCTCTCTCTCTCTGTGTGACTATCATAAATAAATAAATAAATAAATAAATAAATAATAAATAAATAAATAAATAAATAAATAACTGGCGTTAACTGAGTTCTTAAAGTGTGGCAAGTGCTTTACATATTTTCTCCTATATGTCTTTCCTATAACAGTCCCACGAGGTAGATTAAATTATGATTATTTTCCAAGAAGTAGGTCCTGAGGCTTAGGCCACATAACTTGTCCTAAGCTTTTTTTTTTTTTTAAACTAGTAAACACGTGAGCCTGGATTAGAAACCACATTTTTCAGATTCCAGAATCTGTGTTCTTAACTGCTGTACTATTGTTGTCTTGCCATTGATGCTTCGTTGCTTTCAGTTTCTTCGCTAACATTTTTCTGTGGTTGGACGTATTCATTAAAAAAAAAAAATTCAGTATTCCTGTGTATGGGTCTGATGAAATGATGTCTGTCCTCCTGGAGCTTTCCTGTCGTGGCACAGAATCAAACAGTTCAGAAACCAAAATACTGACAGCCGCGTGGTTTGGTTTAAAGCAGGTGATGAAACTGATGTGGAGAAGATGTCAAAGTTGCACAGCAAATATCGCTCTTTTAAGTCTTAAACTCGTGCCTTTCGTGGTAGCTGGAAGGATATTACACTTGACGATTGGTGGGACATTTGTAGGTCACCCACGTAAGTGCTGTGCACCAACCGATCAAGTACTGGGAATATACAGAGGAGGCCCTTGTTCTCCAAAACCCCCTGACACAACTACATATTACTACTAATAAGGAACTATTAAATTTCCTAAGTGGAAATGATAATTGGTTATATTGGAGGATGTCCTTATTTTTAGGAGATGCATGCTAGGGTATACAGAAACGAAGTATATCCATGTCTGTACCTTTCAAATGATAGAGCAAGATTACCTGTATACGTATGTATAAGGAGGAAGTAAATACAGCAAAACGTTAGCCATCGTTGAGGCTACTAGTGGTGGATGTGTGAGTGCATATGTATGGTGAGCCATTCTTTCAGCTTCTTTGAGTATCTGAAATCTTTCGCAATAAAAATTTGAGGAGGGGAAACCCTAACTCTAATGGAAACAGGTCACTGAAAAGATATATCCCAAATGCTGTGGGTCATGGAGCGTGGGAAAGATGCTGATGTGCACGTAGGGTCGGCAGTTGTCGGAAAAGGCAGTTGTCGGAAAAGCATTTATTGAGGACTTCGGAGTTTATGAAAGGAGAAATTGGAACTCTCAAGGACAATAGTGAATTAAAAGGAGGAGGAGAAGCGGGCTCAGCAAAAAAATAGTGCATGAATGTTGAAAGAAGGAAAACATCAATTCCAGGATTTTGTGAAACTTGGCATGGACTTTTTTGTATGAACTTTTAACTGATGCTTGGCTGCCTTTGCCAGCATGCAGAAGCCTTTTTAATAATCTATTATGGAGCTATTAGTAATAGTGCCCTGGAACTGGAGTCAACATTGACAACAGTGTTTCCAGTGGAAAATGCTTTTAGGATTTCAGGAAAATTGGTCATGTGTCTGTTCCAGCTCATCAAGAGAGGAGGGTTTTGGGCAGCCCCGGTGGTGCAGCGGTTTAGCGCTGCCTGCAGCCCGGGGCGTGATCCTGGGGACCCGGGATCGAGTCCCACGTCAGGCTCCCTGCATGGTGCCTGCTTCTCCTTCTGCCTGTGTCTCTGCCTCTTTCTCTCTAGCTGTGTCTCTATGAATAAATAAATAAAGTATTTAAAAAAAAAAGGAGGGTTTTGAATACCACGTAGGACTGATGGATGACCCATGCTGTCATTTTAAGGATTGAGTAGCTTGGACCATGGTAGGTTTGTGAAGGAGAGGAGTGTTTTTACTCCAGGCAGTAGTGTTCAGGATAGTGACAAGCACTATCCAGTAGTGGTAAGACTGGAAAACATGTAATGAGGTCTCCAGCAGCAGCAGCAATGGCAAAAAAGAGTTTCTATAGCATCATTACATGGGTGGTAAGTAGGCACCCTTCTAAGTTGAGTTGTTTGTATTTATTCTGTGCCAGTTAAGTTAGGTCAGGAATCTCAGTCCTAATTATAAAAGCCAACAAGATAGATAAATAGCTAACATTTACTAAATGCTTACCTTGTGCTAGTTGCTGTTGTGTCTTCATTGTCATTTCATTTTCAGAATAATTTAGGATGTTTATCCCATTTTACAGATGGTGGCATGAAGGACGCAGAACTGAGCAACTATCAGGAAAAGCTTTCTAACTCACTTTTGTCAAGGTCTAGAGCAGTGGTTCTCAATGTGTGATTGATTTCCAGAGCAGCGGCAGCAGCATGTTGGAATTTTTCGAGTATTGAGTCCTCCTTTAAGACTTTCTAGTTTAGTATTTTAACAAGCCCTCCTGGTGATTCTGATGTATGAAGTTTGAGAACCACTTCTTTGAGTGTAGATGCTTTAGTAGCATGGTACTTTCCAATTTAAAAATCAGAATTGAGTAGTGTTTGTCTTTTGAATCGGTATTTCCTACTTTAATTTTTAAATCAACTGTTTAATATTTCATAACACTGTGAAATTTTAATTTGAAAGTTCCATAAAGTCAAGTCTGGCTATGTACATGAGGGTTTTAATATTTAACGGAGCCACCAGTTAAACTAGAATTAGATCTTTAGGAATAAGAGTTTTGGTGTTATGCACTGCAGTTTTAGCTAACCTATAATCCAACTCTTAAGAATATTTGATCAAATAATTATATTACCAGTAATCAAGTTGATTGTTATGTAGTTTCATCTTGGTAGGTAATTAGTTTTAATGTGACCAAGGAACAATAATATACATAGCTTTGGTAAAGAATATTTTGAGATATCATTATTATGTGAGTTCTTTTTTTTTTTTTTTTTTTTTTAAGATTTTATTCATTTACTCATTTGAGACACAGAGAGAGAGAGGCAGAGAGAGAAGCAGGCTCCATGCAGGGAGCTTGAGGTGGAACTCGATTCCAGGACTCCAGGATCAGGCCCTGGGCTGAAGGCGGTGCTAAACCGCTGAGCCAACCGGGGCTGCCCTAATACGAGAGTTCTTAAACTGATGTTGATAGGCATCAGTTTGTTTATACGGAAAAGCTTGGATGTCAATCACATAAAAATTGTGTGCAGAATTTATTATACATGTACATTTTTTTTCTGAGGAGAGGATCTGTAGATTTTATTAGGTTAGCCAAAGAATTTTTGACTTGTAAAAGTTTAAGAGCTGTTATAATGAAATCTTATATTTAATCTTGTTTAGTTGATTTTTTTTTTTGAGACTAGAATCCAGAAAGGTTTTATTCCATTAAAAAAAAAAAACAAAACAACAACAAAAAACAAAATAAAACCTGTTTGCAAACTGAACTTTCAAGTTAAATTCTTTTAAAAATTGATTAAAGCTGTCAGTGGGTTTTAAACCCATATTACTGTTTTTTTTTTTTCCATTCTATTCAGGTATTCCTAGAAAGGTGTTTAGCTTTCGATGGACTTTTGTTATAATTTGAATGATTTTCTCATTTGTTAGATATTTCTGGACTTAAAGAATTTAGTATTTTTTGTTATTGTTACTTCATTATCTTGTTACTATCCTTTTGTTATTTTTTTTTCCTTTTGTTATTTTGAATCAGTTTGTCAAATTGCTAAAATGTAATTATTGAAGATCAGAGCCTAATTTTTTAATTTTATGAAAGAAATGTTATTTCATTTGAAGGTATGCATCAAGTTACTGGTCCTGATTTTACGAGTGTTATTTTACTTTTACTTGAATGTTTTTGAAGTACAGTCTCCAAAATTAATTTTTCATTGCATTTTAGGTAGAAAGACTACGGCATCAACTCAGTGAAGCAGTAAACTCGCTCTTTGTCTTTTAAACATCAAGAACGAAGCAGTGGTATCTGAGACCAGAAGAACATTTGCCAACTAGCTGTCATCACAATTTCAAGTGATTGTATAAGCAGAAACAAGCTGCAGCCTATGTGTCAGCTAGTTTAGAGAGAATGGTTTATTTAGAAGCAGTTTTAGTATAGTGCTTTATATCTGTATCAAATGAAATAAAAATGAGTGAAGCCCCTAGATTCTTTGTTGGGCCCGAAGATACAGAAATAAGCTCGGGAAATTATCGGCATTTCTTCCACCATGCAGATGAAGATGAGGAGGAAGAGGATGAGTCTGTAAGTTGTTTGTTTGGTGAGAGAAGACCAATACCGTATAGGCTTCTTACTAATCACTGTAAGGTGAACTAATAAACTCTCTAAATTGTGAAGACATTTTTGCACATGGAAATTTGTTGGAAATTGCCTGTGCTGAAAAGCATATTTTTAGTAACGTTATTGAGCCTACGGTGTGCATCAAGAAATCCAGTTAGGGGTCAGACTTCTCATTTGTTTGATTATGTTAACTTCAGTGTCTTTCACAAATGTTCACTGATAGGCCCAGCATAACAGAAGATTCAGTTGAAAACATGGCAAGGAGAGAATAATCAGGGCCGTACCAAAAGGGTTTCTTGTATGTAGAAGTACCTAAAGAGTACATCAACATAAAGAAGTAAGTTGAAAGAAATAACTTTAAAGGTACTGAAGAAGGACTTCGCCAACTTTGTTAAGTTTGTCACATTGTCAGTACAAGTGGTGGTTGACCCAAATATAGTCTTATTTATTATTAACTCTTCAGAAGCCTATAACTGTGTCACTAGAAGGAGAGGCTACCTCAAGGATCCAGAGGAGTATATAAGTGCACAAATCTTATCTTTTTGATCTGATCTACTAGGATATATAGCCATAGGTGCATCTTTAGGAATAACACATTTATTATGTTCATTTTACTCTAGTTATATTAGCTCAATATTTTTCTTATTGTTTTCCCTTTAGATTTAAGATTGCTTTACTGTGAAAACTGATTTAACATACAGACTTATGTTTGTTTTTTCTTGTATTTCCAGTTGAAAAGATAATTTTTTTAAGAAAGATTTATTTACTTATTTGAAAGAGAGAAAGAGAGAGAGAGAGAGCAGTAGGGAGGGGCAGAAGGAGAGGGAGAGAGAATCCCATGCAGAATCCATGCTGAGCACAGACCCTGATGCAGGGCTTGACCTCAGGACCCTGAGCCGAAATCAAGAGTCGGACACTTAACTGACTGAATTGCCCAGGCATCCTGAGAATTTTGTTTTCAAACCAAAACCTGTTATACTTGGTAAAGGTAGTAAAAAAAAAACCCAAAAATACCTAATGGGTGATCCTTTAAATCCTTTTTCATAGCTATTTAACACTTCACAGTGTGCTTACACATATCTGAAAACCTATCCCACCCCCACCTCACCCCAGAAAAAAAAATGATTTTCAGAAAACTATCATCTGAAGTGTTATCTAGAAGTCCAGTAAATGAAACAGAAAAGCAGCTTTTCTCTGACTTAAGCTAGAAAGTACTATTGACTCAGCCTCTACTGCCCCTATCATCTGAACATACCGTAAACATCACTGACACGTCAAGTCCATTTCTTACACATAAGGACTTTTGTCTGTCCCTTATATCTAGAACTGTACATGTCTCTCCTCCTTTACCTTTTATGTTTCGGCAATATCAAATTTTTGTTTTTCACATGTTATTCCATGTTGTACCATGCCTCTTTGCTGTTGTACTCTTTTATCTCTATGAAATGCCCTTTTCTGGGGGTTACTTTGTAAACTGTTTTTCATTCTTCAGAACCTTGCTCATATTCCCTATTCTCCCTCTCCTTGTAGACTTGCATACTTCTTCCACAGTACTATTTCTTTTTTCTTTTTTTAAGATTTTATTTATTTATTAGAGAAAGAGAGTGCACGAGCAGGGGGAGAGGGAGAAGCAGACTCCCCACTGAGCAGGGAGCCTGACATGGGGCTCCATCCCAGGATCATGACCTGAGCCATCCAGGTGCCCCCTCAGTACTGTTTCTATATTTGACATACATACTTGTATTCCATGTACCATAACATACTACATTATTGCTGTGATCTTTTCGATTCATAGCACTTTGAGGTTAGGTAGTTTCTATGTATCTAACTTTAGGCACTTAGTGTAATTCTTGGAACCTTGGTACTAATTAAATTGAGTTCACATTTGTGGCGCATAGTTGTCACTTTTGAGGAACTCGATTTGGTTTATTTGGCCTATAGATTAATAATTTGTTCCAGTTCATTCTCCTGTTTTTAAGATTAAAAGTATGAATTTAAGAAAAATAAAATAAAAAAGAGGTATGGATTTCATTTTAGACACTAAATCTAACAAAATAAATCTCTTTAAAGAGTTATTTCACTTCCAAGGTTTTACCTAATAGGAAAATTCTATAATTTTGTCTTAATAATGCAGGCTTATTTGTGCATTTTAAACTTGGCAGTTTCTAGTTCATCTTAGCTAATAGTAGATATTAATTAAATAGATCTATAATAAATAAAATGGAACTTAGTAGCTTTTTTTAAATTGTAAAGCAATAGGGTATGTTAGGTTGAATGCTTTTTTTACTGAAGTATAATTGACATAATAGTTTGACCTATACAACGTGGTGATTCTGCAATTATATAAAAATGTGGACCATGATAAGTGTAGTTACCATTGTCACCTTAAAAAGTTACCGTTATTGACTATATTCCCTGTGCAGTACTTTTCATACCTGTGACTTACCTGTATGGTAACTGGAAGTCTGTACCTCTTAATCCCCTTCAACATTTTTACCCATCCCACCACCCCTCTTCCCTCTGGCAGTTTCCACTTTGTTCTCTGTATTAGAGTCTGTTTTTTTTTTTTTAAATTCATTTTGGTTTTTAGATTCCATATATAAGTGAAATCATAGGGTGTCTTTCTGACTGACTTATTTCACTTAACATAACATGCTGTAGGTCTATTCATGTTGTTGTGAATAGCAAGGTTTTATTCTTTTTTATGGCTGAGTAATATATATATACTACATATTTATCCACATATTTATTGACAGACGCTTAAAGTCACTTCCGTATCTTGGCACTTGTAAATCATGATACAATGAACATATCTTTTTGAATTAGTGTTTTTGTTTTCTTGGTAAATACCCAGAAGTAGAATTAATGGGTCATGTGTGTGGTATTTCAATTTTTAATTTTTTGAGGAACCTCCATATTATTTTCTACAGTGGTCACACCATTTTACATTCCCAGCAACAGTGCACAAGGGTACCTTTTCTCCACATACTAGCCGACACTTGGCTATTTCTTGTCTTTTTGATACTAGCCATTCTTATTAGTATGAGGTGATGCCTCATTGTGGTTTTGATTTGCATTTTCCTGATGATTAGTGATTTTGTGCATCTTTCCAAGAATCTTTTGCCCATCTGTATGTCTTCTTTGGAGAAATGTCTGTTAAGGTCCTCTGCCTGTTTTTTAATTGGATTATTTGATTTTTTTTGGTGTTGAGTTGTATGAATTCTTTTTATATTTTAAAAATTGACCCCTTAATGAATATACCATTTGCAAATATCTTTTGTTAGCTGAGGAAGTATTCTTTAGGAACATCATGAACTATGTAGAGGCTTTTGATCAGGAAAGAATTAAATAAGGGAACATAAAAGTGGATGATCAGGGTGGGAAAAATAGATCCCAGGGAGATTAGGATTTACAATCAAATTCAATACTAATTTGATCTCTAAATTGCATATGAGTCAGAAGAGGCAATGGAGAAATCTAATTTTAGGTGTAAAGAAGAATAGTAGTTTAAATCTGATGTTACCCAATTTTAAGATTTATAACAAGAGAAAGTCTAGGAAAACACTTTTGAGCTCAAGATTATAATATATGAAATATAAAAATATGGAGGAGGGAGAACTAAAAAAAAAAACTGGGCACAGCTCTATTTATTTGATAAAACTCTTAATTACTTGAATGCAAAGATCTCAGAATGAATCTTGAGTAATTTTGTAAATCTACGAGCTACTCATAAGGTATTTCTATATCCTGCTTTTTTAGTTTTAGGACAAACCATAACCTTTAAGCTGTAGCACGGGTACCAAAGATGAGCAACACCATTAAATAGGAATATTGAGTATGAAGATTGGAATTTCAAAGAGCATTGACACCTTGGTTAGCAGTTTGGCTTTCTCCAAAATTTTCTTCCAGGTTGTCGTTGGTGATCAACCAATTCAAAGCCAAGCTACAAAAATAGTTTAACACTGTATAACATAGCTATATAGTCAGAATATCTTTTTTTAGGCAAGAGAATTCTTTATCTCACTCTCATTGGTCTTTTCACTTGGAGTAGATAGGTTTTGGTCTTCATTTTCCTCTTTCTGTTGTGGGGAAGGTAATTAAGTACTAGAGACAATTAAGGAAAGAGTATCTGTTTAAGTTTAAAATTAGAATGAAAATAGTAATGATGTCCTGAAAGTGAAAGTTTTCCAGACCTTTTTAGCCAACTATTATTTGTTATTTATTATAACAAAAATATAGTTTTGAAAAATGTGGGAGTTTTTTTGGTTAAGGTGTCATTTGTATTGATCACATCACTCATCTGCTTCTGAAAAACATATTTAGAGTTTGTATTAAGTCAACCTAATTTTTTTGTTGTTTTCTTTCTGTTTCAGCCACCGGAAAGGCAGATTGTGGTTGGAATATGTTCCATGGCAAAGAAGTCCAAATCCAAACCAATGAAGGAAATTCTTGAACGGATCTCCTTATTTAAATATATCACAGTAGTAGTATTTGAAGAAGATGTTATTTTGAATGAACCAGTAGAAAACTGGCCTTTATGTGATTGTCTTATTTCGTTCCATTCTAAAGGTATTAAAGAATGGGAACTCCCTTTATCCTCTCTTATAATAGATCTAATACATATTAATTGTAGAATATTAGATAAAATAAATTAATCTCCATTCTCACAGATCAGTGATGTTACCATTTTGATAAATTTCTTTTGGTCATTTTTTTGTCTGTATTTTTTAAACAAATTTATTGTTATAGTGTATATGTAACTTTATATTTCATTTTTTCATCAATTATACCAAGAAATTTTTTTCCCCTCCATTACATTCTTCCAAGACCTGATTTTTGAATTCATGAATTATTGGATATTTTAAGCCCTATACTTTTGCCCTATATAAAATGATCTATCTTTCCTCAAATGCAAATATTCATATTTTATTTTCAAAGAACTTAATATTTGAAATTTCAATTTTACTTGGTTTCTTTTGTAAATCAAACAAATATTAATTACACTTAAGTATTACTTAATGGTATAGTATGCCTTCATAATGAGACCCACTAATCAAAATCATTACTGAATATCTGAAAATTTGTAACCTCAGAATCTGTGAATTAAGTGAATTTCTAAGAACTGTAATTTAAAAGATGTGTGTATAGTTATTTTTATTCATATTAAATCACTTTGTTACCAAAATAATGTAATCTCCAGCTGTGTTAAAGTTTCACTTTAGCTAGGTGTTCAAGAAACTTTTCCTTCAGCAAGGGGATGGAGCATGGCTGAGACTTTATGTGCTCCTATAGTCTGTAGAGAAGAGAAGCCAAGGCCCTGGTCTGTTTTATTAAACTTAAGTCTTTTATTTCAGGGAATCTTAAAATTGGCTTATCCCTGAGGGTAAGGTGATCTTGCCTTACTACCACATGGTTCTTCCTTCCAAAGCTAATTTTTTGCCTGTAAAAACTAGGTGCTGTCTAAGGTCATATTCCATATACTGTCTCTTTGTAAGGAAAATGTTCCTCTTTAACAACACGGAAGCAGGGAACTGTTACAGAGGATCCTCTGTGCTGAATTCTGTTAGGATGCTTTAAATCATAGACTTGGAGGTATCTTGATGACAAGTGATTAATTCTTCTCAGAGTCTTTACAAACCTAGAAGGGTTTATAATTTGTGGAAGTGATTCTTGGTATAGAGAGCTTTTATTAAATTTTAAAAACCAAGAGGAATTTAGGGAATAAGTCTTTTTTAACTGACCATAGTTTTTTGTTTAGTTTTATTAACTAATGCCTTAGTACTTACTTCCCCTCCAACTGTTCTGATAATGATACAAGATAACAGTGTCTTCACAGGTATACTGTAATAGGCAAGGTTAAATTCTAAAGTTGTGCATGCTTACTGATTTTTACTCTTTTCCTTAGATAAGCTATTCATTAAGATATTGTCATTTAAGGAATAATGATATTTATTGGGAGCTTACTGTCAGGTCCTATGCTAAGTGTTTTATATACATTCCTTTATCAAGTTGCTCAAAAACTCTACTAGGTAAGACAAGTATAATACTCATTTACAGCTGAGAATCAGGGGCTTAGAGATATTGAATAAATTCACCCAGAGTTGCATAGCTAATGAAAGAAGGAGCCAGGATTTTCCTGCTTTGTTAGACTCTCTGGTATACTGACAAACCGTCTCTTAATAGTATGTATTGATGGATAAAATTGTCAATACAGAGAGTACAGTATAATCATTAAAATGCTTTAGAATCTTTTTAGACCTCTTACCATATCTGCCATTTGATTTGTTGTCCATGTAAGTAGTAATTTTACCAAAGTCTAGAAATTTTAGGGAGTTAATTTCTGATACCTTAACATTGACCTAGGAACAGCAAGTATGATTCTGCTCATATATTTTATATTTACGGCATATCTGTTGTATGTAAATTAACTTTTGTTTTTGCTGTTTTTAGAGATGCAGTTCTTTGAATTATCAGCAATTTTTATGTATAAATATCAAACTAAAATGAAAGAAATTACACATATTTTTTAAAAAATCACCAAGTAATTGTAATATACTTATATACAGATTTCTCTTTGTGTATGAGATAATCTTAACCTTTTATTAGGGGACTTTGAATAATTAGTCATTGGCTAAGATGTCAGTGGGTTTGAATTTGGTTATATAACCACTGACTTGTGCCTTATCAATGAAATTAACTAGGGAAAAATAAGACTAATAGTACAAGTTAAGTTTTATATATTTATTTTTCCACGATTTATATGGAAAGCAGTTATAAGCATAATGAAATTAACCTTTTATGGGAAGTGACATAAATTCAAATTGATAAAGCTATAGATATCAACTTACCTTGAGATTGTACAGAGTATGTTAATAATATGTGTTCTTAGGATTTCCACTGGACAAAGCAGTTGCCTATGCAAAACTCAGGAATCCATTTGTAATCAATGACTTGAATATGCAGTATCTCATACAAGATAGGTGAGTGATGAAGATGGCTGAATTAAGGGAAGGAAAATTAACGTTTATTTAGTGTCTACTATAAGCTGGCATCAGGTGTTTTCATATACATTAATTTGTGGTATCCTCTAAAATACTTAGAAATAGGTATTTATACCCAGTCTTATAGATGAAGAAACTTGAGAATCAGGAAGATGAATTAATTTGCCCAAAGTCACAAGTAGTTCTGTCAATAGTGGAACAAGGACTTAAACCAGGTTTGTTTAATTTCCATAGCCTACTGAACCATTGAAAATTATGAGCAACTTCTCTGCCATGTGACTGATGATGAAATTAGGGTTATACTCAATATAACTAGATTTTTTTTAATGGTAAAATGCAAGTCTTTTGAAAAATATTTCATTACATATCTTAGCACTCATATTATAAGCCAAAAGCATGAATTTCTGAGAGAAACTGGAATACAAATAAATTTATATATTTTGTTTGAGTGATGTTTCACTCTGATGGCTACCTTTATAATTTCACCAACATTCAATTTCCTTTTGTGTTAGCATTGCAGTATGAGATTACATGTGTGAAAATGCTTTATAAAGTATAAGGCCCTATAGTTTTGGGGTTTTTCCTGTTCCTCCAGGTAGTAACATTATTAGTAGCCAACATTTTATTTTTTATTTTTTTTAAAGATTTTATTTATTTATTCATGAGAGATAAATACACAGAGAGATTGGAGCAGAGACACAGGCAGAGGGAGAAGCAGGCTCCATGCAGGGAACCTGATGTGGGACTCGATCCTGGGACTCCAGGATTATGCCCTAGCCGAAGGCAGGCACTAAACCGCTGAGCCACCCAGGGATCCCCAATATCTAACACTTTAAAATATTGTTCCTAGATTTACGTATTAATAAATGCTTATGTTATAAATATATTCATAATACATATTTAAGAAATTTGAAAAATAAAAGCATTAAAGGCATTTAACCCTGATACTATATCATATTTTTTTCTTTTTTTTAAAGATTTTATTTATCTATGAGAGACACAGAGAGAGAGAGAGAGAGAGAGAGAGGCAAAGACACAGGTAGAGGGAGAAGCAGGATCCATGATCCATGCAGGGAGCCCGGTGTGGGACTTGATCCCGGGACCCCAGGATCCCGGGCCAAAGCCAGGCACTAAACCACTGAGCTACCCAGTGTCCCTATATAATTTTTTTTCATATAAAAAGCAATATGTACATACATTCACATTTTACAAAATTAGGGTCACTTCTGTCTTACAATACTATGAACATTTTCCTATGTCATTAAATAATCTTTGAGTATAAAGTTTTTAATAGGTAATAGTCTGTCATTGCCCTGTAGCAACTTTGTTTTTAACCCTTTCTTTTTTTATACATTTACATTCCCAGTTTTAAACATTAGTATTTTAATATGCCACATAAAGTGTTGTGTGTCCATTTTTGTTCTAATATGGCTGAACATTCCCTTAGACATTTTCAATATTTTACGTGATTTGTTTATTTAAAAAATAAAAGACTTGAAATCTATGCCTTTTTAAATAATACAATAGTAATAATGTACCATTAAAGTAAAGCAATAAAACAATAAAAGATGTTTTCTTTTTCTTCAGAAGAGAAGTGTATAGTATTCTTCAAGCTGAAGGTATTTTACTTCCTCGTTATGCAATTTTGAACCGTGACCCAAATAATCCCAAAGGTAAGAATATGAGATTTTGAGCAAGCTACTTTTTGTCACCAACATACTTTCGAGGCACTTCTTTTCTATAATTAAGTAGAAGGAATTCAGAGAACTCATAGTTCTGCTTACTTAAAAAAAAAAAAAAAAAAAAAAAGCCAAGTAAGCATTACATTCAGTTCAAGTTTGGCACTATAAACTGAAAGGCCAAAAATAAAAAATAAAAAAAATAAAAAATAAATAAATAAACTGAAAGGCCCACTAATAATTTAAGAGTTATCTATCCTACTTTTCTGTGGTCTACATTTGACATCTGGGAATCAAGAAGAGTTTTTAAATTACATATTTCATCATCTTGTATTGATTGGCGATAAGTAAGTGATTTATCTATGACTATTGAAGTCAGGATTAGAAACTTTATGCTAGGATACCGTAATTAAATTTCTGATGACTAGAAACTTAGAAATATTACTTAATACCTTAAAGTACCCTTTGCTTCATTTTTCTAGTTATCTGAAACATAGCATGTAAGTTATATATAACAGTCTAACAAGCCAAGATAAATGTTTATCTGCTTTACTATTTAATATTCTGGTAAGACTATTTTGGAGAATTTTGATGACTTTTTTGTACCTTAAAGCAACTTTTGTTGAAAACTAGATATAGCATTTATCATCAGTAACAGGGAACTTCTCTCATTTTTCTAGAGGTAAAAAATTAACTTCCTGATTGGATTACCTTATATAGGTTACATTAATAACAATTTCATGTTTTGTGGTATCTATGATACAACTGATTCCATACAACTTTCAGAATATGGTAGCAATCTAAAAAAATTTTTCAATCTTTTTTGTTGGTATCATTTCATATGTAACTTTGATTCTGTGGGATAAAGTGAAATGACAGGTTTGTAAGATTTTGAAGAATAACTATAGTTTTTAATGTCATGAATCATAAATAGTGGGGTATGTTGTTTGCATAAATATTTTTTTAGAATTATTTATTTATTTTGGAGAGATAGGGGGAGGGACAAAGGGAGCAAATCTTCATTCAGGCAGACTCCTTCCTCAGTGTGGAGCCCAACACTAAGGCTCTATTTCACACAGTCTATAAGATCACGACCTGAGCCAAACCAAGAGTTAGACACTTTACTAATGAGCCACCCAGCTGCCCCTGCATAAATGTTTAATTAAAATCAAATCGTACATTATCCAAGGTTTTCTTTATATAATCTATTCTAGTAAAAGCTTTTAAAATAATGTTATATCTAGACAATATGCAATATGTAATTTTTCCCACTGTTTGATTTTTAGAATGCAATCTGATTGAAGGGGAAGATCATGTAGAAGTAAATGGTGAAGTTTTTCAAAAGCCGTTTGTAGAAAAGCCAGTCAGTGCAGAGGATCACAATGTTTACATTTACTATCCCACGTCTGCTGGTGGTGGAAGTCAAAGACTTTTTCGAAAGGTAAATCTTTGTTATCCTAGGGAATGCTGTTCTTCATACTTTGTACAAATTTTTCTAAAAGTAATCAAGTATTTAGTAGAACTAAGATTAAATAAGACTGTATCATTCAGGGATAAATTAAAACTGATACCCTTCTTTGTTAGAAAAGCAAGGCATCATTTTAGTTATTTACTGTTGTTTATGCAAAATTTCTACTTACAAAATACCAAGAAAATTATTTTTCTCTCTACCTTCCACTTATGTATCTGGCTTATGAGAAATTTGGGTAAAGGTCAGTAGTCTTTAAAAAAATGGCCCCCAAGATAGAAAATTCATAGACAAAAATAGTATCAATAACTTTTACATACGTGAAATATGCTCAAATAAATGCAAATGAAGTCTAAAAGATAATGACATTGAAGTACCTTTTGGATTGGCAAGGATCAAAAACATTGAGATAGTTGGAAAACAAGCACAAACCCAAATGTTGGTAGAGATGTAAATTAATAGAGCCTCTTACCTCTTAGCAACATAATTTGACCATGCAGTAAGATTAAAAGTGCACGTACATTTACAAGGAACCATGGAAATGCAAAGTAAGAACACGGTGAGATACTACTTTATATCCATTAGTGGCAAGTGTTATGTCTAACAATACCAATTATAGACAAGGATATAGAGTGGTGGGAGCTTACATACATTGCTAGAAGACGCTGAATTGTTAAAACTGTTCATAAAATATTTGGCATTATTTTTGTCAGTTGAATATGAGCACTTAGTAATTCTGTCACCTGCTAATTCTACTTGTAGCATATACCTTAGAAATATTCTTGCACATGGAACACTTACAAGAATGTTCAAAGCAACACACTTCTCCTGGCTAAAGCTTAGAAAACAACCTAAGTACTTGTTAATAGAATGAATGAATTATGGTGTACTTATACAGTGGAAAATTCTGTAGTGGTAAAAGTGAACAAATGAGGGTTACATGCAACAACATGGTTGATTGGAACCACTCTTAGGAACATTATTCTTACTGTTCTTGGTATTTTTTTTACGATTTGACTTACATGTAAGTTATAATTACAGCAGAAAATAATCCAGTGTCAACTATATAATAAATGTCAAACATTTATTTTTATTTTTTTGGTAATATCTAAGATGGAAATACATGGTAAGAAGGTTATATTATAAAAATGAGATGAATAATTTAGTTTTTATATTTACGGATATCTTTCTTTTTCAGATCGGCAGTAGAAGTAGTGTTTATTCCCCAGAAAGCAATGTACGAAAAACAGGCTCATATATATATGAAGAGTTTATGCCCACAGATGGTACTGATGTAAAGGTAGGATTGATTACACTATATTTTAATTTTGTATTTAGTTTACCAGTGATATCAGAAAAAGTGATTAACCCCGGGGATAGACTCTATTCTGGATCTCTTTATGACTAGGGATTCTTAATCTGTTTTGTATTATAAATGCCCTTGGCAGTCTGAAGCCTTTGGACCCTTTTTTAAGAATAGTTTTCTTAAATGTTTAAAGCAGGATTGCCAGAGGAGACAAATTTTATTAAAATATAGTTAGAAAAGTATTTAAAAACCAACTTTGTGATGTAATAATATGTATATGTGCTTTTTTAAAAGGACATTAAGGGACACCTGGGTGGCTCAGCAGTTGAGCATCTGCCTTCAGCTCAGGGTGTGATCCCGGAGTCCCATGATCGAGTCCCATATCGGGCTCCCTACATGGATCCTGCTTCTCCTGTCTCTGCCTTTCTCTGTGTCTCTCGTGAATAAGTAAATAAAATTTTTAAAACAAAATAAAAAAATAAAAGAACACTAAACAATAAAATATAGTGGGTAAGGGTGTAATAGCCACTAGTTTCTAAGCATTGATTAGTGTAAATGATCTGAGATCTGCAGCAACTGTAGCGTAATATAAAAATATGTTTGATTTCCTTTGGTCACAGATAAGGTCTTAATTGTTTTGCCTTTAGCAAGTCTCTAACGACAATGTCCTTTTTTTCTAAGGTATAAACCTTATCATGAACCTCATTAAAAATTTCTCATGTGGATTTTGTTGACCATAGAATAATAATGCAGTTCATAAGGGTGGCATACAGAATATTTCACAATCTGTCCTCTGTCTGCCCTATGGACCTTATTTCTTACAGTATAAATAACACCAGATAACTTACCTGAATGCATCATGCTCTTTCATGCCTCTGACCTCTGTGTTAATTACCTTTGCTTACGGTGCTATTTGCTTTCTTGTGTCTGCCTTTCAGTATATACTGTCCCTCACCACCCCTCCCATTTTTTACTCTTTCTTTTGGCCATGACTTCCACTTATAATATTTTAAATTATTTGGACCTCCCTTTGGTTAAGCTAAAAAAATTTGGAAAAGATCACATGCCATACAACCTCATGTTCCTTTATAATGCATAGTATAATCATTCTTTGTAGAGAATGGAACTTCATGTTTCCAGGCTTTTTTTCTTTTTCTTTTTTTAAGATTTTATTTATTTATTTATGAGAGACACATAGAGAAAGGCAGAGACATAGGCAGAGAGAGAAGCAGGCTCCTTGCAGGGAGCCCGACGTGGGACTCCATCCCAGGACTCTGGGATCCCGGCCTGAGCCAAAGGAAGATGCTCAGCCACTGAGCCACTCAGGCATCCTTCACGTTACCTGTTTTGCTATGTAATCAATTACATTTCCAATGTATTAAAAATTTTGGCATGTGAAATAGAAGTGTGAAAAGAATAGTCTGAAGATTGAAGTATTTTTATTGATTATCTTTTGATTTGTTGTCTGCTGTTTTTTTTCATTTAATACATTTAAAATAATATATAAAATTTTTAATATACGTATTTTAACATTTATGAAAGGTTTATACAGTGGGTCCAGATTACGCACATGCTGAAGCTCGAAAATCTCCAGCTCTTGATGGCAAGGTGGAACGAGACAGTGAGGGAAAAGAAGTTAGATACCCTGTTATTCTTAATGCACGAGAGAAATTAATTGCCTGGAAAGTCTGCCTTGCATTTAAGGTAAGATGTTTTACAGGCCATACAGACCCCTGTAAAAGAAATTCTAATTTTCTTTTTTGAGTAGAAGAAATGTTATATGGGCATTTAATTGGAGAAGTAAAATGAGAAGATACTGTTTCTCTATATTCTTTCTGTATTAATATAAAAAGGAATTTTTCCAATTCAGAAATTGAAATGATGGAGGAAAACTTAACTAAAACAATAGCATTAACCAGTGTTTAGAGGTATTATTTAACATGGTAAAAACAACTGGTTAAGAGTACTAGTACTATTTACTCAGAATTGATAAATGATGGCTTTTTTGAATAAAAAAGGTCCTTAGCAGTCTTCTACCTTTGTCAGTACATCCTTTAGCCTGTTTGTTGTGTATTATAAAATGTGTCCATAAAAGCAATACAAATATGTTTCTTAAAGAAAATTTTTCTAACATTTGACTCATTCCCTTAGTCTATATAAATATATTAGGCTTCCACTAATGTTTGTGGTAAAGACTTATACAGAAGTAGTACAACTTGCAGCTATTAAAGGATAAATTTTACCTCTTGAAGTCTTTTCTTGGATATATAGCATAAAGACTAGTGTGTTACTGGGTATTAAATTATAAATACTTTATGTTTTAATAATTTGAAGTCACTTTTGTAGAAGGAATATTGGCCTTTAAATACATTTTAAGAGCTATATATAAATTGTTTTAGTTTTATAATATAGGATTCCAAAAGACATGACTTAAAATCACATTATACTAACATGAGGATTTGAATATAAAATGCAGAAGATAGAAAATTTTTAGAGCCTGAGCAGGAAATTCATACCTCGCAACTAATTGTTCTCTTCTCCCAAATAAAGTAAATTTATTTCAGGTGCTCACAGGGATGTAGTTGTCAGGGTTTAAAAGATCCAGAGAGAGGAATGTCTGGCTGGCTCAGTTGATAGAGCCTGTGACTCTTGATTTTTGGGTTCGTGAGTTTGAACCCCACATTGGATGTAAAGATTACTTAAAAATAAAATCTCTTAAAAAAGGATTCATAGAGATAATTGAACATTTTCTGTGGGACATATCTTTAAGACTATTTTTTGCTTTATACTTTTTTGTTTTTGTTTTTGTTTGTTTTTGTTTTTTTTTGTTTTTTAATTTGTTTTTTTAATTTATGATAGTCACACAGAGAGAGAGAGAGAGAGAGAGGGGCAGAGGGAGAAGCAGGCTACATGCACCAGGAGCCTGACGTGGGATTCGATCCTGGGTCTCCAGGATCGCGCCCTGGGCCAAAGGCAGACGCTAAACCGCTGCGCCACCCAGGGATCCCTATACTTTTTTGTTTTAAAGTGATATAATTTCAACTATCACAAAATTTAACAAAGCCTTTAGAAAGTTTTACTCTTATTTTTTAATTGTTGCTTGAAGAACATCTTATAATAGTATAACATTACTGTTATTATGTTAATAACATAGTATGTTATTTTTTGGCTCCTCTTATCTCTTAATCATTTTTGTTCTGTATTTATTTCATGAGGGAACTCAAATGATCATATGGTAGATTTTATGTATTTTCAGAGTACTCAAGTTACAGATGAATAATTTCATTTATTACTTACTATGAAATAAACTAATAAGCAATAGTACATTTTTAGGCATTTATAAAATTTGATATGTTGTAATAAGAAAAACTGTGAATCCTAATTCAATGTAACTTTAAAGTTTATAATTTATTTTAAATAGCAAACAGTTTGTGGTTTTGATTTGTTACGGGCCAATGGACAGTCCTATGTCTGTGATGTCAATGGCTTCAGTTTTGTGAAAAACTCCATGAAGTATTATGATGATTGTGCAAAAATACTTGGGTAAGGATTTTTTTTCTTTATGTTTCTCCTCTTTATCTTTGTTACAGCTAATGCATACCAGCTACTCAGAATCCAAATAATTGTAAATATCAAATGATCAGGATCTTATAAGCATTCTAGAATAAAAATCAATGTTCATAAAAATGACATCCTCAAAGAACCATGCCAAATCCTGAATTATACTTTGGGTTAGCAAAGGCAGATTGATTTGTGGCCAGTATAGATGAAGGCTTAACGATATTTTAACTTTTAGATTTAGAAGTGTTATATAATGATTATTATAGATAATTTATTAGGTTACTTTGTTCTGCAATATGATTACAGTTGAAAAGGCTTCATTTTCTTTTAAGATATAAAATGAACATTCATGAAAGTAAGCAGAGTAAAATAGAAATATTTGGAACTCAGGGTTCCTTTGAATGATACTGCTTTCATGGCGCCTCGGGTGTCTCATTTAGTTAAGCATCTGCCTTTGGCTCAGGTCATGAACCCAGTGTCCTGGGACTGAGCCCTACATTGGTTCCCTGCTTGGCAGAGAGCCTGCTTCTTCTCTCTCTGCTGTTCCCCCTGCTTGTGCTCTCTTGTTCTCTCTCTGTCAAATAAATAAATAGATAAATCTTAAAAAAAATACTGCTTTCTATTATCATATATCACTTAAAGATTATCTCATGATGCTTTCTATTATCATATATCACTTAAAGATTATCTCATGAGATTATCAAGTGAACACAAAAGAAATTACTGCATGGAGAAATCCATTTTTATATCCTTTGACCTATTTTCTTATACTTTGAAGATTCACAAGACAAATATTTTTAAACCAGTTCAAAGTATATTTGACAAAGTTGTAGGAAACTTATACTTTAAAATGTATTGTCATAATAGGAATCAGCTTTTATAGTATATTTTCGAGATTGGTGAACTTTGCCTTAAGGTGAAATTTGGGGGAGCTTACTAAATTTTAGCATGAATAAATGCTCAGTTTAAACAATATAAAAATGTTTTATAATTGCTTAACATGTTTCCATTGTTAACTGTATTAGTAAAATATAATGGAAATTTGTTTAAAAAGAGCCATGGTATTTAGAGTAACTTCAAAAATGATCAGTAAACAGGTATGAAATGATTCCTGGGGCACCTGGTGGCTCAGTTGGTTTGAGCATTCAACTTTTGGTTTTGGCTCAGGTCACTCTCTCAGGTCATGGGATTGAGCCCCATATTGGCTTATGCTCAGTGGGGAGTCTGCTAGAGATTCTCTTTTTCTCCTCCTCCCCCTGCCCCCATTCATGCACACACTCTAAATAAATAAATAATAAAATCTTTTTTAAAAAAAGAAGAAATGATCTGTGGCCATAAAGAAGAGACCATCTTGGTTTTCAGAATTGATCTGTAAGTAGATATAATGCAATTACAATGATTTATTTGCATCTAATGTAATTTATTTCTTGGAACTAAAATAATAATCCCAAATTTATGGCATTTCTTCAGTGTGTTCTAATGCACCAGTTTAGACCTGCTAATCTAATTTTTAATCAAGACTGATTCTTTGAGTTACTTTTTATTACACTATAATAGAATCACTAGTTTGACTTAAACTTTTATGATTCTGTATCATTTATCATTAAGTACTAAGTTTTGTCTTAAAGTGAGCTAATTTATAGTCTCTTCTTTTTTGTATCAAAGCAATATTGTAATGCGAGAGCTTGCTCCACAATTTCATATCCCCTGGTCAATACCCTTAGAAGCTGAAGATATCCCGATTGTACCAACTACATCTGGAACTATGTAAGTTTGGATATTTTCATTTAGAAATTCCTTGTGTTTTGTACATCAGTCTCTGCTACTACATTAGAGAGTAAATTTTTTAATGATTTTTGGACACGTTACTGTGTATGTTTTCATATGATTAACTTTGCAGTTAGAGAAATTGATTATATGCTTTTGAGGGGTCCACCTAGATTAAAAATCTTTTATATTGGTAAAAATAAAATTCTGGAAAAAAATCCTGAAAAATGCTTAGATATTATAGAACTATTGAATTAAGTCATAAAAATAAAGGAGGTGCTAGTAGGTATGTCACTTAAAGGTTCATACTCAGTGGTCATACAACTTCTGTTCTCTGAGTGTGTAAAGAAAAACAGGTATATCTTGAGGTAAATTAATTAGACCAGTATTGCCAAAGAATCTGATAACATTCTGCTAGTGAAAATAACTGCTTGAAACTTACCTGCTACTCAGATGAGTGGACCAAATGTTTCATATTCACAGCTTGGATGTTTACATTAGCATGTTAAATATTCTGAGAAGTCCCAGTTGGGGTCTTGGTATTAAAATATTTAATTTTATTTTTAAGCCAGTATTCTCAAACTATTTAACAGAATTTTTTTTTTAAGGTCGCTTATTAAAATCCTGTAGGGTTGTATTCTATGGCTTACAATTTGGCACATGTGAAATTATACCCTAGTAATATCATCTTCTAGTAATTTGTGTTTGAAATACTTGTTATTTCAAACTTATTCTTTACTTGTTATTTCATCCTTATTCTTATAAGGGCAAAATAAATATAGCAGCTATAAAGTAAAGCTTTATTTTGCTTTGATTTAATGAAATCTCAGTCTGTGATGATCTGTGCTACAGGGCAAGTACTTAATGAAGTTCCAGGATTGCTATTCGTTTACTCTTAACCCAGTGTGAGCATAGCCATCTCTAGACAGGAAGCTGATATACAGCTTCGTATTACTCCCCTTCCAGCTTCTTAAAGTCTTCTGAAGATTGAATTTGATAAAATCGACAGGTTGTTACATGTAGTGTTCTTCATGGGAAAGATTTTGAAATGGTAAAAGATGGTTCTAAATAAGTGATGAGATGCTGTGTTAGTTTGAATTACATAACACAAATCTTTGTTTGAAAATTGAGACTTTTTTTTTTGTTATTTTAGGATGGAACTTAGATGTGTCATAGCTGTGATACGGCATGGGGATCGAACACCAAAACAAAAAATGAAAATGGAAGTTAGGCATCAAAAGTATGTTTTAGGGGGAATAATATAACACTTGGGATAATTTAAGATTTCTGATAGGTGATCTAATTTGATTAACACATCATGTAGAAAAACTGGCTTCTTATTTCTTGGCCATTAATTTAAACCACTGGATACAAACAAAATTCATGTATGTTTGTATCAGCAACTGAAAATTATTATGGCAGTATCTATAAATTACTGTCTGTCTGATCTGACTTTCATTTACGGTTGTAAAGGTGTCACCATTCAGAGGTGTTCTGTTTAATCTTAGCATGTTATTCTCTTCATTACTTTCTCTGAGTCCTTAACCTCTCAACCTTCTAGAAGAAAATTAGTAGAATGTAAGTTTGTCTTACTTCTCTTCAGTATTTGATTTGGAAATCATAAAATTTAAAAATTGAACCAATAAAATAAGTGTTAAAACATTTTTTAACATGAATATGTATGTGGTGACTTCAGAAAATAATATTTAATATTATAATCATATATTCAGTTTCCATCATGAGAAAACTTTTAAAAACAATCTAGTCATTGTTACTTTGATGTGGTTAGGGGAATACTAACTAAGTTTTATCACTCAAAGTAGTGATCACTCACCTTGTATAGTGAAAGAGGACACACAGTATCTGAAATCCATAGACCCTGAGTCCCATGTCTTCATTTTTAATTGACTTGTGTAGGTTTATGGTGTTAATATTAATTACGGCAAAGAACTAACTGTGCTGTCTTTTTTATAAGATTTTTCGATCTTTTTGAAAAGTGTGATGGATACAAATCTGGGAAATTAAAACTCAAAAAGCCAAAACAATTACAGGCAAGTACATTTGTTTTCTTATTAGTTTTATTTTTTTATTCATTCATTCATTCTATTTAAATTCAGTTTGCCAACATACAGTATAACACCCAGTGCTCTCTCATCATGCGCCCTCCTTAATGCCCATCATCTTGTTGGTTTTAAATCACTAATGGCAAAGTCACATAAAAAATTCAGTTCTTTCTTATTTTATAGGAAGTACTGGACATTGCCCGACAACTTCTTATGGAGCTGGGGCAAAATAATGATTCTGAAATTGAAGAAAACAAGTCAAAACTTGAACAACTTAAGACTGTATTAGAAATGTGAGAATCTTTTTGAAATCTTTAATTTTGATAACTACTTAGAGTGTTCTTTTTTTATTATCTGGCTTTGTTAAATTTCTTTCACAGTTTGATCTTTCTGCACTTTATTGCTAAAGATGAAGAGAAATTAATGAAAGTCTAGTGAGATTTTTATTTACACCTGTAAGAAAATAGATTGTTGTGTTGAGGGTTATTGTTTTAGTTTTACTTTTTATTTTGATGAGAAGATTTTGGATATTTTATGACGTAGTATTTAGGATGGAAACCAAATTGCTAAAAGACCATGGATTAAATGTTGTTTTATTAAAAAACAGTTTTGAACTATGTTTTAATAAAGTGAAATTGAGGCCAGCCCTGGTGACTCAGCGGTTTAGTGCCACATTCAGCCTGGGGTGTGATCCTGGAGACCTGGGATCGAGTCCCATGTTGGGCTCCCTGCATGGAGCCTGCTTCTCCCTCTGCCTGTGTCTCTGCCTCTCTCTCTATGTGTCTCATGAATAGATAGGTAAAATCTTTAAAAAAATAATAATAATAAAATAAAATAAATAAAGTAAAATTGATAACACCAGTATGCCTATTATAAGCTTTACATATTTGACCACTTAGAATTTTATTTCCTTTATTTTTTAGATATACATACATTTATATTTTTTTATACTTCTGTACTTTGCCATCTCTTCAGAATTGTCCAAGTTTTATAGAGAAAATTTTGTATTTTCATTTTTAATGTGATTAGAATGACTACCTTAGGACAGATTTTCTTCTGGGATATGTTAGAGAATTCAGCAATTAATTACAAATAGAAGGTGGCACTTAAACATAGATTTAGTTTTTCTATAGATGGATTTTAGTTTTTATCTAGATGGACTTTAGTTTTTCTTTAGGAGGTTACGTTGAATACTTACTGAATATTATTCTGCTTATCATTTTGTTTTTCAGGTATGGCCATTTTTCTGGAATAAATCGTAAAGTTCAATTAACTTATCTCCCTCATGGTTGTCCTAAAACATCTAGTGAAGAGGAAGGTATATCACTATTAATACTTACTGTGTTTTAATTATGTGTAGGGACCTACCACTCATTTTACTACCTTTAGACCCTCATCTGTGTAATAATTCAGGGACTAACATGCTGAATAATTGAAAAATGAAGTTCTGTTAACTTTGACTTCTATCCTTTAAATAAAGGATAGATTTTATTCTTTATTTTTTAAGTAAAGGATAGACTTCATTGT
This sequence comes from Canis lupus familiaris, assembly GCF_011100685.1. Taxonomy (NCBI): domain Eukaryota; kingdom Metazoa; phylum Chordata; class Mammalia; order Carnivora; family Canidae; genus Canis; species Canis lupus. The sequence goes on along the minus strand of NC_049224.1, from coordinate 8,069,632 downwards.
TTTGGAAACTGCTTAGGACTTCCCTTTTAAGATTGTTTCACAAAGTTTATTTATAACTAAATGTTACTTAATGGGCCCCTTTCTTCCTCTTTTAAGTAGAAGAGGACAGAGTATATTGGAAGAAAACTCAAAAAATACAAAAAGACTATTTGAAGAAATACGTAATATACATGTTTCTGATATAGCTATTTTCTTCCACTGAATAAATCAGAATGAGCATTTAAATAGCATAGAAATCCATAAATCTATTTACCCTTTAAAAGAAAAATGGGCAAGGGTTGGAGAAACCATTTCATTGAGGAATGTGATCCCCGATAAAATAATGATAATAATAGTAATAATTACTTTTGCCTATCACACTAGTAAAGTGTTTTATTCATTGGTCAAATGTATGATGAAGAATGTTGATGAGAATGCAATGTGATTGGATTTCAGTCATATTGGTAGGAGAATAAATTGACTAACTCTTTGAAAAGTAATTTGTCAATATATATTAGAAATTTTAAAAAATGGTCATACACTTCGATCTTAATTCTGCTTGTAAGAATATATCCCAAGGAAGTGGTCAGACATTCAGGAAAAGATTGATCTTTGGGGATATTCACAATGTCAGTATTTATAGTAGCATAAATTGAAGTAGTGATTATCTTAAATGCAAGCACAGGTGTGATTATGTTATAAAGCACAGGTGTGATTATGTTATAAATTTATCTTAAAATTTTAAGTGTTGCTATTTTGTCACACTAGTGATTAATAGCAAGATAGGTCAGTTCCTTGAATTTTAATGTTTGTGATCAAAAAACATTCTGTAAATAACTATGATTGAAGAAGTGTGTTAATTAATTGTCCTTCCATAAATTAATATTGGCCTGCATAAAAAAGTACGTACAACTACTATTTAGTCCCAAGAGAAAAGTTGATTTCTTTCACTTTAATGAATCATCATTAAATTTTTCAGCACTTATATTGTTTGTTTTTAAATTACCTTTGTTTCTGTAGCCCAATGCAGATCTTAGGACATGATAAAGGCCAGATAAATTAGGTATAGAAACTCATTTGCGTGTGGAAGTTCCCTAATATCTGAGAAAAAACTTTTTGGCCAGGGACATAAAGAGACTGCACAATTCCAAATTTAAAAAAGTTGCCCTTGGGCTGCATTTTATTCTATATCTCATTCATAAACTTAAATTGTAACAAATTTTAGGCTTTCTGATCTCACGTCTTCCTAAAAATTATGCAAGTCGTTGATTCCTCATCATAAAAATGTGAATCATAAAAATGTATACATCTTCACTTCAGCTATCATTACCTTTTATGTGAGATTCTTGATGTAAAGACAAAATCTCATCCCGTGGTCAAGGAGCTCTTAATCTAGCATCACTAGCACAAGTAAATTAAATATATTGGGCAAATACTATTGGTGCCATATCACTATGAAAGCAGGGAAGGTAGAAACAATTCTTTCAGAGAACTGGGAAAGAGCCTTCTTCCTAAAGTATGGAAGAGGTTTTGAAGTTTTAGTAAGATTTTAACAAGTAGAGGAAATTAGCAAAGAGTGTTCGTGACAGAAGCAAAGGCCTAAAAAGGTAGGTATGTTCAGAGGAACAAAATAATGTATGTAAAAGCTATATTCCACTGCAGAAGATAGAACAAAGAAAAAATTCATCTTGAAATGTGTCTTTGTAAAAGAACCAAACTTGACATTTGCCTTTTATCCATTCACATGTATCTTAGACAGCCGAAGAGAAGAACCATCCTTACTTTTGGTTCTAAAATGGGGAGGAGAACTAACTCCTGCAGGCAGGGTCCAGGCTGAAGAACTTGGAAGAGCTTTCAGGTGTATGTATCCTGGAGGTCAAGGTAATTTGGAGTTTCTTTAATTTGGCTAAGTCTATGCATTATGTTTTCAAATCTTCATTTATTTTGAGATCTTACTAAATATTTATAGAAATATAGTGAGACAAAAATATAGCTTAAGTGATTTGAGTATTTATTTTCAGGAGATTATGCAGGATTTCCTGGTTGTGGTTTACTTAGATTACATAGTACCTACCGACATGACCTCAAAATATATGCCTCTGATGAGGGACGAGTCCAGATGACTGCGGCTGCTTTTGCAAAGGTATAAATAATTTTTTAAAAAATTAGTAGAAATGTTGTCTAATATTACATTTTAAAAGATATTTTGCCAAGGCAAATATTTTAAATATTTAAATATTCTGAATTTGAAATTTCGAACTCTAGTCCTGAAATGGTAGATTAGCTATATTATTAGTAAGGTTTGTTTATTGCAAATAGTTAGCTAATACCCTGTGAAATTCAGCATGTAACAAAGTAATTATTATAATACTTTCTGTTAATTTGTATACTAACGTTAAAATCTGTGTTGCCTTTATTTAATATGTTTAGGGGCTCCTAGCTCTAGAAGGAGAGCTTACACCCATTCTTGTTCAGATGGTAAAGAGTGCAAATATGAATGGTCTTTTGGATAGTGACAGTGACTCTTTGAGCAGTTGTCAGCAACGTGTGAAAGCAAGACTTCATGAAATACTTCAGAAAGATAGAGATTTTACTGCTGAAGACTATGAAAAGGTGGGTCTTAGCAAACTTTTACATTGTGAAATATCACACACATGCAGAAAAGTATATAAAACATAAGCTTAGATCCTATTGTATTTTAAAGCAAATACTCCTGTAGGTACCATCCAGATACAGAAATAGAACAGTGGGACACTTCTGACCCCTGTGTGTCCCTTCTCAATTGAAACTCCTTTCCAACATCCTAGAAATAATTACTATCCTGGCTTTATATTGCTCTTTTTTGTAGGCTTCTCATATCAAGAAAACTTATTTAGATTTAGATTTAGATTATTTAGATTTAGATTTAGATTTAGACCCAACTGTTGTGATCTCATTTTTGGCTGTTGTCTAAACTTCATGCAATAGAGTAGGTTTTCATTTATGTTTGGCTTCTTTTGCTCAATATTGTGTTTGTGATATTCACTCATATTTTTGAGAATTTCTGTGGTTAATCACTCATTACACCTATGTAACATTTTATTTGAGGGATTGGCAGACTTTTTCTGTAAAAGACCAGATAGTAAATTTTAGGCTTTGTGGGTCACATATGGTTTCTTGTTGCATATTCTTTTTGTTTTTTAACGACCTTTTAAAAATGTAAAAACTATTCTTTGCTTTTGGGCTATGCCACAGTCCACATTTGGCCTGTAGGACATAGTTTGATGACCCATGTTCTATTTTATGAATGCACTAAAATTTGTATATACTTTGTACTGTTATTACAGTTTTGTGCTCTTATGATTAATACTGTTATGACTGTCCTGTATAGCTCCTACTGCATATGAGCATACATTATCTTAGTCACATTCTAGGACTGGAATTATTGTGACTCACAGTTTGCTTATGCTTCACTTTTAGCAGACAATGTCAAACTGTTTTCCAAAGTCATTAAACCAAATTACACTTGCACCAGAAGTCCATGAGAATAATCGTTATTCTAAATGATCTCTCTTCTTGGTATTCTCAGACTATTCAGTTTTGGCCACTGTAAAGATGGATGTGTAATAGTAGCTTGGTGTGGTTTTAATATTTTTGACTGTTTAGATACCATTTTATGAGGCCTTCTCTTCAAGTCTCTTGCCCCCTTTTTTTTTTCCTACTGCTTGTCTGCATTTTTCTTAGTGAGTGGTAGATGTTCTTAAATTATTTTGGTTGTAAGCTCTTTATATGTGTTCTAAATACTACTATGACCCTTTATGGTGTCTTTCAATAAGCAGAGGTTCTTATTTTTCATGAATTCTAAGTTTAATTTTTTCCTTTATGGTCACTGCATTTTTTATGTTGTCTAATATCTTTTTTCTTTTTTTTTAATTATTTAGGTATAATTGACACACAATGTTGCATTAATATCAAGTGTACCACACAGTGATAAGACAGATAAGACTATATGTTATGTTATGCTCACCACAAGTGTAGCCATCATCTGTCACCATAAAGTGCTATTATAATACCATTGACTGTATTCCCTGTGTTGTACCGTTTATCCCCATGACTTGCTCGTTCAGTAACTGGATGCCTGAATCTCCCACTCCCCTTTGTGATTAGCATATTTTAATGTATAGCTTATAATATCTTTTTCTAATTAGAGGTCATAAGATGTTTTTATGTATGATCTTCTGTAACCTTTACTGTTTTGCCCTTCATGTTTATCTGTAATCCACTAAAATTGATTTTTGTGTGTGCTACAAGGAAAGGATGACACAGTTGATTTTTGCCCAATTGTATATACATGCTGATATTTCAGCACCACATACTGAAAGACTGTGCTTTCCCCATTAAGTAGTCTTTATAATATATATAGTGTAGTCTATTTCTACACTATATTCTTTCCTTGATCCTGTGCCACTGAATAAGATCTCCTGAGTCCTATATGGGTCCTTTTTCAAGATTATCTGGGCTTTTCATTCATTTCCATATAAATTTTAAAATAAACTATCAAAAATCCTGTTGCAGTATTGACTTACATGGATCAAATCTGTAGTTTCTGAAAATTTACATCTTTTAATGTATTTTTAATGCTGTTGTAAATACTACCTCTAAAAATTTTATCCTCTTGCTATGTAGAAATAGCTTCTTAATATTGACTTTATAAAATGCATCAACCTTATTGAGCTCATTTATTACTTTAATAACTTATCTGTGGATTTTTCTTTATCTTTTTTTTTTATTTTAAAGATTTTATTTATTTATTCATGAGAGACATAGAGGCGCTAAACCGCTGAGCCACCCAGGGATCCCCTTTTCTTTATCTTTTAAAGGCGCATGCCCCCAAGTTTTTTCTTCCTTTCTCATCTTGTTTATTATTTTTCTTGTCTGAATTCAGTAATTAGCACCCTGAAAACTGTTAAATAGAAGTAACATTTCTTGTCCATGTTCTCAAAGAAAGCTTTAATACTTGTCCATTAAATATGTTTTCTGTAGATCTTTTAATAATTATTCTTTTTTAAAATAATTATTCCTTTTTGAAATGAGGAAATTCCATTTTGTTCCTGTTTTGCTAAATGAAAAGTTCCTGATTTTTATCATGATTTCCTTTTCATCTGTTGCGTCATATGATTTTTGGGAGATGTAAAGCTATCTTGGTTCCTAGAATAAATTCAACTTATATATATGTGTGTACGTATTTTGTTGTTCTTGTTAATATATCTCACTGGTTTGGGTTTACTGTTTTTGGTTAGGAGTTTTATATCAATGTACATGAGTCAGATTGACCTTCACATTTATATTCTTATGTCTTAGTCCTCTTTCAGTATCAGGATTATGCTAGTTTAATAAAATTAGATAGGAAGTCCTATTTTGGGGAAAGAATTTGTGTACATATCTTTAATTAAATGTTTTGTAAAATTGAGGCATCTGGATGGCTCAGTCAGTTAAGTGTCTGCCTTAGGCGTAGGTCATGATCCCAGTGTCTTGGGATCAAGCCCTACATTGGGCTCCCTGCTAAGCATTCTGCTTCTGCTAAGCTCTACATTCTGCATTCTGCTCCCTGCTAGGCATTCCCTGCTTCTCTTTCTCTGCCTGCCACTCCCCCTGCTTGTGCTCACTCTCTCCCTCTCTGTCAGATAAGTAAAATCTTTAAAAATAAAATAAAATTTTGCACTCTAATTGTGGATTTTCCCATCTTTGTATTTCTTCTAATCTTTACATATTTGATGCCTGTTACTGGATAGATACAAATTTAGAAATGATGTATTTCCATTGGTACTTTTTGCCTCAAAGTTTGCAGTTAATATAGCAACAACAGTTTCTTCCCCCTTTTTATTTGGTTTTACATTGTATATCTTTTTTATCATTTTACTTTGAATCATCCTGGAATTACATTTTTAGGTGTATCTATTACAACCTGCATATAGCCAGGATTTTTAAAAATGTATTATGAAAATCTTTAGAGCAGTTTTATTTACATTATAAGTGATTGATAAATCTACGTATGAATCCACTAGATTTTCAAGTACTTTATGTTTATACTGCCTTTTTTATTTTTCTCTCTTCCTTTGTTGAAGATGGTACTTTTTATTTACTTATTTCTCTGTTAGCTTAAAAATTATATTTGATTTTATTATTTGTTTTGTCATTAACCCTAGAGATAACTGTAGGTTTCTATGACTTCTTAAAGTTAGATGTTTACATACATGGTGCTCTTACTCTTCCTGGACAATACAAGGACTCTAGAAAAATACTATTCAAATGTTAACTTGGCCTAAGAATTATCTGGAGTCTGGTTAAAAATGCAGATTCTGATTCTTCACATCTGAGATAGGGACTAAGATTCCCATTCTAATAAGCTTTCAGTTCATGCCAATGCCTGCTAGTCCTTAGACCACACATTTAGAAGTGAGCTTTAAAATTCTTGTAACATTTAGCTAAGCCTGCAACTTATATGCTCTTAATATTATTTTAATTTTGTATCTTTTAAGCTATACAATATTACTTTTATTATTTTATGCAAGAAGTTTTTTATTTAGATTTGCCCATTAATTCACCCTTTTTCGTTTTTTTTGTTTGTTTCGTTTTAATAGGTTCCACACTAGGCTTGGGTTCCATGCACGTCTTAAACTCACTACCCTGAAATCAAGACCTGAACTGAAATCAGGAATTGGGCACTTAACTGACTGTGCCCCACATGTGCCCTTTAAATTACCTTTCATTCTTTCTGAAGTTCATAGTTTCCATTTAAGACCATTTTCCTTCTGTCTGAACAACCAAATTAATTGTCAGTATTAGTCTTCTGGTGGTGAATTCTTTTTTGTTTATCTGAAGATGTTTTTATTTCAAGTTTACTTTTTTTTTAAGAAAGGGGTTGGTGTGAGGAGGAGCAGAGGAAGAAGGAGGATCTTTTTTTTTAAGATTATTTATTCATGAGAGACCAAGAGGCAGAGGGAGAAGCAGGCTCCCCTTAGGGAACCTGATGCGGGACTCAATCCCAGGACCCCAGGACCACAACCCAAGCCAAAGGCAGGTGTTCAACCACTGAGCCACCTAGGCGTCCAGGAAGAGGAATAATCTTAAGCACACTCCACACCCAGTGTGGAGCCTGACCTGAGGCTCAGTCTCAAAACCCTGAGATGATGACCTGAGCCGAAATCAAGAGATGGGCACTTAACCAACTGAACCACCCAGATGCCCCTCAACTTTACTCTCATAGAATATTTTCACTGGTTATAAAGTTCTAGGGTAACATTTATTTTCTTTCATTGCACTGAAGGTACTGCTTCACCATCTTCTTAGCTTATACTGTTTCCCTTGAGAAGTCGTTTGTTGATCTTATTGTTGTACCTTTGAAGATAATCTTTTATTTATTTTTTTACTCCTGGCCACTTTGAACATCTTTAACTTTGATTTTCAGCAATTTTTCTCTTGTATGTTTAGTTGTAGATTGTAGTTTGCTTTTTTAAATTTATCCTGCTAGTAGCTGATTAAGATTCTTGGATTTGTAGTCTCGGTTTGGGGAAGGTCTTTTTTTTTTGTTCTTTTGTTTTGTTTTTGTCTTTAATGTAACATTTGTTACCTTTTTCTGGGTCTTTAAATACATGTTTGTTAGAACTTTCTCTTCTCTTATCCTTTAAAATTTTTTTTTTTGTCCTTTGATCTCTGTACTTCATTACCGATAAAATTTTCTCACTAGTCTTCCAATTTATTAAATCTCTCTTCAGCTGTATTCAATGTGCTTTTAATTCAGCCAGTACATTTTTCAATCCTAGAGTTTCTTTTTGCTTTTTTAATATATAATTTGTCATTTTTTTCAGTAATTTGCATTTTTTTGTTTTTAGTGTTTACTTTTTTTGAATACAGAAAGTTTCCTCATTTTCAGTTGTTTTATTTTGATATTGTTTTCTTTTTAAATCCAATATTCCACTGTTTTATTAGTTCAGGTATACAATATAGGGATTCAGCAATTCTGTGCATCACTCAGTGCTCATCATGATAAGTGTATTCTTAATCCCCATTACCTATTTTACCCCCCCCACACCTCTACCCTGGTAACCATCAATTTATTCTCTGTGGCTAAGAGTGGTTCTTTTGGTTTGTCCCTTTTTTTTTCTTCATTTGTTTTGTATCTTCACTTCCACATATGAGTGAAATCATGTGGTAGTTGTCTTTCTCTGACTTATTTCACCTAACATTATACTCTTTAGATCTAACCACGTTGTTGCAAATGGCAAGATTTTATTCTTTTTCGTGGCTGAATAATATGAGTGTGTGTGAGTGTGTGTGTGTGTGTGTGTGTGTGTGTGTGTGTGTCTGTATACACCATATCTTTTTTTATCCAGTGTCTACATCTATATGTTTATACTTGGGCTGCTTTCCTAATTTGGCTATTGTAAATAATGCTGCAGTAGATATAGGGCTGCATGTATCTGTTAAATTAGGTTTCCTCATTTTTTTTTTTTTTTTTTTATCATTCTTATACCTAGGTTCTGTTCTGTTGTTTAGTCTGCCTTTTGTCATTCATATACCATCCTGTTTTCTTTCGTGCCTGAATATCTTGAATAATGGGTGCATATTTGTTTGTGGAAATTAAATTAGCTTAAGATTATACTATCTTCCAGTGAAGTTTTCTTAATTTGTTCCTGCTCCATGCCTTGTTGACATAGCAATCTAAGATTGCCTTAGTCCGGTTTCAGAACAGGTCTTTCTTTCTTTCTTTCTTTCTTTCTTTCTTTCTTTCTTTCTTTCTTTCTTTCTTTCTTTCTTTCTTCCTTCCTTCCTTCCTTCCTTCCTTCCTTCCTTCCTTCCTTCCTTCCTTCCTTCCTTCCTCCCTTCCTTCTTCCTTCCTTCCTTCCTTCCTTCCTTCCTTCCTTCCTTCCTTCCTTTCATTTATTCATGAGCAACACAGAGGAAGAGGCAGAGACACAGGCAGAGGGAGAAGCAGGCTCCATGCAGGGAGCCTGATGTGGGACTTGGTCCCAGCCCTCTGGGATCACACCCTGAGCCGAAGGCAGACGCTCAACTGCTGAGCCACCCAGGCGTCCCCAGAACAGATCTTTCTGAGTCAAGAGTTGACTTGAACATGGTCTGCAGTTTGCTCATGGATTGGTTTGCATCTGATTCCTCTTTTTTTTTTTTCAAACCTTATATGCATAGCTTTCCAAGTTCTACTTTTGGGAACCTTAGACTTGACTTTTGTCCGTTAACCTAACAAGACTGTTAAAACTCTACTTCTCTTCTGTCTATTCAGAATCAACAAATGTCTCCAGTGCCAAAGTAGACCTAAATGCCAGGATCATTCTCTGGATCTGTAACCTATAAGATTTGCTCTCCTAGTTTCTTACCGTGTTATCTCTTGGATACCTTACAGCAAAAATACAGAAGTTCTTTGCCCAGAATTTTTACTTTTCTTTGATGGTTAGATTGATCCAAACTAACTGGTTTGTAATAATAGGTGTAATTCACTTTATGAACTTTAAAGAAACTTACTTAATGGGATAAAATAACTCGCCATGCTAAGTATCAAAACTGGAATTTGAAACTATGTTGTTGTTAATAGATTTTATTAAGAAAATCTCATCACAAAGGCATTAGCATGATCTTTAAGAGGACCAGATCTATAGCCGGACCACCTGCTTCTTTTCTCCCACTCTTGACGTACTATTGGCTTGATCTTAGGCAAGTGTTAAATACCTCATCTGAAGGAAGATGGCGATAGTAATAGCATCTTAGGGAAATTGCATGTAAATATATGTCGAATGGTTAGAACCATATTGAGTCAGCAATTTGTCATTGTAAGAATAAAATTTCATTGTAAGAGTAGTTCTGTTAAATTTTCTCTGTGAGTACTCTCATGATTATTAATAATTACTATTTTTTAATGTTAAATTCTGAGATTTTTACTTCCTTTTTGATCTTATTACTATATTTTAGGGGTCATTTTCAGTTTTGATATGGAATTGGTCTCCAGCTACTGGAAAATTTTGTATATTGATCTTTTAGACAATTAGGCATAACTAGATGTAAAATTTATACTTTCCTCATTATAGCTTACTCCATCCGGAAGCATTTCTCTTATCAAATCAATGCATTTAATTAAAAATCCTGTGAAGACTTGTGATAAAGTTTATTCCTTGATACAAAGTTTGACTTCTCAAATCAGACATCGAATGGAAGATCCCAAATCATCAGGTAAATATATGTTCCTTTGAATGTGAAACAAATGAAAATTATTATCCAATTACTATAAACATTTTAAATAAGATGCATCAATCTTAAGAAATTAAGCCCCTCATACTATTCAAGGTATGAGTTAACATACGTGCAACAAAAGAATAATAGCTTATAATAGGTTATAGTTTCTTTTCCCCATGATAGCATGAAAAAGATAGTAAAATATTACTATTAATTCTGTAGCATTGCCATATAGTTAGAAGCAAATAGCATAATAAGAAACAAGCAATAGGAAGATGATCTGGACTCTAACTCTCAGATTAACTTGGGCAACTTTGAAATCTAGGATTTTAACTGATAAAAATAAATCCTCTGAGCTGTTTAATTCCTAATGTTCTTTTCTGCTAGAGACTATCCTGTTAGTTCTGTGAATATAGTAAGAAAATAGTATTTAAAATTCAGAATTGAAAATAGCCTTAAAAGAGTTTTGTTATAATTGTTATTCTTTTTCCTCTGATTATTGAAATGTGTAACATAAGGAAAGGCCTTTTATAAACCGAAGTCCTAAGCCAATTATATATATCTTTTATTTAAGTCTACAGAATATATGGTTGCTAATGGTATATGCCTATAGTATCATTCCCTTCCTTCTTAATAGTTCTACCTCTGACATTTAAAAAATTCTGATTATCAGTTTTTTAGTATATACCTTTTTTTAAGTATATACCTTTACTCTGATTCTAAGTTTAATATGTTAAATATGTTATGTTGTTTTAGATATTCAGCTTTACCATAGTGAAACATTAGAGCTTATGCTACGTAGATGGTCCAAGTTGGAGAAAGACTTTAAAACAAAGAATGGAAGATATGACATTAGTAAAATCCCTGACATATATGACTGTATAAAATACGATGTCCAGCATAATGGTTCCTTGAAATTAGAAAATACAATGGAATTATATAGGCTTTCGAAGGCATTAGCAGATATTGTTATCCCTCAGGTGAGTAAATCTAGGATCAATTTTCTTACAGTGTTCTGTAGCTTCTTTTAAAATGTCTATCACTGGATAAAAGATAGTGGTTTTCATCTCTATAAAACCCATAACTTTTAACAGGAAAGTAATTATGAATTTATAAATCAGACTTTTTTTGTTTGTTTGTTTGTTTGTTTGTTTTTTTAAATCAGACTTTTTATTGTATTAAATCATTACTTGATTTTCTAATAGTTTGATTATAATGCCTTTAAAACTTAAGAATTCATATTCCTAAAGAAAAATAATATACTAACAAGACGACTGAAAACAGGATGGAATATATTACTTAAATATTTATTGGCTACTTATTATGTACCAATTCTGTGCCATGAAGTATCTGGGGAGTGGGAGCAAAAGGTAGCTGTGGCCCTATGTAAATTTTACAAGTCTTTTTATTTTATGTACAAGCATTTTGAAAAAAAAAATATTTTTAAGAAAGAGCAAGGAGGGAGGGGCAGAGGGAGAGGAAGAGAGAGAATATTAAGCAGGCTCTATGCCCAACATGGAACTCAACATGGGGCTCAATCTCATGACCCTGCAATCATGACCTGAACCAAAATCAAGAATCAAATACTAATTACTTAGAGGTCAAAGTGTAAGTTATTTTTGGAAGATTGTAAGTCATGAGTCTTTTCATTTATAAGATTTATAAAAAAGGTGTAACCAAAGCTTAAATAATAGAAATGTAATTAGGCAGAGAATCAGCTTGATAATGAAAAGACAAGTGACAAAACAAGTGAGTTACAGAACATAGCAGAAAATGATTCCAGATTCCCTTTTGGGACTTGTTTTCAACTCAACTATTAAAGATTATTTGGATATTGTAAAGAGAAGATTGGAGTAGATCAGATATCCAACTATGAACCGAAGTTAAAAAGCAGAAAAAAAATGGAATACATGAAAAATATGAAGATGCTGAACCAAAGTAGCCTTTCTTAAAAATACAAATAAAAATAGCTAATGTATCAGTGTCCCTTTCTTAATATTCACAGAAAATTCAGGAAAAACTATAGACGTTGAAAAACTGGAAATTCAGACAGTGTACAACTTACCTATAATTATTTGTGTACAGGTTAAGGATTAGCTTATTCTTTCAGCCTGAGAACAGTATTTGTTTGGTCAGATGTATAATATAGATGATCTTAAGTATATTTTTTGATTCGGTGATTTGCAAAATGAATTATTTAAAAAGTAGATCAAAGTATCTACTTAGAAAAAACACTGACTTAGCAAACAAGGAATTATTATCTGACAACTTCTTTTTACTAAATGGAAGAGAAGTTTTATTCTGCAAAAGTAATTTAGAGGCATTCTGGATTTCAGCTCAGGTCATGATCTCAAGGTCCTAGGATCAAGCCCCACATCAGACTTCCTAGCAGGGAGTTTGCTTGTCTCCCACTCCTTCTGCCCCTCTCCATAGGTGCATGTGCTCTCTCTTTCTCTCTGAAATAAACAAATCTAAAAAAGAGAGAGATATAATTTTACAGAATAAAAAGTTTTATAGAGTAAGATATTTTAAGATTATCATCAAAGTGAACACACTTAATTCTGCATACTCAGTTTTAGCTGCAATATATAGTCATTGAGTCAACACAGGTTTGATTATAACTCTGAAGTTAATTAAGTTGGACTCATCTTTGTTAATAAAATTCAAGATAGAATTTATTCAGATTTTTCTTAACTATTCTGAAAATAGTGGTTGCTGTTTTGTTTTTGTTTTGTTTTTTTAAGATTTTATGTATTCATTTGAGGGGGGTGGAAAGAGAGAGAGAGTGAGAGTGAGCATGAGCAGGGAAGGGGCAGGAGAGGGAGAAGCAGACTCCCCACTGAGCAGGGACCCCCCCCAATGTGGGGCTCGATCCGAGGACCCTGAGATCATAACCTGAGCTGAAGGCAGACACTTAACCATCTGAGCCAACCAGGTGTCCCGGAATGGTTGCTATTAATTCTGCTAACCATATAATTAGTTTGTCTTGGAAGTACAAATAAGATCCAGGTGTTTTTCGTTGTTTTGGATTGCTTTGACATTAGTCCAGGCTCAGTGCATGTTAGTTATACTCATTCTTTCAATGAAGATTATTTAAAGGTATGCTTTTTAGGTAAACTGTAAATATGACAGTCTTAAACATTAAGTGTGGCTGTATGTATTCTTCAGAGTAGATTTTCAGTATATCCTAACTTTCCACCTCAGTGGCTAAATACACAAATGATTTGTTACCATATAATCTTGTCTGTTTTGTTACATGAATTATTTAATCTCTCGTTTCTCAGTTCTGGATACTAAATGTTCTAGAATTGGGACTAAAAAGTTGGTTTCTAAGAGTTGGGCGTAAAAATATACTCAGGTGTTAATAGGGTTTTAGATGTTAATTTCTCCTATGTATCCTGTATGTATTTCAGGTTTATTGCTTATATCCCTGAAGAAATTTCTTACTATCTCCTTATAACTTAAATATTTATAATGAATTTTTTAAAGTAGTATAATTAGAACAATCAGTAAAAATGATAATGAGTTTGGAAGATTTGAAACATCATTTATATCTTTTAAAGTAATTGTCATGCTCAACTGTTCTCAGTCTTTATTACAATAATTATCTTTGGATTCAGTTAATTTAGATATCAACATTTTGAGAACTTACTTGAAGACACCTTCAGAATTTCTTGCTTGGCTAAATTATTTATCTTTGAAATGTTAGGATATTTCAGACAACATTTTGTTCAAGCTTACAAGCATCAGTCTTATTTTTGGTAAATTCATAATTACATTTGAGTAAAGTTATAACTTTAAAAGTAAGAGATCTTTTTACATGCTTTCCTGTATTTCTGAGAGTATAACTTAAGGAGAGGACAGCTTTAGGCTTAACTCCCTAACTTTTCTGTTTGTCGTTCCTTACTATGGAAAAAGTTGGAATTTCTTCTTCTTTTAATGGAGTGTTGAATTCAGTCCAGTAAATATTGTTTTGCTTTGTTACTTTAGCCTTCATAAATCCAGAACTGTGGATAAAATGCAGGCATTTTCAATCATTTAAACTAAAAATTATAAATGTATTTATGGTAATTATAATGATAGTACAGTTTATAATGGGAAAAAATGAAAATTTTGCCTACTTAACTCTCAAGGAAATAAAGAATATTTCAAGCTTAGAGACTTGATGATTCTGTCAAATAATGTAAAATTTTGACTTGTTTAGAATATACTAATTTAGAATTAGAAAATATTATTATCTGTGCAAGAAAAATGGGTATATTCTCTGGTATACTTCCAAGTGTTGTTATGCCTCTAAAAATGTCTATGCTTACATTGAATTGATTAGTTCTTACATCTATACTATGTGAATTATATAATTCTAATCATAGTTAAGCTTAAATAGAACAGTGTTTATTATTTTATTTAACGGCTAAACTAATTTTAATTAATTACAGATACTTTTGCTATGATAGAATTAACTTTCCACTTTTTAACCAGTCTCAATTTTCATCAAATAAAGGTCATGGCTTACAAACAATACTTTAAAATAGACATGATGGGATGGTGGTAGATAAGAACTCAAGACTAAATCTCGTACTGAGGTTCTTTTAACTGCCATCACACTTATGAAAGTTTGAAGACAATTTGTTTAGTTATTTGTGGGTTATGAAATGCAGAGAAGAATGTTCATACTAGCATTTGCCACATAAAGTCCATCGATATTCTCAATAAATATAACCACATAATAAGCTTTCATATAGCTTCATGTGGTATTTTAATTAGTTCTGTTTATGGCAGAAATGGTGTAATTACATAGGAGAACTAGGATATCTAAAAATTAATTATTTGATACTAGTTGGTGTTGGCAGGTGAACAAAATACGTCAGTGTGTTAAAGGAAAAAAATTCCTTCATTACAAAATTTATATATCTTTGTGTAAAATTAGAAAATGTAGAAATAGCAACAAAAAAAATCACTGATATTACTAACTAGGGAAAAACATTTTAATGCTTTAGAAAATTCTTAAAGGATTTTTCTTTTAAATTCATGAAGATAGAATTTTTCTCAATACATGTAACAAATATATTCTTTGCAAAAATGAAACTGGGAAAAGCATACTATATTCTTTTACAAACTGATTTTTTTTTTCCTTCACTTAGCACCAAGAACTTCTTTCCATATCATTCAAGCTATATGTACCTCATTACTTCTACTGGCTAAATGGTTAAATAATTATTTGGTTAAATAATTTATATTTGAGAATTTCATATTTGAGAATCTGGATTCTTCATTTCTTTCACTCTTTTTACACATCTTTATATATACTCAAGACTATTTCTGTAGCTCCAGAAATCTTTTACCAGTTTTCTTCCAGTTAAACAGTGTTTGAGAGTACCCGTTTCCTCGTTCCTTGCTAACAACACAAAAAAAATTTCGTCCGATGATTTTTTTTTAAGATTTTATTTATTTATTCATGAGAGACACAGAGAGATAGAGGGAGAGGCAGAGGGAGAAGCAGGTTCCATGCAAGGAGCCTGATGTGGAACTCAATCCCAGGTCTCCCGGGTCACGCCCTGGGCCGAAGGCAGGCACCAAACCGCTGAACCACCTGAGGATTCCCGTCTGATGATTTTTAATTTCAACATTTTTCTTTAATTTACACATATACAATTACATATATATCTTTTTTGCATACCCATTTCACAGTCATCTATACTGGCAAGATTATTGAAGCAACCAAGCTTTAGTTTAAGGTAAATGACTCCAAGAAGTCCTATTTTCATGGGCCTTCCATCTGTAATTAGTCAGTGTTTTCTTTATTTGACAGTTTTCAAATCTATTACCCGTATAGAGTTTTTGCTGTCTAGAAAGTACCTGATACTAGGAAGTAGCCTTTAAATTCAGGTATCCTAGAATGAATTTGAAGAAAGAGGGCATGCCTGTTTCTACCCTCATCTCTACTCTCTCTTTTCTTTCTCTGTCACTCCCTCTCCATTTTCTGCTTTCTTTGCCTTTCTCCCTCTTTTTCTCTTTACCTATCACAGCTTTTTCTCTTTACATATCAGGTCATTTTCTAATCTACCTCTTTGAACTGTAATTTTTATTATAATTATTACTATGATTATGTTTTCTTAACATTCCATATTGTAATTCCTCATTGTAAAATTAATTAACTCATAATTATTATTGAAGTCATTAAATTTGATGAATTTCATTAGATTTTTGCTCACCACTAGGTAAGTCTTTAAAAGTATTAGCCAAAGTCTTTTAAATGATCTGTTAGCCTTCTTAGTCTTTGACATTCAAATAAACAAAATCTCATTGTTTCATTTATATTTCTTTTCATAGGTTTATTGAATGTTTTCTTTGCTTTAGTGTTTATATCCTTAATCCATCTTTCTTTTAGGATTGTTTCTACATTTAAAACCTTAGGATTGAGTTGAAGTACTATCCATAAAGATTACATTCATCCATTCATCCTCCCCTTCAAAAACCACTTGCTTTTTTTTCACTTCTACCAAAAAAATTTTCCAATTATACGTAATAGTTTTAGGATACTATACCTGTAGTTGCAAAAAACATAAAGTAGGAATTTTGTAATGTTCATAAAAAGTTTTCTAAAGATATTTGTCTCTTACTAGAATGTAAGAGTTAATTTAGCAGTACATTTATTAGAGTGCTTTGTCATTATATCTTTTTTCTAATAACATGTATTTTCTGCTCAGGAATATGGTATAACTAAAGCTGAAAAACTGGAGATTGCCAAAGGCTACTGTACTCCTCTAGTTAGAAAAATTCGCTCAGACCTCCAGAGGACACAAGATGATGACACTGTAAATAAACTCCACCCTGTGTAAGAGACTGTACTGGTATTTAAATCTATAGGCGTCTGTTTTTTCGTATTTCAAACCTAATGTTCCTGTGAAGAAATCAGGAATGTGTCACTTAGTGCACTGTGGAAATAAGGATTACCTAGGTACTCCAACAGTTGACTTCCCACCAAGGTTCTTGAGGGCTCCCAACTGAGGAAAAACTGAGATGAACAGGGAAAGGGGATATATGTCCTCTTCACATGGGATTGTCAGTGTTTACCCTAGTCAACAGCATAAATATTGGTGAGTTTCTTTAGGGCTATGACCTTTGTCATTGCTATTAGAGAAGCTAAAATGACCCATTTACAGTGAACTTGGTTAGTATTAACTCCTTTTAGATTAGATTAACTAATCTCAGAGGTCCCAATTAGTTCTAGTTAATCTTCATGTTAGAGGAATATCTACTAAGATAACCCCTCCATTGTGGTTGGAAGAGGGATAGATTCACTTAGTACAGTCTTTCACTTCTAGTAAGATTAAATTTTATTTTTACCAAGTAATTTCAAAACTTAAGTTTTGACTAGATGGCCATGTTCTAACATTGTCTGCTGCTAACTTTAGGTATTCCAGAGGTGTTCTGTCTCCTGAACGTCATGTTCGTACCAGGCTATATTTTACCAGTGAAAGTCATGTACATTCTTTACTATCTATTCTTCGCTATGGTGCCTTATGCAATGTAAGTAGAAAAAGCTATTCCAATCTGCTTAACAAATATGGTTCTTTGAATTTGTAATGAAGTCACTAACACTGGTTTTTACTGTGCATTTTCACTAATTGACCATTTGCCATAATTTGTCCAGGGTCTACTATATACCAAGCACTGTGCTAGATGTTGGAGATAAAGACATGTTCTCTTCCCTTTAGAGAAGTTTAATTTAAGTAAACAATAACATAAAATATTTTAGGTGATGTTATAGGCTGGTGTTAATAAGATAAAGAGAAGCTGATGAATTTGAGTTATTTAGGGATAAGAAAGAACTTGGTGTTGGGTTGGATATTGTACCTCTCATCTACTGTTAGAAATGAATCATACTACACCTTGGCTTAAAACAATCACAGTTACTTGTATCTCTCACAGTTTAAAGGATTGACTGTGATATACTTAGTTTCACTTTGGGTCTCTTATGAGGTTGTGGTTAAGACAGTGGCTGGGGCTTGAATCATCTCAAAGCTTTCCTGTCCTGTATGGTGCTTGATGCTGTATGTTGCCTAGAATTTCAGTTGGGGTTGTTGACCACAGTACCTACATCTGGCCTATTCTTGTGACCTGCTTCCTCAAAACAGGGTAGCTAAGTTATAAGATTGAGTTTCATAATGGAACAAGGTGCAAGTGCAAGATATTTTAATGACCTAACTTATGAAGTCACATGATATCACTTCTACTGAGCTATATTGATTGAGGCAGTCACAGAGTTTCATCCAGGTTCGAGGGATGCGGAAATTCATCTACATTACTACATGAGTAGAGTGTCGCTGTCACATTGTAAGATGAGTACTTGGGAGTAGATACATTGTGGTGGCCATCTTTGGAAAACAGGATCCATCATATGTCTGCTGTCTATACAGTCCATATTTCTCCCATATGCAAAATTCACTTAACCTCTTATCCAGTATTACTCCTCTTATTTTATTATATCATAAATTTGACATCCCAGGTTTCTTCATCTAAGTCAAGTCCAGATGTAGATGGGACTCCTTGGACATAACTCCTTGAATGTTCAAGAGCATTCAACCTTAATTCAGTGACGTATGAACTGAAGAGAAAAATTATCTGTCCTTGAAATGCCCAACATACAGTGGTGGGTTAGACATCACTGCTGTAGGTGAACTTTTCAAAAGAGTTTGAAATAGAAGGGACACTGTAGTCACTAGCCTGTAGCAATTTTGAAATCTGCCTAGGTCTATGTTGCCCATTCTTTAAATGGGACTCTGTCATGCTGCCAGGCAGTAGTTTCCCTTGGCTCATGTCTTCATAATTTGGGTTCTTGATTGCTTCATGGGTCATCCTTCCTTTAAAATAGAAAGTAGCTCTTGTTGGCAGTTGAGTAATTTTCTTCATCCTGCTTCCTGCTCAAAGAAGTTTGGGGTTCCAAAGGTCTGTTTATTTTTAGTTGAAGGTGGTATAATTTAAAAAACAAAACAAAATGGAGTCATTTAGAATATATTGTATTAAACGCATCACACCCAAAGATCTCTTAAGGATAAGCCCTTTTCTACCGTGGGTTCCCTCTGTGGTTACTGAGGGATGACACTCAGCAATACTTATTGCTTAATACTGAGCATCTGAGAGAGCATACTCCTAAGGTCCTGAGGATGTCTTTTGTTTCTTTGGAAGGTCTGTGAAGCACCTCATATCTTTATGAGGTCTTAGCAAGTGTTTTTATGATCACACAATGTTTTCATGGTAGAGTCTTGTGTTTCTTTCTTCCTGAAAGCCACTTTTTAATTACAGTATTGTTTGGTCCCCAAAATGTCTGGAAATGAGAAACAGTTTAATTTTTGGAGTCAGCAAGCTTCTTTATAATTGACAATTTTCCTGTAGCGTATCTCTCTCCTAGTTTATCACAGGCAATGAGAAGAATCTTGGTGACATGTTCAGTACTTTTCCTAGAAATCTCCAGAGCTAGTTCATTAGGTACACTGACTACAGTGTAGTGTTTCTACACTTTATGCCCCTACATAGCAAGAGTCGATTTTCCTGTAGCTTCCAGTAACATTTTTCTTACCTTTGTATAATCCCTTACCAACAACTTCCTCCAGCCTGTTAGGCTTTCACTAACACTCTCCTTGAGACCCCTCCAATGCTCACAGGTAGGGAGGGTGAGAAAGAAAAGAGTCAGGAAATATTTCCGTATCTCTAATGTTGGTAATTCAGCAGATGATCCTACCATTCACTGATGAAAGTAACACTTGAGGGGGGAAGATCGTATCTTAAGAAGGAAAGTAATAAGTTTGGTTTTAGCCAGCTTGAGTATGTTCGCATGTGAGAATAGAGGTTTAAGTTAAAAGTATAGAGTAAGGAAGCCAACACATTAATGACAGCTAAGGTGGTAGCTAGTAGTAAGATTCCCAGGAAGTTTGCATTTGAAATGATAAAATGACATCATAAGTATTGGCAACGGAAGTGATAATGTACAAAGAGACTTAGAGATTTTAATATCTTGTTTCTCAGTACACCCAAACCATAGATTACCCAGAATACAATGTCACTCTATTATATGTCAAAAATGTATTTTCATCCATCTCTAAAATAGCAAAAAATAAGAATTTTCCTTCAAGTTTCTATGTATATATTGCTGAATACATCAGTACACATCTATTGACAAAGTAGTTCTTAAAAGAAAATTCAGTTTTGTTTTACTTTTTTAATAAAGGGCTGTTAGATGTATAATGGAGATTTGTTATGTCTCTTGATTCTTAATTTTATTATTAGCCTTGATGAATAGTTAATATTAAAGTTACCCAAGTTATTTCTATCCTCTGTTTTCATCAAATTTTCTAATTCATATGTTCTTCCCTCTACTTTTGGTTTCTTTTTTGTCCCATTAAGAAATGGCAAAGTGACATCCCTTGCATACATATGTGTATTAGTTGAGCTTTAGTAAGAGAAATCTTTTAAAAAAATGACAGCAAGTCAAGAACTTCCATATTGAGTCATAATGATGGAATTGTTTTGGGGAGGATAACTACATCTCTTATGTGGTTCCTTTTTGGCTCTCTTACACTTATTTAGAAGGTGGAAAAACCATGGACGATGCTTCCACAGAACAGGCCATAGTGAGCAGTGGATGAGTTGGCAACAGATAAGGTTGGGGAGCCAGTGCCTTGGGAATCCTAAGGGAATTGGGAAACCATTTTTAAGCAGGGAAATAAATGGCTTTGGTTGCTGTGTGGACAGCAGATAGGCTGGAGTAGATAAGAAAACAGGAAGCTCTCGCAGTGATCTAAAGAAAGATGATATAATTGGACTGGAGTAGTGGTAGTAGAACTAGAGCTTGTTAAGTATATATTACATTCAGCTGCATTTCTAAAACAGAAGCTGAACAACTTCATTCTTTGAAAACTCTGCTTCCACAATTTCAAAAAAAAATTATTTTTTACATTAGTAAGTATATGTAAAGTCTTTAATATCAACATGATGTCTCGTTTTCTAACTTAAAAAATTTATTTGAACTGTAACTCATTGCAACTCATGTTATCTTTATAAGGCCCTGTAACTAATATAATAAAACCTTGTTCAGTCTCTCCCAGTTGAATTTTTTGATTTTTCAGTGTGAACAGGGTAAAATCTAGCTCTCCACAATAGGTTATTTTTAAAGGTGTTTGTTAAGGAAACAAGATTATAAGTAAGATTTCAGAGAATATATTTAATAAGCCTTATTTTAAAAAAAAAAGCTTTTTATGGATTCTTGCATGTTAATTGTGTTTAGGAAGATGCTACTAAATATTATTTAATTTCATATGTTCATTAGAACAGACCTAGCAACACCTGTTTGACAGCACTGAATTTGATATTAGATGGTGTTCTTATAAATAATGTAGGATCACGAAGTCTAATACATCTTTTTACCTATTGAAATTTTTTGATATTTAAATCCATTATTTATAGTAATTCACATTTAGTGAAACTCAAATGCTATGCTAATATCATTTTAAGAAAACATGTACATACATCTTAGCACCTATCCCTCCTCCAAATACATAGGCAGACGGACACACACAAACACACACAGATGCAGTTTTTTCTCTGCAGTATTGCTTAGGTTAGGAGTAGCTACTTTGATGGCTTGGCATTAGAGCACTCAGAGGTGTGGCTAGCCATTTATTAAAATGATGCTAAGCACACACTGAAGAATACAAATTATATGATGTATATTTAACTCTACTCTTCCAGAAACTTCAAAAGGGGAATGCATTCTCAGAGATGGATAATGTCTAAATGTGAAAACGTGCTGTTTTGGGTTTGTTTTTTTTAAATAAGTAATCAACATGTGTGTTAAATTTCATTTTATAAAGTAACACACATTTTGTACTGGAGTCCAAAATATCATATACTCTTACCGTATGCTCCCAAAAAAATGTTGTGTTCATTTATTTCCAAAGTTTATGACCTATGAAATGAAGAAAAGTTATCTGTGATGTAGACTCTGTTGACCATTGACTGTAGACTTTGAGTAGTTTTTCCTTTTCAGATAGAAATTTCCACTTTGAATGCTTCTAGTACATGTTCTGTAGGATCCCTTTCAGTTCTGATGGAAATGATTTATGTTTAAAGACCAATGGTCATCTATACATGAAGGAGATGGTAAGATTGATAGAACCTACATATGCCACATCCTGCTGATTTAGATACCACTGCAGAATAATGAGGCATATTTACTGTATAATGTACATTGACTTATGAGAGTGGGAGTAGCTCTACTCTTAGAGGATAGTATTCAGTTTATAAAGCATGATTCCACAATAGAGACTTTGGGACTTCAGGTTAACTAACTGTCTCTTACCCTCAGAATTTAATGACAGGTTTGTATTTCAAGAGATTTCTATATTTACTTTCTAAAAGCTATTCAAAAAGATACCATTAGACTTTCTAATACTGCTGGTAAAAGATTTTTAAGATAATTTACCTAAACATGAGTAATTTACCAAGACTTACATATAATTGAGTTATTTTGACAGGTTGAACATGTATGTATTTACCTTATTTGTGTGGTGTCACTCAGGATTAAACAAACTACCATAATGAAAATAAAGTGACTTTCAGGTAAAGCGATATGAGAAAATGCTTACCATATACCTTTTGTTTAGGAATCAAAGGATGAACAGTGGAAACGAGCTATGGATTACTTAAATGTTGTCAATGAACTCAATTACATGACTCAGATTGTGATCATGCTTTATGAGGATCCTAATAAGGTAACGAGAGTTCTTGATTTGTGTGTTTTACCAGGGTAATTAAATAGCCTGTAGCTTTTCATTTTGGAAATATTCTATATTTTTTAGGATCTCTCCTCAGAGGAACGTTTTCATGTTGAATTACATTTTAGTCCAGGAGCTAAAGGATGCGAAGAAGACAAAAATTTACCATCTGGCTATGGCTATAGACCAGCTTCAAGAGAGGTAATAAAGATGCAACTCTCATTTTCTAGATTTTCATAAGGTTCCTTTAAGAATTTCCTATTAATGTCCTTCAATTCTTGTCCCAACTACTAAGTAGCAAGATAATATCATTTCTTTATGTATGATTTGGGATAACTTTTTTTTTTTTTTTTTTTTTTTTATTTAAAGAGAGAAGGCAAGAAAGCATGAGTAGGCAGGCTGGCAGAGGGAGAAGCAGGCTCCCCACTGAACAGGGAGCCCAACATGGGGTCAATAGCAGGACCCTGGAATCATGACCTGAGCCAAAGGCAGATGCTTAAATGACTGAGCCATCCAGGCACCCTGAGCAGACAATATGCCTAAGCATGCTAAAATTTTTTTATTTTATTTAGATTTTTTCTATTTTTCAGGCCAGTATTTAGAATGCTTAACTATAGTTTTAGTTCTGGTTTTGGTTGTTGTATTACTTGAGGACTAGTGCGTGGTAAACACTGTGCTAAACACTTGGCAGAAATTATTGTATTTTAATCCTCATAATAACCTTATGAAGTTAAATACATAACTCAATTTAAAACTTTTTACTGTTATAATTCATATTGATGGATCATAGATGTATAGCTTAATGATGTATTGCAGAATGAACACAATTACAAAACAGCCAGCTAGGTTATAGATAGAATAATATCATCATTCCAAAACACCCAGATTGCCCCTCCTATCACAACCTCTGTCTTCTCCCCAAAGATACCTACTATTGTGACCTTTAGCACCATATTTTATTTTTTATTTTATTTTATTTTATTTTATTATTTTATTTTATTATTTTATTTTATTTTATTTTATTTTATTTTATTTATTTTATTTTATTTTATTTATTCATGAGAAACACAGAGAGAGGCAGAGACACAAGCAGAGAGAGAAGCAGGCTCCTCACAGGAACCCGATGTGGAACTCGATCCCAGAACTCCAGGATCACGCCCTAAGCCGAAGGCAGATGCTCAACCGCTGAGCCACCCAGGCTATCCTAGTACCATATTTTAATTATGCCTATTGTTTGAACTTTTTATAAATGAAATCACAAAATACATGCTTTTGGGGGGATGTGGGGTGGGTTTAGCTTCTTTCTTTTATTATGTTTATGAGATTTATCCAGTCTGTTCTTCACTTTTGTTGTCATGTAGGATTACATGGCAACAACAAATATAAATAAATACAGTGCAGTGTGCTCATCTTTTTCACTCTAATCATTTATTTCCAGTTCAAGCTATGAAGATGAGTGCTTTTATGAACATTTTTGTAAAAGTCTTTTGGTGAACGTGTATACACATTTCTTTTGGATATACATTAGAAAGTAAAATTACTAGGTCATAGAGTATGCATATGTTCAAGTTTAGAAAATACAATCAAATAGTTTTCTAATGATACAGCCATATCTTTGTCAGCACTTGGTATGATCACTATGGGGCTATTTTGAGGGATTTTGTTGTAGTTTTAAATTTACATTATCCTCATGACCAGTAAGGATTAGCAATTTCCATGTTTATTGGCCATGTGGATGTGCTTTTTTATGAAGTGCTCCTGGCTTGGACCAATATGGTGTTGAGTAGAAGTGTTGACACTAAACACTTAATTCTCAGGGCACCTGGGTGGCTCAGTCAGTTAAGCATCCGATTGTTGATTTGGTCTCAGGTCATGATCTCAGTGTCATGAAATCCATCCTAAGTTTGTCTCTGGGCTGGGTGTGAAGGCTACTCTCTGACCTTCTCTGTCCCCTCCAAAAAAAAGTAAATACTTCTTCATTCTCAAACTAAAGCAAAATATTCCAAAGAGAACTTTTTGGGGGATTTCGGTTGAGATTACATAAATTTTGCAGATCAGTTTTGAGGGAAATAACACTTAGCAATAGTAGATCCATTATTCTGAGGACTCAATTTATCTCTGAATTTATTTAGCTTTTTTGTATCTTTTTGATAAAATTAAGGGTTTGTATGTCTTGTATCTTTATCACATTAATTCCTAGTTCTTTATGTTTTTATGCTATCATAAAGGATTTATTTAAATTTCATTTTCTGTGGCTCAGTGATCGGGCGCCTGCTTTCGACTCAGATCATGATCCCAGGATCCAGGATTGAGTCCCACAGTCAGGCTCCCTGCAGGGAGCCTGCTTCTCCCTCTGGCTATGTCTCTGCCTCTCTCTCTCTCTCTCAGTCTATGTCTCGCATGAATAAATAAATCTTTAAAAAAAATATGAATTTCATTTTGTTTCTTATTGTATTGAATTTTAACTCATTTTTGTGTGAAGATTTTATAACTAATGACCTTACTAACATGCTGTTACTCATTCTAGTAATTTATCCATAGAGTCATTTGGATTTTCTGCAGATATGATCATACCTATGAATGATGACAAATGGTATTGAGTAGAATTAGTAATGGTGGGTTCAGTAATATTTTAATGATTCATTAACTGTGATGATTCTGTCAAGATTTTAGATATCCTTTAACCAGTTAAAGAAGGTCCTCTTTATTTCCTATACTCCTTATTTTGATGCGTGTTTTTCTGTACTTCTGCTTGACTTCTTTTGGCTGATGTTATATTTGTGAGATTCGTTGATGTAATTGTACTTACTTTTAGCCTATTCATTGTTATTGCTTTAAAATATATGTTTTAATGTATGACTATACCCCAATTTACCCATTCTATTATAGATAAATATTTGATATAACTTTTTCAAATTTGTTTTTTTATCTCGGACTCTATCCTATTTGTCTTGGTACAAACCCAGTAAATATTTAGTAAGTCATCATAAGATTATTTGTGTATGTAGTCATCACATGTGTTGGGAATATTTGGAATAGAATTTAAATATTCTGAAATTTATAAATTAAAATGGTGGGGTTTTTTATTTTTTTACCTTTTATTTATTTATTCATAGACACACAGAGAGAGAGGCAGAGACACAGGCAGAGGGGGAAGCAGGCCCCATGCAGGGACCCCGATGTGAGACTGGATCCCAGGTCTCCAGGATCACACCCCAGGCTGCAGGCGGTGCCAAACCGCTGCGCCACCGGGGCTGCCCTAAAATGGTGTTTTACTTTGTGCTCATGCCAATGACATTGCTGTATAAAAAAGCTCATCTCTGTTTTTTATTAGTGTCCTTTATTATTATTTCTTATTTATGTTGGCATTTGATGAAATATAATTAAGCATTTGGTTTTATATTCCTTGTTTTTGTCACTGTTTAGTTTTTAGTGTATTTCTTAAAGTCAGGAACTCTGTCATCTGTTTTATGGTACCCATATAATACTAGGCTATTGTAAAAATTCAATTAATATTGATTCATTTGAATCAGCAAACTTGTACATGTGCTTCAACTGACTTCCCCAATTGGTGATTAAATTTATCATAAGAAACTCTTGCTTTACCTGAATTTTAAATGTTATATTCTTTGCCCACAGAATGAAGGCAGGAGATCTTTTAAAATTGATAATGATGATGAACCACATACTTCTAAAAAAGATGAGACTGATCGTGCTGTGATACTGTTCAAACCTATGGTATCAGAGCCAATTCATATACACAGGAAGTCTCCACTTCCAAGATCTAGGAAGATGGCTACAAATGAAGTAAGTGTATGTGTCAGAGCATGTTTTTCATAAAATAAACTAACTATATTTTAATAAAACAGAAAAGAAAATACAGCTTTAATTATGGAGTGTGGAAACCTAAGAGATTTTTAATTGTCAACTTTGCCTCTTTTTCTAATAAATATTTTTAAAATATAGAGGCTGTTAAAAAAGGATTAAGAATCTGGAGCTTTATGTATAGTTTTCATAACAAAGTTCAATAGACAGAGTAAAACGAGACCTTTGAAAACTGATCTGTTTTTCTGTCCTGTCACTTTAGGTTATTCTAATAAGGAACTTTTTTAAAAGTCTGATTTAATAGGCAGAGAATAATATTTACCTGAAAGTTGAGAGGAACTGCCGGAAATGCTTCAACAACTGATTCCAATGATACTGTAGATTAAGATGAAACTCTTAAGTTTTTAGCCTGATTGAAAAATCAGTATAAGAATTTGAAAATTCAGTTGAAAATTTGCTTTTGTATTAAGATCTACAATTAAGGAAGGCTAATTCTTATGTTCTCTAGTAGAATAACATGTAAATAACTACCAAAATAAGATTTAACAGGAAAGCTGAACAGTTGGAATGTAGCTTGTTAAGTAAATCTTTAACACCAGTATACATTTTTATAATTTAAATGCCTTTATTTTAAGTTATCTATATTCTCTATAGGATGATTCTCCCAGCTTATAAAAATGTTTTCTAAATTCTCAAGTTAATGTATAGAGCAAGATTTTAAGATGGAAACAGCCCTCAATTTTTAAGTTAGAAAAATATTTTTGTTGATAATTAAATATGCTGAGTTGTAATAATTAAGTATAACATTTATCTAGCATTTGGTGAGTTAGAACATAAACAACAACAGAAGAATTATGCTCATTTCTGTAGCCCCAAATTATATAAACAAAAGTGCTTTATGACTCTCAAATTTCAAATATATATGTGAGCCAATTTAACAATTATGTAGGAAAAACACTCATCAATAAATAGATTGTGGTAATTTTATAATGGAGAATTACTTGTTAGGGTTTCTGTGATTTGTGATATTTTAAGTAAATCATAAAAGAGGATGACTAATAACTAGAATTTGGATCTATGTTTTAGTATAGCTTAATTAAAAAATGAGAAACCTGGGGTTATGTTCAGGTATCTTTAATTTCAGAAATTTGGGAAATGACATTAATATAACTTAAACTACCATCATGTGAGGGCAGTGATTTTGATGTTGTTGAACAAAGCAATCTGTAAATTAATCAGATTGTTCGAAATTTCACCATTAAACCTTCTCAAAGCACACTGATACAGCCAACTGTGTTGTGAGTCTTCATTTTGCAGCACATTTGTATTTGTAAAATCTTCAACAAAATCACTGCCCTTTGTTAATTTTTAAGACACAGAACACATTTATAAACCTTTTTCTCATAAATACTTAAATAGTTGCTTTCAAGAGATTATTTCTATGCCATGCTAAACTTTTACTTCCATAAGGTAAATTATTCAAGTAAAACCTTGAAGACTTTTTCCAGCGTCCACCATCTCCATGGATATCAGAAGTTTGTACTTCCAAAAGACACACAGAGAAAAAGACTATTCTCTTCATTTTGTGCAAGTAGATTTTACTCTGTCCTCACTGTCTGAAACCTGAACATGCAAACATGTAACTGATGATGTTTGCTGCATGTTTTGCTTACTGAACTCTATAAATAATTATTGGAGCGGGTAGACAAATAAATAGCTTGAAAGTGGAAGCAAGCGCAATTTGAATCCATCTTATCTCTCTTTTAATGTCTGGCAGACAGGTTGTCTTCTACATCATATAATTTCTTTAACCCTTTGCACGGTTCTTTAGTGCTTTGGGTTGAAAGGTTACTGAGTTATAGCGTAGAACATCTTGAATATTTAAAATTAAGCATAATGCTTTAATATTCTAAAAGTTGCTAAAACAGATAATTGTTAAATCTTTCCATATTTAAGGGA
Organism: Canis lupus familiaris; assembly: GCF_011100685.1. Lineage (NCBI taxonomy): Eukaryota > Metazoa > Chordata > Mammalia > Carnivora > Canidae > Canis > Canis lupus. The sequence goes on along the minus strand of NC_049224.1, from coordinate 8,040,872 downwards.
GAAGGGACAACTATTAAGCAGTATCAATATTTTGTATATTTAAGATAAGGTAATTCTTGTAATTGTTATCACATACAATTAGATTTATAAGTCATTCCTGTCAGTTTCTCAAATATTTGAAATATTTGGCTCCCAATTACTGTTTAATAGTTTCTTAAAAATTGGTAAACAAATGCAAACAAACTGTATTTTTTTTTCTTTCTGATCATTTGGCTCTGTTGTATCTAACTTTGCATGCTCTGCTTTTTTTTTTTTTTTTTTTTTTTTGCCCCCTTTCTCACTTCCAGGAAGAGAGCCCCCTGAGTGTGTCTAGCCCAGAGGGTACTGGTACCTGGCTGCATTATACCAGTGGTGTGGGTACTGGGCGTCGAAGACGCAGATCAGGGGAACAAATCACTTCTTCCCCTGTCTCCCCCAAATCATTGGCTTTCACATCCAGTATTTTTGGCTCATGGCAACAGGTTTTTAAACTTTACTTCATTAAACATTTTCCTACCCGCATTCAGAGAAACAAACAGCTGTCTTTGAGGACATCTAATCCCTTATATTTAACATCAGAGTAAATCCTTCTGTATTTTAATTTTTACATCATTGAATAATGTTTGTGATACCGGACAATATTCAAGAGGAAAAAAAACCTCTTATAGTGCATGTGTTTAGGATTTTTACTGGGAGGGTTTTAAATATCCAGGATTTAAAAATTAAATCAATAAATTTTACACTCCTGGAACTTTAGCGTGTTAATAAAAAACTTTAAAAAGGAAAGAAATCTTTTTTGACATAGTTGTCCTTTAAAACATTCAGAAACAAGATTACCTAATTTAATGGTAAGAAAATTTAATAGCCTTTTTGCCCATAATTGAAAAATTAGATTCCATTTGGAATTTGCTGAGAATATGAACATTTTTTACAGTATCAAAATTTATGTGGTCCTGTGTTAATTAGCAGGGTACATCTAATACTAATTGTTCTCTCCCTCGCTATTCCATTATCTGGAAGTATCTAATTTAAGGATACATTCAGTTTGGTGTTTTTTTGAGTTGTATATTTTAACGCTCTCTTTATAAGAGAATGCAATATATAGGTGCCCATCAGCAATATGGGCCAAAATAAAAGGACTTCAGAAGGACTTTCTGTGATGACATTTGGAAATTTAAAATACTAGGGGTTTTTTTTGGTTTTTCTGTCTTAACAATGGAAGGTCTGCTGTTATACATGACTTTTCCAAGAATTTCAGCAATTTCCTTTTGGAAATATAATGCATTTGATTATAGGAAAAGGGATTATGGTATCCATTAAGGCTGTGAATATTTAAAGGTTACTCTGATAAAGCCCGTGCATGGATCAGTAATTGTATGGTGACCTCAACAGTCTCTGTCTGTCTTTTCTTTTGTTTGTGATTGTTTTTCCCCCCTTCAAATACAGGAGCTGTTTAAGAGTGGGCATTTGGCTTCTTTTAAGAGTGAAATTATATCAATCTATTAATTGTTTCTTTTCATCTGTCTTGTTTCATACATGATATTTCATTCTGAATGCCTGCTTCGCACCACTTCATTGCAAGGACTTCATATGAAATGGACTCCCTTCAGAAGGGGATCTTGCATGATCTTTCATGTTTTATGTATTTCTACTAATATTTATCATACAGCTTATTAACCTTTGTCTGTCTGGAACAGGCTGCAAATGAAGTATGGACTTTTGAATTGATTTTACTGTTTTACCTCATTTATTTTACTTTCCTTGCACAGGTTGTATCTGAAAATGCTAATTATTTGAGAACACCAAGAACTCTTGTGGAACAGAAGCAGAACCCTACTGTAGGTATGTGGTCTAAAAGAAATTCTATTCCAAACCTTCTTCAACTTGCTATTTTGCACACATGTAAAACTCTTCAGTGATGAAAGCATGACCAAATGCTATGCTTTAGTTTTTATTTAACCTGTATTAATTTAAAAATGTGTTGTACAACTCAAAGTATACAGTAAGGTTTCAATAGAATGAACAAGAAACAGCATTTAATTTGATTTATAACTGTTTTGAATGTCTGCAGTGTAAGCTACTTAGTCCAGTTACCAATGCTAGTTTTTGTATTCTATACATTAAAATCCCAAAATATTTTAATGAGGAAGGAAATTTCATTTTTCCTGGCTGATAAAATTGTAAATATGCCATTGCATACAAAAAAGAACCTTCTGCTAAAAAGAAAAAGAAAAAAAAAAAAAGAACCTTCTTCTTTCCTGATAAAAAAAGTGGGGAGTGTTTTAAGCCCTTTCTTGGTGTGTTAATTTTCCTTTTGATTATCTCCTAAGGAAAACCAAAGCAAAACTAATGCATAGGGGCAGTTGTTACTCATTACTGACCTGTAGAACATAATTGGTTCTTTGCAAATAGTATTGCAAAGCAACACTGAAACTTATCAGTTTTAAGCTCATTGTTGATAAACTATATGGAGTAAGTGGCATAGTATTTTCTCTATAAATAGTTGTCTAAATAGTTTTAATAAAAGCATAAATAAGTTTCAACTATATACTTTGATCTACATACTAAGTATATGAACTATTTGTTGATGCCTATTAAAGATCTTCCTTAATTATATATAGTTTATGTTGACAGCTTTTAATATTCCCACATTATCTTACTTTATGTATCATAACATATTTGATAGAAATTTATTTAATCTTTACCAAGTGGTAAAAGTTTTGCTTGGGTGTAAATACTTTTCCTACAAATTAAGCGTCAGTTTATACTGGCTGTGTTTTATTTGTTAATAATGTGTTTCATGGGGTCTTATTAATTAAGATCTGAAGACATTTAAGTATTAGAAATTTAAGGTGTTTAGGCCTGGATGACCTACAAGGAATTGTTCTCACATGGTCTTCTCACAAATTAGTAAGCTTTAATTTGCTTCATTTTGTAACATGCATTAATGATTTTTAACTCAGGGGTATCAGAAAAGATTCTTCATTTACAGACACACATTAAAAAATATTGCTCTATTATGGCTACATTTGTGCTAGGAATGTTTTTTTATATGAACTGTTCATGCAAACTGACAGTATCCCTTATCAACCTAAATTAATTTCTGTATTAGTATTTTAATGCTTTTAATATATGTATGTCTAATTATGGTGTAGACATATTATTTTCTCTAAAGGCAACATTTTACCCAGTGTTAAATACCCTCATTTGTACATATGATAAGTGGTGGTAGTGATTATATTAAAGTCTACATTACAAATGAATTGTGAGTCTGTTCAAGGCACTGCCAGCTAAGTGTGGTAAGAGCCATGTTATTGCATGCTGCATGAATTCCCAATGTGAATGGAAGAACACCCGTTGTGTATGTATTTTCTCTAACTCCCATCAGGGTCTCACTGTGCGGGCCTGTTTAGCACCTCGGTGCTCGGGGGTTCTTCAAGCGCACCTAACCTACAGGATTATGCTCGTACTCATCGTAAAAAGCTGACTTCTTCTGGCTGCATAGATGGTATGTGCACACATGCACACACAGATTCATATCCACACTCCTGCACACACCCATGAGCATACGGTACTTCTCAAAGGCAAGCCTAAGTCCACTGATTCAACTGGAATTGTAGCACCCTTTGGTGACACCCAGCTCCTAAATGACAATCACTGCTCTCTTACCTATGGCTTGGATCCATGTTTCATCAGAGTTAATTGTAGTTAGACATACAGTACTCATTCAATGAACAGTTTGTCGAAATGTGACAGTTAGAACTGCATCAGGTGTACTGGTCTTTTAGACGGTCAGTAAGCCATACTATGAAGAATAAATCTTTGATCTTTTAAACATTTGTTCATTGTTATCCCTCATTTTACTTAGCGATAGTGATCTAAACGAAATAAAGTGAACAGAATATTTGTAAGTAGAAGACAATCTTCTGGTAATATTTTTATAGAAATAAACATAGGATGAGAATATTTTAGAATCCCTAGTTGGAGAGCCTCTCACTGTTAATATACCTTAAGGGTATATATTCAAATTGTCTTTTGAGGCTCATGGAAACCTGTGCCTTCTGTTAGCCCCTTCTGGATTAGATGTATTTAAAACTTTTTCTCATATATCCACAAATTTACTTAAGTCAGTAAAACATGGATTTACCAGAATTGCTGGCTCATCCTGCTTTTCTTTCTTTTGTATATTTCATTAAACACTTTGCCTCTATCATCAAGCCATTTTACTTTTAACCAGTACCCTCTTTCATTCCCTTCTGCATGTCACCTAATTCTAACCTCCTTATATATTTGTTTTTTCCCTCTTTTTTTAAGTGTCCTTCTTTTGGTAGCTGTTACGAATTTCAGGTACCTGTTTTTCTCTTTCTCAGACGCCACACGCGGTTCTGCTGTTAAAAGGTTTTCTATCTCATTTGCTCGACACCCAACCAATGGTACGTTTTGCTTTTATTTTAAAAGATACTCCCCTGCTTCATCCTTTTTTATTTTTCTTTTATTTCAAACTGTGGGGTATACAGTATCATTCATTTCTCCATTCTTAAATTTCAGTTGGCATATAATTCCAACTTATTCATCCAAAGTATTGATACTGTCTAGCTCCCTTTTTCAGTTGTAATTTACACAATCATTTAACATCACTCATCAAAGTTTTAAATGATCACAATGATGAGTATTAATATTAAATTAGCACCTAAAAATCCCTTCTAATTTCTCAAGTGATCAGTCTACACAAATTTTAAAAATACAACAATTAGTATTGTTTTCTTTTTAATTCTTAATCATTTTAATGTTTTTTCTTCCTAATTTGTTTTCTGATCACATGGTTGTTTTATTGAGTTACTTAATAAAAATACACAGCCACACTTGTCAAATAACCAAAAGAGAGGTGTCTTTGAAAAGTTCTTGGGAACCAGGAGATGCAGATTTCACTGTGTAATATCATTTATCTGTGGCTCTTTGTCTAAAGCAAAACTCAATTTGGTCTGGAGCACTCCAATAACTTCATCTAGCATTCACTTTGTTCTCATATAGCAATATGGTTTGCTGTTGTCAAGCAACCGATTTTTTTTTTTGGTACCGCTTTTTGTTAAAATTTGGAGAACTCACAATAGGAAGACGACTAAGCTAAAAATCTAGAAAGCTAGTTCAATTCAATTTCTGAGGCTGAACAGTGAAGTGTTTCATGGCCATTGTTTATAAACTGAATCGTTACACTATTACAGCTTTCTTACACAGAACTTGTTCTTCTTGGACAAGAGGGAGTATTTACAGATCATTTTTAAATAATTGAGGATCAAAGAATTTGAAAGAAAACATACAGATTTCTGCTTTTATTTGGAATGAAGATAACTTTTATCCCTGGATTTCTTTTTAACTACAAATAAATCTTTCAAAAACTCAAGTCAAGTCTTTGAAAAACTTATATGAAACTAAAGGATTAAACACAGTTTATAGTCATTGTCCTCCTTTCTGGATCCTTTAACAGTACACTTAAATAACAGTGCACTAAATATTTCCTGGAGGTGAAGTAAGAAGATCTTATCCTCAACAAGAGAAAATTTAGCCCTTAAAGCCTGATGTGCTTTCCCTCCTTTGTAGCTCTTTAAATGCTACTTTCTGAAGAAAAAGATCCTTATTTGATACAGCTGCAGCTTCTAAAGAACCCACATGCATAAGAACCTCTTAGAAGAAAAACCAAAGTCACAAGAAAAACAGAAGCCACAAAATTCTAAGAAGAGACATTGCAGGTTTAAGACTGACTATAGTTTTTGTGTGGAATGCTTTTGTATTTATAGCCAGTATTGCAAATTTTATATAGGAGAAATCTGTTGTTTACTGAAGCTTTAAAAAAAAATGGTTAAATTTAACAGAAAATAGAGTAACTTTATATTCCTTTGGCTAAGACTTTTTTTTTAAATGTGGGTTTTCCACCCGTGTGACTTAATGCATGTAAAATGCATTCCTTTCAACTCTAGAAATGTTTCTTTTGAGTTTTCAAGATTTTTTTCTCTTTTATTCTGTGTTGTCTTATCTGTCCTATGAATTGTCATTTGACTCTTTCACTTTTTATTTCCCCTAACTTTTATGTTATTTCCATCTTAATACATATCATGGACTTACCCCTCCCTTCATCTTTAGTTCAAGGAACATGGTGAAACAAGTATCTTCTGAGAGTGCTTTACCTTATTTTCTGGGCCTCTGTGCAGAACACCTACACCTCTATAGGTGCTGGTCCGTTTCCTCTGTGGAATGTCTAGGCTCCAGTGGTATGTTTTTATAGCTTCTAAACATGACAGCAGGGTGGCTTTTTAAATTGCTGCGCTAACCCTTTCATTGTGGATTAATTACAAAGTTTACTAAAGATAAATGGGGGAACAATGTAGTCCAGAAGAACTTGATTCTGTTGTTATTTGTCTGTTAAAATATCTAACAGGCAAATGCAAGGAAATAGTTGTCACAAAACACTTGCAAGCATTCTGAGGAGAGGATAAAAAAAAAAAATCACATTGTTAAGTTTAGTGTAATGCAAAGAAAGGGTTTGCGTGTATTTGCATGAATCTTGTACTTTAAAAAAATGTAATACTTGTGCAAGCCTAATTTTTTTAATGCTTATTTTAGGTGCTTTAGCTGCTGTTATGGTATATAGTTTCTGTTTTGTTTTGTTTTTGAGTATATGTAATGTTCCGTCATGCTTTGGTTTGCACCTGAAAATCAAACATACTGGTTTTATAAACTTTTTTGTTATATTCATAGGAAGATTAGGTTCTCTCTTAACCATAGTTTCCCTACTTCAGTCAATACTTAGGCAGTTCTCAGGTCACTATTTCCTCCCCAAATTTAGTAAATACCAGTCACTGTTAAAATGAGCACGTGCGTATTGAAGCAGAGGGTTTACAGTCTATTTGAGTTTGATTAATTTTTACTTTTTATTTAATAATACTAGCCTTTATATAAAATCTTAAGTATTAAAAATATTTCCTTTGGAGGAAAATTAGTTTGAATTTTGGAAAGAATAGATACAGAAGGACTTGTTATTTTAGTTGTTTATGAAAGCAATTTTAAAAGCCATTCAGTTGAATAAAGTTTAAATAAATAGGCAATTTTTATAAAAAGCAAATAACCAATATCCTATTTGTTTAAAGAAACTGTATATTTAAGGGTTTTTGTTTCACTGATGGTATTAATATATATGTGCATGGTTTGTTTCATGAAATTTTTGTATTTCTGTGCCATTGTTGAATGCAAATTTGTCTGTATTTTGTATTGCTTTTTACTTGGCCTGACTTTATTCAGCTAGCAATTTCAACAATAGAATTATTGAGTTAATTCAATAAAGGTAGGTAAAATGTGTTTTGAAATTTGATTTTCAGCATAATTGAATGAATGTTGTTTTCAGGTCACACTAAGGGAGTTATTGTTGGCCTTGGTATGATTAGAAAAGCTATTTTAAATCACTACTTCACAAGTAATTACAACATAATTATTCTTCAACAAGAAGTTAATTTTAGCATCCTGGCATCAGGGACACATCATGGCATCAACTTAATTCACCTGTCAAGTAGACCTGATTTTTTTTAAAGTAAAAACTGAAACAATATAATGTTTTCTGTTTTTCCCCCAGGGTTTTTCTTTAAGTATCATTCTTAGGTTTTACCAAAATATAGTATAAAATTGTGTGCATGCTGTACTATGTGATTACATTTAAAATGAAATCTTTGTCACATCCTGTTCCAACCCCATATCGCATAGCATCTGGTGTCATGACTTCAGAGATCTCATGTGTTTGCATGTAATAGATTGGAAAGACCTAACCCATACAGTTCTAAGCAATGGTCTTCTTTCTTCTTAGTTAATGATTTTTTTTTTTAAATATCCAAATTTTTTTCATTTTTTTTTCAGGCTTTGAATTGTATTCCATGGTGCCATCTATTTGTCCTCTAGAGACTCTTCACAATGCCCTGTCTTTAAAGCAGGTGGATGAATTTCTTGCTTCCATTGCTTCTCCATCAAGTGAAGTTCCACGGAAGAGCCCTGAAATCTGTAGGATTATTATTTTATTATTTTTATTATTATTATTATTATTGTTGTTATTTTGTGGCAGTAGATATTATCTGAACATAAGAAGAATTATGACAACAAACTCAAGTAGTGGTAATGAATAGAATTTTAGGACAGAAGGAGGTATAAAGGAGCATTACTTGCAGTGTGCCACATTTCTTGACTCCTCCTCAAAATCTTTTTCCTTCCCAAAAGGAAAAAGAAAAATCTAAGACCCAACGATAGAAGTCAACAATATAGAGTCATGGCCTTTTTTTCACATTCTTATCATGTGTCATTTTATAATAAACTTCTTAAAAATTACAAAATATCATTCATCGGTAACCCACACATGCACACATGCCCATCCCCACACCTTTGGGTGTTGAATAAATGAATAAGATGAAGCCCTTGACTAAAAACTAAAGAGAGCAAATTAGGACAAAAGGGTTTTCAAGTTCTTTAGAAAATATTCTGAAAAGGTTTATTCATTGTGTGAAGAAAAGAGATTCATGGCTCAGTAAGTTTTAGAAACCGTGTATCATATCCCACCTCCCTTTTGAGAGAGTTGCATTAGTGTAGAAACAGCTAAGGTTTCTCTGCAAGGAAAGCTGCAAACCCAGATTTTCCAAAACTTCCCTTTTGAGAAAACACGTTTTTGGTGACACGTTTAAACATTCGTTTGTGCTGTGGTGAGGAACATCATTTTGGGAAACCTTTAGGGCTACCGTTTTGGGGTATGAGAAGTCCAGTGGCTACTGTCATTCTCAGCTCTTTTGGATCCTTCAGCACATTGGATTTTCCAGTTTAGGAAGCATCAGGTTGGGGCGAGCATGCTCTGCTCTGTTAAGAATCGTGCTGGGACTAATCATATCTTTGGAAAGTCAAAAACTGTCAGTGTATACTGATCTCCTTTTCATAAAGTACATTCTGCAAATCTGTTTCTCTGAAGAATGAAAGCCAAGGTCTTGGAAAGAAAGCCACTTCCATGCCTTGCTGTTATCCTCCTTTTTTGGGCTGCCACATTGTATTATTCTATTATACAGTGTTCTGTTCACATTGTATGCTGTCTGAATGGTACCCCCTGCATTTCTGCAGTCTTGTAGCCTTCCCTTTTCTCCTACTTGTGATAGCAGAGGTCAACATTGAATCCTTAATGGTAATGGAGAGATATCTAGGCATTCTAAAATACTTTTAGGAATGGTTTTATGAAGTAGGTTTTCATTTCAAATTTGCATATGAATATCTGATTCTGAGAACCGATAATAACCAGATGAAATAACTTCTCTGAGCAGTATGAAGTCAAAGTCAGGAAAACGAAGCATGTTCGGCTCCCTTTCTTTGTTAGCTGATAGGATAGATAGTGCTTCTCCCCAGCATGCAATAGGGAACCTGAATGCATTCTCATTTACCCTTTACCCCCTTTATACTTGATGTTTCACTGCTTCCCTGGGGCAAAGATTTATAATCTTAAAAAAAGAGATCAAAGAAAGATTCTATTAAATTAGAACTTAGGATAGATATCAATGCCATTTAGACTCTAGAAGATTTTCAGTGAATGACTTAAGGGAAATAGCAGTAATAACATCTGTTTCTTTTGGAAAGAAAATTGTGAAATATTTACAAAAAGATCATCTCTGAAGGTATATTATGTGGTTCCATTACATTATGTTGGCTTTATTTCTGTGGTTAGTGAATCCAGTTCATCAGAGCGTATTATTGAAGTATATTGTTGAATTGAAGGATATTAAATTCCTTTTCCAGTTCAGATTAGTTCTTCTCTATATCATGGATGCAAGTTGTACCCCAAGGCCTCTAGCTCTCTTAAAATTTTATTTCATTACTTACTAAGGGAATTAGATGAGAATATAAATACAGTTAACGCAGCTCGTAGAGTTGGATAAAGCTTAAGTCCATGTAGTTCATTGGTCTTGGGTCTGTATTGCCAGGAGCTTTTGGAAGTTCCATGAGGAAGAGGATGTGGAGTGGTTAGGCCTTATGTCTGTGTGGCTGCTTCAACCAGAGTATCAGTTTTCATCATTTTATTTAAGATTTCATTTGAGAAAAATTTACTGTTGAAAGAAAAAAGCTTAGATACCGTTGAGGAAATCAAGTAGTTAGTGGTCAAGCAAACCCAGGTCTTCTAAAGTGTATGGTTTTTTACTTCTTTTTGAATAGTAAAGAAAATAGATGCCAATTATAATAAAAATTATCTGAGTCCTATATTTTATACTGTAACTGTAGAATTAATAGGTTGTAATCACAGTATTTTTACACTATTTATACTTACTTCCCTGAATTATCAAGGAATTAGCATTATAATATAAACTGTATTGATTTTGTACTGTTTATAACAAAGAAGCTGACATTGTTAATGCTCTGTCATTCAGAAAGGCTTTTTCCTCAGGAAAAAATCAATTTTGTGGTAACTAGTAGTAACTTACAATGGGAGACTAACCATATCAGTTGGGGGGAAAGGTGTGGAAATGCTAATTGGACAAGTTAGAGATAGAAGTTAACAAGATAAAATATGCTAGCAGGAAGGAGCTTAGTAGTGGTATAGTGTTTTACGTAGTACTTTACGGATTTTTTTTCATCGCTTGCATATTGTATCATTAATGACTACTTGGAGCTTCTGCCAATGGGATTTATATTCATTCAGTGTAGATAAATACCAACCATCTAAGGCACATTTGCTATAATTGGCCCACATATTTATTTTTTAGAGACATGCTGTTTATTGCTATCAGATCCTCCCCCAAAATTGCAAAAGTAGGCAAATGTGTTTTAGCTAATTTTTTTTTAAAGATTTTATTTATTTATTAATGAGAGACACAGAAAGAAAGGCAGAGACACAGGCAGAGGGAGAAGCAGGCTCCATGCAGGGAGTCCAATGGGGGACTCAATCCCGGGACTCCAGGATCACGCCCTGAGCCGAAGACAGGTGCACTCAACTGCTGAACCACCCAGGCATCCTAGCAAATGTGTTTTTTCTTGACTCCTCATCTCCCTTCAGTTAGGAACTAAGAAGCTCATGCCAGGAGCTTCCTGCTCTGGCCTGTCCTTCCCCAGAGGACTTCATACTTAAGAATTATCCCAGCTTTTTCTTTTTACACTTCTTAATTGCCCCACTTGATTACAAAGAAGAAAAAAAATCTATAAAATTCCCTTGCATTAAGATAAATCCCAACAGTAATATAGGAAGACAGTTTAATTTATTATTTATAATCTATTAGTTTATTCTTAAATATAATAGTTTAGTAGACCATAGTGTTTGTAAATTAACTATCCTCGAATCTTTACTTCATATTTTTAAGAAAAAAACAATTTGAGACACTTTTCTTTTTTTTTTTTTTAAACCAGGCAGTACAACTTGTGCCATCAGCTCTCTGCCATCCCTTAAGCATCTGAGATTCTATCAGGGCAGGATAAAATTATGTTTGTTGCTCTATTTCTTGTTGGCATACCTTTAGTAAATACCGCTAAATGCTTATTAATAATTTACAGTATAAACAGAACATCTATTTGGATAAGAGCACACAAGAATTTTTTATAGGAAAGATGATTTTGCTGAATTTACTCTATAAACCTTGCATTGTCTTTTTTTCACCTGTAATGTATATTCATAACTCCACTAAATATGTAATTAGAAATTTCTAAAATGTAAGGATTTAGCAAGAAATTATTGAACTGCCATATCTGGGTTTTTTTTTTTTTTTCAGCCTCTGCAGCTTCACGTACCAGTCCAGTAATGAGAAGAAAAATATCTTTAAATACATATACACCTGCAAAGATCCTCCCAACACCACCAGCTACCTTAAAGAGTACGAAAGCAAGCAGCAAGCCAGGTTAGGAGTATGTGTGAATTTATGGATTCTGTATAGCAATTGGAGGAATAATAATAGCTTGTGTTTTGAGTTTAAAATCTGTTTTTAAGAAGGATCATTATACTTCTTAGAGGTAAAAACTGTTATTGTAGTATATTGATGTATTTATATTTTTTCTCTTAATTCTCTCCCCCACCCTTGTATCTGTTAATTTAATATATTTCATAGTCATACTTTTCTGCAAACTAACTTATGAACTCTTTTTGCTTTTCTTTTGAGCCTAGGCATTATTTTAGTCATATGAATTTTTTTTCTTTCTTTACAATGTTTTTTTTTAAAAGATTTTATTTTTATTTATTCATAAAAGATACGGAGAGAGAGGTAGAGACATAGGCAGAGGGAGAAGCAGGCTTCCCACAGGGAGCCCAATGTGGGACTCGACCCCAGGACCCCAGGATCATGCCCTGAGCCGAGGGCGGATGCTCAACTGCTGAGCCACCCAGGCGTCCCTCTTTACAGTGTTTTTACTTCTCTATTCTCAGTCTAATGATGTGAATATCAAATTCAACTGTCTTTTGTCAACTTTTTCTGTTTTTTTTTTTTTTTAAGGTTTTATTTTTTTAGTAATCTTTACACCCAACCTGGGGCTTGGAACTCACAACCCCAAGATCCAGAGTCATATGCTCTACCAACTGAGCCAGGCACGCACCCCAGCTTTTTTCTATTTTTATTTTTTGATATATTTGATTGTGTTGTTGATCCTTCCTGAAATCTTATCTCATTCTTTTTTTTTTTTCTCTTATCTCATTATAACTTCCACAATGCACTCTGTCTTGATGTTCTTTCCATTTATCTGATTCTTCTACTCTTGTTTGATGGTCCTTCTTCATCCTACATTCTTATGCCAAACAAGGACATTCAACCTCAACCATTGACTTTTTTCTTACCCTATACTTTTATTCTTCAGAGAATCTGGATAGCTCTGAGGTTTTGACTGTATCCTCACTGGAAATTTCTTAATTCTTTTCCTCATGTTACTGCTCTCATATATTCTCTTGGTTAAGAGTTTGTGCTTGAGAGTGGGAGGAACCTAGATTAAAATCTCAGCTCTACTACTTATTAGCTATTTAACCTTGGGTAAGTTACTTAACCTCTCTGAACGTCAGTTTCATAGTCATAAAATCAGGGTAATAGTGTATCTTAAAGGTTATCAGAAATGAATCCAATAATATATATAAAGCACTTGACACATGTGGTAAACACTCACTAAATGTTAGCTGCCGTTGTTGCTATAGTGTTGCCAAACCGTTCTCTTTACTTCTCTCCGAATAAATCCCTGTCATTTTTCTTCTTCTAAAATATTCTCCCCTTACTGCCTATCTTCAAGACCCAACCCAGCCCCCTCCACTGGTGATATATTTATATGATTACCAAAACAAGAACTCTGATGACACTGTACTGCTGACTTGATTATTTATACCTGATTACAGCTCTGTCAGATTATCAGGCCTTATGAGTTACAGGCAATATCTTAAATATATTTAAACTTAGTACATTCTAAATAATCAGAATATGCAGGTACAGACAACTGAAAAAGTATCTTAAATATAAGTTGTGGTATATTCATTCCATACACAACTCAAAGTTAACATTTGTATAGTGTTTTTTTATGCCGCAAAGTGCTTTTTTAGTCATATTTCTAAACATGCCTCCTGGCCATGCTGTTAGGGATGAAAAAGTTGTAGACAGGTTATGACTTATCCCTGTTCACAGAGCTAGCAATTGGTAGATCTAGGATTTGAATACGCTTTGAATCACAGTTCTCTATATATTAGACACATAATAAATGCATTATTTCATAAGCATTTTTTAATAATAAAGAGGAAATAATAATATATTTGACTTTTCAAATACAGCTTAAGCCAGTCTTGCATTCCTGGGATAAACCCTACTTGGTCATGATGAATAATTTATGTATATATTGCTGGATTCAATTTGACTTTGAGGATTTGGGCATCTGCATTTGTGAAAGATAGTGATTGGTCTGTAGTTGGATTTTTGGTTTGTTTTCTTTTTTTTTTGTTTTTGTAATGTCTTCCAGATTTTGGTATCAGGTTGATGCTGGCCTCATAAAATGATTTGGGAAGTTTTCTTCTATTTTCTGAATGAGTTTTTGTTAGGTATTTCTTAAATTTTGATAGAATTAATTTTCTGTTTCATTTTAGTGATGGCTTTGGTAATTTGTATTTTTCAAGGAACGTGTTCATTTTATCTAGGTTGTCAACTTTCTCATTACTTTACTATCCTTTTAATGAATGTACTGATAATTTGTGTTCTGAAACACAAATGAAACGTTGTGTTCAACGTTTACATTTCATTTTTTTTCTTCACTACTCTCACTAGGGTTTTATCCATTCCGTTGATGTTTTCAAAGAACTAGATTTTCGCTGTTTGTTTTTCTGTTTGTTTTATATTTCACTGATTTCTGCTCTTTAATATTGTCTTCCTTCTACTAATTTGGGTTTACTTTCATCCTCTATTACTAGTTTCTTAAATCACTTTTTGTTAGACATTGCTTCTCCCTTATATAAACATTAAAGCTACAAGTTTCCCTGTAAGTACATCTCAGCAAAAGTTAACATTTTATTTTCATTCTCATGCAGTTAAAAATATTTTCTAATTTGTAATTTATTATTTGACTGATGGAGCATTTAGAAACATACTGGTTAATTTTGAAATATTTAGAGGTGGAGGTTCGAATATCTCAATATCTCGTTAACAATTCTTTATTTCATTGCGTGGCATTTACAAAACATGCGCTGTATGATTTCAGTCTTTTACATGTGAAACTTTTTTTATGGCTTCCGTTTGGACTTGGTACATCTTAAATGTAGCAAGGGGACTAAAAATAGAACTTTTGTTCCATAGTTCATTGATATAATGTTCTATCAGTACCCATTAGGTTAGAATTGCTGATAATCTTATTCAGATCTTCTTTGTCTTTACCGTTTTGAGGGGTGGGAACACGTGCAAGGAAGGAGAAGTTCTGATGGTTGTATCAGCTGCTTACAGAGCAGTTTCCACTCACAGCTGTGGAGTTATATGTCTAAATGCAGACCTTTAATTCAGTCAGTTTTTGTTCTGTGCTTTGGAGCTTTTTTCTTATGTCTTTCTTATTTGATAAGACTTTTTAATGTATTGACCCATTTATCATCCTGAAATTTCCCTCTGATTCTTAGTAAGACTTTGTCTTAAAGTTTATTTAATCTTGCTACTTCACATTTCTTACACTTACATGGAATATTTTTCCAATCTGTGTCTTTGTATTTAAGGGATATTTTTTTGTAGGCAACATATATTTATTTGGCTTTTTTAGAAACCCATTCTAACACTATCTGCCTTATAGTTGCAACGTTTACATTTCATTAATGTAATTATTGATATTGTTGGGTTAGATCTATTGGTTTATTATATTTTCTGTTTATACCTTCTGGTTGTTTTTCTTTTATTCTTTCCTGCCTTGTTTTGTATTAATTCTGTATTTTTAGCACTTTATTTTACTTATTAACTTTTTAGGTTTATCTTTTTGCACTATTCTTTTATTGGTAGCTGTAGATATATATCTCTTACTTTTTATGGCCTACTTAGAGATAATTTTATACTTTTCAAAGTAAAATGTGGAAGCCTTGCAGCTATAGGTTCGTTTACCTTCCTCTCCTCTCATCCTTAACACACGTGTGTTACTTCCACATATGTTATAAAGGCTACAATACAGTGTTAGAATATTCGCTTTAAACAGTCATGTGTATTTTAAAGAAATTAAGAAGAGAAAAAAGTCTTTTATTTATCCACACGTTAGCCATCAGTTTTTATTCCTTTTCCTAACAAGTCTTTGTTTCCATCTGATTCTATTTGCTTTCAGCCTGAATCTTTTTAGCATTTCTTATAATGCAGATCTGTTGCTGTATTTGAAAAAGTCATTGTTTTACCTTCATTCCTGAAAGGTAGTTTTGCTGGATAGACAATTCTAGGAAAAAAGTTTTTTCTATCAGCACTTTAATGGTGTTGTTCCCCTGTTTCTGGTTCCCTCTGTTTCTAGTAGGAAATCTTTGTTAATTTGAACTGTCCCGATGTATGCAATGGGTTAATGATTATTATTTTCTGCCTTTTAATATTTTAAATATTTTTTAATATTTAGTATTTTCCTTTATCTTTGACTTTCAACAGTTTGAGTATGGCAAGCATGCTTAGGAATTTTATTTATTTATTTATTTTGGTGATAATCTAGATTGATGTCCATTCTTACCTCTTCATTCTGCTGTTAACCTATCAGAGGATTTTTATTTCAGGTATTTATTCTTTAGTTTTAGACATTCTTTTTGATTTTTTGAATTTTTTTTCTTCAGAGATTTCCTATATTATTCATTATAAGCAATATTTTCTTTTGTTCTAAAGTACAGTTCAAGTACTTTAAAATTCTTGTGTAAGTAATTGATCTCAGGATTGGTCTCTATCAGTTTATCCATTCTCAAGAAGAAAGATGTTTCCCTGTTGTTTCATACATTGAGTAATTTTGGATTGCATCCTAGACATTTTGAATGAGATGTTCTATAAACTACAGATTGTTATTTTTGTTCTGTTTCTCCCAAGAGTATGGAATTGTTTGGGTTCTTTTAAAGCAAAGAGTTAACCTTGGCTGAACTCAGATTGCAAAACTGTGTTCCTTAAAGTCATTGGCAGCTCAGATTTCACCTCATTTCTTTTAGCCTCAGCTGGACTTCTTGGAGCTTACCCTGCTAATGCCATAAGTGTGATCAGAGTGTATGCAAGGAATTGGGGGCTCTCCCTTTCTGGCATCTCCCACCTAACTATCCAGCAGCTATAGTTGCTCCAATACTTCTGATTCTTAGTGCTACTAAGAATGAGTTTTATGTTGGAGTTTTAGTCATTGCCCATGGTGTGGATTGGATACTCTGGATACTGTCCTTAGGCCAAAAGCTTTTTTTTTTTTTTTTTTTCTTTTTTTTGAAAGATTGAGCTTGTGAGCTGCCAGCAAGGGGGCAGGGTGGGGAAAAGAGCAAAGGGAAAGGGAGAGAGTGCACCCAGTGCAGGGCCCAATGTGATCACAAACCCTGAGATCACGGCCTAACGAGAATCAGACACTCAAGTAACTGAGCTACTCAAGCAGCCCATCCTATTTTTTAAGGCCAAAAGCTTTTTTTAAAGTGTGTGTTGGGAGGACTGAGCATGGGCTCTCTTCTTCCAAGTGTTGATTTTCTCTGGTATATACCTCCTTTTGTTTACTCTTCATTGTCTTCAAATAGTTATTTTTCATATTTTATCCAGAGTTTATACTTGTTATTTGCAGAATTGGTCTGACAGAAGCTTCCCATCCGACCAGAAGTGTAACCTGGCTTAGAATAATTTTCTAATGATTCATTATGGCTTGACTTTGGTTTGGATACAGAAAGATGAATTCTAAGTCAAGAATG
Organism: Canis lupus familiaris; assembly: GCF_011100685.1. Taxonomy (NCBI): domain Eukaryota; kingdom Metazoa; phylum Chordata; class Mammalia; order Carnivora; family Canidae; genus Canis; species Canis lupus. The sequence continues at coordinate 8,023,537 of NC_049224.1, read as the reverse complement.
TTTATAGATTCCTAACCTTTGGACTTTTTAATTAGAGACATAAGAGATAGAGGAGAAAATAGCTGCTTATAGGAAAATGATGAGTTCAGTTTTAAACATATGAAGTTTATGTTTCCTGTCAGTTGTCTGTATGGAGATTTCTAGCAGGATATACAGGGGAAAGACCTAGGACAGAACTGTACATTTGAGGATTGTTAGCACAATAGATGGTGGTTAAAAATGATGAATAAATTAGTTTTCCAGAAAGACTATAGAGTGAAAAAAGAAATTTGTTTTGTGAGCACAGCCCATTGACATTACTTTTCTGTACTAGTGTTGAATTCTAAAAAGTTAAAAGGTTAAAAATGCTCCTTTAAATGTTAACAGTGTTTCATTTACATCACAATTATAAAGTAATTATTTTGTCACTTAGCAGTATTATTTGAACATGAATTGGGACGCATGGGTGGCTCAGCGGTTGGGCATATGGGCGTGATCTGGGATCAAGTCCCACATCGGACTCCCTGCAGGGAGCCTGCTTCTCCCTCTGCCTGTGTCTCTGCGCCTCTCTCTCTCTCTCTATCTCTCTCTCTCTGTGTGTGTCTCTCATGAATAAATAAAAAAAAATCTTTAAATAAAATGAACATGAATTGCTTGTGAAAATCTAAGCAATAGTTTTCTTTTTTTTGTGTGTAGCTACCAGCGGACCTTCTAATGCAGTTGTTCCTAATACCTCATCTCGAAAAAAGAGTGTAACTGGCAAAACAGAAATGCATGAACACAAAAAAAACACTGGGAAAAAGAAATGAAACCTTAGCAGAAGCTGGAACTCCTTAAACATATAAAAATCACGTGTTCAGTAGAAAAGGACACATAATAAACCTTGACTGAAAACTGTCAAAGCAAGTAATAATTTATGTTTTTCCGTATACATCTCTGTATTCATTTTAAAATATGTTAAGTCCAGAGAATTCTTTGTATATATTTGGGTAAGGAACGTTTCTCATGATCTTGAATGAAATGTTTAAGACAATGCTTATTAATATTTAATGAGCAGCAAAAGTTATGGTGATGAAGGTCTGTCATTCTTAATGTTAGGTTTACCATGTGCCCCTGGTAAAGACAAAGACAGAAAAGCCCGGCTAACTTGTACCAGTGTCACACCAGTAATGCTGTTTACTCAAGAATCTGTGAGGTAATCTCTCTGTACACTTTCATTTTCATGGAATTTTATCTTAGCTGGAAAAACCTATAGCTTGGGTTAGAATTTGATAGTCAGGATTACCTACTGCAGATTTTTAAAGTATATTTCCAAAGAGATTTCATTGACCATTGAAATTAGAAAGTTTTTTCCTCCTTTTGTTGGAATTACATATATGCTGCAATGTTTAATAACTGGAGTATTAGCATATGGGTTATTTTTTCAATATGTGCTTTGAGATTTTTTTTATTGTGTTTTTATTTAAAATATTACATATACAGCTGGGATAACTACACCTTTATGCACATAAATTTCTATATTAATTTGTAGAAAATACTTTCTTTATATATTTCCTTGCCATAAGGTGCTTTTGCTCATCAGGAAAATTTTGCTTCATGTATTGGGGAGAAAGACATCTTTAGTTTTGTTGTTGTTTTTTTTTAAGAGATACAGTTGACAAGTTTATAAATGTTACACTTATTTTCAGAGTTCTTTTTAGATCTAAGGAAATCAGTTCAAAAATGAATGTCATCATTGTAAGAAGAATGTCTGAATTCTGTAGTTAGTAGATATTATGTATAGCACCTCTTTTTAGCATTTCCATTCTTATCTCTAGTATATCTGTTGATCTCACTAAGAAAGCTTAAAGACTGAACATTTGAAGTAAATGCTCTTTTCAAATGATTAGATTTTGAAAGGAAATTGAGATCATTGTTTTGTGATTTCATCCATGATGTGAAAAAAAGGTATTTATTATACTTGGTGCTTTTTTCCCCCTAATGTACAAATAATTATAAGCCCCTTGAAATGACTTAAACTGTAAACCAAACAGTACAACCTGATAAGAATTCCATACATTGCCAGTCGGGTACCTTAAATTGCTAAAGTTTTAGTTTGAAGCTTACGTTTAGGAAATTACTGAATTCTCGTATGAACACAACTATTAAAATTCTTCAGAAGACTCTCCTAGCTTTAGATCATCATCTATGAATTGACTTTTAGAAAATAAGCATATTATATGTTAGTTTTAAGAGGTACCAGATACAGAAGTCACAAACTATATACAACTATATAAGTTTGTATACTTCACGTGAATGTAATTGTATTATATGGAGACATGTCTTGTAAACAGTTGAATGTACCTAAGCTTTCTGTATGTGAAAATGTTAATGTGCTCAGTGTGGGAGTAAGAAACTACTTTTATTTTTTAAGTGGAACTGAATTAAATATCGTATTTCCAGAATCAGAGAATGGCTTAAATGGCAGATTATTTTTTATTCCTATTCCTTATCTCTTTCCTTTTAGCTTTCAAAGTAGAAATAAAGGAAAAAACTATTTGAGTATTAAACATAATGCTATCTTAGATGTGAAATAAAACTTCACTGTTGGCCGCACACATTGCAATATATTCACTAGGAATCAACTAGAAAAGTTCAACGGAGCTCACTTTTTCCATTCTTACATAAGAACTATGATTTCACTGTAGTCACTAAACTCAGTAATATCTTTGTGTAGACTGGACGGTCTGATTTGAAAGAATCTTTGAGTCATTTTCTAAAACAACAAAAAACCTTATACATAAGAGCAAGAAATGATAGTTATCATGGTTTAGTGGAAGTTTGAACCATCTGTTTCTCACATGATTCTATCTCCGGAAGATATGTTTTTCATCTGTTTTAAATACTGGAAGAAATTGCTTCTTGTGGCCTAGTCCTCCAACCAGCAAGGAGATGAGAAAGCACAGCTTGGGGAACGGCCCAGACATTCTAGGATGTTAGTCTTCATAGCACATTATTCATTCTTTCCATCCTTAATCATACATCTGAACTCAGACTTAACCTTGCCCTTGAAGTTGTGCTGTTAGCTTTTGCTGCTCTGGTTCTATTGAGTTCTCATAATCCATCTTCAACACCAGGAAATATTTTGGGGGGTGTTTTACCAGCCTTGGGTTAAGGAGAAAAATATGCCAAACAGCTTATCTCATGTTTCCTTTGACCAGGAAACGGAGGCAGAAGAGAAGACATAAAGGGACAAAGAACTTGTAACAGGGTGCTTACTATATACATGCAGCAAAAGGGCAATAAATGGCAATTAAGAGAAAAATTAAATGTATAGTTCTTCAAGAAATACTTAATTGAAACTCTAGACAAAAGTCTGTTTTGAACAGTATTACCCAGATTCCCTTCCAGGTTTTGCTGACTTTCATCTGCATGTCCACTCTTACCTAATTTCATGCCAGTTTGACCTGAGATTTTACTTTTTTGTCTTGTGTTTATACCTTAATGGAAAGTCCTCAGTGTTTTCTTTTGTGCTTATCAAAGTTTGCTTTCCATGTAGTGTTCATTGATATGACATCATTTTCTCCTTGGCTTATCTGGACAGCATAAACTGTTGGGATCACTTCTGTGATGGCTCAGCAGTTCCCTCTATCCCCTCTGATTCTCATAAACTGTCCCTAGAGCCATCACCACCAGCAGCATTCTTACCCATGGGGACAATTTTTATATTCCTTCTTAAAGGAGTCGCTTGTCATAAGGAGTCCCAAGTAGAAACAGCTCTCCCTTTGTATAGAATCATGGGTACCAGACTGTTGCCTTGTGAAGTTTTCTTTATATGGGTCAATTTTTTTTGAAGATCTACTCTGTTTTCAGAGAATGGAGAACTATTTAAGGTCTATTATTTTATACCATATATAAATTATTTCTCGATTATTTTTTAGATTCTCTGTAACTTTCCTTTAGGCCATATGCTTATTCATGACTTGAGAGAGAGGTAAATGTTAACTTCCCACCTAGATATTTTCTTCTCTTTTGTCTGATTTTTATTTTTTTCTATGTTGTATGTGGCTGTGTTTTCTGTCGCATATGAATTCATGACCGCTAGCTAGACTTCCAATGTTTATCCCTTTAACATCTTTTGTTGGTGTTGTGTGTTCCGTTGGATATTTTTGCCCTGCAATTTAAAATGTCAGATATTAAGATATGACTTAACGTTTTATTGTAGCTTGCATTTGCTTTGACACACCTTTATCCGTCCCTGGATTTTTTTAATATTTTTGTCACTTTGTTTAAATATTTTAAATAGCATATAGTAAGTTTTGCTTTGTGATTCGATTTTAGGATTCCTCTTATTTCATACATCAGTGTAGTCTGTTTATATGGAATACATCTTTGCTTTTAGGTTAGTGCTTTCTATCTTTATTGCTTTTGTTTTTAATCTTTTTGTAAAAGAATACTTTTCATTGCAAGAAAGAAAAACTCCAGTTGAAACTTAAAATCATAAGGAAGTTTATTTATTTTTTAAAAGATCTTATTTATTCATGAGAGACTGAGAGGCAGAGACACAGGCAGAGGGAGGAGCAGGCTCTATGCAGGGAGCCTGATGGTGGGACTCGATCCCGGGACTTCAGGATCGCGCCCTGGGCTGAAAGCAGGTGCTAAACCACTGAGCCACCCAGGGATCCCCCATAAGGAAGTTTATTAGGTGTTTCTGTGGTGGAATGGGCTCCAGCCACAGTACTCTCAGTCATACTGTCATCAGGGACCCAGGTACTCTCCCTCACACCTATAGCATAGTACAAGCTTTGTCCCAAAGCTGTTTTCCCTCATGTTTGCAAAATGGCTGCCTGTGGTAGTCAGAGTTATATGTTCCCTTGTTCGAGTCCAGCACAACAAAACTTGAGGAAAATTCTCCCTTAACCATAGTAAATCTTTCATTTCAATGTGATGGGGCCAAACTCATTTGGTCATCTATCCACTCCTGGATGAATAACATTTTCTAGGAGAATTCCATAGGTTTGTTGGCTGTGGAGCTGATGATGGGGTTAAGTTCCCCCAAAAACCTCGGCACTGTGGTTAGCTTGGACCAATTAATGCTTTGTTGTGGAAGGCTATTCTGTGCATAGTAGGGTGTTTCGCGATATTCCTCTGTTAAGCTGCAAGAGTTGAGGTAGTCAGTTAAGACAATGGGCCAAAATAATCAAGTCTCTGATGACTTACTGTGGTAATATAAGCAAGAGGCCAAAAGGAAAAGTAGTACTGGCTCCTACTGCCCTTCCTTCCCCCTTGCCCCACCCCACCCCCCACACCGAACGGCACTTGGCAAGGGTCAATCCAATGCCGTGCAATGCAGATGGAGGAAACTGTCTCACTGCTGAGGAGCCCTGAGCAAAAGGTTCCTGTGATTTTGTGAACCCAGAGAACTAGGGACAGGGAAAGAAAGAAAGGCTACAAGTGCAGAAAACTATGGAGACAAGTACCTTGGTCAAGACCTCTGCCCAGTAGGAAGGTCTCAGTGGAGACACCTGCACATGGCCTTAGCCAAGGTCCCTGAGAAGGAGGCCTGTGGATGGAGGTGTCAGGGCTAGGAATGCAGATATGAATATGAGCATGGTGGCCTTTGGTGTCCTGAGTCCTTGACTATAACTCCCTTCAAGACTATGTGGAAAAGATAGCTTTCCCTCATAAAGCCAACCAGGCAAAGCTTTTGTAATTGCCCATGATAAGGCCTGAAAGATTATACATAGAATTTTGGCCTAAAGTCAGTCTCCTCATCCTGATCTCTAGCCTAAAGGCCAATAACTACCCCCCACACACACACACACAGAGTCAAAAGTGTCTCTAGACATTGCCAGATCCCCTGGAGAAGCAGAATCACTCCCAGTTAGGAAGCCCTCCTTTAAGCACATGAGCATATGAAGAAAGGATGACATATGCCCAAAATTAAGGTTCTGTTAGAAAGAGGAGTTGAAAAAAAAAAAAGAAAAGAAAGAGGAGTTGAGGGATGAATAAAGGGTGAGTAATCAACAGTAGACCCTACACTGCAATTTCATTATATTATCTGTGTTTGCAATAGTTCCCTTTGTTCCACTAGTGGTTTTCTTCTTAACTGTAATTTTGATTTATGTATTTCATTCTTTAGATGCTATTGACTCCCTGCTATGAGCAGTGTCCAATTAGTATATTTTTTTCTGCTTTTCCTTTAGAGCAGTTTTATTATTACCTTGGTTCTCCTTGTGTTTAGTTTTATACCCATAAATATTTTATGCCATTATTACATGGTTATCCATTTAAATGCCATATTTTGAACCCCTGATTAATCAAGATCAAATCATTTCCACAACATGCCCTCTTGGCCTTCTCTCAGTTTCGCTTGCTTCTTTTGTACTCCCTCATGTGGCATCTTTTTGGGGGATGACTTCTCCATTTCTTTCCTGAACTCTGTTCACTCCTATTGCATTTCCTTTGGTTGTGTTTCTGATCACATCTTACTTCCGGGTAAACTTTTGTTGCCCTAAGTCGAGTTATGACAGTATATATCTATTCCTATATTTAATACGCTCAGTGGATTCATTTTTTGCTGTTGAATGGTTTTGTCAACAATGGTTTCATCTGCTATTGTTTCTCCTGTTCCTGTCCTCCTTTTCTTGGCATGTCTGTGCAAGTACCATGCAGGTTCGTTTTCATTTATTACTCATCTTGAAATAAGTTTCTCTCTGGCTGACCTCTTTGCTACACATCCATATGGCAGGTAGTGCAGTATTTTGGACTAACAGTTCTTCCTGGGTAATAGAGGAGCTACTTAGGACAGAGCTGTGGTTCTGTGACAGCTGCTTTAGCCTTTTATTCTCTCCAGCAAACAATAATTGACAACTGCAGAGCCGCGCCCCTTTGGAGCCTCTTTGCTGCACTCTTGTCTCATCCACAGACAGCTTCTTGGAAGTGACATGTCTGTGTTTCCTCCTTTGGCCTTGCCTCTCTTGCCTTTCCGTGGCACCAGGCGGGATGCAGAAAACTGCCAATTGCTGGTGCTCACCCCATTTCCATTGTTTCAGACAAGAAATTGGTTGTGTCCTTCAGAAGATGCCAGCAATGTTGGAGTCTTTGGGTCTAATGACTTTGAGATGCTGCAGATAGAAGCAGCCTCTCCAGGCATCTTCCTGTTAGACCTGTATTTCATTTGTCAGCTCTTTCTCATAAAGTCGTGTTTTCTAGTTTTGTTGAAGACAGTTTATATCTCTGTTCTATGTGATTTCTCCATTTTCAAATGGAGTATCACTTCTTTTTTTCTTACTCTCCTTTGACAAGAAAGAAGAGAAGGAAGAGGAAGAAAAGGAGAAGCTTTTGTTTTCTTAACACAGTATTTTTTAAATGAAGTTAATAATGCCATTTGCCTAAAGTCCAGTGTTGTCAGAATCAAATGAAATGGTAATTTGGTAAACTGCAGAAGGAAGAATAAATTTGAAGCGTTATTTGTGTTATTTTGTTGTAATGGAGTTGTATATAGTCCAAGTGTCAACCAGGCCTCTGTTTTCAATGGCATTTCAGCATTTTTGCAGTCAAGGATGTTCAAGACAGCTCCCAATAGTCTTTCATGGTTGCTTTTGTTGCCACGGGAACAGCCTGCCTAGTAACATTCTGACAAACCAAAAAAAAAAGAAAAAAAAGAAAGAAAAGAAAAGAAAAAAATCAAGGTTATTTTGGCATCTTATCCATTTATAAAATCTTTAAAATAAGACAAAACATTCCTTCTTAAAGCAGTGTAAAAAAAAAAAAAAAAAAAACCCACAGTTTTAACAAAACAAAATGAGGGCTGCCCTCCCACCCATCCATCTCCTGTCATGTGTGGTGTGAATGACACAATTGTGTGATCCTGGTAGGATAATGGATGTATGGTTTAGGTAACCATCTTAAAACCCTTACAAGGATGTATCTTGAAGAAAGTGGGCTACTTTTCATCCTATGTGACGTGCTTCATGAGTACTTGAAATATAAAAGATGATTTAAACTACAACAAAAAAAAAACAATGTGCTTTCTGAAAGTGTTTTGCTACTTTAAAAAACTGTAGTTTTTTCTCAAACTGGTCAAATTGAATAGAATGCTCAGTGCTAAAGGTGAATGGATGGCTAGATGGAAAAGTGAAAGGAAAAGAAAATTAAGGAGAGGTGAGCCAGGATGAAAGAACATAGGTTTTTACCACTGTATTACCAAAACAACATTGCGGATGTGAAGAAACTGGAGGCCAGATAATAAAGACTGTCACTGTACGTAGAAAGGCTAATTTGTCCTATAGGAAAACAAGACCTGGGAGTCCCAAATGCTATAACTCAAAACAGTTTTGTGTACCTGATTTTTTATTGATCACTTAGAAACCCTTTTGAAAGTTTCTAATAAGCCATATGCAACATCTACCTCCTTTTGAACACTAACGTACTTAGATGGGCATAACTAACTAAAATAAGAATTAGTGGTACTGATGTCCATCATTACTCCTCCTTGCTCCCCAGATGGTCTTTTAAGGAACTGACTGTTCATGCAGTTGATGCTACAATACTTGTAATTATAATCTTAGAATTATCTCCTTGAGAATATTTAGTAGCTTTCACGTATTACCCTGAGTGCATTTACTCCTAGATAATAGTTGATATTGTAAATGCAAACTATATATTAGCCTAAACAGTATGGAATATAGTCGTAGAAATGTTTTACAGCAAGAACAAGAAACAAATTATACCCAGTTTATTGATATTGGAGTACTGTCAATCGTATGAAAGCAGATGACTAATAGGAAATCTTTGAGTGTGTGGAATATGTTATATTTCTACTACCTGTGCATTGTTACCTTGTCTGGTGGTTTAAATGGACAGCTGCAGTTATTCTGTAAAATGATCTTTGAGGTTCTCAGCCCTTTTTACAGTCTATAATGATGCGATTCTAAGAAAGTTCTTTTCATTGTTACCCTCTGCCCTCTATATTCTGACCTATACTGCAACCACAAATATGTATCTGTCTTGTTGTATGAGAAACAGTAGACCTGATACCATCATAACATGGTTATAACTCATTTTGACAAAAAAAAATTATCCCTAAAAAACTAGAGTTACTCCATGTAATCAGATGACCTCATATTACTGAGTTGTGCTAGAAGGCTACTACGTACGCAGAAAAGTTGGTTGCTAAGTAAGGGATGGGAATTTGGGAGGAGCTTATCTCCTCAAAATCTTCACCTACGTGCTAGATACAGTGTCTGAAATGTCAACAGTGGAGATCATATGGCGAAAATCATTGAGAAAGCTCAGTGAACTCCCTGCCAGACACATAGATCGCCTCTTTTAAAATGCAAATACCCTTGGAAGGCTTACATCATTAATCTGGCCATTAACCCCATAATTTATCAAATGCTTTTCTCACAGTCATCTGAGAAAGGCATCTCTTCACCAACTGTGTGCTGCATGCAGATTATAAACCCATTACTGTGCTAAGCCCCAGTGGTATGAGAAGTCCTGCTAGCATTCGTCCAGGAATTTACTGTCTTTTGGGGACCAAGTGCTCTCAAGCTACACAGAGAATTCCTGGCAGAATGCGTAATTAACTCTTAAATTCCAAACACTTAAAAATTCTGGATAAAATATTTATTTTGGAAAAGCATGTAACAGCTCAAAAGCAAGATGTTAAGACCAGAGGTACCAGAAACAAAAGAAATCAGCCGCTAAATCAAGCTTGAAGTCTTTTTGTCTGAGGGACTCAAAGGGTACCTCAATCCCCGATTTCTCAGGGATAATTTATTCGATCAGCATGAGCTATATATAGCGAAGGGTACTCTTGAGGAAGTATGACAGGGACTGAGGTTGCAAACTGTATGCACGGCAAGTCGCTGGAGCCGGGCTCCATTCATAAAAGAGAGCAGGAAAGAGGGGCTCTAACGCCGTGCAAACTGGAATTGTAAACTCTCATTACTACTCCTTGTCTGGAAAAGCCTTGCAAATCCACAAAAAGATGCAAATGCTGAATCTCACCATTGGGACACTTTCACAATCCAGGGCACGCACACTCCCACAATAGGAAATCACCCTGAAAAGAATCTCACCATTAAAAAACAACTTGCAAATCCCATGAGAAAACCACAGGAGACATTTGGCATCCTAGGAGACTTTTTATCCGAGGAAGTAGATGGTGGTGTGTTATTGTGGCCTAAAAGGAACAGAATCAGGCTGAGGCGGGAGGAGATAGTTAAAGGGGAAGATAGGAAAGGCAAACAATGGTGGCTTCATAAATGAGCCTGAGGTGGCATTGAGTGGGAGGCTTTAATTTAGGGGGCTTAAAGAATTTCATTAACATTGGAGTATAAATGACTGGAGACGGACGCTTTCCGTGCGAATACAGTCTCAGAGGGAACTCTGATGAAGTGGCATTCTGTACATTGTGGTAGCTTTTCAAAGTAAGTGACGTCGAGCTAACATTGTAACATGAAGTTTAAAAAGGTTTTAAGTCATTTTTATTCCAGTAACCTAGTAAGATTGTTCTCATTTGTTCATTGTCTCTTCCAGTTAGTATTCTTCGGTGTCTTTGCATAATTGTAATTATCGGGCCACACACAGAAAATTTTGTTTTTCCTGAGTTTTTTACTCCATATTACATGACCTTGTCCTATGAGCCATGGTATTTATCACAGTCATAATTATCACTTTAAAATCTTCACTTCATTTAATTTTTTAAAATTTTATTAAAATATAATATATATTTATATATATTGTGTATATATTATAATATATGTAATATATAATATGTGTATATATTATATATATACACACATTAGGTCCCATTAGGTCAAATGTTACTAAATGTAACAAAAAATCTTCACTTTGCTTCCTCTTTTTTTCTTTGACCTCTGCCCACATGTACCCCAAGTCTCATTTTCTAAAGACATCTCCTTACAAGTTTTCCAGTTCTTTCTTCAGATATTCACCTCCACATTTCTATATTGATGATCTTATACAACTGTGTTTTGATCGCATCAGTTTTAGATATTATCTGTTGACTTATTATGCTGGTTAAGTAAGAATTTACCTTTCTAAACTCTACTTTTCCTTCCTACTCTCTAACAATGCTGTTAAATCACTAATCGGTGCATATACCATATGTGGCTGCGTAAATATTGCTTATTGCTAAGCCAAGTAGTATGCTCTGATTGTTCCCTTTCTTGTAAAATACTTGTTTCTTCTTGAAATTTTCACTGGTTTCCATTCAGTGGATGTATTATGAGTCCTTTAAATTCTCCTGTGGCTATGTAAAGCAGAGTTCAATATTATTTTCAACAATCAGGTAACTAATTACTTTTCAGTTTTACCCCTGAACGGCTCCTTCTTGTGTCTTGTCAGTAGGATGACTTTAGAAGTTGGGCTCACAAAACCAGACAAAAAACAATGACAGATACTCTGGAGTCAATCCGATGACATCTTACTGTCACAAAGAGTTGGATGGTCCTACCAGTCAGGAAAAATTCAAAATGAAGGAAGGATTCATAAAGTTCAGTTCTTAGATTTAGGGGAATAATTATACTTGAAGAAGGGCCAACAAAATTCAAAATCCCAAGTCACATAGCCAATTACATAGAGGTGGCCAACTCACAGACTTCTTTGAAGAGGCAGAAAAATTAGGTAACGTGTATTTTCAATCTAAGAGATGCAGGCTTCCTTCTTAAGGCCATGGCATACTGGGTATAGCCACTGTGCTCATCAAAGTGGAAGGCATCAAAGTGGAAGGCAAGTGGAAGGCATCATCATCATCCCATCTTCACCTAGTCCCAGGTCTTGGAACAGAAAGAAACTTTGAACACGCTAACAAGATGACCATAAAAATGGGATACTGGCTTCAATATTTTGTTGTTGGGTAACAGTTTTTGCCTAGGTAAGAAAGAACCATTTATCTCTTAACCTTGGGAAGACTTAGAATTAAGGTAGAGGAATATTTAAGGAATCAAACTTACAGTAACTTTTTGTTGTTGTTAACAAATCTCTGCAGCTTAGAGTTTTAGGTAACTAGTACCTGAGAAGACCTGGCTAATTAGAGTTAATAAATCAGCCTTGTGGTTCTCATTTAAGGTATGTGGTTGATTCGATTTTTCGTCGAAATTATTAAATTTATAAGGATTATATGAGAACCTTGGAATATTTGTCACACATTTAAAGTATTTAAAATGCAGCTTATAAAGCTTACACAAGTCTTGCGAACCCAGCTACTAAAGGGGACTGAAGATTAATAAAAAGGATCCCTCAAAAGTGATTAAAAGTTACTAGGTTTACACACACAATGCTATAATCTTTTTTTTAATAATAAATTTATTTTTTATTGGTGTTCAATTTACAACATACAGAATAACACCCAGTGCTCATCCCGTCAAGTGCCCCCCTCAGTGCCCGTCACCCATTCACCCCCACTCCCCGCCCTCCTCCCCTTCCACCACCCCTAGTTTGTTTCCCAGAGTTAGGAGTCTTTCATGTTCTATCTCCCTTTCTGATATTTCCTACCCATTTCTTCTCCCTTCCCTTATATTCCCTTTCACTATTATTTATATTCCCCAAATGAATGAGACCATATAATGTTTGTCCTTCTCCGATTGACTCATTTCACTCAAATGCTATAATCTATAAGTCAGCTTTAAGTGCTTGGTAATTCCGGACTTGTAACTTTATTCAACTGAACATTTTATTTATTTATTTTTTTTAAAGATTTTATTTATTTATGATAGACATAGAGAGAAAGAGAGAGAGAGAGGCAGAGACAAGCTCCATGCCGAGAGCCCGACACGGGACTCAATCCCAGGACTCCAGGATCATGCCCTGGGCCAAAGGCAGGCGCCAAACCGCTGAGCCACCCAGGGATCCCCTCAATTGAGCATTTTAAAAACCAAAGTGTTCTCTGAACGATCTTTCTTGTGCTCCCACGCTGCCCTTGATGACATTACAGAGCTCAATTAACAGAGTCCCCTGCCCTTTGCCGCATTCTGGGCCCCTCCTCTTTGAACCTACCTCCTCTGCTTCCCTGCCTTAGCTCTTAAGTTTCCCACATTCTTTGCCCGGGTCCTTCTATGAATCGCATGGCCGCACAGTCACTCTCGGAGGACTCAGAGTTCCTCCAGGAAAGAAAAAGGGTGAATATAGAGGGCTGAGTAAGAAGCAGATGTATCAGAGAAAACCACCGGGGTCTGTACACAGCCTTTCCCTCCAGCCCCATCCCCTCTTTGCCTCCCCCTGAACCATGTGCCCCAAGCCCTCCCTACTTCCTGGAGTGGCTTGTTTGCTTTGGGTTCCCCATCTGCAGTGACTTGCCCTTGCCTCTGCTCTTTAAATCCAGCAACACAATGTGGTGTGCTTTCTGCTTTCCATAAATCTGTTGCCACCTCTCACCTGATGTTCTTTTCATTCATATGCACTTTCTAGCTTATTATTATATATATATATATATTTCCTTTCTTGTCCTTTTCGAGTGGTTGGGGAGGGAAGTGTGGATACATTGCCAGGGTTCGACTTTCGTTAACAGGAAATCTCATTTTCACAATAGGTTAATAGTCTATGAGATCCATCTACCATAATTTGTTTAAATGTTTGTTATTATAGAGACTTTAAAGAGTCTCCTCTTTTATAGAGTCTCCTCTATTATAGAGACTCCTTCCTTTTCTTTTCTTTCCTGTCAGCTTGTTGTTGTTATTTTGTTTTTTTTTTCTGATAAATTATTTCCTGGCAGTAAAACACAAAAGGTGGAATCATGAGGTTGAAAGTTGTAAAGTGCTACACTGTGGGGCAGTCAAAAAGTATGGGTTTTGATATGAACTATAGTTTAACTCCTGATTCTGCTCATTGCTATTTGTGTGAGAAGCGATTTGTTGTTTTGGTCCGCCTGAGTCTCAGAACCCAAATTCAGATTAAGACAGAATGTATATTCCAAAAATCAAAATGCTCTGCAAAGTATTTTACTAGTAAATAGTAAATAAAATAAAAGTAAATAAGATGTAAAATAAGTATAAATATGGCTTAAAAATAAAAAGTAAAGTAGTCTCCTTGGTGTTAATCTCCTTATAACCTCCTTAACAAATTTAATTCCATTATGGACTGTTTTCCTTTCTTAAAAAGTCTCTAATTTTGACAATTTCTATGTATCAAGTCACTTCTAAGTTTTATCAAACCGCGCACACCCTCAAGGCTCCCTAAGGCATGTATCTGAAATTTGAACAGTGTTCTTGGCACCTAATTAGACCTTTGCAAGTGGTATTATAGTAAAAACAAATTCTTTCTCTAACAGCCTTTGCAATTCATATAAAGTGATTATACCTTTCTGGACTCTTGCCAGCTCTGAGAAGGTGAGTAAAGTAAGCATGAACAGGAGGACGGTTTCCTTGCCTCACTGTCCTACTTGTGTTACTGACAAGTTGATTGCTCAGACTGCACAGAATAGGTTCCTAGCGGGGTGTGAGGGTGGCTCCCTCGGTGGCTCAGGTCATGACCCCTGGGTCCTGGAATAGAGCCCCACATCGGCTGGCTCCCTGCTCAGCAGGGAGTCTGCTTCTCCCTCTCCTGCTCCCTCTCCCACTACCCCCCTCCCTGCTCATGTTCTTTATCTCTCTCTCAAATAAATTAAAAAAAAAAAATAGGTTCCTAGCTTTTCCGTTTCCATTTTCACTTTGAAGAGACCAGTTTACTATAGCATTTTTTTTTAAGATTGAAGCCCGCCCAGTTTTTGGTTTTTGCTTCCCTGTCCTCAGCCTACAGATGAAGCATTGACTGTTTCCTTGAGTAAACATTCCGCTTTCACTTGGCACCTTTATTAGAAAGAAAAGCACAAGTGAAATCACAAGTGAGCAAACGGGGGTAGTCATGAGAGCATCCGAAAGGAATGTAAACTGAATTATATTTTTCTGAATGTTACTCGTATTGCCTGAAATGAACGACACAATTTTAAGAACACTAAACCTATATATTATTCACGTGATCAAAGAGAGAAGTCCTAGTCAAGTAATTCAACTACAGTCCTTTCATTTGAATAGAGACATACTCTTTTCAACTTCATCGTAAATTATTTTGCCAAGCTCTTCGAGGAGCCCGGGGAGGTTAGCAGAGCATGTATGATTGTTCTTACTGGACAGATAAGGAAGTTGACGTCCCGAGAGTTGGCCAGTGGAAACACAGTAAGTCAGTGACATAGCTGGAAAAAAAATGCAGGCACCCCAACTCCTGGGCATTTTTGTTGCACAGAACCGTCTCTTGATGATCATCTCTCTCACTGTTTATTGCTTCAACTTGCTCACCTCACTGGGTGGCTGAGGTTCTCGGGGACTTTCATCTGCAGTTTGTAATTCATGATGCATTTATTGAAAAGACATATATATCTCAAATCAGAAGTATTTTAGTGCACGGAAATTCTGGTAGCTTGACTGGGTTTCAGGAGCCTTCATTCAAGAAATAGATATGCTCAATCTGGTCTTTCATTTATTCAGCCTGTATCTCCACTCTGACTGCAAAGTGGTCACGGGAAGAGAACGGAGGACAATCTGGGAGGCCTGTCTGTCTCAAACCTGTTCTCCACTAGCGCACCTCCCTCGTCACCTTCCTCTAACCTCTGTTGCTTCATAGGTAAAACTCAGAATAATAGCTTCTTTTGCTGCCTTCTCAGGCTGTTTGTGATAAGCAACACTAGGATGAAATATGAGGGAACGCTTGGTAGACTGCAAAGCACCCCACCAAGGTAAGATGCTGTTCTTTCCTCAATGCCACAGAACAGGTGAAGAGATGCCTCAAAGGTCATAGAAGAGCAGAAGTGGGAGCCCATTTCAGACATTTCAGCCTGAGCTGTTGGTAGGATTTATTTGCTTGAATGATACAAGTTGACCTTTAGTAAAAATCTCCACCATGAAAGCAATTCAAGGGTGGCAGTTCACAATCAGCCGGGCGTCTCTTTACAAAGTACCAAAGTACACCAGTTAGAGCTGGTTGGAATTCCCAGTCTCTAGGGATGAGAGGAATAGGGAGCAATCTGTAAGATTAAACCTGAGTTCACCGTAATTTGGTAGTTTACGACTTGCTTTTAGACTTTCTATCTGGCTGCTGGATTTTCAAAGTCTCGTACCTTAAGTAAAGAGTATTCTTTTGGAAGAACAATAATTTAGACAACTCTACGTTTGTGTGTATCTGCGTGCATGCAGGTCCTCATGTAGGCAAGAACTAAATGTGGTATAATATAAGTTTAGATTTAGGTTTCCTGTTCCAGTTGGGTGGAGAAAAAGGAGACCAGAGCCTGCCAAGTGAATATGCATCTGAGGGCAGGTTGTATCTGGGGTGGTTTAAATGTCCCAGTGCTTTAACTGCCCTGAGGATATATCAAAGTGGCCATTTCTCCCCACTCTGCCTGACGTTTGAAGCTCCTTTACTGGAGCGTTCTGAGATCAGAAATTTGGATCAATAAGTAGGGGAATAACAGAGAATAGGAAAGAGGAAGAAAGGGAAAGAGAAATGATTTTTAAGTCAAAAAAGTGCCATAGGAAGGAACTATTTGTTTTTCCATTGGCAGGATAACTTATTTTCTAATATATGTGAACACTCTGTAGTGTATTATTAGCATCAGTGTGGCCCTTTAAGAAAATTGCATAAGCGACATTGGTCAAGTCATTAAATGATAGTGTTCAGAGGTCCCTTAAGCATCTAGCAGTTTTGCAAATGACCTTTCTGGATCAGAATAGCCCTGTGTCATGCCACTTAAGTAGAAAAATAGGCTTAATTTTTCAATTTTCTGATAGAACAATTATTTATGATTAATAAAACTGATGTGAGAAATTAATGCCACTTTCTCCGTCAAACACATTTTTTTTGAGAGTGGATTGCACTACATGTCTCACAAAAAAAGTTTAGAAACGGTTTTACTTCCATAGTATTTATAGTGTAGCAAGTCCCTGTGACTAAGAACTAAAAAACAAAAGCATACACCTATTTCTGTTCTTTTATGACTACTCTCTTGCTCTAATCTTTGCTAACCTCACCCAAAATACAGCCTGTCCACATGTAATGTTGGTAGGAGTAGCCCTTTTTGAATGGTCGGTAATATGCTGTTCATTTAACACTGGATAGTTATTAATGCAGGTCCTCTGGATGTTATTAGCAATTACTTGGGGAAAAAAGTCCAATGATTAATTAAATCTGGGAATAAGCTTAGATTAAACAAAGGCAAATGAGCTTCATTAATGCGGGCGTCCTTCAGAGCCTTTAAAAATGATAACAAGTTTGTGATTATTCTGATGGGGAGTTTAATAGACAGTGTTTCCCCAAATGCATTTGACCTTAAACTTCTTTTCTCATGAAGGCATCTCTTGGGAAGGAAAGATAAGTTACCAATTGACATCAGCATGGATATTAGGAAGGCCTTTAAAATGGTCGGCTCTGGATTAGAATCAGACAGTTCTAGTCCTAGCTCAGCTGCTTATTAACTGTGTCCCTGGACATGTCACAAAAACCTTTCTGGGTCTCAATTTCCTCCTCTGTAAATAAGAGTAAAAATACTTCAAACTATCATCAAAAGAATTAAAAAACAAAAAAGAAAAAAAAAAAAAACTGTGTCAAAGTGCCCTGTAAATTGCAAGGCATTTTGAATATAAAAACATCACAAAAATAATGGGTAGAGCATTAAAAGTTGTTCTAAGAATGTCTGACCCACTCGTTTTTTTTTTTATGTGCTTTGACATTAGATGAATTATATGTAAATGATCAGATTTCCTGATTCAACAAAGAAGAGTTATTCTCTCCCAAACCATTCAGGTAGTGAAGTATTATTAACTTTAGGAGAAATAACTATAAGCTAATGAGGCAAAGGTTTCCATATGGGTCATTTTTTAACAGTATCACATGTGAATTCTTACATGGGGCTTACTGAACTAGAAATGATAGGTGTTAAAGAGTAAGCTTCATTACCGTTGATGAACTATCAGACTAGAACTTTTCTCACTTGGATCAGCAGTAAAGTACTTAGAAATGAGGAAAAGAAAATTATGTAAGTAAATAGCATGATGGTTTTGAGTTTCCTCCTAGCATCAACTAGATGGCCGGTGGAGATCATAATAACCCCATGAAATGACAACATGCAGGTTGGAGAAGAGGAAGGAAGCAGAGGGCCTAAGATCTCTAACGTGACTGAAATAGAGGGAATTAGTTTAGGGAATTTCTCTGCTAGAGAAACAGGACGATGTGATAAGAGGTTTGGAGCTAGGTAGCCTAGGATCAAGTCCTGGTCCTCCTGCTGGTGTACAAATCATCTGTAAAATGGGTATACAAATAGTACCCCTTTCCTGCAGTTGTTGTGAAGATTAAATGAGTTAATGGACATAAAGTTTAAGAAACCACAATCCAAAAGGTGTGTAATGTTAGGCTTGCAATTCACATATTCAACACCAGATGGCAGTGTGGCCACCCAAGGTCAGGTTGCCCAGAAGTCCCACAGGTGAACCCCTGGGAGTACCTGAATTACAGGGTAACCGAATTCTTGAAGGTTTCTGTGGAAATAAGAATAATTTACAGGTTCCATGCAAATACTTTTATACACGGTCACATAAATATGTATATAAAAGAAGGGCTTTTTAAAAAAAGAAAAGCTTAAATAAAATACATCCGATGACCATTAATTGCTTTCTGTCACTAATTATTCAAATCATGGTTCCACGGTGTACTAGGCGAATAAGCTTGGACAAGTTACTTACCTTTCCTATGCCCCAGTTTTCTTATCTGTAAAATAATACATGCATTTGACAAAATTTTGTGGAGCCACCGTGTGTCAGGCATTGTTCTAGCAGCTGCAGATATATCACTTTTTAAAAGGACAAAAAATCCTGCCTGTGAGACGCTCTCTCCAGTAACTAGAGTCTAGTGAATAATCAGAGAACCTGTATCATTTAAGATCAGACACTGGTTGTATACCAGGCCGTTCGGGTGAGACTCTCTCTATCTCTGTTTTCACCAAATCCCCAGAGGCCTACAACTAAATCATAGGTTCGACGTATCTCTGCATATTCAAGAGGCCACTGACACAGTACCTGCAAAGAGTTGTCAAGCCCTGCAAGCCTCAGCTCAATATCTACCACAAGCATGTAAGAGAGCTCGGGTGTGTCTAAAGGAAGAATTGTTTTGAGAGAGAATCTATTGTTTTGAGAATCTATTGTTTTGAGAATTGTTCGAATCAACTGTTTTGAGAGAGAGACGGTTGCTGGAGGACTGAGCATCCACGGTGAAGAGTGGGCAATATTCCTTGTCACCTATGTGAGAAGGGGACCTTCGAGAGAAGCACTGGGAAGGCTTGACACCCGTCTCCCAAAATCAAAGCACATTAAGGTCATGTGAGAGGCCGTGGCCGCTTAGGCCTGAGGTGGCCGAGCTGAGAGAGGAGAGCTGAACTGCACGCAAAGTACATTTCTTTGCTGACTAGCAGAAAAGCATGAGTGTTTCTCATGGGCAAGACGTGAACTCCAACTATGTGAAGAACCCCTATCTGGAAAGATGATCTGATCCCCACTGTGAAAAGATCGCTGGAGGCCCATTAGGGTTTTCAAGAGTTTATTTGAGCAGGCGTGGACTGGCATGAAGCCGTGCAAGGAGCACTCCCCGGACAAGACTTGAGGGGAAAGGCTTTTCTAGAAGAGACCTGGAGGGAAAGCAAAGGAATTATCTGAGTGGCTACAGCTTAAGTGGTTGCCTCGTGATAGGAACAACCAGTTGGCTGTTTGTGCGTGGTTGTTCTTACATTTCATTTTCCTTGAAGGAGTGCACTTACAGGAATCAACTCAGCCTGAGGTTGCTGCTGGCTTATGTAGGCTACCAAGGCATGACAGCCGCCTCAGTCGCATGGCTTCCTTGTTTAATTACTTGAACACCACAAAGGAGATGGGCCACCAGGTAGATGGCCAGGGAGGGAGGGAGGATGGTGAGCAGTTGGGGCAAGGCGCAGTGAGCCTCACAGCGTGAGGGCACCAGCAGCAGTATCCTCGAGGAGCTCCAGCAGCTCGGGAGCCCCAGAGGCCGCATGTGTGCCAGCCAAGTAGAGCTCTTCCGCCCCTTACTTCACGCCTGGAGTGAGGACAGGAGGGGTGGCCCACACTGGGACAGGGTGCGATCTAGAAGAAAGTCTGGAACATTACTTAGTACACTGCACTGAGCATCTTCATTACTAAAGCGAGACTGTTCTTGCCCCTAGAAGGGACTAGAGAGGATGTATGTCTTTGTTCCGATTCTAAAAATGATGGTATCTGCCTGGCATGTCAACCAGGGACAGGAAAATACTTAGCTCTCCAAGTAGAGGAAAAGCGGGTTTAGCATATATAAAGTGCCTAACGCAGTAAATATTTTCCATTTTCATCACTGTTCTTCTTATCAGCCCGTAGAACTTGTCGGACTCTTGTATGACTGAAGGTTGAATGAACATTGCCAAGGACGCCAAGATGGCGAGCTGGGAAGAATGGACCGAGGGGAGCTCACAGCGCTGTTCCTTCCCCTTCCATCCACGCGTCGGGGCTGGCTCTGTTCTTGAGCGCCCCATAGGAGGGGGAATGTCTATTACCTGAATGTCTGATTCCGTTTTCTAACTTTCGGCACCGAGTCCTCGGGAGCTGTCAGGCAAGGCTCTGCAGTGCTCCCTCAGGGGCAAAGTCAGAGCTGCTCATCCAGGGCGCTCCCGCCGTGCTGGGGCCTCCCTAAATATGTGTAGAGTGAGAGCACAGGCCCGGGGGCCTGGGGCCGGGGCGGGGGGGGGGGGGCGAGTTACCTCTGGGATTGTGATGATGAGCCCATTCTGGCCACCAAAGCAAAATGGCGTCACTCGAAGGGTGTCTTCAGAAACACTTCTTCCCCGCAAGACTGTGGAGAGTTTTCACCGCCCAGTGTCACTCCTCCCAGTAAAGACGGAGGGCATTTTTCAAAGTGGTGTTCCACCCACTTTTCCGACGGTTACTAGGACTCCAGAGAGAGAACTGAGGCTTCTGTCAGGCAAATACACTCGAGAAATGGCACACGCTTTGTCCTCCCCACCGGGACACACACAGTCAGAGTCCTCAAAGCTTGCACAGATTAGTTTTGCTAAACCAGCGTGTATTTACTGACTTTTTAGGAGCTCGGAACAGAGTTTCCTTCTCTCCTAGTATACTTGTTAGCATCCCTCTGGCCAATGCTCTTTGTCACAACCATTCTAGACGCATAGGATCGAGGCCTTATGCTCCAGAAAGGCCCTGCGCAGAGGAACAGCGTGTAAACGCATCGGTGTGGATTATCCCCACCCAGGATTCTGGAAAGCAGAAAGCAGGACGGCAAGGATGCAGGATCCCTGGGAAGAGGCCGCTTTTGAGGAGGCCAAGGAAGGCGAAGGGCTGCAAACCACCGTAGCTAGAAGACGGGGAGGCCAAGAGGGAGCGGGAGCCCGGTGGGGGAATGCGGTGTGCTTCACGCTCCCGTGCGTGGCAAGATACAGAAATAGTACTTTGTGTTACTCAGGGAGACAAAAGGGACTGCCATAGACTACAATTTAGTTGTCTATTTTAATCATTTATCTATTCCAGTAAGGCTTCTATAGCGCTCGCCGGTGCCGGGCACCGTGCACAGCACGTGGCAAATCTGAACTCCTCAGATTCTCAGCACCACTGTGAGGTGGGCACTGTGGTTATCAGGCCCATTTCACAGATGAGGGAATTAGGGGCAGAGAGACTAGCTTGCCCCAAGGGCTGGGACGCAGGGCCAGATCCTGTCCTCACAGTCCGAGCTCCTAGTCTCTGCTCTGTGCTGCTTTGTGAGGCCATAAAGTCAAATGGGGCCCTGCAGGAGGCAACCTCAAGTCATCTAATAATATGAACAGCAACTGCCTGTGCAAAGGGAAAATCCCCCCCAAGCCCCCCTTCCCCTTCTAGGTCCTCGGAAATGGGAGAAAATTCTCCACTTTAATCAAAACTGACTGGCGTTAATGTTTACTCCTGTAACTTCTTGCTATGACCTTTCATATGCTCAAGATGAAACTGAATTTCATGTGAGGGACAGCGTTCCAGGTAAAACAACTTAAGTGATAAAACTTGTTACCTCGGCAATGTTGCCCGAGGGGCAGACTTCAGAGTTTTCCTGGGAGATGTTCGGCAGAAGGTCCCGATGCCATTTCATGCACCATTTAATCAGGTTTCGCTCGAGAAACAGGGAGAGATGGAAAGCTATATTTTTCTTTTTAAAAACACATAACTCATATCTTTAGTGTAAAAGTAATTCATGCTTACTGTAGACAAGTTTGAAAACACATAAATTACGATTAAGAAAATAAAAATAAAATAAATAAAATAAAAATGGTGCATAATTTTACCACCCAAAGACAACAACTCCATTCTTTTTTCTGTGCCGAATATATATGTGTGTGTTCAACGTAATTATGGTCATTCTGAATACATTTTGGATCTTACACATTTTGTTTAACATCACGTTGTGAACATTTTTGCATTTCTCAAAAAATCTTTTTTTTTTTTTCTCAAAAAATCTTTAACTGTGATGTTTGTTTTGTCTGTCACGTTGCTTTAATTTTTTAATTTTATGTTTTGTGTCATGTCCTGTGTTCTTTCTCTTTCCGTATAAGGAATACGGTTCCTTTGCTTTTGTCTTCTGCAGTGATTTGTACTATTTTCACTTCTTGCTTGAACTTGCAGTGAACAAACGGATCTCTAGTTATGCAAGCCAAGACTGAAACTATTTGTTGACTCAGCCCACCTCAATGATTGGGAAGCTTTCTCTGTTTCTATTGCTTCACACCTGTCCTCCTCCACTTCTTGATCTTCGCTAGCAGCATTTGGAATTTAAACTATTATTTAATATAATATTTTATTTAATATTATATTGTGTATATTTATATTTTAAAAATTTATTGTATTTGTGTATTCAAGTATATCTTTAGAGATGATTTGTTACCACGTATAATTCTTGTGGCCATATTTATAATGATTTTTTCTTTTTTAATTTTTTATTCAGAAATAATTTCAGACTTTCACAATACTGCAAACACAAAAAGATGTATAAACATTTGTGAAAGTACAAACACTCCTATACGAGAGTTGCAAAATATCACACTGTATACTTCAGCAAAGAAATGTGTAGATGGCAAAAAGCATATGAAAACTGCAAAACAGATTTATTAGTCCTTAAGGAGAAGCAAATTAAACTCACAGTGAGATACTACTACTCCCTGGTTAGAATGAGTCAAATTAGAAATACCGATTGTACTAAGTGTTGGCAGGGAAACCGAACCACTGAAACTCCTGTCCACTGCTAGTGAGAGTGTAAAATGTTATGGCCACTCTGGAGAAGAGCTTGACACCTGCATTAAAAAATACACACATACGTATCATATGACCCAGTCCTTCCACTCCTAGATATCCAACCACAATAAATGAAAGTGTGTGCATGCAAAGTCTTGAAACTGAGTGCTCATAGCAGCTTCATTTGTAATGTCTACAAACAGGTGAAGGGATAAACAGATTGTGATATCCATACCATGGAATACTATTCAGCATTAAAATAGAAAAAAACTATAGATGCCCGCAGTAACAGGAACGAGTCTCCATATAACTGATGAGTGTAAAAAGCCAGGCAAAAAAAAAAAAAAAAAAAAAGGATCCACACATCACACATCTCATTCCATGTATGTCACATATTAAAATATGAAAACAAATCTAATGACAGAGCAGATCACTGGCTGCCTGGGTGGGGGGTGGGGCAGCGATGCAGATCACTGTGGAAGAAAGATGACAAAGGCATGAGGCAACCCTCGAGCTGATGGATAGCTTCGTTATCTTGATTGTTGCGATGGCTTCACAAGTATGTACCTATATCAGTACTTATCAAATGGTACTTTTTAAATAAGTGTGATTTGTTTTGTTTTAATTATACTCCAATAAATCTATAAAAATTCATAATAGATACGATTTTTTTGTATATCAGGTACTGTTTTCTAGCTCCTTATAAAAAGTAGGAAAGATATGTAAAAGCATTTAGCACTCTAGCAGTTATAGCAGAGATGCAATATAATTTAGTTGAAAACAAATCTGTTTTATAAATAATCTTTCAATGAAAATGTTTGGTATGGGGTAAAAAGTTTACTTCTAATTGCATAGAGAATCCCAGTTTTCTTCTGATACATTTTTGAACTAAACAAACGAAAAACAACACAACAAATGAGTTTTTCTGGCCCATGGAACCCAATGGCAAAACAGCAAGAACAAGAGCCACATCATCTCTAAATATATGGATATAGATACATATATGTACATGTGTCTATATATGTTCATACATATTACACACTGAGAAACGTACAAATTTAAATCCATCTAAGAGGATTAGATAGATTTTTAGAAACCTATTCATTGGTAACTGAATGTCAGAGATTTCTTTTTTTTGAATGTCAGAGATTTCAAAGTCAATTTATTAAGATGCCTTAAGTACAGTTGTGTTCAACAGATACCTTTAAAAAGTAAATCAACGAACTTCTTTTTTTAATTATGTATTCATGCAAAAGTCATAATGAAAATAACTTTCAACATTGTATTTTTTGAGAGAGAGAGGCAGCACATGAGTGGAGAGCAGCAGAAGGAGAGGGAGAGAAATTCTCAAGCAGGCTGCATGTCCAATGCAGAGCCTGATGCAGGGCTCGATCTCACAACCCTGAGATCATGACCTGAGCCAAAAATCAAGATTCCAAGGCTCAACCAACTGAGCCACTCAGGCGCCCCAAATTTCAATATATATATTTAAAAGATTTTATTTATTTATTTGAGAGAGACAGAGCACAGGCAGGGGGAGCAGCAGAGGGAGAAACGGGTTCCCTACTGAGCCAGGAACCAGAACCAGACTCGGAGCTCGGGCTGGACCCTGGGGTCATGACTTGAATGGAAGGCAGATGCTTAACTGACTGAGCCACTCAGGTACCCCTAACTTTCCATATTTTAAAAATTGGGTTTTTTGGCCCCATAGCCCTAAAAGTTGCTACTATTTATGAAAAACACTACTCTTACACAGCTTCTAATTGAAGATACTAAAAAAATTAAATACTGTTTCCAAACTTATTTTGGCATTGAAGTTAGCATTATTTGTTTAACATTGATTAGAGACAACTAAAAATGAGGATAGTCAATGGTTTGAAATAAAAAATAAAAAATAGTACTTGGTTTTCTTGTTTCCTTTTTATCATTCAAATATCCTCATGCTATTATTATTTACAAACTCTGGTTTCTCAAAGGCCAGAATTCATTATAGAGCAAATAATTTTTTTTTAATAGTAAAGTGTTAAGGTGAATAAAGGTATAGAGGAGAGTATTATGAGGAAAAAGAGGTAGGGTGTTGAAAATTTCTACTATGAAGTATAAAAGATCACTGAATATGCCTACCAAATACGGAATTCCTATAGTCACCATTTAGCTGATAAATGAGCTGATATTTAATTAGTTCATCAATAATTCATTATTTATTGAACTTCTATAGTTAAGGAACTATGAGAAACACCATGATAGATGATTCTTAAAGCTTCAAGAAAAATAGTGCATGAGAAAAGTAGCATATGGCTAGAAACTGAACCTTTGGAAACATAAAAAATGTAGAAGAAGTAAATCCACTGAAAAACAGGAAAAAAGGGTAAAAAAGCTCAGAGGTGCATCTGAGCAGGGTGTCATCTTGGAAATCAAGCTTATATCATAAATATATTGACACAGCACCGAGGACCTGTGGTAGACAACACCAGTGCTCATCGATATCCAATCTCCTCTCCTTTCAGGCATATGGAAAACAGCAGATTCCAGCCCTCCTGCAGGCACACCCAGTAATTTGACTAGTTCTAGCCAATGAGCTTTGAGCGGCGGTGGCAGGTGTCAACTCTGCCCAGGCACAGAAGAGCAGATTTATGATGTCCCTTCTCGTCCTCCTCCCACCATAAGTTGGCTTATTGGAACATCCATCAGCCTGTGTCCTTGAATGACTACACAAAGCGGAGAATTTTTATGGTGACATGTGACATGAGAGAGAAATGTGAACTTGTGTGGTGTGAAAGGACTGGGCTTTGAGGGTTGAGTGTTTTTAAAGCATACGTGTAGCTGTCTTGACTAATAAGGGAAGCCAGAAGTTAGCACTGTTATGTATCAGAGCAGCGAAAGCTATTTCCGCCAGCCCGATTTTGGTGGGCCTGTGGTTGTTCACAAATAGGTAGGATGCCGTCTTAAAGGACTTTCTCTTTCTGGATCGGAACAACAAGACAATCATGCGTGTCGGATGGAAGAGATAAATAAACACGGCCACGTGTTTTGGCGGTATGCATTGATTTACCATCTCCAATCTCGCATCCTTAATATATATTATCATGGAAGACCATTTACATGCCTGAAGGTTCCACGTTGCAATTATCTGCACATTGCAATCAAGCATCTTATCGCTGCAGGCCTATACAAAATGTTAACCATTTTTATGAAGTGCTGGAATGCTACAAAGGATCTTATATGGAGTTGGAGTAAAGCAAATTTTAATCACCCCTCCCAATCTAGGCATTGTGCCATGAAGCACCATAAGATCACTCCCCCCAGATCAGGGTCAACGGAAGTAGAAACGTAAGGATAGACATGAAGCTGTCAGAAATTTCTGGGTGGCAGATGTCCATCAACAGATGGATTAATAAAGAAGATGTGGTATATATATTATATATATTATGGTGTATATATATAATATATATAATGGAAAACTACTTGGCCATCGGAAAATAAAATCTCACCTATTACAATGACATAGAACTAGAACTAGAAGGCATTATGCTAAGTGAAATAAGTCCATCTGAGAAGAGAATTATATGATCTCAGTCATATGTGGAAATTTAAGAAACAAAACAGGATCATAGGAGGGGAGTTAAAAATAAAGCAAGACGAAATCAGTGAGGGAGACAAACCATAAGAGACTCTTAATCATAGGAAACAAACAGGTTTGCTGGAGGAGAGAGGGTAGGGGGATGGGGTAACTGGGTGATGGGCATCAAGGAGGACACGTGATGTTCTGAGCACTGGGTGTTATAGAAGATTGATGAATCACTGACCTCTACCTCTGAAACTAATACTATTTGTTCATCAATTGAATTTAAATGTTAAAAAAGAACAATAAAAAAAAAAAGGAAATTTCTGGGCTGGCTGAGGGCCGTTTTGAACCGTTGTGTGAGGGCACCACAGTCCTAGTCTAGGGCATTCTCTACCTTGCCTCAGGGCCATCGATGGTGCCAGGATCCACACAGATGCAGGTGACCTCAGGTGTAAAATCTTGGCAGTACGAATATTGGTTAGGAGTTTCCAAAAAGTGAGTGAGGGTTGATAGTTCTTGAATGGTCACTTCTCTTCGTCTGCCTTCCTCACCCAAATCTCCGGGACTGGTGACACAAACTAAGATGTTTCTCGGATGTCCCCGGCACTCCACCTCCAGGCTCACACCTCTCTCCTGCCCCGTGGACAACTGAAGGACATCAGGTCAGGCCTAGCCTGGTGTTGGACGCTTGGCCTTCCTCCATCTAGGTTGCTGGACAGAGCAATGAATATTCCAATAGGATTATTAACTGATTAAAATAAGGAGATAACCAAGGAGCTCAGCTTTTTAAAAAGAAAACAGCAAACTGGATTACAGAGTCCATTAAAAGAGGAAGTTTTACAACTGATGGGACAAGGGTTCAAAATAGGCATTGTAAACACACTCAAATGGATTGGGAACAATATCACCAACATGAAACGATAAAAAGAAAATGTAAAAAGATACAGGTTGGAAACATTATGGGTAAAAAAGTATAGGAGCACCATGGATGGGATTAAAAGTAGGGTTGGTACAGCTGCAGAATTAATGATCCCATTGGAAATGTGATGGAGGCTCCTTCCCAAAGGGAACAGGTAAAAATAAGGACACAGAAAATAGAAAAGAGATGCCAAGCCAAGCAGAGGTGGAAGCAATCTGTGGAAAGGCTCACATCTGGATAGTAGGAGTGCCAGAAATAGGGGGTTTAATATTGAAGAAACAATGGTGATCGAGGCCCCAGACTGAAAGCTGAACATTTTCAGTGAAAAAAAAAACAGAGCGGGACAGACATGAGAAGTAAAGAAAAAGCCACAGTTAGGCATGGTCTATGAAATTTAAGAATGTCAAGGACAAAAAGATTTTCGGGAAAAGCAAATCAGGTCTTCCGACCGCGATTCATCTGTGTTGGTTCTGCTTATCCCTGTATGTACTGTTCATGAGAAAATGCTTGCTTTTTTTTTTTTTTTTTTTTAGTGCTCACTTTCTGAGACATCAGCTTGTGGGCAACTGAAACAAAACAGCACTTGTTGGCCAAGGTCAATTGTGAAGAGGATCCAACCTGGTTTGGGGATCTGACTAAAAGAACAAAATAACTTGTTCACCATGGCCGGGGAAAATAGATTTTTTTTCCTTGAATAGATGCAATATTTCCTTTGACTCTTTTTAAAGAGTCAAAAGACTCCTAAGCAGTCTTCTGAAGAAACGTTATTGCCATGCTATGTGACAGCTATGAAGAGGTATGCATGGATTAATACTCTGAGGGTGAGGATAAAATTATAATGAAAATCATTTTGCCTATGAAAATTGTTTATCATCATTATCATATTACAAAGCAATCTGGCTTAGATGGAAGTAGTTCATGTAAGTGATCGTAAGTAATATTATTATAACCAATCAAAAGTTAGCTCTCTCCTCATTGTTTTTTAGTCCTCCAGTTAAAAATCAGTAAGTTTAAATGCGAATTATCATCATCATCATCTCTATCATCACCACTCTCACGTGCAGATAATTTTGCCCACTGCCCCACATGTATAAGACGGAAGTCTTGTTTCTGATTGTCTGAAGTATTGGGATTTCCTTGGCCACCAACTCCTTATACCATATCTTAACATGTAAGTACCTAGTTTGGGGGCTTTCTGTTTTTTGTTTGTTTTTGTTTTTGTTTTTGTTTTTTGCTAGATTATTTGCAAAATGCTCCTTCCTTCTTTGCCTTCCTTAATATGTACTGAGTACTCACTGTGTACTAGCACCGAATGATGGTGATAAAGGAGAAGAAAAGCTTTGATCCCTGACTTGTACTTTCCAGAAGCCCCCAAGACTGGTGAGCAACTGCTCCCTGCTCAACAGTTCTGTGTTGAATATCCTGGGGTCTAGGGGATTTGAGGGAAAAGAATCTGGACCATGAAGATGTTGAAGATATTGATTGTATGTCACCGGTATGCTCCCAGGATATGGGAATGAGGAAAGTTCTGATCCGGGATTTGTAGCAATGGAAAGGCAAGGACAAAAAATGTGACTACAGAGATATGATCATGTTAGTCTAGTTTTAGGGGGAAAAGGATGATCAGTAACTCCTCCAGGAACATAGAAATGTCTTTTCTCCCTTTCTCTAGCTCTCTCTCTCTCTCTCTCTTACACCCACACACCCACACACACGCCCCAGGTTTGATGTAAGGACCAACCATAAGCATGCACAGTGTGATTTTAAGAGCCAACTCTTTCTTTCTGACTCTGATGATTTAGCACAGGAAAACAAAAGCTTTCTTTTGCCTGGTAACTATGATAAAGTAAATAATACGGCATCCCCAAGATGGCTATGTTACTGAGGAGCACGGGAACCAGAGAGCAGATTTATGATTTCTGGCTGATGAGTCAATAAGAATGGACCTAAGTTTCAAAACTAATCAGTAAAGTGATAGCTCAAAAATCACAATGCCTTATAAGGAAGTCACAGTCATCCTACAGTTTGCTTATGGGACTTAAGTACCATATGATATAATAACACGTTGAGTAAACTCACCAAATTGCGGTGGGTGGAGGTACCACTTCCTCAAAAAAACAAGAAGCTGTCAGATATTTAAAAAGAGGTTAATAGGGAGAGGCTTTCTCTCTAAGACAGGGTAGGGCTTTCCAGGTAAACACTTAGATGTTCAAAGGACAGAAAGGGTGGCTTGGAAACCTAGGCTTGAGAACCATTTGGAGCTCTTGTCTTCAGATTGTCCAGGAAAGAGAGGTCCAAAAGGGCTGACAAGAGGATCTGGATGATCTGACCCAAACCTAGGAAGGCATGTGTAGTTCTTACTCGAATTCTAAATAAGTGGCTTCTAGTATCCAATTGCTCTCCCCACCAGGAAGAAATATTTTCCTTGCGAAGTGAGTAAGTGGACTTTCTACTCCAAATGTGTCTTAGATGACTTTGGGTGGTGAATTTTTCCAGGAAATGGATAACTTGATTTTTTACAGTTGAAAGATCATCAACCGAAGCATAGGATGAGAGAAAAGAAACTGCAGGATGCCTTTTGAATATTAGTTTCTCCCTTACAGATATATACGTCTCAACATATCCAAGCCTTTGTCATGTGTAACAGAAGGCGTGTCCTCCAGTCTCCTAATAAGACTGTCATTTTCATCAATGACTATAGAGAGGGAGAGATTAGTGACCCTTGAGATTTATGCCATTCAGTGCCTAGGAGTCTTCTATTCATAAATTCTGCTGAATTTAGTAGGATGTTACTTCATTAAAGTAATAAATATAAATTGAAAATATAATTTTTAAAAAAGATTTTATTTATTTATTCGTGAGAGACACAGAGAGAGAGAGAGAGAGACACAGGCAGAGGGAGAAGCAGGCTCCATGCAGGGAGCCCGACATGGGACTCGATCCTGGGTCTCCAGGATCACACTCCGGGCTGAAGGTGGCGCTAAACCGCTGGGCCACCAGGGCTGCCCCAGAAAATATAATTTAATATCTAATGTAAATATAAAATATATAATACAATGAGAATAAATAATATAAATATAAATGAAAGAAGTAATAAAGTAGGATGATAACTTCAATATAAAAATCCCTTAGAATTCCAAGAGTCCGAGAAACGATAATCACTGGTGTCGTGGTGCATTAATGCGTGTGCAACGTTACAAACACGTGTATATGAAAGCTCTGTGATTTGATTGACCTTCTGACTACACTAGAGTTTGGACAAAGAACTTATTGTTTGCAAACTGTGCATCAGCAAGCACAGAATACTTCGGAACGAGACCGTTTGACATTACACGTTGCTGTGGGGCCTTCAGCAGGAAACTTACCAGCCGAGAGGTGTGTTTCGTGTGTCTTCTCTACCTTTCAGAAACCCGGGGAACACCTGTGGCTGTCGACACAACACAGAAATACAGAAAGATGAAGGAAATGTCCCTTCCAGATTCTCAGATTTGGGTCCAGGTACATGAGGCCACGTGTGCAGGAACCGGGGCTCTGCTGGGCCACCTTCAGTTAGGAGGTGCTCAGGTGCACGCCGGGCGCTCCTGCCGTCAGGCTGCTGACTTAGCAGCTAACCTGTTAAAGGGGCCTCAGGGTGACTTGTCTTCTCTGGTTAGATGATGACACAGCCGACGATTCTTCGACATTGGAAGTTTGTTCCCAATGAAAGGCAGCGCCAGGATGAGAAGGGGGAGGCCAAGGTGGGAACGGGGGCTCCTTGGATCAGGGGTGGTTTCCGGGTGGTGAGAAGGGCTGTGCTGTGTGTACAGAGTGTGACCTGGGTGGCGACCCCTCCCCGTTACTCTTGGGGAGATTTGCCAGGGAGAAAGGTCATTCCATAGCCGCCGCCCCCAATCCTGAGCTTGGCACCTGCGCCTCCACGCCGCATCCTCTGCACGGCTCCCCGTCCCCCAGGCCGTGTGCGGCCAGAGCTCCCTGCTTGCCCCACCAGGGTACAGGCCCGACTCACTGTTCCCCTGGTTGGAAATCCCACACTGTGTTCTCTTTAACTATGTGGTCCAACTCCCCCCAAGCACCTGCAGTCAAGGCTGCATGGGTGGAACAGTTTCCTCTAAAGAATGAGGAATAATTAAAGAAAATTAATTACCGCCAAGGATAAGAGCTTTAAATATTATACCTCAGATATGCCTGTTTCCCTAGTGGCGGGGGGAGGCAAGTTCAGCCCCTCAGAAGGGTCATTTAAGAGCACCCACTATTTCTGTCTTGTCCTTCTGCCTTCTTCATCCTTGCTGCCAATGTTCTCCATCCCCTTTTCAGTAAAACCCTACTCCCTGCCCCACGGGGACTTCTATGGCCCTTGCTTCCATCCCCTTTCTCCAAGAAGTGCAATCCAGAAAGTGGAACCGTCCCAGCCGGGTTTTCAACGAGATAATCACCCTGGAACAACATGAAGGGAATTTCAGCAGAAAGTCCAGGTGGGCTTTGGTTCTCGGGGCGGGGTGGCGGGGGGAGGGTGTCCTAAGATCACAGGATAAGATGCTTCTCAGG
The DNA here is from genome assembly GCF_011100685.1 of Canis lupus familiaris. Taxonomy (NCBI): domain Eukaryota; kingdom Metazoa; phylum Chordata; class Mammalia; order Carnivora; family Canidae; genus Canis; species Canis lupus. The sequence goes on along the minus strand of NC_049224.1, from coordinate 7,991,250 downwards.
GGTACCTAGTGAGTAACACAGCAAGCACACGGGCCTTTCTCAGGGCCACCTCCTCCCTGCAGCGACAGGGATTGCATTCGGCCCTTCAGAAATTCCCATAATCACACTGCTGCCGTCACCTGATGTGTGTTATGTCTTTGGGGACACACTCTTCTTTTCAAGCTTTTCAATGCACCGAAAATAACGATCAGCTGACCCTAGAAGAACCTCCCGCCACGGAAATCCGCACGTACCTTCCGACCTCCTAAAACGCAGCTACTGAGAGCCTGCGGGGGACCAGAGGCCTAGCCTAACCACAAACCACTGATTAACACATATTTTGCGTAGGTAGCATTGTATCCTGTATTCTTGTAGTAAAGTCCACTGGAGAAGAGAGAATGTTAAGAAAATCACAAGGAAGAAAAAATACATTTTCGGTGCTGTACCGGATCCACATTTTAGAAAACCCCTGTATACATGAGCTGGTGCAGTTCGAACTGATGTTCTTCAAGGGTCAGTTGTATTTTCCCAGCTGTTTTTTGTTTTTTTGTGTTTTTTTTTCAACACCAAAGGAAAAAAATCAACCTAAAATGTCATTCTGGATCTGAAAGCAGTGGAATCTTAAGGTAATTATCCAGTTCTTGCCCCGGTGCTCACATAGAAGTTTAGGAAGTGGTCAGCGATAGTAACAAATGGGAACGCGGATTTTGCCCCAGACTTCTTTTTGTTCTGGAAAAGAAAGAGCATATTAAAGTGAATCTTCATAAGTAAAAAAAAAAAAAAAGGAAGGAAGGATTTGGGCTAAGTGTTTAGGAAGAACAAGAAGTTGTAATACCGCACGAGGTTACTGATTAGGAGGGTAAAAAAAGCCACTTCACGTAGTTTCTGAATAGAAAATTAAGAGATTAATCAAAACTGTTAACAACTGGAAACCATCAGGCTTTGATTGGTTGAAGAATTTCAAAACGCATATGTGAAAATCTATTCTTTGAATAGGCATTAATTTTGCATCATTTAAAATTCAAAATATACAAAAGAATGTATACTAAAAGAATTACCTCCCATTCCGGTCCCCAGACATCATCTTTTCCTCCCTGAGGGCAACTCCTATTTTCCACTTCTTGGCTCTGCTTCTCAAGATATGTTATCAAGATGCAGATGTGCTGCGTTTAAATTCCTTCGGTATTTTAAAGCTTGTTACGTTGAGTTATTTTACGGTCACAGGAAATAATACAGAGAGATTCCATAAACCCTTTACCCAGATTCCCTCTTGGTAACCTACAGTAGGGTGCCACAGGGTCCTCTCTCTGGTGCGATATCACAGCCTTCACCCCGGCCCCCCTTAATCTGTTCTCCAAGTCTATATTTTTTTTTAAACTTTATTTATTTATTTATTTATTTATTTATTTATTTGAGACCCAGAGAGAGAGAGGCAGAGACATAGGCAGAGGGAGAAGCAGGCCCCACGCAGGAAGCCCGATGTGGGACTCGACCTCGGGGCTCCAGGATCACACCCTGGCCCTAAGCCAGATGCCGAACCCCTGAGCCACCAGGGATCCCCCTCCAAGTCTATAATTTTGTCATTTCAAGAATGTTCTATAAATGGTATCATACAGTTTGTAGCCTTTTGAGATTGACTTTTTTCCTTTCAATATAATTCTCTGCACGTTGTTGCATGGGGCTGTAGTTTGTTCCTTTTTATTGATGAAGAGTATTCCATGCTATGGATGCATCACGGTGTAACCATTGGCCTGTTGAACAACATCTAGTTGTTTCCTGTTTCCGACTATGATGAATAATGTTGAGCATCATTCTAATGAAAGCTCTAAGCATTCATTTACAGGTTGCTGGTGATTGTAGGTTTTCATTTCTTTGGAAAAAGTGCCCAGGAATGTAATTTGGGGTCATGGGTCACTACATGTTTGCTTTTTTCCAGAGTGTTTTTTCAAATTGTTTTCCAGAGTGGCTATGCCATGTTCCATTCTCCTCCTCCTCCTCCTCCTCCTCCTCCTCCTCCTCCTCCTCCAGATTTTATTTATTTGGGAAAGTGGGAGAGTGAGAGCATGAGAGAGAGAGAGAGAGAGAGAGAAAGAGAGAGCAGGAGGGAAGGGTGGAGGGAGAGGGAGAAGCAGACTCTCCACTGAATAGGGAGCCTGACTCGGGGCTCAATTCCAGGACCCCGAGATCATGACCTGAGCCAAAGGCAGATGCTTAATCAACTGACTGAGCCACCCAGGTTCCCTGCCATGTTCCACTCTTATTAGCAATGGGAATGATTCAGTTTCTCCACATCCTTACCAGCATTTGGTGTTATTTCACTGACTGAGCCACCCGGGCTCCCCTACTCTTCTTTTTTAAGATTTTTTTCCAGCTATTCTAGGGACTGTGCCTTTCCATATAAATTATAGGATAATTTCATCTGTGCCTACAAAAAAACTTTGCTTGGGTTTTGATAGGGACTGCATTAAACCAGTAGATCAATTTGGGGAGAACCAACATCTTTACTAGCTTGCATCCTCCAATTCATGAACACAGTACATCTTTCCACTTATTTAGATCATTGATTTCTCTCATCAGCATTTTGTAGTTTCCAGTATACAAGTCCTATATTTCTTTGGTTAGATTTACACCGAAGTATTTCTCCTTTTTTGAGTGATTGTACATGATACTGAATTTTTAGTTTTGACTTCCATGTATTCATCATGGGTACCCAGAAATACAGTAGATTTTGCATGTACATCTTGTATTTCGAAGCCTTGCTGAACTCACTAAATCATTCCCAGGAGCTTGTTTGTTATTGTTTGTAGATTTCTTGAGATTTTCTATAGAAAATCAGGTCATCTGAAAATAGAGGTAGTTTTATTTCTTCCATTCCAATCTGTTTGCCTTTTCTTGACTTATTGTACTGGCTAGAAATTCTAGTACAACTTGAATGTGAGTAGTGAGAACAAATAATTTTGTCTTATCCTTGTGCTTGGAGGGAAAAGCATTTCACCTTCTACCACTAAGTACAATGGTAACCATAACTTTTTTACAGATGCTCTTTATCAAACCGAGACACTTCCTCTTTATTCCCATTTTTCTATGAGCTTTTTTTTAAAAATCATGAATAGCTGTTGAATTTTATCAAATGCCTTTTCTCTTCTAATTGATGAGATGACATGAATTTTCTCCTTGATTCTATTACTATATGGATAACACTGATTTTTTTTTAAGATTTTATTTTTTTATTCATGAAAGACAGAAAGAGAGAGAGAGAGGCAGAGACACAGGCAGAGGGAGAAGCAGACTCCACACAAGGAGCCCGACATGGGACTCGATCCTAGGTCTCCAGGATCACACCCTGGGCTGAAGGTGGTGCTAAACCGCTGAGCCACCCGGGCTGCCTGATAACACTGATTTTTGAATATCAAACTACCCTTTCATCCCTGGAATAAACTCACTCAGTCATAGTGTATACTTCTTTCTTTTTTCTTCTTTTTATATATTGCTGATTTTTATTTGCCAACATATTGTTGAGTTTTTCACAATTATATTCACAGGGGATATTTGTAGATTTCTTTTCAAATAGTGTCTTTTTCTGACTTTGGTATCAGAGTACTATCAGCTTCATAAAATGAATTGGAAAGTGTTCACTCCTCTTCTAGTTTCTGAAAGGGACCGCAGAGTTGGTATTAACTTCTTTAAATGTATGATAGTTTTTCAGGAGTTCTCTAGGCCCAAATATTGCTTTCTTGGAAGTTTTAAAATTATGAATTAAATTCTTTTAATAGTTACATGGCTGTTCATATTATCTACTTCATAGAGGGTAAATTGTAGTAGTTTATAGTTTTCAAGGAACTGATCCAATGCATTGAGGTTGTCAAATTTATGAGTATAGAGTTGTTCCTGGTATTTTTTATTGTCCTTTTAATGTCTGTAGGGTCTATAATGACATCCTCTGTTTTAATCCTGATTTTTGATCATTGGATTTTCTCTTTTTTTCTTAGCTTTGCTAGAGATTCGTGAATTTTATTGATTCTTTCAAAGAATCAGTTTTCAACTTCATTCATTTTCTCTATTGTTTTTCTGGTTCAATTCCATTGATTTCTGTTCTGATCTTCATTATTTCTTCTTGTCTGCTTACTTTGGGTTTCTTTTTCTTTTTCTTTTTTTTTTTCCTGATTCTTAAGATTGGAGATTGTCCTCTGATCTAATGTACACATTTCAGTGCCACAAATTTCCTTTTCCATATTGCTCTACCTGTCTCACATGTTCTGAAATTCATTTTCACTTTCATTCAGTTAAGTAAATATATTTTAAAAATTTCTCTCAAGACTTCCTCTGTGATTCACAGGCTGTGCAGGAGTTTGGTGTTTTGTTCCAAGTGCTTGGACATTTCCTGGTTTTCTTTCTGTTACTGATTTCTAGTTTGATTTTATTGTAGTTGGAGTAGATGTAGTATGATTGCATTTATTTTATTTTTTTAAAGATTTTATTTATTTTTTTATTCATGAGAGAGGGGGGGCGGCAGAGACACAGGCAGAGGGAGAAGCAGGCTCCATGCAGGGAATCTGATGCGGGACTCAATCCCGGGACTCCAGGATCACACCCTGGGCCCAAGGCAGGCCCTACACTGCTGAGCCACCCAGGGATCCCCCGCATTTATTTTAAATGTGTTCAGATTTGACTTATGAACCAGGGTATTGTCCTTCTTGGTAGTCCATGGGCATTTGAAAAGATTGTGCCTTCTGTTTTTGGGTGGAGTGTTCCACCCACCCAAAGAGAGATGTCAACTACATCCTACTGATTGATGATGCTTTTGATCCTTGCTGACTTATTGTCTAGTTGCTCTATCAGTTCTTAACAGAGGGGGGCTGAAGTCTCCACCTATAATTGTATGTTTGCCTAATGCTTGGTTCAGATCCACCAGCTTCTGTTTTACATAATTTGCAGCTCTCCTATTTGGTGCATTAGACATTAGTCTTTTGGGTATGTTGATCATTTTAATCACTTTATAATATCCCTTTCTGTCTGTCGGTTTTCTTTGATCTGAAGTCTACGTTTTCTAATATTAATGGAGCCACTAGTACTTTGTTTTCAGCAATGTGCACGAGATGCATCTCTTTTTTCATTTATGGATCATATATTTGATAAAGAACCCTAAATACAAATGACTTATAATGTGTGAGGCTTAACAGGATAGTCCGAGACCTTAGAAATATTCTTTCTGGCTCCAACTGTGGTGCTGGACAGGGCCATCCCATCTATGGACAAGTTGTACACTGTAGCGTGTGGCTGTAGGTGGTAGCTCTGGGAAGAGACACTAAAAACCTCTGTGGATGGAGGCATATAAACCAAAGGACTTCCTCCTACTCACTATCATCCCCACCTACCCATGGCCTGGCATGGAACTCTTGAATCTTTGACCCTATATGGGAGTGGGGAAAAAACGTTTAAGGACTGAAGCCTTGAAAGTGAAATACAAAGATGTGCTGACTCAGGGCCTGTTTGCCCTCAGATGCACATTCCGTGCCTTTGCCCTGAAGGGTGTTTCCCTGGTTCTCATGGTGGCTGGCGCCTACTTTTGGCTGGCAGGAGATGAGAGGGTGGGGGAGAAGAAAAGGTGTAGCACAGATCCCCCCTTCACTTGCCATAAATGTCTTCTGTGGCAGTAGCTGTTTCTCCTCTGTGGCCACAGCTCCCAGGTTGGCCATCCTGCCGGGCCCCTGGGCCCCAGTCCCTCTGTCTCCTCCCTTTCCGTTTCCAGCAAGGGGCCATGCTTGCTCATTTCTGCACAACCTCACCCACCGCTGCCCAGCTCCTGAGTTCTTGTGCCGTCTGAGGTCATTTCCTTGAGTTTCGTTGTCTGATAGGAAATACTTGAAGTGGTCTCCATTTGCCCCGTTAGCCCCTGCTGGAAACAAATGGGTTTAGAGGAAAGGCTGTGATGCATTTCTTACACGCTTGGCTTTGTAGTTTATATTCGCCTTGTGTTATTTTTGTTTGTTTTAAAGATTTTATTTATTTATTCATGAAAGACACACAGAGAGAGAGAGAGGCAGAGACATAGGCAGAGGGAGAAGCAGGCCCCATGCAGGGAGCCTGATGTGGGACTCGATCCCGGGTCCCCAGGATCGCTCCCTGGGCTGAAGGCAGGCTCCAAACCGCTGAGCCACTCAGAGATCCCTCGCCTTGTGTTATTATCAAACCTACCCATCTTATTCGCTCAGGCTGTGTGCTAAGTGACACTGTTACGTCCATATGTAATATAAGCCTTCCCAGACAACCATCACTTTCAAGTGACTTTTCTGGAAAGGATGGCTTGAGGCAAAGATGGAAGTCACACCAGGGACCTTTTGACACCGAGCGTGGGACTCCTCAGATGCAGGCCTTTCAGATCACAAGGTCTTTGCTACATTTGTGTCTATTGTTTGTAGGCATGGCGTTTTTCTTGGTAGATTGACTAGATCTTCACAGAACCCGAAGAAGCTCTGCGAAGAGCTTCTGCGTTCCCCACCTCCCCTCAGCCACAGGCCTACTGAGCCATCGTCGATCTGAACCAAGCAGTACCCCGTCCCAGTCTTTAGGTGGCAGAGACGTGTCGCGGAGGGGCCACACAGACTGTTATTATGGGTCATTAACTGCCTCATGAACTGGTTTATTAGGTAGGTGTTCTCTGCCCTACTCGGAAACCCACCGAAACTTTGATGGGTGAGAAGCCAAAGGTGGGATGGACGCACCACCCAGAGAGCAAGGCAATCTGGAGACAAGCCCTTGCAAGAGGGCTAGCCGTGAGCCTCATCAAGTTAAGGGCAATCCAGCACTTTATTGCTTTTGGCCAAAGAACATTGCCAAACTTCTAGAGCAAAGGGCAAGTACAAGTCATTGTCCCGAAAAGGTTCTAAGATTTCAGACAGGACAGTACAAAAGGACATTTCCTAATATACAATATTTTGGAAGTGGTTTTATGAGAATGATCATCAGAACAATTCCCTACTGTGTCAGACAGATTCTAATCTGAGATAACTGATGCAAAAAAAGAAAAAAAAAAAAGAAAAATCCATTCATTTATTTATTCTTTTATTTTTTTATTTTTAAAAAGATTTTATTTATTTATTCATGAGAGAGGCAGAGACACAGGCAGAGGGAGAAGCAGGCTCCAGGCAGGGAGCCAACACATAGTCTATCTGGCCAGGCCCTATATTTGCGAAGTTACATACATACCAAGTGTTGGAAATGAAGTAATTTCTGTTTTCTCAAATTGTTCCTTAGAGAATATTCTTCAAAGTTTCCTTCTCCCTCTACCTTCCCAGACTTACCTTAGGGCACAGCAAGGTGGTGTAAATCGTCTTCCCGCGTAGAAGCCCACGGGCATCACTCTGTTGAAACAGGGGTGTGCTGATTTACTTGCCTTTATGTTACCAGAGGCGTATGCAGATTTGGGGACTGTTTTGACCCAAGGTTTACTTACATTTGTATTAATTTACATCAAGTTTATGCCTTTTATGTTCAGATAAGGTATTTAGGTTTAAAAAAAAAAAAAGGAAGAAACAAACAGTAACAACAAACTCTCTTGGATTGAGACTGGAACGTGAATTAAACAACATTTATAAGCAATTCTGTGGTTCAGACTCAGCTCAGGCACTAACTAGGGGTGTGACCTCAAGGGAATGACACTTCCCAAATCCTTAAAGGGTGGATCGCATTTGGTAAGTACATCACAGAATTGTCAAGAGGGGCAAATCTGGAAAGCTTGAGCAAAGGCCGGCCACACGGTGAGAGCCAAATACTCACATTCTTACCCCGGAGTTTGCTAACTCGTTGGGCAGAGGCGACGCGGAGGACCTGAGGCTAGAAAAGCTCGGTCCAGGCAAAGCCTCCCCGTGAGAATGGAAGAGGTCGAGGGTGAGGATCCCAAGTGGTGGATTCCATCGGACTCTGAATTTGAATTCCCCTCGGCCCGCAATTTCCGAGACGGACCCTATAATGATTGGGGCTCCGGCCCGGCTAGGGTGCTGGCGCCCAGGCCCTGAGGCCGAGCCTCGCAGCACAGGAGCAGCGCAGCCGCCAGGCCTCGGGGTGTCGGACCCCTGCCCCCACCCCGCCCGCCCCGCCCGCCGCCCCTTGAGGCCTCCGAGCGCCCTTCCCTCGCCGCCCCCTGCGTCGGGGTGTCTGGGCGGCGGCGCGCGGAGGCGGGCTCGCTGCTGACGGCTGACGGGGTGCGGCCCAGGGGGGAGGGCGGAGGGAGGAGGGGGGAGGGGGAGGGAGGAGGAGGGGGGAGGAGGCGGAGGGAGGAGGGCGGAGCGCGGAGGGAGGGGAGGGGGAGGGCGGAGCGCGGGGAGCGGAGGGAGGAAGGCGGAGCGCGGAGGAAAGCGCGGGGGGTGAGGGCGGAGCGTGGCGGGCGGTGGGGGGAGGAGGGAGGCGGAGGGCGGTGGGGGGCGGGGTGGAGCGTGGGGGGCGGGGCGCGGGGAGGCGCGCGGAGGGCGGAGCGCGGAGGGGGAGGGGAGGGCGGAGCGCGGGGGGCGGGGCGCGGGGGGCGCGGAGGGGCGGGGCGGGGCGAGGCCGGGCGGCCGCTGGCGGCGAGCGCGGCGGGCGAGGAGCGGGTCCGCGGCTGGCGCGCCCGGCGGCCTGTGCCCGGATCCGTGCGCCGCGGCCCCGGCGCGCCTCCCTCCGCCCGGGGTCGGTCCGAGGCCCGGGCCCGGCGCGGCGGCGGAGCCGTGGGCCGCCGGTAGGTCGCGCGGGGCCGGCGGGGCCGCCTGCAGCCTTTTGTGCCGCAGGGAAGGCGGCGGGCGGCGGGCGGCGGGCGGCGGGCGGGCTGCGGGGCGCGGGTGCCCGGCGGGTCGCGGCGCCGCCCCTTCCTCCCTGCCTCGTGTCGGCGGCGGCGCGCGGGGGGCGGGGGCGGGGGCGGCCTCGGGCCCGGGGCTCGGCGGGCTGGTCCCGGGGCGCCGGGCGGGCGGGACGCCGGGGTGTGGGGAGCTGGGTGGGGCCGGTGCGGGGAGCGGGGTGCGGGGTGCGGGGAGCCGCGGCTGCTCGGCCCAGGGGTGGGGCCGGCGCCGTGAGTGTGCAGCGGGTGAGTGTGCGGCGGGTGAGTGTGCGGCGGGGGAGCGTGCGGCGGGGGGGGGACTGCGGGGGCGCGCGGGGGGGCGGCCGGGCCGGTGCCGGGGGGGGGTGGCGGGGGGGGGGCGCGGACTGGCCGCCGGGCGTCCCCCCCACCTGTCGCGGGCGGGCTTGGGGCGGGGGGAGAGCGCCGGGCGGGCTTGGGGCCGGGGGCCAGGCGGGCGGCCCCATTGTGAAGCGGCCAAACTCTCGGGCGGTGGAATCCGCCGACCTGGCGAGGCCGCGGGGGCCCTGCCCTGGTCCCCTTGCAGACGGGCCGCCTCCCGGGGTCGGCCTGCCTCGCCGCGCCGCGCCGCGCACCCGGGAGGGCGAGGGCTGCGTGGCGGACCCCGAGGCCGAGTGTGCGCGCGCGCGCGCGTGTGTGTGTGTGTGTGTGTGTGGCTGTGGCTGTGGCCGTGGCTGTGGCTGTGCCCACGGAGAACCGGGGCTGGGAACTTTGATCCTTGGAGAAAGCCTGGAGGCCGAAGCCTTGGACTGCACGCCCGCCCGCCGCCCTTTCGAGAGGGCCCTGCTGGCACCGCATTTCTGACGTTGCCAGCCTCTTCGACTGACATGGTTTTTCTCAGATGAGCCGCCTTAACGATTTAGAGTAGTTAGCTGTTGCATTTTTTTTTCACCCCGTAGAGGAAGTTACTAAGGGAGATGGAGATGATCTCTTCCCCCAAGTTTATTTTCTTAGAGATCTCAAAACACACTCTGGGTCATCATTGCAGAAGCTTGGGGTACTCTGCTAATTCAGGACCATGACTTAGGCCAACGCGATGATGTTCAGCGCCTGTTTCACAGATTTCAGTGTTCCTGCCATGTAGCTGTGTATGCATCCTGCATTTCATAAAATGACCAGGATGAACGAGAAGGGTTAACGGGCCCAGAGATCTCTTGATTGCATGAGATCGGTGCATAGAATATGCTCCTGTCCACATTTTAGTGCATTGCAAGCGCGACTGGTTAATAGTGACTATTCCAGGACGTAAGATGTCTGGGGTTTTTGTTAACCTTGCATGATGGTCAACGAATTTGTTCGCTTTCTCTGTATGATTTTGTATCCTCGGGAGAGCTCTTGCACACCCTTAAAAGTACGTAGTGCGGTGGGAGTAACAAAACTCTGTATAAACAGGGTTGAGATTTTCTTTGCTGTTGCTGCTTTTTATCCTGGGGTGGGGGTGGCGGGGGGGAGGAAGTGAGCTCTTTTTCCTCCAGAGAGAGCTCTGATTCCGTCACCAGCCTGTCAAAATAAGCTTCTGGATTTAAGCTTCCCGGTGGAAGGTCAGCCAGTTCCACCGTGTGCACCTGTCCCATTTCGGTTATGCTTCCTAGGAGGCAAGTTTCTTGTAAAGCCTGCCTGTAGACCTGCGGTTCCAGTTATTGGTAGTCATATTTGTAGTGAAACCAAATGTTTTTTTCTAAAAGTAGAAGGGTGACTTTTCATAATGGTGAGACAACAGTGGTGATCTAGCTTTAATTTCTACTAGCAGATGTAGAGGGAAAAAGAATGCTGTACTTTCAGGGGATTACTATGAAGAGAACTGATACTACCAAGAGAGACTTTTTTTTGGGGGGGGGGGGTCTTACTGAACCAATTGTGTGTTGTCTATACCACCTTGGTGAGGCTAATAATGATTTGCTTGTAAGATCAAGGATGGTTCCGGAAAAGTCACACCCTACCCAAAACTCTTCTTAAAAATCATTGATGATTTAGTTTTTATGAGTTACAAATGGAAAAGTGAGATTAAAGTCCTCCCTCGGAGGAGGGTGGAGGGTAGGTGCAGCTAAGCATTGTGTTGCTGTTGTGTGTGTTGTATCTTTGGCAGTTAAACCACTTTGTTGCTGCTCAGTGTTCTCTTACTTGAGAGATGTTTTGGTCTCTTATCTTTGTCTTTAGGGTAATCTTTGAGATGAGTGGTCACAAAATATTTTCATTAGTCTGAATGCAACTTTTAAAAATCCCGGTTTTTTTCCAAGTGCTTTTTAAAATTATTGATCTCTCCTCAAATAGCTACCTTGAGGGACGCCTGGGTGGCTCAGCCCAGGGTGTGATCCTGGAGTCCTGGGATCGAGTTCTGTGTGGCCTCCCTGCAGGAAGTCTGCTTCTCCCTCTGTCTGTGTCTCTGTCTCTCTTTCTCGTGTCTCTCATGAATAAATAAATAAAATATTTTTAAAAAAATAGCTACCCTGAGAAATACTGCCTCTTTCCATTTTTTCCCCTTGTGTTTGGGGATCTAGAGTTAGAACCCAGAACTTAGACCCTACCATTTTTCTTTGCCTAAAATTTATCTTCTTTCCCATCATATAATCTTCAGTGACTCGTGGGACTTATTTACCAGAATTCACAAGGGCTATTTGCTAGCCTTCATATGTATAGCCGGCCATCTGATTTGGAAGTGATAGATTTTAATTTTTTTTCTCTGGAAAAAAACAAACATTTTTTTAAAGTAGGCTCGATGGTGGAGTCCAACACACGGTGTGAACCCACGACCCTGAGGTCAATACCTGAGTTGAAATCGAGAGACAGATGCCTAACTGAGCCATCCAGGTGCCCCTAATTTTTTTTTTTAATTTTTCTTCCAATTTTTTATTTAAATTCTAGTTAGTTAACATATAGTGTAATAATGGTTTCAGGAGTAGAATTTTGTGATTCTTCACTGACATAGAACACCCAGTGCTTATCATAACCAGTGTCTTCCTCAATAGCCATCACCCATTTAGCCCATCCCCCACCCACCTCCTGTCAACCATGAGTTTGTTCTCTGTCCATTCATTGTTTCTCTTATGGCTATTTTGTCAGTGGATCTGTGCTGAAGTCTGATACTTATGGCTTTTTTGTATGCAGGGATATTGTGTGGGTGTGAACACTTCCATGTGGAGTGTGTTTGAGGGAAAAACACTCCCTTCTCTGGGTTCCCAGTACCATTCAGGTTTACTGTTCTGTGTATTCGAATTCCATGTATTGCCATGTCTGTCTGTCTGTCTCTCCTTCTTGACTGGTCTCCAGCTTCACTTTTTGTATTTGCCCCAGTGCCTGTATAATGCTGGGATATAGTAAGACTCAAGAAATCTTGTTGAATGTGAGTAAATGAATAATTGAATGGCCAAATGGATCCACCCAGTGAACTACTCAGATCTGTGTGGGCCGCCACTGTGCAAGCAGAAGGGTCTCTTTCCATTCCTTTTCTTCCTAGTCTTTTAATTCATTGCCTTTTCATTGTTAAATAATACTTTTGAGTAGGATAACAGTATAATCGTCAAACTGGGACACTTTTGAGAGATAAAGGGGGTGCTGTAAATAATTATGCCGCGTTCCTGGCTGTGAACGGAGACATATGGCCACCCTACTTTTGAAGGACATTCTTCTTTATTTACCTGTTTTGATATCTGTCACCCTGCCTGAGAAATTTGACACGCTTCCTAGTTAATGTTTGCAAACTCTTCTATTTGCAGAAGCTTCATTTGCAGTCCTCTGTTGGGTGTCTTTTGCTTAGTCACTCAAGGCTTGCCTACCCAGAGGCCTGCGGGAAGACCTTGGCCATGCTCACCTTTTCCTATTTTCATTGCTTCCGGGAGAATGTCACAGGGTTTTCTGTTCATTTCAGTTGTTTGTAGCTGGAAGCATCATATATTCTAGCTCCTGCTCTGCTTCCTAAAGTCTGTGTCTCTGCAAAGCGTTTAGTCCATCCTGTAAGCCTTTCCCATGAGTTCCTTTCCTTCTTGCTGACGACCGTCTTTGAGAGGAGATCCGCTGATGCCTTGCCAAGCCTTCATGATCAAAACATTGGCCAGAATCAGCTGCAAGTGTGAGAGATTCATAGATTTTTAAAGCATTCTAAAAATGTCATTGCCGTCTGAAACTTTATTCTAGTTTTGAACGCAGGGGAACCTTAACGTGATGATCTACTCTTGCTCTGGAGCCGAAGGGGAAATTTAGGAAATGGTGGGTACTTTCGTAGTAAACAAAGTGTATTCACTCGTCATCCCTGTTATGCCAGTGCCTGTGGGCTTTGGAGTCAGACGGGTAGGCGTTCGGATTCTTCTTCTAACTCTCAAATAGTGTGTTACTTGGTCGAATACTTTCAAAGGGGGGGTAGTATTTTCCACGCGGAGTAGCTATAAATTGCTTACAGCTTTTGGCATAAAGCAGGTGTTCAAAAATATTGGTTTCTTCTTATTAGAAAGCCCGGTCTCTGGGAACTTTCATACTACGTTATATTGATTTCTAGTAGGAGATGGGATAAAGCCTTTACTGTAGTTTTTGTTGTTGTTGTTGTTCTTGGTTTTACTGTTTTGTTTTTGTTTTGTTTTTGTTTTGTTTTTGTTTTTAAAGTAGATTCCTTTATAGGTGATCTCTTTAAGAAGCCTTGTTCTTTTTTTTTTTTTTAAGATTTTATTCATCTCTTCATGAGACACACACACACACACAGCGAGAGAGAGGAGCAAAGACACAGGCAGAGGGAGAAGCAGGCTCCATGCAGGGAGCCCAACATGGGACTTGATCCTGGGACTCCAGGATCAGGCCCTGGGCCAAAGGCAGGCGCCCAACTGCTGAGCCACCCAGGGATCCCCAAGAAGCCTTGTTCTTATACTAGTGTCTGGTCTTGTGCTTTTAATTCTTCCTTTTTTTCATCATCTTTCCTCTTCTCTTCGCCCCTGTGCACAGATAGCAGGTGGTTCCATGCACAGAAGTAAGCAGTGAGCAATGACTAAAAAATGAGAAAGGCAGTGGAGCTCCTGCACCTCGGTGCGCCTGGGTGGCTCCCTGGACTCTGTGTTTGTCTTCTATTTCTGGCTTGGCACTGCCATAACAGGGATAATCAGTTACTACACTTTGTTTACTATGAAATTACCGAGCATTTCCTAGACTTCCACAGCAGCTCCAGGGCAAGTGTTGGATAATTACTTTAAGGCTCCTCTGTTTTCAAATCCAGAATGAAGTTTTAGGTTGATTTTTCGTTTGCTGTTTGAAAAAAAAAAAAAAAAAGTTGGAAAATAATAGTTTTTCGGTGCAATGAAAAGCTTGAAAAGAAGAGCACGTCCCCAAAGACATAATACACATCGGGTGATGGCGGCAGTGTGATTCTGCAGTGTTTTCCAACACTGTTTTTTACTTAGAATTAAGACAGATCCGGATTTCTGCAGTGTTCCTGCCCCTGGGTTTTCTATGGGAATTTCTGAAGGTCTGAATGCAATCCCTGTCGCTGCCCGGAGGAGGCGGCCCTGAGAAAGGCCCGCGGCTTGCTCCCATGTTTGTCCCCGCATGGCCTGGGCTGGCCCGGGCTCCCCGCGGGCCTGGGACGGAGGGGCGACGGGTGGTGACCTGCGGGCATGTGGCCCCCCCCGCCCCGCCCCGCCCGAGCCGCCGGCTGAGACCTCGGCCCTGTGCTCCCCCGGGGCCGCGGGCCGCTTCGCAGCAGAGCGCCTCCCCGCACGCGCGGGACTCGGGACTCGGTGGCGCCTGCGGACCAGAGGGGACAGTTCCCGGCCACGTCGCTGCGTAACAAGCGGCCCCCGGGGCTTGGGCGGGCGGGGAGGCTGCACCTGGGCTGCGGAGCTGGGCCCCCGGGGGGCTGGGGGGCTGGGGAGGTGCGGGGTTGCAGGGCTGCGGGACGGGAGCTGCGGGGTTGCAGGGCTGCGGGGCTGTGGGGGGCTGCGGGACTGCGGGATTGGGGGGCTGGGGAGGTGCGGAGCTGCAGGGCTGCGGGACGGGGGTGGTGGCTGCAGGATGGGGGGGCTGCTGCACCGGGCGGGGGGGGGGGGGCCTCCGCAGGCTCCTGGCAGCTGGTCGGCAGGGGCGCCGCGGGTGGGGTCCTGCAGCGGGTGGGGTCCTGCAGCGGGTGGAGTCAGGAGCCGCCGGAAGCACACATGCCGGTGGGAGGAGCGCAGCGGGCGGGAACAGGCGGGGGGCAGGGGTGCAGGAGCTGCATCCCGGGCCCTCCCTGAGGCTCCCGGGACCCCCCAGGCCCACGGGCAGCGGGACCCCCCCTCCCCCCAGCCGCGTCTCCTGGCGCCCGGGCCTGCGGGAGCAGCTCCCTGAGCTGGAGACGCTGACGCGGTGACCCAGGGGGACCGGCGCCGGGACGAGGGGGGGGGGGCCCGGGGGAGTCCCCTGGGGTACCCCTGTCATCACCTCCCAGGCAAGGGAAGGCCCAGAGGAGATGCTCAAAACCTTAGGCGATGGGGTGACTCTACCGAAGTGGTGTTCTCTTTAAAAAAAAAAGGACGAGCAAGTGTTCTCCAAGGCCTTTGCAGTCATTTGCCTCCGAGTACTCTTAGGATGCACATTCCTTGTGGCTATTGTAGGGCTGACACGAGTAGACCCCAAAAATTAATTGCATCACAATGACATCCCCGGTCCCTAAAGGGCTTTGCAGCTCGCAGAGTGCGTCCACCTGCCTCATCTCCCTTGATCCGCGGAGCAACCGTATGTGGGAGGAAGAAAGGTTTCATCCTCCTTCCAAGTATTGCTCTTCATGCAACGTCAAGAGGCACAGTTGTCAGCAAGGCCAGGCCACGACCTGTTGTGACCCCCCGCCCCCCCCAGCCTTCGTGTTATTTTTTTTCATAGGATTCGGTGAGCCTCTCTAGTACCTGGAGGGGACCTGGGTGGTGTCACCTACATTTCAGCCCACAAATGTCACGTCTCTGTTTAGTCCAAGTAGCTGCACCTCATCCCCAGGTAGAAAGTCAGCAGCAGAATGCAGAGGAACAGACCAGAGAAAATGTATGAAGTTTGCGTTAGCTGAACAGAGTCAGACTGCTTTAATTAAATGAATTAATATTGGATCCCCTATAACCTGGACCTGATGTTGGCACCTCCTGCTACTTTCATCTTGTGTTGCAGTTAGAATTGTTATTGCTTTCTGAGTTGCGTTACTTGTTAAATTAAAGGCTTATTTTTATATTCTATGTTTAGTATCTGGAGTAGAGCAGAAAAAAATATTATGCCTGTGTTCCCTTGGGACTCATTGGACATTGTACGGTGACATCTTCTGGGATTTAGACTGGTGAGTTGTATTTTGCTTTTTCTGTTGTTAACCAGTTATGTGAACCTATTATCATCATGCATTTTAAGGACTGCGTAAACAGATGAACGTGAGATGTTGGAATATTGCTGTAAAAATATCTACTACAATTATGAAAGTTTGAATGATGAGAGCTGAAAGTATTGCTGTAGATTGCTAACATAATTATCTCAAAGGGTTGGCCTTACTGATGGTGGGGGGGGGGGGGCTTATATCTTATTCCTGTAAGATAAAGGTGGTTTTATGGAATACTATTTCAAAATAGACTAGGTAAGAGGTTATTGCTCTGATTTTGGGGAAATGTTAGTAAAACACTAATCCCTAGAGATTGGCAATAAAATCTGCAAAAAGCCCTTGTTGTGTGTTATGATCCGTAAAGAGTAGCAAACGGGTGACTTAAGGGAGCATCAGTTGCACTTGGTCATATAGCAGTTCACTGCCAGTGTGACCTTCCTCTTATTACACCATGAATTTAAACTTGTTAAAATTATGCAGTGCTGTTGTCTTTTAGTTGTTTTTTTTTTCCTGGTGTGTCATCTCTGTATCTGTGCTGACACAGTTATCCATGTGACTCCCTGTGTTTGAAGGTGAAAACAATTGAATAAGTATCTTTGTACCTTTTTAGCATTTTAAAAATTAGTGTGAGTTCATGCTTTGGGGACTCCTACTCAGGCAATATCTTTGTCGGTCCCTGCTTTGAATTAGGGTGGTCATAATCCGTGGGGTGGGAATGGGGAAGTCCTTGGGGGAAAAAAAAGTCTGGAAAAGCATCTAGTTTCATAATAAGTGACCTCCAGATTAGCAGTCAGCCAAAAGAATGACGGGGAGAACCAGACACTTTTGTATTCATTAGGTGGATACAGCATACCAGGCTTATGACAGTGCATTTTAAAACATTGAGAAAATGAGAACATTACTAAAATTTCAGTTTTGAGGAAAAAAAGCAAGACGTCTGAAAACTCGTAAGTACAAAATACATTTAGAGGATACTCAGTAAGGAATAATGTGGTGGAGTTATTAACTCATGTAATTTAAATAAAGCACAAAACCAGGAGCAGTGGGTGGAAGTTGCAGGAATGTGTGTGTGCGTCTGTATCTTTTTCTTCAGATGCGCACGTATATACAAAAGTATATAAACTACTATGGATATAATTATATCTATATCTTTATATATATCTTTTGCACAGCTGCAAAAGGTGAAATTAACCAACTCAAGAGGTAGTGAGTTACCTGTCATTGGAGGTGTTCACACGTAGACTGAACAACCATCAAAGTTCCTTCTGATTCCCAGACCACATAATTTAAAGGATTTTCAAATTAGGATGGTCAAGCGTTTGACCGAAGTATGTGACAGGCTTCTTTTTTATTTGTTTCATTTTTTTATTTGTTTCATGTTTAAAGTCAGACTTAATTGAAGTATAATTTGTATATAGTAAAATTCACCCTTTTATAGAGTCTGAAGAGTCTTGACAGATGTATCCAGTTGTGGAATGTGCCTTACAGTCCATATATAGAATATTGTAGTCACCCCCTAAAATTGCCTGCCCCCCTTTGTAGTGTGTCCCCTCTTCCCTTTGTCAATCATTGATTGATTACTGTCCCATTAGTTTTCCAGAATGTCATGTAAATCGAATCACACCTGTGTAGTGTTTCCTGTGTGCTGCTTTCACTGTTGTGATCATACTTTGCTCCTTTTTGTTGCTGAGTGATATTCCATTGTATGGATGGAGTGCAGTTTCTTTTTCCATTTCTCTGTGGTCTTTGTTTTTTTTGGTTTTCAAAAAAGTTTTATTTATTCATGAGAGACACACAGAGAGAGAGAGGCAGAGACACAGGTAGAGGGAGAAGCAGGCTCCTTGCAGGGAGCCCGATGTGAGACTGGATCCCAGGACTCTGGGGTCATGACCTGAGCCAAAGGCAGCTGCTCAACTGCTGAGCCACCCAGGCGTCCCCATTTCCCTGTTGATGGACATCTGGATTCTTTCCAGTTTTTGGTGATTATGAAAAAAAAAAAAAAAAAAAACCTTAAAAACATTCACGTTCAGGTCCAGGTCTTTGTGTGAACGTACATTTTCATTTTTCCTAGGTAAATACCTACCAGGAGGGTAAGTGAGGTAACATGCATTTATTTAACTGTGTATGTAATTGCAAAACCAGTTTTCCAAAGGGCTGTCCTCGGAACAGGCTTCTGAGAAGCTAAAGTGACTGTACCAAGGTGTGTGCAGACAGAGGGGCCTGCTTCTCAATCAGTGCTGATTTATTTTTATTTTATATCCTGTTTTAACAAGTTTGATTGCCACATACTTTTTAAGCCCCCAGTGGCTTAGACACTGTAAGTTAGAAGGCTTACGGATGGGTTGTTAGCAATTTGAAGCAGCCGAAAATGCGCCCACTAATATGACAGTAATCACTGATTTTAAATAAAACAAAACAAAAGGCAGGGACTTAGAGGAGTGACATTCTTTTATCTCATAATGTCTGACAAGTTCCCAAACATGTCCGCATGGTAGAATCTTCTGGAAGCCTTTTGAAAACCTTAGAGTCTAGACTGTGTCCCCAGATGAATTAAATTACAGATCTGAGGTAGAGCACAGGCCTCAGTATTTCCTGAAGCTCCTTGGATGATGTTGGCGTGTATACAGTTGGGGAACCATGTGCAGCAAGCGCAGCGTGAGGACGTTGATGGAAGCAGGATGCCTGCAAGGCTCTGGGCAAGCCCCTGCCTTCGTGGCTTCAGGGTCCTCTTATTCATTATCAGAAGCTTTGCACAAGTGAAATCCAAGATGATTCTGGCATTGAAACTGGGTGGTTCTAGATATTACTAGACTAATAATAGTCAAGCTTAGGAGACTCCATTTGCCAAGAGCCGGCTTTATTCCAAATGGATCATTTCTTGAAAAGGACTTTGTTCACATGGTGACATTTTTGTTCTGTATATTTAGACAGTTCTATATGTTTTCTCTTAAGTGGAATTGCTGTGTGTGACTAAGAAACGGTTCAAGCATATGGAACAAGTTTTTTGATTACTGATGATGACTTTTTTTTATAAGCCCGATTTAAAAAAAAAAAAAATTCCCAGAATGCAGTACTTCTCAAAAAGAGTTCTTTGTTAATGGTGGTTGTGAAACTTGGCTATTTTCAGAGCTGGTTGGTCTAAGGAGTCGAGGCATCTAGTCGAACGTTTTTTAAATGTTCCTTGTGCCAAACGCTTGGGAAGTTGGACCTCTTGGGGATTGTTCAAAGCTGAGCAGATTTCACACAGGAGGTCACAGTCTGGAGTGTGCTCACCGTGGTGGAGCAGATTCCCCTACATGCGTGCTGTGGTTTGGGCCTGGCGGCGTTGGTTGCAGCCAAAATTCCTAATTGCACACTGTACCCCATGTTTTTAAAATATGCACCATGCACAGTGTTCTAGCAAATATTGAGGTGTTACCTTATCTAGTCTTGTTTAGTTTTGAATCCTCCAATAGTTCAAAGAACTCCGATGGCACCTGGGGACACTGTCAGAGCTTTCCTGCTTTGTGAGTATATGTTATTACCCTTGTTACGGATCAGATTGCGAAGGAATTTGATGTTGAGGACCTCGATGTGCCATTTTTTAAAAATCATACATGTTCCTGGAACTTGCTTAAGAAGCTCAGTTTTTCAAAGTTTTAGTCAACTACAAGTGGACCTTTCTATATTCTCTATGTAGTTTTTGTTCTAGACTCTTCTATGGACAGAAATTTTTGCTGCTTCTGTTATTATACTAGCAACACTTTTTCTGCTTCTGGTTTTTATTTTTGCTTTGAGCTACATACGAAAATCACTAACGGGATCACTAAGGATCTTGTTGCTCTCTGATTTCTCGCATTCAGCAGTTGCAGAAGTTAGCATCGTGCCTAACTTCCCAGTTCGTGTTTATTCTTATTGATGCAGTGGGAGTGGGCGCCTGTTGCACATACTTGCGGTATTTGTAAGAGTTCTTTGTAATCTTTCTTCTTGGCAGTAGTCGTTTGTGAGGCACGGTTTATTTTAGGTAGGAAACAAAACGCTTAGTCACGAATGGTTTGTTAAGAATAATGAACCTATAAGCAGATTTTTCACAGTAAAATATGAAGAATATTCTGCTAAACACAGGCCATCTCCAGTTGCAGTCATGATAACCATGTTTCCTGATCCATGCTTTTATTTATTGTTCATTTATTCTTTTAGAGAAAAAAATGAGCAAGTGAGCAGGTGGGGCGGGAGGGACAGAGGGAGAGAGAGAGAATCGTAAGCAGGCTCCACACCCAGTGCGGGGCCGTTACAGGGCTCGATCCTGCGACCCCTGAGGTCACGACTGGAGCCAAAGTCAAGAGTTGGCTTAACCAACTGAGCCACCCATGTGTCCCTCCCTGGTCTAGTGCTTTCAGTAAGAAATTTTGCTGTGTGAAATACTGTATCTCCGTCTTTAGTGTCCCTTTTCTCTTTTCTTTTCTCTTCTTTCTCTTCTCTTCTCTTCTCTTCTCTTCTCTTCTCTTCTCTTCTCTTCTCTTCTCTTCTCTTTCTCTTCTCTCCTCTCCTCTCCTCTCCTCTCCTCTCCTCTCCTCTCCTCTCCTCTCCTCTCCTCTCCTCTCCTCTCCTCTCCTCTCCTCTCCTCTCCTCTCCTCTCCTCTCCTCTCCTCTCCTCTTCTCTTTTTTCTTCTCTTTTCTTCTTTTCTTTCCTTTTTCCCTTCCCTTCCCTCTTTTTTCTTTTCTCTTTTCTTTTCTTTTTTTTTCTTTTCTTTCGTAGAATTGCAGAATTAGGAAGTAGCTAGACTTCTTCACATGTGCTCCTGTACTACTTCTGCTCATTTAAGAGATCACCTGAGGAAGTTGATGCTGTAACTGCTCCCAGGGTCTTGCTCCAGGATTTAAATCCAGTCGGGAAATTCTCAGGCACTTAATAGCGTAAGAAGTTTGCTTTTGGTCACATCGAAGACTGGAGGGCATGCTGCTTAGTCAGCATTCCACCTAGCTGAAAACAAGATAGTTGCCAGTCAGCGTTCTCTTTCCTGAACGGCAGCCACCACCTAGCTT
This sequence comes from Canis lupus familiaris, assembly GCF_011100685.1. Taxonomy (NCBI): domain Eukaryota; kingdom Metazoa; phylum Chordata; class Mammalia; order Carnivora; family Canidae; genus Canis; species Canis lupus. The sequence goes on along the minus strand of NC_049224.1, from coordinate 7,970,119 downwards.
TCTTTGTCATGCGCACTGGGTGCTCTTTAGAAGGGCAATCAGTTTATAAGTAAAAAGGATCCTTTAAAAAAAATTTTAAAAAGCTAAACAGTTTGCACGAGTTGGGTGGTTGCACCGTGACTTTCCCACGTGAATATTAAGATCTCAGGATGTTCTCCTCCATTTGACAATACACTGAAGAAACCAATGAAACCACCTCACAGCTGTTGGTTTTGAGACTGTCTTACTGTTTGGAACAGAAGTACTGATGTTTTTGAAATGTGCAGACAGTTCCAGAATTCAGGGTTGTTCATGAGAAGTTCAGTAGGGTTGCAGCTGTATATGTAATACTTCAAACAAGCATTTTTCTGTCCAGTACAGTTGAGCTTGTAATTCAGAAATCTGGTGCAGTGTTGACCTTAGTTACTAGGCCAAATATTTGCTAGAGTGTATTGGAAATGCTCATTTCTTTAACTTTTCTGGTTAGGTGGTGTCTTCTCACAGGGGATGTGTTGTTTACCTCAGCAAAATAATGGTAGGTTTCTTACACCTTGGTTGAAACTTCAGAGCTCTTGCACTCCCTCCGTGTCTTTATCTGTTTGACAGTCTGGGTGAGATCATTCATTATCTGTCAGGTAGATGCCTGAACGTCCTGGTGGGTAGTCTTGCCCAACCCATGTGAGTCTTCTTACGACATCGTGGCTGCTGGAAGCTGAAGCTGCGGTGCTTGCTCACCTCTTGGCAGTGTCCTGGCATCTGTTTCATTTCCCATCAAATTGCAATTCTTTGAATTGAAGGAATTTGAATCATCAGATTCCTTTATCTGTCACTCCACCTGCTGTCTTCCATTTTCTTATTTTATGAGTGCCCATTTTCTAGCTCATACATTCTGCCTCCCTTTTGCTCTCAAACCTTTGCATCCTGACATCCTTTCTCCTCCTCCTCTAGAGATTCTGGGAATTCCTGATCTTCTGCCTTGAGGCAGCAGCACTGGTTTAGGGTAGGAGCTAACATTTAATGATCCTGCCTGCAGAAGCCCGCACCTGCTCGGCTTTATTGTGATTTTGTACACGCTTACCCTGTTTGGTGATTTTTATCCCTTGGCGGCGGGGGGGGGGGGGGGGGGGGGGGGGGGTGCACAGAGGATGACATTCAGCCTCGCCTCTGGTTGAGTTATGACCTGAATCCGCATGGGCGGAGTGTGACTGCCTGGATTGGGGCGAGTTTATAATGCGCCAGATGAGAACACAGTAAGGTGCCTGGTGGTGGTCTGTGCACTGTCCTGAAGTCCCAGATTTGGAAGACACCTAGACCACTATGTCACCTAATGTGGGCTGATTGCTTGGGTGTCACCATGTGGGTGATTCTAACTTGGGGTATACCCATCCGGGTGTGTGTGTGCACTCGGTTTGCCCCACAGCACTGGTTGTCTTAGCCTCGCTGACTCTTCCTCTCCTGTCTTTCAGAATGGCCCGTCAGAGCCTCTACCCCTGCCGCCTGTAGCTGCCTGTCAGGGTTAGGTAGCTTGGGGGCCTTCGATCTATCCTCTTGTGCTCCTTCTGGGCTGTCTAGAATCAGTGAGAAAGGAGGTACTAGACTGGTGTAAACATTTGTTTATTCAGCATAAAGCTTGACAAAGCTTGGGCCCTCGAAAGTGGATGAGAGAAGAAATCTCCAGGTGTTCGCATGCTTATCAGGGTAGCTCATGGTCCCCTACTATCCCAGTCCTTTTAACAGAGCAAGGAATCGCACGATCAAATATGAATTTATTTTTACATTAATATTATAGAATAAAGGCAGTTACTTTAAACCTGGAAGGGTGGAGGGGCTACCGTATTTTGATTAACCACAAAGAGGAAGATTCCGAGCAAGAAGTAAGTAAAGCTCTGCGGATCCCTTTGGCATTTGCTCTATCTCGGGGCTCCTTGGTAGTGTTAGTTTTCAGTTGCATTCTTGATGTGGATTGCAGTGAGGACAGGGTGCTACCCGGGGACTTCTTCATAGTCTTGGTTTATTTCTTAATGAAGGGAAGTATAGCACGCAAGTGAGGGAATAAAGCTCTTTCCCCACCCCCCCCCCTCTTTTTTTCAAGCTTTAGAATTGCTTAGATTTTAAATGAACACCCAAACTGAGAAATGCTTCAATCAGCAAAGGATTATTTGTTTTACAAAAGGATGTATAAGAATTATTTAATATAATAGTCTTTTCCAGTACATTTTTCGTTTTAAAGTTGGTTACTCTTTGACATGATTTTGATTAGCAATCTGAGATATTTAAAATTGTATTTTCTATTCCTAACTGATGATCAAGTAGAGATCAAGTTTCTCTGAAATGACGCTGTCACTCAGTTTCCCTTAGTATTTTGTTTTCCAAAATTCGGCTTACTGCCGCTTTCTAGAAACCTGGCCATTGTTAGTGGTACTTCTCGTCAGTGAGGTTTTTCCAGACTGCGTGATGGGATCATTGTGATGAATAATATCAGCATCCACTGAGAATCGTTCTAGCATCTATGAAACCGTTCAAAAGTGCAGTGTCTTGAGTGTCACAAAATAAAATAACTCGCAAATCAACGGCATATTTTCTGATATTTTATATATGTATTCAGTATTAAAACTGACCTGATTTACTGGGTTTCGGGTTTATTTTTAAACTACAAAATGGTTTGCTTCCAATGATTCAGTGGGGAATGTTGGAGGAAGAACACTGCCAACTTTTGGGGGGCCTTCCCTTAAGACTGGCATCTTGCCTTCAAAAAAAAAGTTTTTAGGCCCCTATGGGAACCTTTGCAGAAATCCATCCGTTTTCGTCTTTCATTCCGTGCCCCTCACACGCAACTGAAAGTGCAATTGTAGGTGGGAAGAGCTGAGCCCCTGCTTTGAATCCAGTGATGGGAAGCATGCAGACATGTGCATGTTCAAGTTGGGAACGTGCGGCGGGCTGGCTTCGGGCTGAGGCCCGCACCTGCTGGGCCCGGGGTCCCGCGTGGGGCCCCGTGGAGAAGTGTGGTGGCCGTGTCCCCATGGCCCGGCCTTGGGTTCTGGAGGGCAGGCGCAGGGGCACGGCCACCCCCCGGCCGCCCAGGCCCGCGCCGGATGGCGTCACAGGTGCCTGGCCTGGCCTGGCAGGTGTGCCCTGGAGGTCCCCTGGGCCGGGCCGCTCCCTGTGCGTGCCCTGGCCCTGACCGTGTGCGTCTGTTTCCTTTCAGGAGTGTGCGGCCCGGTGCCTGACATGGAGGTGGACGTCAACGGAGAGCCGCGCAGCGCCCCGGCCGCCGGGCCCGGGCCCGAGGCCTGCTCCCCGGGCAAGACGGGGCCCGAGAGGCCGCGCTGCTCCAGCACGCCCTGCTCGCCGGCGCGCCGGACCGTGGCGGGCTACCAGATCCTGCACATGGACTCGAACTACCTGGTGGGCTTCGCCACCGGCGAAGAGCTCCTGAAGCTGGCCCACAAGCGCGCGGCGGGCGAGGAGGCCAAGGGCGAGGCCGTGCCCTCCCTGCGCCCCAAGCAGCTGGACGCCGGCCTGGCGCGCTCCTCCCGCCTGTACAAGGCCCGGGGCCGCTCCTACCAGCCCTACGAGATCCCGGCGGTGAACGGGCGGCGGCGGCGGCGGATGCCCAGCTCGGGCGACAAGTGCACCAAGGCCTTGGCCTACGAACCTTGCAAGGCCCTGCACGGGCCCCTGCCCCTCTGTCTTCTCAAAGGTAAGAGGGCCCACTCCAAATCTCTGGACTACCTCAACCTGGATAAAATGAGCATCAAGGAGCCAGCCGACACGGAAGTGCTACAGTACCAGCTGCAGCACCTGACCCTCAGGGGGGACCGCGTGTTTGCCAGGAGCAACACCTGAGCGGGCGCGGCGAGGGGCGGCCAGCCCAGGTGGGCCTGCGCCCGGCTGGGGAACGCCCGCCGTGGGACTCTGTACAGGACTCTTGCATCCTAGACGGCTGTAGCAGCCATGTGTTCCCTGGGCGCACACAGTGTGCGCACCAAAATGCGAACGCGGGAGCGAAATCACAGGGACTTGGGGGGGCACATCATCCTAGAGCACGCACCTGGCGAGGAGAGCAGACTGCCGGCCGTTGGCTTGTACAGCTCTGTAGCTAGGAGGAAGAGGCCTCGGCGCCGCAATACCATCCGCAAATGATTCTGACCCTCCGGTGGGGAATGTTAATCTGCTTGGTTGTTGCTGACTTGGTATGATCCATTAGAAATTTATATCTAATGTACTAAGGTACTCAAGTACTTCTTTAATCTCTGTATTTTACTATAAAACGTATGTAATGATTTGTTTTATGAGATTTAGAACTTGAACATTGCTGAATTGGACCACTTTTTATTTTTAAATATTGAGTTTAAATATTTTATAACTGGTTTTGCACTGAAAAACTTAACATTTCAGATCGACAAGAGAATAATCTTTCTTCACTTGCCTCAATAGTATTATTGAGCAATGAATTTTTTTATTTCCGCATGGAAAGTTATTGATCTCTATGGCTGTAAAATATTTCTTTATAGCATTATTAAAGTGTGTCTTAATACAATTAAATTTGGGATACAAAGTATTTATTTTACAATGGGTGGGGGGAAGCTTTTTCCAGAAAGTTTCCAATATGACGTTTTCATAAGTTCAAAAAAAAAAAAGTTTCCTTCGTGCTTACTTTCTAAGTTAAAACTTCATCTGCGACTTTAAAATGGAAAGGATTCTTTTAATTGTGGACGATAGGCATAATACTGTTTGCATCTGAATGTTCTGTAAGTGAATGAAATTTTAATCGATGGACTCATGACTTCTGCTAACCGAATGCTTCAACGGAGTATGAAGTGACACCATTCAGCATGGCATCAGGTCATTCCGTTTCAGTTCTGTGCAGCTCACGCGCTCGTTGAAATTCCAGTTTCTGGGATTAGTGTGGGAGCCTAAAGTGCTTCTGCAGTTTTAATGGGTTAATCCTGGATTACTTAACAATTTATGTCAATTGCACTGGTTTAATTTGTTGCTAAAGAAATAACGCCCTGGCTTTAGTAACAAATACAGCTCAAACTATTCTTGAGTATATTTTGAGAGACATGTATGTAACTTAATCTTTTGTAAACATTTCTATTTCTTTTTTTTTTTTTCTTTTTTGACTCTTGAAGGTGCAATTTATTACGGAATTGGCATTTCTGGCAGCGTAGACCTGCTTATTTTAAATTTTAGTTTGGGGGCCGTGAGTTTCTTAGGTCTTAGCAGCCTTGCTTTCTGAAGTAAGAACGCCTTTTATTAATGAGTGGGTCATTCCTGGTGCAGAGTCGATTTTCCTTCTGCCAGGATGAATGGCAAACTCTGTCTAGAGCAGAATAAGTATTAGGAAACCCTAGGAACTCTTAACCAACATTTACTATTCTTTCACCGAGGCAGACAACGTGAAAGAGCCTTGGGGGTGTTGACCCGTATCTTACCAACTTGATCACACTTCTTGGGGGGCTGGAAATTTTCAGCTGTTGTATATTTTAAGGTAAATTGCACCTTTGTAACATATTGTATTGACGAATGATCACTAAGATTAACTCTATCTATACAGTCATTAGTTTGACAAGAAATAGAATCCTGTCAGATGCCAAAGAGTTGGGATTTTTACGTTTAATGATTAAACACCGTTATTTATTGATGATTTACCCTGTGGAACTGTATTATTTCTAACTATGAAATAAAAAGGGTGATGTAAACACACATTGTTGTGTGGTGCTTTAAACAAGGTCCATCATCAACAGGCTACTGTTCAAAAATTCCGCCTAAGGACTTATTTTTAGGCCCCATTTTTGTTAAAAAAAAAAACAAAAACAAACACAAAAAAAATTCCTTTTGGTGCTCATTCGCATTTCAGGGTAAAGGATATATTCATGGCAATGGTATGTATTCAGTCCCTGGGGAAACACAGCTGTGTACCTGTGAGATCTGTCCCCTGCCCATGCACCCACGTAATTTGTTTTTGCCAAATAAAAATATGTAGCTCTTTTGTTTTGTTTTGTTTTGTTTTCACTGAAAGACACATGAGCCTCAGTGGCCAAAACGAATGGGGACGGAAGTTTGAGATATGGCACGTTTGCGATGATCTGGTTTAGTAAAGAGAATTAATTTTAAGGATCAGTTTCCTAGAAAGAGAGTTTTGGAACTCCAAGTCTGTAGTTCACAAAATGCGTGGGGATAGCTCGTGCTTTCCACCTTCTTTCTCCGCAGGCCATGGCCCTGTCGTGCTCCTGTAGTAGGTGGTATCCCGCCAAGAGCAAAAGGTTAGCCTGGGTCTCTTTTTGCCCGGACTTCTTCATGGTCTTGGTTTATTTCTTTTCTTTTCTTTTCTTTTCTTTTTTTTCTTTTCTTTTCTTTTCTTTTCTTTTCTTTTCTTTTCTTTTCTTTTCTTTTCTTTCTTTTCTTTTTCTTTTTCTTTTTCTTTTCTTTTCTTTCTTTCTTTTTTTTTTTTTTTTAAAGATTTTCCTTATTTATTCATGAGAGACACACACATAGAGAAAGAGGCAGAGACACAGGTGGAGGGAGAAGCAGGCTCCATGCAGGGAGGAGCCTGATGTGGGACTCGATCCCGGGTCTCCAGGATCGCACCCTGAGCCAAAAGCAGAAGCTCAACCACTGAGCCACCCAGGCACCCTTGGTTTATTTCTTAATGAAGGGAAGTATAACATGCAAGTGAGGGAATAAGGTTCTTTCCCTGCCCCCCCCTTTTTTTTCAAGTTTTAGAATTGCTTAGATTTTAAATGAACACCCAAACTTTGAGAAATGCTTCAATCAGGAAAGGGTTCTTTGTTTTACAAAAGGATGTATAAGAATTATTTATTCTTTAGACTTTTGACATGGTTTCTGTCTACTTTAGGGCTCTTCCCCCCGCCCCCATTTGTATTCAGTTTAATATCTCCTACTGAACAGGGCGCACCTGGCCAGAAGACACTTGATGTCATCTTACAGTGTCTGCCTTTAAAGGGATTGCAGCACCACGTAAGTTTATGTGTCGGTTTCTTTTTTTGCCAAAATACCGTGTTGTAGAGGCTCGGTTGATGTATAAAGTGGCGATAGGATTTCACCCTTGGGGCCGGCCTGGGGGGAGCTGCTTTTGAGGCCCTGTCTTCTCCTTGGCTGTGTTTGTACCTCTGGCCCCAGGGCTTCTGGAGTCAGCAGTCAGGAAAGAAAAAAGCCTGTGAAGTGTGGAGGATGGATTAAAATGTACACAGGTTCAGAACCCCCAGACTCTGGACTGTTCCAGGCCCTTCCCTCTGTCACATGAGGCCCGTGTGCATGCCTTTTTCCTCCTCTGTGATAATTATTTGAATAATTTCAGTATTTGGGATTTGGGAAGCTTCTGTAAGACTGTAAGTTAACTTACAAAGGCAAACTGGCCTTTTCACTAAACAAAGAATATTTTTTGAGTTTTTGAGAAAAGCAACATATTTTTACTTTTCTCACTCTATAGCATGCTTTTTTTTTTTTTTTTAAATCTTGGAAAGATTTACTCAGAACAACATGCCCTCAATTTCCATTAAAATATAATCTGAAAAGTATATATTCCATTTTATTAAGTAAAGCTTCTGATATATAGCTATGCTTCATATAAATATAGAATAAACAAAACAAGGATCTGTCTCAATGAGACATTTTCATAAATTATCTACAGGCTAATTTCATTTTCATATTCATATTATTTCATGTTAGTTTCAGCAGTTCAAAATTTTACTTCAAGGAGGTCTCAATAAAGTTTAAACAAAATGTTAAAAAAGAAATCTTGGAAAGATTTTTGTTCCATTATAACTGTTGAAAACAGTTTTGTTTTGTTTTGTTTAACCGTTGAAAACACTTTAGGGGAACTTTTAAATGACCCCGGCCTAAGTGATTTGTTCTCAGTCGGAGCAAGCAGGAGGAGAGGCTGTGAGACAGTGTCCAAGTAGCATAAATGCTTTGCGAGGGTTGGGGCGGAGAGAGAGCAAGGCTGTGCATTAGTGCTACCTTGTAATGCAGAGGGGACAAGCCCAATTCCCTCTTTAAACAGTGTAATTTGATTAGGGAAGTGCAAGTTGATGAAGATTGCCTCAGAAATACAGTAAATTCGATTATCGAGCTAGAGGTGGAGATTGTACTTTGCTTTGTAATAACGCTTCTTTAGATAAGAATTAGGAAAAGGAGGGCAGCCCGGGTGGCTCAGCGGTTGAGCACCTGCCTTGGGCCCAGGGCCTGATCCTGGAGACCTGGGATCGAGTCCCGTGTTGGGGTCCCCGCATGGAGCCTGCTTCTCCCTCTGCCTGTGTCTCTGCCTCTCTCTCTGTCATGAATAAATAAGTAAAATTAAAAAAAAAAAAGAATTAGGAAAACGATTCTTTGATCTTTTACATCACACACACAAAAAAAAATTAAGGAATTTTTCTAGCTGAGGGGAACACTACCAGGAACAAAAGATGGATGGGTTTGATCTGTTATTTCGACTTTGCCGAGGCCATTGCTTTGCTCCCTTTGGGGGAGATTGTCACCCCTGCGTCACGACTCTGTGCAAGGTTTTACCAAATGATTTCAGAGTTTGAAAAGTCGGGGACCGAGTCTCCACTGTTCCCGCTGGGCTTGGGCTTGTCCTTGGGGCGGAGATCCACGGGAGAGCAAGGGTGAGGGGGGCTCCGGGGGCAGGAGATCGCAGCATCTACTGGATCTGACGCTCTTGCTTCTGCGGCAAAGCTGGCAGCGAGGGCAGGGAGCGCAGGCCGGGCACCGTGACCTGTAAGTCTGAGTCACCAGGAGGAGCCTTCTAAGCCAAACATTTCCTTTTTTAAAAAAGTTTTTTATTTTTTATTTTTATTTTTTATTTCTTTTTTTCGCCAAACTTTTCTATCAAAGGCTACGTAGGATTCCCTGCCTGGAAGATCTGAGCCGCCGTCTGTCCCCGGTCTAAGGCTTCGGCCAGGAGAGGGCCGAGCCGTACGTAGCCAGGCTCTGGGCAGCCCGAAGTCCAGAGTTCGGCCACGTGGGTAGAGCTAGGACGGGCCGGCTGTGGCAGGCGTCCCTAACCCATCAGGGCGCCGGCCCTCTCGCAGGCCAGCTGTGGCTTCACTGCCTTTCTCAACCCAGCGCTTCGGGCAGCGGCTCCTGAATTGATCAGAATTACACGGGAGGTAAAACCCATTCTTTCTTTCACCACCCCCTCCCACCCCCTACGTTAGGGTATAGTATGAACCCCCCAAATGGTCTGAATGTTTCTGAGTAGGAGGCTGTTCTGGGTTCTGGCTCCCTACCAGAGCCCAGAGGAGAATGGCCATCCCTGTTACCATCACCCATAGAGTTTCTTGTTTCTTTTCTTTCTTTTTTTTTTTTTTTTTAAGATTTTATTTATTTATTCATGAGAGACACAGAGAGAGAGAGAGAGAGAGACATTGGGCTCAGGAATGTGGGACTCGATCCCAGGACCCTGGGATCACGCCCTGAGCCTAAAGCAGATGCTCAACCACTGAGCCAGCCAGGTGTCCCACCCACAGGGTTTCTTTTTTTTTTTTTTTTATCTTTTTTATTTTTAAAGATTTTATTTATTTATTCATGAGACACACACACACACACACACAGGGGCAGAGACACAGGCAGAGGGATAAGCAGGCCCCAGGCAGGGAGCCAGACGTGGGACTCAATCCCAGGTCTCCAGGATCATGCCCTGGGCTGAAGCCGGTGCTAAACTGCTGAGCCACCCGGGCTGCCCCCCCACAGTGTTTCTACTGAGCACATGCTGGCACCCTGGGTGCAGAAAGGCTGAAGCTAGCTTTCAACCTCCAAGGACGTGACTCTTCTTGGAGAGAAGAAGGGCAAGGTGGCCTGAGATGCACACCAGGTCAGGTGTTGGATCGAATAAACAGCAGTGTAAGAAGAGGAGCTGAAATCCTGGGGGACCCAAGTCTGAGAAAGAACTGTCTTGTTCCTGCTCAGTAGCAGGGCCGACTTCTTTTGGATATGCTCACTTGGTTGGCCATCTGTGTGGAAGGGGAAAAAAATGCCTCCATGGGGAAGCTTGGGGAAGGCAAAAACTTAACAGAACAATTGAATCTAAGAAGGATCATGATGGGGATCCCTGGGTGGCTCAGCAGTTTGGCACCTGCCTTCGGCCCAGGGTGTGATCCTGAAGGCCCGGGATCGAGTCCTGCGTCGGGCTCCCTGCTTGGAGCCTGCTTCTCCCTTTGCCTGTGTCTGCCTCTCTCTCTCAATGTGTGTGTCTCATGAATAAATAAATAAAATCTCTTAAAAAAAAAAAAAAAAAAAGAAGGATCATGGCATGGCAGTAATGGTCACTTGTTACCTGTCCCTTTCTCCTTGGTTGCTGAGCTGTGTTCGAGAAGAGGGTAGTTCACTGAAATATTGGAATCGTGGGGGTCAGGGAAGGCGAGAGCTATGAGAGAATAAGTAAATGGATATTTGGGTGATTTGTTTTCTCTTGGGCTGCTCCTCATGGTGGGGTGCAGCCGGCTGAGGAGGTCAGAGAGAAGGTTTGCTTTAATTATTTGGAGTCAGAGGAACATTTCCAGGTGTGGATTCTTGACATCATGTGTATCGAGCTAACGTGGGAAGTGGCTTTCGCAGGGAGCTTCCTCATGACATGTCTTTGAGTGCGGCTCACCAGGACTGTGCATTATTTGGTAGGTTTCTGTATCATACTTTGTCATATTTATGACGTTTGGGTTTTGTCACTCTCAGTGTTTCACGTGCAGTTTTGGTGTCATGCTCCTATATTAAGTGACTGAAGTTAAAATGAAAAAATTTCTAAGGGACAAGGATAGTCCTAGGATTGAATATTAATTATTCTGTGGCAGGCCACATAAAGCGACTCACTGGTAGTCAGAAAAACAGTCCTTAAACATGACAAATTGATTTTTTTTTTTTTAGGGTAAAGGACATACACTATTACATTTGGTATAACGTGGCCTAGCTACACCCTACCCTGAAATTCATTTTTTTAATGTTTACTGGAGCAAGCCCTCAAAGTGAAAAAGATGGGGATTATTTTTTTTCCCCCTTCAGGTTTTCTTTAAATCTTTCCTTGTTTTGGAGGAACGCTTTGGTGCTCCCTTCAGCAGCACATAGACTAAAACTGACTAGAACAGAAATGCCAGAGGATACACAGCTGAAAAAGCCCACCTTCCCCCACCGGGCCAGGCCACCGTGCAGAGAAATCACAGGAAGTGCTGGAAATGACAATTGTTCCTAGGCTGTGACTAGAAAAGTGGGATGAGCTCCCCCATTTGTGTCGTGCTGGCTTTCGTGTGGCCGCTAATGAGAGGAGGCTCCTTTGTGTGTTGAGAACCAGACGTGGTGATCTTAGGAGGCCACAGGGTGCTCAGAGAGCTACGATTTATATGAAGTTTCTAAAAACAAACCCGGGCTGGAAATAGAACCACCAAGACCAAGCTATTATCGTGTATCTGTAGGCTTCGATGCTTCTTCGCATTCGTGGACTGAACCTTTCTAGATCCATCCACAAAATATTTATTGTGATCGTCCTCTGTGCACAGTGATCCGTCGGAATACAAAGCGAGTTAGCACGGAAAGCCATAGTCAAGAACAAACACATTTTATTTTATTATTATTATTACTATTTTTTACGATTTTATTTATTTCTTCATGAGAGACACACAGAGAGAGGCGGAGACGCAGGCAGAGGGAGCAGCAGGCTCCACGCAGGGAGCCTGGGACTCCAGGGTCAGGCCCTGAGCCAGACAGGTGTCAACCGCTGAGCCCCCCCAGGCGCCCCAACACTTGCACTTTAAAGTGAGTGCTTCTAATAAACATACCCTGCAGATCTTTCGAGGAGAAAGTTCCTAATTGCATGTTAAGTGTGGGGAGAGCTTCCCAGGGGAGCTGCTGGGATACGGAGGGTCAATGGGCCTTTGGGTGCGGGGTGAGCGCCTCTGTGCAGATACAACCTGGGAAAGGCCTGGAGATGCTTCCGTTCTGCTTTCTCCACCGTCTCCACCAACTTGGCCCGAAGGATGTCTTCCGTCTTCCTAAAAATGCCCAGGAAAGGAAATCCTGCAGAGCCACTAGCGTGTGACCCACATTCCCCGTGGGTTGAGCAGGGAGAGTTCAAATCCTGGCCGCCTGAACTGCCGAGGGGGCTTTACAGCCAGCCGGCCTCTCTCCTGAGCGGGGCCTCCCCGGCCTCCCGCCCCTGGCCCCAGAGCTTTCCCGGGGAGCCAGTGGGCATCTGTGTCTGCGGGAGCAAGGCGGCTGGGGGCGCCAAGCGGCTGGTTCAGCTCTTCTGTAAGGTCAGAGGCGTTGCTTGGAGAAACAGCGGGTGAGGCCTGGAGGCTTCAGGCCACTGCGAGCCGGGCCTCACTCGCCCGGGCCGCTCCTGGGCCTCTGGCCTCCGAGGGCCGTTGGCTGGGGGGGAGGCCGAGGGCAGCAGGTGCACACAGCTGAGACCTGGTTTTGTAAAATGAAGGTAATTTTAAATAACCAACCGTTTGTTCCTCCGGGCCTCCCTCTGCTTTCAGGAGCCAGCTGTAAATAAAACCCTGGAAGGGCTGAGACACTGGCCCTGCACATGATGTCCTGTAATTGTGACCCTTTTGATTTTGTGGTTTTATTTATTTTATTTTATTTTGTTTTGTTTTATTTTATTTTATTATTTTATTTTATTTTACTTTATTTATTTCTATTATTATTATTATTATTATTATTATTATTATTATTATTATTTTAAGACCGACTTTGTGGTTTTAAAGATACCCACCCTACCTGTACCACTTACTTGTGGGATACAGTTGATCATGAAACTTGGCTGCTGCTTCATCTTTTTTTTTTTTTCCATAAAATGGGAAAAATAATTTCTATTTTGTAGCTCTTGTGAGAATTAGACACACCGCACGGAATATAAAATGCCTGTCACATAGTAGTTGCTGAATAAAGTGCAGCTCCTGACAGTAATAAAAACTGTCTTAAAAAATAATAAAATAAAAATAAATAAAAACTGTCTTTGTAAACCCCCCCCCCAAATGCTAGCTTACGTTGCCCTACAAGTGCTTTAAGGAGGCTCTAGACAGGGATCCCTGGGTGGTGCAGCAGTTTAGAGCCTGCCTTTGGCCCAGGGCGCGATCCTGGAGTCCCAGGATCGAGTCCCACGTCGGGCTCCCTGTGCATGGAACCTGCTTCTCCCTCTGCCTGTGTCTCTGCGCCTCTCTCTCTCTCTGTGTGTGTGTGTGTGACTACCATAAATAAATAAAATTTAAAAAAAATTAAAATAAAAGAAGGCTCTAGACAGCAAAGGAAAAGCACTACATTTCAAATTGAAGTGTTTTGAATACGATATTGCAAAATCTCAAAACGTGTGTATGTGCTCTGGGTGCACGGAGGCTGCGGCTCACACCCAGTGAGTGAACTAGTTTTGTCCGAAGTGGGCTGTTGACATTCCAAGTCGTGCAGGGATCGTGTACTTGGGAAGAAAAGAGTAGACCTGCTTTAAAAAGATTGTTTATCGTCTTTTAAAGTTTTTATTGGTTGTGTGCATCATTTATACGACGTGCCGGTATAGCAGTAAATACATAAATTATATAGATAAGTATGTATCCATTGGAGTTATCAACATAATTTCTAAAAACTTTTTAAATTTATGACCGTAAGAGTGGGGAAGTCCTTGATCTAAAGGGCCCCATCCATTAGAATAAGAAAATTCTTGTTGAGTAGGTGTCTTGGAATTTCATCTTAGTAAATCTTTGAATGTGGGCTTGAGAATCAGCAAGATTAAAAAATAAAGACCCTTTCAAAAAAATGTATAGAGAGCCTTATTTTGATTCTTACTCTACATCTCCTTGCTAGTAATCTTCGGCCCTGGTCTGTATTATTCAAGTTTCTTGGTTTTGCCTTCTAGCTCCCAGTTTGAAGACTTAATACAGTTTAGGAACTAAAAGACACCATAACAGAACCCATCTGTCTCAATGGATTTCTGGAGTTTGTATTGTGACCCTCGCACACATTATATTCTTGGTTTAGGGACTACTGAACCGGTGGGGAAACACCAACAGCCCATTGGCAGGATCCATTTTTTGTGGCTCGAGTGAGGTCACGTTCTCGGTCATGGTTTCAAGTCATGTCTTTTGAGAGCACGATACTGCTTTACCGTGAAGAACCTTCTTACCCCCAGTTCTTGCAGGTAGCCATCTCTGATTGTTTGAAGACCTTTTTTTTTTTTTTTTTTTTTTTTTCCAGCTCATTAGCAGAATTCCTGATCACATTCTCCGGCTCGCGATGCCCTTACACATCACATCTCCCCAGAGGTGGACTTCGCTTGCACGGCCAGGTACATTGTGCATATGGTTGCTCTCCTCTCCTAGGGGGTTGGGGCGGGGTGGAGAGTAAAACCAGAGACTGGTTGGTGCTACATATTATTGCCAGCATCTTTGGCAACAAAGGATAAATCACAAGGACAAAAAGTCATGTAGAAAGTGGCTTCTAGCTCCCTCTTTGCCCTGATGCTGTCACAACTCCTAAGAGCTGCAGCTGACCCCACCCCCCCTCTGGGCCCAGGCTGCTCGTGCTCAAGCACGGAGTAGAAAGCAGGGGGTTGACTGTAGTTCAAGGACCCACGTCTGGTGACCCACACGTTGTTCTTTCCGTCTTTAGGGGCTGCCGGCAACTGGGGGCCTCTCCTCAACTACACAGCATAACTAGGCCGTCCTCCGACAGTCATTGGCCATAGTTAACTTGGCTACACGTAGCCACAGCTAGCTTCCCATAAGGCATCTGTGTTAGGGATACTTAATAAGACACGAGGTCCCTTTCATCATTCTCTTTCTCTCCTTGGAGAGAAGAAAATATGTCCATGTACCATGTTTACATCTCTTCATTACACCTGCTTGGCTGTCCTCTCAATGCCTGGTCCAGGGTCTTCCTTTCTCTTTCTTTCTTTCTTTCTTTCTTTCTTTCTTTCTTTCTTTCTTTCTTTCTTTCTTTCTTTCTCTTTCTTTTTCTTCTTTTTCCCTCTTTCTTTCTTTCAAGATTTATTTATTTATTTTTAGAGAGCGCAGGCACATGCACACATGAAATTGGGGGTGTGGTGGGGAAGGGGCCGAGGGAGAGACTCTCTCCCCCAGACCCCTCTCTGAGGCTCCATCTCAGGACCCTGAGATCATGACCTGAGCCAAAACCGGGAGTCAGATGCTTAACCCACTGAGCCACCCGGGCGCCCCACCCTGGTCCAGTTTCTAGTGTGTATTTTTGGTTTAAGGGTTGGTTTTGTTTTGCCCCGGGGTAAATTGAGAACCTAGAGGGGAAATTTTCAAAGACTTCTGCAGGAGTTTTCCTGACTTGCTAACAATGCCCTTATTTGTTGTCTAGCCGCTGTGCAAACTGGCTTTGACAAGATCCGCTGAGAATTTGGCTTGTCTTCTGTTGTCATATAAAAATATATATATTAGCCCTCTTTTGATCTTTTTTTCCAAAAATCTCTTGTGACCGGTACAGCTTACTTTTTCATAGCTTTGGAGGTAAACACACATTTATTTATTTTTATTTTTTTAATGCACGACTATAGATTCTTCATTCTGTAACAGAGCCTCAAATGCTATTAATTCCTCTCTTTAAGGTTTCGTGATCTATCTGAAAGATTGGGTATGCTGACAAAAAACTTAAAAGCCAACTTTTATTTGGTTGAACACGGTAGACAGAAGAGCCCATTGGGCTTAAGTCTGCATTCACCATACCTCTGAGCTGCTAGCTTTAATAAAAACATCTGAAGCAGTGGGGTGGAGGAGGGTGAGCCTGTGAGGGGACCTTTCCGAAATTATAGAAATTCTCGAAACATTATGTACCTCACGGCTTTTTAAAGCAGTGTTCCATTCATACCAATTTAGATACATAATCGAAGTTTATAATAGCCCTCTGTGCAGTTGGTTGCTCCATAAAAATCTGTACTAACAACAACAAAAAAATCTGTACTAACAAGCATCTTTATGTGGGCCATCTAATGAGCAACTCCCCATTCACAGCCTTGCATTCAGCGTACCTGGGAAGTCTCGTTGCCCCTCTGCAGGCCTGCCTCATACGTGGCATTCCTCATATGCATTCTGTCCATGTCTCGTTTTGAAATTAGTCACTGTTTTATGTATATATTTTCCCTCGGACAATTTCCCAGGTTGAAACTGCCTGGGGTCATTCAGATTATGCATTGAGAACCTACTGCGTGCACGTAGGGCATTGACCCTAGACCAAATTTTAGGAGTCTTTTAAGGATAATGGTTAATGTTCAGGAAGCCCATGAGTTTTCCTTAAATTAAAAATAGCATGCTCTTTGTTTTGTGTACGTATAACCAAAGGTATCAGGCGGTTGGGTTATCGTGCAAGATATCCTCTGTTTGACAATTTGATAATAGTCATTTGCTATCACTGATGTACTACTACTCAAGAAACTTTGAAATTACCATTCTAAAAGGAGATGAAGAATCCGCACAAGTAAATCATTTCACTTGATGTTTGAAGAAAGAGGTGAATAAAAGGCCTCAGGATGATCAAGTCAGCCCATGTGTGAGGCCTTCCGGATAATGGCTCTAGATTTGTTCAAACCCTTATGACACTGATAGTGCCAGAAATGAAAGGAGCAATGCAAACAATGTGGAAACTGAGAAATCTAACTTGGTTCAGTAACACTCACCTCTTCTCCTTTTTTTTTTTTTTTAAATTATCACCTGGTTTAGATTTAAAAATAACTTTGCAATTGTAGACTTCCAAGTTTATCCCAATGTTCTCAGTGCTGTGGGCTATATGCGGAGGCACAGTGTGTGTTAACAGTACTTTTGTAACCATCTCGGGATTTTTAAAATGACTTGTTATTTCTGTGAAGTCACCAAAAAAAAAAAAAAAAAAAAAAAAAAAAAAAAAAAAAAAAAAAAGAAAGAAAAGAAAGAAAGAAAAAAGTGACTGCTGAAATATGCAAGAATTAGAGCAAGGTGATAGAATCTGGAGCACCTTACAAAAGCCTGACCTTACACTTGATTTAACTCCCACACAATCTTTTCTCCTCAAAAGTTTAATTGAGCTGCACTTCGTTTTTGTTGATTAGGGTAATTATGCCAGAGTGACTTTAAAATCTCTTTGCATGCACCGCTTGCCTGGAGCGGGAGGACGGGAGTGTCCTGCCCAGAATCCGGAGGGCAGGGCGGTGGGGTAAGGGAGCCAGGTGAGGCGAAGAAAGCAACCACCTGTGTTCTCAGGAGGCTCAGCCTCTCAGCACTGCTAAGGTCAGTCATTGAGTTGAAAGCCCCACAACTGGAAGGAGCCAGGTCAGTCTGATTATGGGGTGGAGAGAACAGGGGCCTTTGAAATGGGACACAACCTGGATTTGAATTCTGGGCACGAACCCTGGCACTGACCCGTTGAGCTGTATGATCTTGAACCAGTGAATTGGAGACTCAGTTTCTTAAGTCTATCGTGGAGATGCGAGCTTACGTGGACATGTCTTTGCTTAGCACAGTGTCTGGTGCAGTAGTTACTCATTTTTTTCTTTCCAGCTTATGATAAAGGAAGATATCTCTTCACCTTTAGCATATAACTAAGGATGAATGCATCACTCTTTTTTTTTTTATTGACTTTTCATTTTTTTTTTTTAATCATTAGAATAATGCTATGGCATTTCACACGCTGTGAAAGTTCAGTCTGAAAACAATTTGGGGCATATTCTTCTGCTGTGAAGAACAAGCCATTCTCTCAAGGTATTTTTGATATTGTGCGCTAGAAATGATGCTGCCAACGTCAAATTGGAATTGCTTTTCCAAGAAGAGTGTCAAGCAGTTGTGCATTTGCACCTAGCTGAAATCTGAAATGCTTTTCATTTCTCTCATTTGTGTGACTCATTTTCGTTGGAAAGGCAATTCATAAAAACAATGCATAATCAAACCTGCCTTTCAAGATACGACATTCTCTAGCCCACTGATTTAATTTTCTTTAAGAACAAACAACAAACAAAAACATCCCAGCCCTTTCAAGACCAAACGTCAAAGTATTTTATAATCCAACAGATTATAAAATTAATAGGATTATCAAATTTATAAATATTTAAAAAGCATTTCTAAACTGCTTCCTAACCTAGACCTATATGTTAGTTACAAGTTAGATTTAAGTATTTTCCTGAAGTTTCCCAATAGTTAATTGGATATCCTCTTGGAATCAGATACTACAGTGTAGCTAAACCAATTAAATTGAAGATTAATTTAGAGATAAGTGTTGAGGTGGAAATGTAGCCTCACCTTGGTTTCAGACAACATCACCTTTTAAATCACCTTTTAAGTAAGATATAATAAACCTTTAGTCCTGAGTCTTTTTTTTAAATTATTACATCTGCTTCATATTTGGTTCTAGAATAAGACCGTTCAATCTTTCCTTTCCATCCTAAGTCATTAAGTGAATGCTCAGTGGGATCCCAAAGATGGTTTTGGTTCATAATTATATCAGTTTGTGAATTCAGTTTAGGAAATACAAAAACAATTGCAAATTTAATCCTGTAGATCATGGTCACTAGGTCAGCGAAGTTAATTTTTACTGACTTTATTGGGGTAGAGGATCTTGTTCTCTGTGTGACCCCCCCAACCTATTTAATTAATACTTGATGACACAGCCGTTTTATGGGTTTGTGCCATGAAATTGCTTATTTTGAGAGCAGCAGGTTTCTCTAAGGAATATTTATCTTTTTTTTCCTCTTTCTCTAGCTGCTACAAATCAGAAACTTTCTAGACCAAACTACAACTATTCTGATAAATATAACCTCATTTACACATTAAAAAAAATGTCCTGTTAGGTCTAGTCTGTCACAAGGGAAATATTTTTTTCTTAACATACAAATGAGGGAGCTGGGTTAAATATAGCAGATAATCTTAATGCAGTGAACATGCTGAGGACCCGTAAGTATGGCTATTTTCCAATTTGAGTTCCCTAAATGAGGGCAGTAGGCATAGGAACCCGTGGTCAGCTGGGATGAATGAGCAGAAACAGTGGTGACCTTTGCATCAGGGGAAACACATCCTTCTGCTTCTGGCTTTTCACAGCTTATGTGTTTGTGTTTTTAGTGTATGATTGAGCCTGAAAGTTCATCTCTAATCTTGATCCACAGGGAAATGGCAGGAATCCTAACCAGCCAAATGATACAAATTTAAATTTCCTGTGGAGGAAAGGTCAGTAATGCTCTGCTCGCTGGGACGGTCTCAGCGCAGCAAGCCATCCTTCTGATTAAAATTCCCATTGAGAGCTAGTGGTATGTCTGATTGAAAAACTAAACAAGTCCTTAATCACCTAGATAAGATGACGTCATTGGGACATCATAAACGGCCCAGGAGATGAGAAACCCCTCTCAAATACCAACTTCATTTCAAAACCGAGAAACAAAAACATAGGGCCGCGTTCCACAGCGACTATTTATAGTTCTGTGATGTAAGACCTCCAGCTTCCTATAATTCCCATTGTTCTCTAAAAATAAAGACCCATTTAACTGAGGAGGACTGGCAAGAGATCTTGTGATGGATTTCAGTTATTGTTCAATGTGCAAGACGAGGCCGAGGGTCACTCCGGCGTGTCAGCGCTGCTGGGAGCCTCCGGCTTGGTGTGGCACCCGTGGCCTTTGCCCACTGCACACACCTGTTTGCACGCTGGTACCATGCAGGAAAGAACACTCTGGTGGTTGGCTTCTGCTTCCCTAGGGGAGAGCCTCGCCCTCTAACAAGATGAGCACACAGCTGGCCTGTGTAGTTGGTGCTAAGCTAAACAAGATTTAGTTCCCTTGCCCCATCCTTAAAATTCTTAGTTTCTTTCTTTCTTTTTTTTTTTTAACCGTGGGAGCTTTGTATCTGTATCACCTACATCTAACCAGGACCCTCCTATGAAGTCTAAGATAGCCCTTATCCTGAATTTAAAATAATCTCAGAGGGGGGATCCCTGAGTGGCTCAGCTGTTTAGCAGCTGCTTTTGGCCCAGGGCGTGATCCTGGGGTCCCGGGATCGAGTCTCGCATTGGGCTTCCTGTGTGGGGCCTGCTTCTCCCTCTGCCTGTGTCTCTGCCTCTCTCTGTCTCTCATGAATAAATAAATAAAATCTTAAAAATAAAATAAAAATAAAATAAAAAACCTCATATGCACCGTTTTAACTAGAGGCCAACAAAATGATGTTTTACACCCTCGTTCATGTTCCTAATATTAGCTTTTCCTGTCAAGGAAAAGTCCCTTCTTACAGTTTACTTCTTTTCTTTCGCAGTTTCTTATGGGCACTACGGTGGTGCCTGCTGTTTCCCTTTCTTGCCAGCCAGAAGAAAGTAATACAAAATAAAAGTTAAGAAAAGACACACATGCAGACGAAGTGCCCTTCCAGTCTTGTTTTGGAATCCCATAAAGCCGTGGTATCCTTCCCACATCTGTGGGGTAAGCAGAGCTGCCAAGGGGAGCCAGGGGCAGGGCCTGCTTCCACAGAGGCCCTGGGAGTGAGTCCTGGCCTGGGCCTTCTCACCTTGTCAGGGCCGAGGGGCTGAAGGAGAATGTGGGGATTTCTCACGATCCGTAAACCCTGACATTTCGTCTTTAATCTCCTTTTCAGCGTGCACTGTGTCAGACGATCTGAGGAGGCACCCAATTACAGTCAGAGTTGCATCGAAAACGGCTCAGGAAAAGGGCTTTCTTTTCGGGAATGTGATAGCATATGTGTTTTCTGAGCTTTTCGCTTTTCATGTGAAATTATAATAAATTGTGCATGAAGGTGAAACACTGAGGGTGATGCAGCCCTTATTAAATTGAATTTAGTGGATGGTTAATTCTGATGATGCTGAAGTATTGCTCACTCTGAAGTAGCGACATCGGTGCCAGGAAAGTCCTTGATGCGTTTGGCATGGAGCTGTGACATTTAAGCTATTAGGCTGGAGGGAAACGTGAACAGAGCTGATGGGGCGACGGCTGGTCTCACTTCTAGTGCATCTGGGGAGCTCTCTGCGTGCCTGATTATAATGAAGAACTTTACAGTTTTTCTATTTAGTAAATATATACCATTTATATAATATAGAGAGAGATTATGGTGTATGTATATATAGTACAGTGTATATATAGATTATATATGTAGTATGGTATATATCTAGATTATTATATATATAGTATATACAGACTATAGTGTGTATATATAGTATCATGTATCTACATAGATTTAGAAGACTAAATAAGTTTGGGATAAGTAAGTTTGGGATATATATTTAAACATCGAAGTCAACCATTTTCTCTTACCAGGACCAACGAAGCTGAAATATATGACCAATGCTTAGTAGATTTTCAGAAGCAAAATGCTTTCAAATATTGAAATGCTTTAAAATGGACACCTGGGGGGTCCTTGGGTGGCTCAGCAGTTTGGCACCTGCCTTTGGCCCGGGGCGTGATCCTGGAGTCCCGGGATCGAGTCCCACATCAGGCTCCCTGCATGGAGTCTGCTTCTCCCTCTGCCTGGGTCTCTGCCTCTCTCTCTCTCTCTCTCTCTGATATACATAAATAAAATCTTTAAAAAAAATTAAAAAAATACAATGGACACCTATTGTAGGAAACAGTGGACACGTGGAGACAAGTTCACAGACTGAAAACTTGGTAGTTTCTTCGTGGACAGACAACTCAATAATTAAAATGGAAAAAGAATAAATAAAGTCCTTTAAACTCTTCTGCGGAGCCCGATGCCTAAGCTCACAGCGCGAAGTGAGGCTAGTGAACCGCAAGGAGGTGAGCAGGGCTTTTCCTTATTATTCCTGCAGAATTAGCTACAGACGGTTGTGTCTTAAGGGACCCTTTTGAATTTTAACCCCAATTCCACAGGCCCACTTTTAAGGCCTTGATCTTGTGAAATTACTTTGTTTTAGTACCGAGTGGGTTTTCATTAGTGAGTCTTCATGTTTCGGAGAGAGCAGGAAAGTCAAAACTGCCTTATCTGCTTGGTGGCCCTAAGTGCTTCGCTGACACCGGGGAGGTTTGTGTGTGGGTTGTGTGTGGGTGACCGACCGTGGCATCCAGTCTCCGCCTCAAATGCTACTCAGGCAGCATCAGGTCACACAAGGATGTCGGGAATCTGCAAGGGTGGATTATTTTCAAGAAGGTTCCAGATGGGATTTACTTACTTAGTTTTCATTTGCAAATACATCCAGTTTCCAAGGATCAGATATCACTATAAATAAGCAAAATAACAATAATCTAGACCTGTCTTTAGTGATTTGTAAGATAGACTCTTTTTTTTTTTAAGATTTTATTTATTGATGAGAGACACAGAGACTGAGAGAGAGGCAGAGCCACAGGCAGAGGGAGAAGCAGGCTCCATGCAGGGAGCCCGACGTGGGACTCGATCACCCGACTCCAGGATCAGGCCCTGGGCTGAAGGCAGGGGCTAAACCGCTGAGCCACCCAGGGATCCCCTACACCCTCTCTTTCTATCTGGCTTTTTGACTTGTTCCTACAATTTCTTTGGAGTCTAGAAAATCACATCTCTCATACTCAATAATATCCCTTGAATATATTTGACCAAATTTACTATATATATAGTAAATCATATATATGTGATACTAAAATTTCAAATGTTTAAAAGTAAGTTTAAAAATCTCTACCAAAAAAATAAAAATAAAATAAAAAAATAAAAAAATAAAAATCTCTACCAGGGCATTATTTTAAAAGCTTTGACGCCTTTTCCTGCCACCTTATCTAAAGTTGCAAAACTATTTCTGTCTTAATATACTTTTTTTTTTTTGCTTTATTTTTCCTCTTAGCTTTTATGGTTATCTGACATAGTAAATATCTTATCCTGTTTATTTTCAGTTTCTTTCCATCAGAATGTAAACTCCATGAAGGCAGAGATTTCGTCTGGCTTGTTCACTGTTATCTGTCTGTTGCCTAGAATGGTGCCTGACACAGAGTTGGCACCAAATGAAGATTTGTCAAATGAATAAATACATTTTAAGAGCCACAGCATCGTTCATTCGTCAGACATTTATTTGGCGGACACGGCGTGCCCTATGGCTCGTGTAAGGACCTATCTTGGTTTGCGAGTATATTTACTTATTTGTTTTGGTTTGTGAGATTTTTCATTTAGTTAACACTTTATTACATGTGCGATTTCAAGCACCCTAGTGTCTAAGGAGTCTGCAATTCTCAGTATTTGTGTTCAACAGAGCCCTACCGACCTGTAGGAATTACCACGTGCATTAAAAAGATTTCTACGGTGTAGGTTAAATACTGAAGGTATCCGCGTGAATCACTCTAAGTGAATCATGTACTTTTAGAGAATGGAAGGAACCAAAGGAAAGAGAAATCTTCAAATCCTACAATCATGCCTGCCCAAGTTAGACCACACTTTCATCACTTGACAATTTTGAGAGGACGTCAGAGCCCCGGGAGCAGGTGCCGAGGTCTGAAAGCTGGGCTCCAGCAGCTGTGTTACCTTGGGGGGCCTGTCCCTTAGCCTTTTTGTATGTCAGTGATCGAGTCTGAAAAGTTGAGTCGGGTGAGGATGAAAGGAGGTCATCCGTGTACAGTGCCTAGGACTGTGCGCGCTGGTGTCAGCGTTGGTGTGGCTCAAGTTCAAGACCATGTCTCTGCTTAGCCTGTTTTTGCATTTCTTTTTGTTTTTTGCTTTTTTTTTTTTTGCATTTCTTTTTGTATCTGAAACAGTGTCTAGAGTATTTTTCTCATGTAGTAAGTGAGTGACTAACTGAATAGAAATATATTCAATGCATTAGCATTCTTTTTCAGAAGCTCTGTTTTCTTTGTGTGTGTGTGTGTGTTTGTTTAAATCAAGTACCGTGTCATTCACGCTCTAATATTTTTGCTTTATTGGCAAAAGGAGAAACAATGATTATTAAATGCTGTCTAATTCTCTTAGCCCAGAGTTGCTCTCCCTCTCTAGGGGAGCAGGGATTTCTTTTTTAATAATAAATTTATTTTTTATTGGTGTTCAATTTGCCAACATTTAGAATAACACCCAGTGCTCATCCCGTCAAGGGGGAACAGGGATTATGTACCTTGTGAACCCTGTGTCCCAGGAATGAAAACCAAAGGACGGTAGTTTGTAAATTCAAGAAGAGTTTAGGGGGACAGTTTTATATATTTTTAAAATATTTTATTTATTTATTCATGACAGAGAGAGAGAGAGAGAGAGTCAGAGACACAGGCAGAGGGAGAAGCAGGCCCCATGCAGGGAACCCGATGTGGGACTCGATCCAGGGTCTCCAGGGTCACACCCCAGGCTGAAGGTGGAGCTAAACCGCTAGGCCATAGGGCTGCCCTAAGGGGATAGTTTTTAAGTGCACTGTACCCTTATCACCAGACTTGTATCTGGCTGGTGCTTCTGGAAGATGAACGGATGGTGCAACAAGCAGCCGGGGTCCTGAGTGCTCCAAGTTGCAACAGGATCTCCATCCGACTACTTCTTGGCGATGGGATTTTTAATAAGTCCCCTGAGTTTTTAGAGAAGCAGAAAAGAGTGAAGAGCAAGTGCAATGTAGCTAGGGGCCTTGATGTGAATCACGCTGCCAATTAAGTAGCTACAGATTTTGGGCCAAATGGCCCAATCCGTCTTAAAGTCTTGTTTTTTTTATCTGTATATTGGCTGTATATGGTTCTCTCACGCTTCTGGTGACCTAAGATGTAAATTGAATCCCTTCACACTGGTTCATGAAAAATGCCCAGTACGTTGCTGTTGCTATTGTGATGGGTAACATCAGCATCTACCATAAGATTTAGGTTTAAATGTTTTAAAAATGTTCTTACCTACTTCGTCTGTGGCGTTTCATGCAACACTCATGCCTCCCTGGAGGGCAATCTGTACCTTCTGCTCCTCCTTCTCCTCTCCAGCACCACCTCCCCACTCAGACTCTGCGAGTGATGCTCACACAGCGCACCTGCCCACATCTCTTACTTTGTACTCATGAAATGCAAGAGTCAGAGGAGGATGGCAAAACGGGCCACTTAGCGAATGCCACACATTTCATCTTTCAGAGCTCCTCCACTGAAAACATACCCACCTACACCCCTCTCTTCTCAACGATGATTATATCTACTCAGTGCTTATCATCACAGAATTCTAATGCTAACTGGTGTTTAGTCCAGGGACAGAAAACCGAGAGCCTGGGGGCCAGTGCAGCCCAGAGACATTTTCTTTCACTGCCCACGGTTGGCTTAGGTGGTGTTTTAAAAAGTTGGAATTCAAAAAAAAAAAAAAAGAATTAAAAAAAATTTTTTTAAAAGTTGGAATTGGTAATTTTTTTTTAAAGTCAGACATTTCAAAGTCAGACTCACGAATGCTGCTGGCTATTCTGGTCAAGGGGGTCCTCGACCAGATAACCCTCAAGCCCAGAACCCCGGAGGCAACACTGGTCTGGACAGTAGTCTTCCTTTATCTACACCTGCATGGCTGCTGTCCATGCAAAAATCCAGTTACGGATCACAAAGTGAGTTAGTAAAATGGGTGACAGTGCAAGTTCTAGTTTCCAGATTCTTTGACTCCTGTTCTTTTCATCTTCTTTAGCTAAAATTCATGGAAGATCATTATTCGGCTGAGGACAGGTCTTTATTTTATTTTTTTTTTTTTTATGACTAATCTTCAAACGTCTTGGCTCATTATCTCTCCTGGTTAGAGCATTAGCAAGTCTCAATGAAATCACAGGTTCCATCTTTCTCTTCAGTCTTCTTTCTTTCCTTCATTATGTTTTGTGGCTTCTAGTTGGTCCCTGGACACCCCCTCCCCCAACCCCCTCCACCACCACCACCACGACCACTGTACCCATTCCCAAGATGTAAGGCACTGGCGCTGCTTGCAGACAATATTCAGAATATAAGGTGACTTCTTTTGATACCATTCATCCAGAAATGGCAAATTTAGATGTCGGCCCTTCAGAGCCTGGAGGTTAACTTGTGTCTGTGATGGGCTGGGGACACGTGAGGAAGGAGCACAGCCATCCCCCAGGTGTCAGTTGCAATGAGGGAATCCTGGTGCTGTTGCCGCCTTTTATGCTTTTGTTTTTGAGGAGAGGCCCCAAATCAAAATCTTTTTTTTTTTAAGATCTTTTTTTTAACTTTATTTATTTATTTATTTATTTATTTTTATTTTTTATTTTTTATTTTTCCAAATCAAGATCTTATATGAAAGCTCTGACTTTAAATTTGGCTCTTAATTCCCATTTTTAAATGAAACTGTTCTGTCTAAAAAGAACAAAGGATCAAGTATGTGAGTCCTGCCAAGAAGTGTGAGTTAAAAAGAAAAAGGTGGTGGTGGGGGGTGGGGGGCGGGGGACAAAAATAATCCCTGCTACCAGAGGGGCAAAGGGAGATAGACACAAACAGCATAAACTATGGACTCGGGTTTGAATCTCAGCTCTACTGCTACTCCTCTGTGACTCTGGTCAAATTACTGACCTCTGACCTTCAAAACTGTCATCTGAAAAATGTGAGGACCAAAGGAAGAATGTAGGTAGGATGCACAGCACAGAACAGGTACTGAGTTGATCTCAGCTCCTTTCTTCTTTGTTGGTATCATCTTGGTTTTGGCAGGACAGTGTGTTTGAATTTAGAGCCATATACTTGCTGCTTTGTTATTTTTCCCCCATCCCAGAGGCCCAGGAGAGTGGTGGGTTGAAGACTGCTCCTGCTATCTTGGCTCTCTTTGTCAGATGCTCACTTTGCTCACTTTGTCAGATGCAGGACCAAAAGTCATCCTCTACGAGGAGATGGGCTCTGTTAAATGTTACCTGGTACAATTAGAAGACATTGCACACGAGTTCTTATTTATGGTATTAAAACTGCAATCAGCAATTAAAATACATTTCAAATATGATATTATAAGATAACAATTCACTGAGAGAAAACTATGCTATATTCCCAAGCAGCATTTCAGTTAAAACAACACATACATATCAGAACAATCCAGAAATGCTGGAAAATTCAGATGTTCCGCTTTATTTTTAGACATTATTTCAGTTCTCATTGCAAAAAGACATATTTTATAGTTGGTTGGTTTTTTTCTGGAAAAATCAAGATAATCCCTACTGGATTTGGATGAACTTTGAGAGACTCCTAAGTACCTTTTTAAATAATGAAAGCTTTTAGGCAGAAGGGTGAGAGGAGAAGTGCCTACCTCCGCCCTTACCGTTACCATTGGCTGCTGGGGGTGGCGAGGGAGGTTAAGTAACTAAGGACAGAATTATGAGATTTAGAGCCTCTGTCTATTGATTCTGTTATCATCCAGTTAGAAATTAATTCTTTGATTGGTAACAATTATTTAGCTAAGGTTGGAAACAAGAAAAGCCACAAGGAGAAGAATGGAGCCAGGGGTCACCAAACCAACCATACCCCCTACTGTGATGATGCCAGAGGCGGGGAATCCCCTCTCCATTTACAGAAGCATTTTACACATGCTTCTCCCCCTCTCTCTTTCTCTCTCTCTTTCTCTCTCTCCCTCCCTGTCATCTGATGCTATAGAATGGCTTTCCATCTTTTTGCCCTTAGCAAAGGATGAGTAATTATAGATACATCCTTAAAATTTTTTTTCTTTTTCTTTTTTCTTTCTTTCTTTCTTTTTTTTTTTGCCTAGTGTATGGCAAGTCTTATTTTCCCTAGGCATATCTTAGTTCAGGGGAAATGTTCCCATGGCAAAGAAAAATATTCGATAAAAATCTTTTTATATATTTTCCTATAATTTCTCTTGTAGCTTAGAGTGGTCTGGGTTGTGTGATGTAGCCGTTGCTAGGGAAACTTGCTTTTTAGTGAGCAGCAATTTTCCAAAGCAGATGCATTTCCTCTCTTACTAATGAGTGTGTAAATGGTACCTCTATTGCTTTTTGCCTCCATATTTTGGAAACAACTTGAACTATTTGCTTAGGACAGCAGACATCTGCTTTATAAAATTGAAGCAGATAGGCTCCTCGAATGTCTTATTTATATGCAACTTGTGCTGCATATTTCAAAAGCACATTTGCTGTTTTGCACTTTCTTGTTAGAAGACATTTTACACCTGTTAATGGCAGAAATAATTGCTCAGATTAAAAAAGAAAAATAGTCCTCTCTAAAAGGTTTCACTAGGTTTGGTTGCCTTGTGCATCTCATTCGCACCAAGCCAGTGGCAGAGAGGGGAGCTTTCCTGATTTGGGCTGGGCAGCGGGCTGGAAGTCGTGCCACATAATAGCAAACTGAATATTGTTATGCAAAGTTGAGTGGGAGCAAGGCTATTTCAGAGGCAATAACGTTTCCTTCCAGTTCACTGATCCACTAATTTCTATTCACTTTAAACTGCTCTTGTATTTTTCAGAGAAAAAAAAAAGCTATTTTCTACCATTTGCACTGTTCTAATCTTTGGCTTTGAACAGAATCCGTGTGGATAATAAGAGGAATGGTCACCCTCCTGCTTTTACAGGCAGCTGGTAATGGGTCCAAACACATGCAAATAAGGAGTGGGGCTATTTCCATAAAAGGTGGAGCCACATGCCCTCTAATTATGCTCTCAGATTTTAGACAGAGGAGAAAGATGGATTTAAGGAATTAGGAAAGGGAAAAGGCCAGAAGAGGAGGGCAACAGCTTGGGTAACATAAAAGATTATCTGAGCAAAAGACTATGTACTCACATTTTTTTTTTCCTAAGTATCTCCCTCCCTGAAAGAGTCCTCAGAAAGTTTCTAAATTTGGTGGCTTTTTTTAAATAGTACCACTGAAATAAAAAAAACTATTATTCTGCTTCTTAGTTTAAATGTATAAGAATGGCCCTCTGATATGAGTATACAAGATTATATATGTTTTTTTCTTTCTGTTAAATCATTTATTCATTTTTTTTTTCTTGGAAGTTTTGTACCTCTTCACAATCTTCCTTAAAGGGATTAGAGCTGCATTAGCATTGGGTATATTATGTGAATGGTTGTATGGTTTGAGATCTCAGTTTATTAAACTTGAAGCTTTTTTTTTTTTAAATCAATAGTGTACTTTCTTAAAATAATATAGTTTCAAGCTGACTTGGCCTTCTGGCTGTGGCACGTGTAAGGGAGGATAGAAAGGAATCAGTAGTTTTCTCATGTATCTCATACAAGATTATCGAGAGGATTCTAATGTACACAGAATGAGAGCCAAATTTCCCAACAAGTTAGGAACTTTCTCCGTGGGTTTGATGAGGTTGCTGCCTCTTTCCCATTCCTGTATTGAGAATGTAAATTACTTGCTTCTAGGAAATTATGAGAATTATTTTTTCTGAGTTAGATATCAGAATAAAGTTTCTATTCTTGACAAGCTTTTTTTTTTTAACTAAATTCTAGACTTCATTTGGATTTCACCAGTTTTTCTGTTAATGTTTCTGCTGGTCTTTGACAGTTCCTCAATCTTTTCTTTCTTTCTTTCTTTCTTTCTTTCTTTCTTTCTTTCTTTCTTTCTTTCTTTCTTTCTTTCTTTCTTTCTTTCTTTTCTTTCTTTCTTTCTTTCTTTCTTTCTTTCACCGCCTCCCCATAAGACTTTGATGATCTTGAGGAGTACTGGATACATATCCTGTAGAATGTGTCAAATCTGGATTTGTCTGATTTTCTTTTTTTTTTTTTTTTCAAGGTTAGGCTAGGGTGATAGGTTTGGGGAAGAATATCACAGAGATGAATTGCCCTTCTTGTCACATAGTGTCAAGAGAACATATCCACATTAGGATGGTCCCAATACAATGATTGGGTTGTTTAAACAGGAGACATTTATTTCTCACAGTTCCAGAGGCCAAGTCTCAGATCAAGGTGCTAACAGATTTGGTTACTGATGAGAGCTCTCTTCCTGGCTTGTAGCCAGCCATACCACTATATCACCACATGGCCATGAGAAAGGGAGGGGGTGTTTAAGGAAGTGGGGGAGAGAGAGAGAGAGGGAGAGAGAGCGAGCACGCCTTAGTGAGAGAGTAAGTTCTGGCCTCTTCTTCAAGGACATGAAGATCATGAAGATCTAAAGCTAATTCACTTCCAAAAACCCCACCCCCAAATACCATCTCATTGGGGTTTAGGGCTTTAACATATGAATTTGCGGGAGACACATGCAACCCATAATAGCCCTCATCCAGTGTGACTGGTGTCCTCATAAGAAGAGGAGATTGGGACATAGGGACACATAGACCAGACACAACCATGCAAGGATACAACGAGAAATTGTCCACCTGCAAGCCAGGGAGATTGATCTCAGAAAAAACCCAACCTTGCCAACACCTTAGTCTTAGACTTCCAGCCTCAGAATCTGATCCAACCTGGGCTAGTATGGGGAGAAAGGAAGAAATGGACATGGAGGTTTTTGCTGAGGAAGTCACATTTAAGCTGAGAGCTGAGAAAGCCAAAAGGCCAATGCGCTGATGGCAAGGGCAGAGCATCTAAGGTGAGGCTGGCGAGGGGGTTGGGCACATGAGAAAAAACAGGGATCTTGCCTCTTTCAGTTGACATACTGGTTAATGTGACATTAAAGATCCTCTGAGAACAGTGACTTTCAAACCGCTCCCAGAATCCTAGGTGTCCTTGGGGTGCACCACTGCCAGGACCTCATTCTAGGAACCTCAACCTACCTCAATGGGAAAGATTTGCTTTTATCATGCAAGCTTCTCTTAGCATTTTTGCTTATAGGACAGGTTCTACCCAGACAAGGTTTGAGATCTTCTTTTCTACAACGTGACTTTTATGTTCTGCGACGTGATACTTGCTCATCCATCACGTGGGCATGTTTTACTTTATTTAACCAATTCCCCATAGCTGCATATTAAGGTTGTTTTTAAAGTTTCATTAATAAAAACCCCAATGAGCTTCTCTATTCAGAGTTTTGTATACATGTAATGACTCTGTGCAACATTCTTTGCTCAGAATTCTCTCCACATACACATGATTCCATTTTTAGGAGTGGAATTAGTGGGCCAGAGACTATGTCAGTCATAATGCTGCATAATAAGTTGCCCTCAAAATTTAGAAGTGTAAAACAAAAATAATGTCTTATTGTTGGGTCAGGGATTCAGGAATAGCTAGATAGGGTCTTTCCTGAGGTTGCAGTCAGATGTTGGCAGGGCTGTAGTCATTTGAAGGCTTGACCAAAGATGGAGGATCCACTCCACGTGGCTCTACATGTGGCTGGCAAGTTGGTGCGGTTGTGGGTGGGAAAACATCGTTCTTCTCCACATGGGCCTCCCCACAGGGCTGCTTGAGTGTCCTCACACATGATGGCTGATTTCCCTAAACAAAACGTTCCAGAAAGCAAGACCGAAGCTGCATTGCCTTTCATGACCTAACAAAGTAAATCACAGCTCTTACGTCTGCCATTTTCTATTGGTCACTGTGGTAAGCAGAATAATGATCTCTCAAAGACGTCCTAAAACAGTGGAGCTTGTGACTATGTTTTGTTTTTTTGTTTTGTTTTGTTTTTTAATGGCAAAGGGGAATTTACAGGTGTTGTTAAGGTAGGATTTTGAGATGGGCAGGTTAGCCTGGATTATCCAGGTGGATCCCGTATCATCATCACAAGGGTTGTTTTAGGTAAAATAGGGAGGAAGGAGAGTTAGAGAAGGAAACACAACAGACAGGTGTGTCAGAGTGGTGCGATGGCTGGCTGGAAGGAGCCCACGAGCCAAGGAACCTGGAAAAAGGCAAGGAAACAGATTCTCCCTCAGCGACTCTGGAGAAAACATACGCCATCGACCCCTCCATAATGAGTCCACTGTGACCCATTTTGAACTTCTGTCCTCCAGAACCTGAAGACACTAAATCTATGTTGGTTTAAGTAGCTACGTTGGTTGCAATCGGTTACAGCAGCAACAGGAAGCTGCTGCAGTCACGAGGCTGTGATTCACTGGGTGGGGGAACCTACAGGAAGGAGCGAAGTCCCGGAGCCATCTTGGATGCCACAGAGGATGTGTCTGCTTTTAAGGTATTGATCTCTCTATTGTCACACTGCTCCCTAGAAAGATCTCACGAATCTCGACAACCAGAAATTTGGATAAATAGAGATTTCAGCAGGATCAGAGGAGGTGTCTTTCGAAGAACAATCTTCCCAGCTGCTGCATTCTCTGGTGGAGGAGAATACCAAGGGGCAGTAGGTTCTTTAACTGCCCAAGTTTCTTTCCTTCTGACCACATGGGAGGGTAGGTAGCGAAGGGGAGGGCGACAGCCAGAGGCCCTATCCCTATCTTGGTGTTTCCTGAGCCCCTTTTCTTTTCCCGCCACAGTTTATTCTGACCTCCTTCAATAAAAGTGGGTTCCTAGTCGCAGGACCATAAATGTCTTTTCTCCTAACAGAATTTAAGAACTCCGAGGCTTTAAAGCCAAAAAATTCCTAATTATTAGACGAGTTTTCTTTGTTCCCCTTAAGCATTATTCAGAGATTTGTCTCTCACCCAGGTGAACATTTTCATACTGTTCCAAAAAGAGGAACTTGAAATACAGACACGTGTGTTTAAGAGAAAACAAGTGATCTTCATAGCAGCTGAGGTGAGCATATTCTTTGCAGAAGGCAACGTCTCTGCTGGGGAAAATTTTTTAAAAGCTTATCTCTGGCTCCCTGTTGATCCTGCCTAATATCTGAATGTGCTTTCATAATGTCGATATTATATTATAGTCTTGGGCCGCAGTGAGTGAGGAAAGACTTATTTTTTTCCTACAGAGTATCTGCTGCCCAACAGAGAAATGCCGAGCAGGGGTCTTCCTCATTTTAGAAGTTATTTTTTTTTTTCCTAGGAGATAGGAAATGCTTTAAAATGAACTAAACCAAGAAAGGAGGTATGCTAGTAAGCTGATGCTATTTCCAGCAAGGAAGTCTAGATCCCTCCGAATGCTCTCTCAAGTTTTCCCCCACAAAACTCACACCGTTTCTCAAAGGGGATTTAGAGGCCACTTCGTTCCTTTCCTCACATGAAGGAAAAATCTGAAGGCTAGAGGCTTGATGAGCTGTAAAAACTCAGCATATTCGATTACTAGGCCGAGGACTCGACTGAGGAGAATGTATTTTATTTATTATGCAAGTGGTTTTCCCTTTACTCTCTCTCTTCTCCCTCTTCCCTTATAACCAGACAGGAACTTCCAGTTGAAAACTCTTGGAAACTATACCTCAAGCTTGTCTAAGCCAAAATGGTGTTCACTGAGTAACATAACTTTAAAGATCCCCAGGTTGGTTTGGTGCCCATGACATTTGACTCAAGTGCTTTCTCTAGGCCCTGACTTCTCTCTCTGTGCCTTGGTTCTGTACCCTCTGTGTCAGAGCCATTTTCCAATGCACTCGGTTCCTTACAGTGATATGAGCTTCTCATTCTCCAGGTTCATGTCCAGTAGGAGAAAGTGCTTGTCTCTCTCCCTGTTGCCAACCACGTTTCCCGGCATCCCATTGTCTTTGACTGGGTCCTGTGCTCATCACTAAACCAATACTGTTGGGCTGTGAGGTTACATTACTCTGCGTTGTCAGACCTTATCCATGTGCCATCACGCTAGAGCCATGGATGGGTAGAGCAACACTTCTTGAATCACAGGGAATGAGAGTTCAGGGAACTTCTGAGTATTGTTACCAAAAGAAGGGCAATGGATGCTGTCTGGTCCCCAAGTTGCAAATGGTTTTCTGTATTGACTTTTAAAATTTCTTCCTTATTGAGCACCTATAATATACTAGGAATGTAATAGGGGTAAAACAGTCAAACACATGGAGTTTGTAATCTGAGGGAAGGAGTACGAACAATCATTAAACTAAATAACCTCACAAACAGGTGAAGTGAAAAAAACCCCATCAAACATTAACGCTTAGTGTTTGTCCCTTAGAGATATATGCTGTAAACGTAGATATCATGCTGCGAGGTCTGGGATATTTTCTTCAGTTTACTGGGTGTGTGGAGGGGGTTGGGAGTATAGATGAAATAAAAATGGGTTGGTTATTGATGAAGCTAGTTGGTGGGTGTGTGGGGATCCATATACTATTCTCTCTGCTTCTGTATGTGTTTGAAATGTTCTATAATAAGATGTTTAAGAAAGTGGTCCCGAGAAAAATATGCTATTGGATAAGTGGCACGAGGGGGGAAATATGTATGATAAAGTGATATTTATATATATAACATATATCATATATATGATGTACAGGGGGACCCAACCAAGTTTCAGTGGCCAGGAAAGGGTTTCCAAGGAAGTGATGTACTTGTTCTAATCTGGAATAGGACTAGTAATGAGACATAAGGAGGACTGTACATAACCCTCCTCTCCTGCTTGAGTCTGGAAACAATTGAGAGGAAGACAAAGACAGATGGAGATCAAAATATCAACTTTATTAAGGATACAATTTAGGATCAAGCTTACCTATATAGTCAGATAAGCTTGCTAATACTTCTCTGAATTGAATTTACGCTCTGTGACTTCAGGCAAGATTGCAGACCAGAACACACCCTCATGGAAGCTGGAATCGGGAGTAAGATGAGAGCTGGGCTGGGTTTACTCAGGCCCTTCTTGCCAACATCTGCTCCTTATCCTAGAATGGAGTGAGTCAGAGTGGGAGGAAAAAGACCATAAATGTCACGATGGGAATTCGTCATGAATGGGCGCATGAGGAGTGAGAGGATAATGTTCCTGTCTTAACAAGTAGTAGTAAACCTGGTTAAGGTGGGGTGGGGTATGTAGAGAATAGAGAAGTGTTTCCTGGGTAAATAAAACAGTATGTGCAAAGGCCCTGTCGACAGCTTTGAACAAGGCCCTGTGCCCAGCGTTGGGGGATGGTGGTGGATATAGGGATGAACCAAAGTTTCATCTCCACCCTCAAGTTATCTGTGGATTTTATGGGAAACAAACCCATAAAGATTCAAACACAATAAACAGGATAAACTTAAATACTAATAATGGAGGAGTAAGTGCAATAAAGGTTAACATCATAGAGGAAGTGGAGATGAATTCTGGGCCTGTGCTAGTGGAGGAGAGGGAGAAGGAGGGGAAAACAGAGCGAAAGAGGAAGATTGGGAAAGCCTTCCTGGAGAAGCATTTATTTAAGTGGTCTTTAGGGGTGGGGGAAAATTCCCATAAGGGGAGGAGCAGAGAAGGACACTCCAGGCGGAGGGACCTGCATGGTGCCTCTTCTGGCCTATTTTTGCCCACTGTTCCCACCTGTATAATCGTCATCGTCTCCACAATGTTCCAGCTCCTGAGGGAGAGGAGGCTCCTCCCATCACCTCCCCTGGGTTCCAGGAAGCCTCAGAGCACACACCCCACATTCAGTGCCACTGGCCTCCTCCTGCCACTGTCCCCCACACGGTGATCCTACCCTCAGACTTCCTGATGCCGCTGCTTAGATGGCTTGTGTGTGGGGAGGAGGCTATCAGCGAGCCAGGATGCAAGTCCATAATTATGATGGTTTTATTAGTGGTTTGAGGTCCAGATTGCAGAGGTTCAGAATTTGTCTCAGCAGAAGGGAATATCCTTGGGTGAGTCGCAGAGGAGTGTTCATTGTATGCTTGGCTGTCACATGGAATGACACTGTCATCCTTTTCTGAGCCGCCTACTCTCTCAAGCTTTTAAAGAAACAAGCTTGAGAGAGTGCCTCTTTAGAAGTGGGAGGAATAGTGCGAGAGAAAGTTTCCCTCTCAGGAGCACATGTGACAAGTCTTTCTCTGATGTCTTTTGCATAAATAGTGGGATCCCCACGTAAGGCTGTTTTTCTTAAATAAAACAATAGATTGAAAGCACGTCTGTTTTCAAAGATTCACCCAAGAGCTAGTAGCTATTTTTAATACTTTAAGGTGTTTTTCTTGCCCTAAAAGAATTTATATGTGGCAAAAGTGCAGGTGAGGCCTTGCTGCACTGAATATTTTTGAGCCTTTTGGCATTCACAGCCCCAGTTCACAGCAGGCAGTTTTTGGGGACACATACCTACTAGGGAATGGAAGAGGCATGCTTTTCTCAGAATGCCCAAAGGGTTTATTGACAAGCTGTTGTCGACCACAGGAGACAATTTGGAACAAGTCCTCTATTACAACCTCTCGCGTTCCAGGCCCGTCTTCGGTGATTCTCCTGCAGACTCGTGGCTGTGTTCACCATGGGGTTTAAGAGTTACTAACTCCTGTGGTATGAGTCGCTGAATTTCCTCATTTTTGCCAAAATTACATCCTTTCAAACTTGGGGGTTGTGATGGTTGGTTTTGTGTGTCAACTGGACTGGGCCAAGGGTTGCCCGGCTAGCTGGTAAAAACATTATTTCCTAGGTGTGTCTGTGGGGGTGTTTCTGGATGAGATTTGCATTTGAATCAGTAGACTGTGTAAAGCAGATTGTTTTCCCCAACGTGGGTGGGCATCATGCAATACTTTGAGGGTCTGATTAGAATAAGAAAATGGACGAAGGGAGAATTCTCTGGCTGGCTGGCTAATTAGGCTGGGCAGTTGGTCTTCTGCTCTCAGACTGGGATGTACGCCATGGGTGCTGCTGGTTCTCAGGCCTTCAGATTTTGGATTGGGATTATCCCAAGGCTCTTGTGACTCCAGCTTGTAGATGGCAGGTGGTGGGACTTCTCAGCCTTCATAATCCTGTAAGTCAGTTCCTTATAAGGAACTTATCCTTATCTCTTTATTCTGCATATATATATATATGTATAGACACCTATTATTTCTGTTTCTCTAGGGAACCTTAATATTAGAGTCAATAATGGTATAAAATTGTTTGATTTTTCACAAACACATCACGGAGTTTTCTTTTTCTGGACCAAAGGATGTTCATTCTCAAGTAGAAGGACTTTTATTTTTCTGTCTGATTTTCCATGTTACTTCTCCCTTCACCCCACGGTACTGCTCATCTTCTCATTCTTTTTGTTTCAGATTACATGTTTATAGTATATCGCGGAACTTCTAAGTCTCGTCTGAGTATTCTGGTTTATTCATATCCATCCTGGTAGGGATGTTCTGGAGAAGGGTCACAGGAGTTGAAGTTTTTATTTGGTCACTTCAGAAATAAGTCGCATCTCTAAAACTGTTAGCTTAAGAGTTCCTGCACATTTTGAATTAGGAAATTTTGAGGCTATTAGAGAATACAGATTTCTTAAAAGCTTTAATTATATGGTCGATTTACTCATCCATGTATTGAGTGCCAGGGACCGAGCTAGATGCTTCAGAGAAAAGAGAGAAGATTACCATGTTGGCCATGTAGTCAAGGTTCGTATAGTTTAATGACACAGTAGACAAAAATAAACATATGATAAAGATACAGTGAATCTAGTAAGTTCCAAGCACTATAGCAGTTCAGATAAAGGAGCAATCTCTCCCAGTTAGTAGGAGCTGGGAAAGATGAAAGTGACTTTTGAATTAAGGTTGAAGAATAAATTGGATGACGATGGGGTGGGTGAGAATCACAGACAAAAGGTGTGGCAAAGCACAGACAGTACTGGGGGTGGGGTGGGTATGTGATCTGATTTAACTGAAGCATATGGTAGGATGATGAAAACAATAATGAGGGAAATTATTTACTGAGTACCTACCACGTGCACGCATTGGTTTTTATCTATAAACCCTGTAAGATAAACACCATTATTCCCTTTACAGATGAAAAGATCGTCATCTCCGAGAAGTAACTTGCCCACAGTTAGGTAGCTGTTAAGTGTTGGTGTTGGGAGTCAAATGCAGATCCACCTGTCCAAAGCCTGTGTTCTTTCTACTGTGTTCCTACTGTCCTCAACTTATGTATATGGAGGAGAAAATGAGGGATGGTATTTTGTTCAGTCAGTAGATTTTGTAGGTTAAGCAAGAAGAGACATAGGCAAGGAAAAGAATATGCTTTGATTGAAAAAAGACTCGTGAATAGGCAAGGAATGACAGAGGAATGCTCATAATTAGATGACACCATGAACATGATATTGATGATAATAAGTAGGTGTCACTTACTGGTCGCCAAAAATCACATCATTTCAGACGCTCACAACCAGACGTAGTACAGTTATATGGTTCATTACCTGATATGGTGGAAAGAATGTAGGCATAGAGCCAGAGAGAACTTGGTTATAGAGTTGCCTTTACCCTTTTCTAGACTTTAAATTAAAGTAGGTAGGTTATTTAAGTTTATGAGCCTCACTATCCTTATCTGTAAAATGAGCATATGTGCATATGTCATAGAGTTGTGAATGTAGAAAAGTTTTAAAAGCTTATAATGCACTTTATAATAACCAAAGCAGAAGAATTAGGTATTAAAAATAAAATTCTACTGTAGAGGCAAGAGTATCTCTGAGCATGTCTAAATGAAAAACATGATAATCGTATGATAAAAATATGAATATTCATACTATGAAAATTAACCTACTTTAATAAAGGTTGTTCTTTCCTTTATAAAAAGAATTATGTACCAGAACAGGCAATTGAGGATGTGACTTTGAATTAAACATATTCTAAGAACTGGGAGGATTTATGATAATGTATCTAACAGCAAAATATACCTAGAAATGATCGGTTGTAGAAGCTCATGGAAAATACAATGCTTTCTACTGTTTTGAAATAGGCTTTTACATCCATTGTGTTAATGCAGTTCTGTCTGAATTTTTAATGACAGTTTTTAATTCTTTTTGAGAAAAAAAATTCAGTACATGAAAAGTAGGTCATACTGTGCATAGATTTCTTTTACTAGCTTGATGTGTGCTAACATAGTAGACTGAGAATTAAATCTTCTCAGAATGAAAAATAGATGGATTCTGACGTGTATATCGAGCATCAGAAATATTATAAACATATTATTGAAAATATTGCCGTGGTTGTTTTGAATGGAAGAGTTGCAAGAAACAGTTGCCTAGAAGGCTTTGTTTTTGTTAATAGACTCTTCTAATTGAGACTCTTGTGTGGAAACCTCCCAGAGGGAAATCCTGTAATTGCAGAAAGCAGGGAGACAATGTACAGCCTGCCAGATAATTTCACCTTCCTCAAACCCTAGTCCCTAATGCTTTAATTGATCTCTTACCCTATCTCAGGGCACTGGACCTCCATTAACTTATCCAAAGAAATATTTGGAACGACTTTTAAGCATATCTGACTAGAAGAGTCTTGAGGATGTGTTTATGTTCATTTTGTAGAGCATCAAATAACTATTCTACAACATACGGTAGAATGTTGAATGAAGAATCCTATTGAACTCTATCAATAGCGTTATCAGATTTGCAAAGCAGAAACAAAGACAAAAACAAACCCCAAACCCCAAATTGGGAAAGCATATTCTTGGAAGAGTTCTATTCAAGATCCTAGGGCAAAATGCTAAGAAATAATTTCATCCTGCAAAATATTTCATCATTCTTGCTCTGGAGTAACCTATACACAAAGTATAGTATTTAAAAGTGGAATAAATGCATGCAATGAATTGATTAGTCTCACCCTGATTTGCAGTCTAAATCTGAGCGATTTAGCAGAGATATATATAAAAGCTACAATATCATTTCCTGCTCTTATATTTGTAGAATTCGGGTATTCCCAAGTCTTTTTTTTTTTTTTTAAGTTTTTATTTATTTGAGAGAGAGAGTTAGTTAGAGGAGGAGCAGAGGGAAAGGGACAAGCCAACTTCATGCTGAGCTTGGAGCCTGATGTGGAGCTTGATCTTATGACCCTGAAATCATGGCCTGAGCTGAAATCAAGTCAGATGCTTAAGCGACTCGAACTACTCAGACACCCCAGGCATCCCCAAGTCTTAAAAAAATTTATATGTCTTAAACCTGGGATTTATCATCTTTTAGGAATTTGTCCCATATGAGTAGCCATAAACTTAGATGCATAAAATGTACAGAAATAATCACTGTTGCTTTATGTGTAACAGTAAAAATATTGGAAAGATCCCAAGTATCTAATAATAGGAGAGTGTTTAAATACATTTGACTAGACGCATAAGTTGGAATATTATGCAGCTATTAAAAGTGGGGTTTTTGAAGAATAGCTTATAATTTCAGAAAACTCTTGGGATTTGATATGTGTTGACATTGGAATTGTAGTTACAGTACCTACCCAAATTATAAAAATATCAAAATATGTTTGCATTAAAATTATTGGAAAGAAAGACACAAAATTATAACTGTCTATTTGGGATAATGGGATTTTAAATGATTTGGTTTTCTCATTCATTCATTCATTCATTCATTCATGTAACAAGCCTTTATTGAAAACCAAACATGTAATAGGTACTATATGAGAGCTGAGCAATTAATGGAGAGTGAAAGTTAAATAGCCTCTTTCATCTTATGCTTCCAATCTATTGGAGAAGACATATATTAATTTTAAAAATAACATACAATTAAATGTAAAATTGCAACTGTGATAAGTGCTAAGAAGGAAGGTGACCATGAGAAGGTACAGTAGGGAGCCTCGCATAATGTGGGGTTAAGTCACCCTCTAAGAACTGACAAGAATACTAAAATTTGACATGTGGGTAGGTTTAAGCAGGTACATGGGGGATGATGGTTGGGAGAACATTCCTTTGCAAAGGAACAGCGTTGCAGAGTGCCTGTAGTAGGATGAAGCATGGTGTGCTTAAAGAAGTGAAAGAGGGCCGAATATAGTGGTGTGGGAAGAGGTGTTATGGATTATAATATAAAATTTGTGTTTTTAAAATTGCACTCTTTTCTGCAGTGTAGAAAGAGGAGAAGCAGAACCAGGAAATCTAACTGGGGAATTATAGGAATTAGTACAGTCAAGCGATGATGGTACATGGGTTTAGAAGTTGAAGAGGGAGATAGTCAGGTGGATGGAATCAAAATGTATTTAGGAGGCAACAATGAAATGGGCTTGATGAATTATAGATGGGAGTGAATGATCAGGGAAAACTGAAGAAGACTCCTAGGTTTCTAGCTTGAGCAGCTGGTTGGCAGTTGGTGCCAGTAAGTACTTGGGAAGAGGATTAGACTTGAGGGGGAGATAATGTGTTTGGTTTAACATGTGTTAATATGAGATGCCTTTGAGGCATTCAAGTGCAGATAA
Source organism: Canis lupus familiaris (assembly GCF_011100685.1). Taxonomy (NCBI): domain Eukaryota; kingdom Metazoa; phylum Chordata; class Mammalia; order Carnivora; family Canidae; genus Canis; species Canis lupus. Next base: position 7,929,248 of record NC_049224.1, on the reverse strand, counting down.
CAGTAGGGGTTGGATATATGGGTCTTCTCTTTTTTTTGATATAGGGGTCTTAAACTCAGAAAAGTTCATTCACCTCTTATCCCAAGTGACTGGCATATTGTAGGCATTTAATACCTTTAATAAATTCTTTTTTTTTTTTTTTTTTTTTTTTTTTTTTTTTTTTTTCCTTTAATAAATTCTTATAGAATGAATGAATAAATGCAAGGACTGGAGAAGTAAATTTAGGAGTCCCTAGCTTATGGTTGATAACTAGAGTCCTACTGGATAAAATTCCTAAGAGCATAGACTAAGAAGAGAAAGGATGTAGGAAATTTCCATTTAATGACTAAAAAAAAAAAAGGAGAAAGAACACCGAGAAGTAGAGGCTGCAAGAAAACTAGATGTGATTCTGTCTTGGAAACCACAAGGGAGAGGTCAACCTTGTCAAAACTGCTGATAAATTGTATATGGTGAGGATCCAAAATGACCATCCTTTGGGTTTAGATTTTAAAGGCCATTAGTGAACTTAGCAAGAGTAATTTAGGTGAAGAGTGAGTGGGATGTATGGGAGAAGGGAATAGAAATGTTATTGGGGGACCTGAGTGGCTCAGTCAGTTAAGTGTCTGACTCTTGGTCTGGTCATGATCTCAGGGTCCTGAGATGGAGTCCCCCTTGGGCTTGGCACTCAGCACAGAGTGTGCTTGTCCCTCTCCCTCTGCTCATCTTCCCGCTCTCTCTTCCTCTCTCTTTCTCAAACAAATACATAAAATCTTTAAAAAAAATGGTATCTAAACTGTGATGGAAGGGCTAAAAGAGGCTATTGATTAATTAATTGATTGCCAGGAATCTGACTCTGGTTAAAGTCCACTGAGAAAGATGGATTCAAATTGTGTGTGTGTGTGTGTACAAGATTTGAAAATACAAGAAGGGTAAGAAATAGTCTGTTACATACATTTCCTGTGAAGCTCAGAGGAAATGAAATTCAATGCTATCATAGTCCTGAAGGAATATTTTTTTAGGATAATAAAGAAAAGCCAAGGAAGAGAGTTACTTCTCAAAGAGGAGAGGGGTAGTCTCTCTTTTCTGTTTTACAAGGTGAGTGGGAAGGGTGCAGAAGTAAGTTGGCATGTTAGGCCAGATGGTCTCTGTTTCTTCTATGAAGTAGAAGGATGCATCATTTCTTGGAGGAAAGACGGAGGAGAATTGAGAATGGGAAAGTTGGAGGTTTGAGAAAAATGAGGCACTTTAAGTAGTCATTTTATTATTTTATTTTTTTTAATTTTCATTTTTAAGTCATCTCAATACCCTTGAAATTAGAACTCGGAGGTCAAGAGTCGCATGCTGCACCGGTGGAGCCAGCCAGGGGCCCCTAAGTGGTCCATTGCGAGATTGGGAATGAGGTGGTCTTAGACTGAGGTCAGATAGAGATGACCACCTTTTTTGAGGTTGGTACTATTGGCTCATAGTGATGTTCGTCGGCCCTGGTGGTGGACTTCCGCTAGCATTGCTCAGCCACTCATGGCAGGAATGGGGAAGGAAAACAGTTGGGCTCATCCAGAGGTGGGATGTTCCCACACCAGTGAGATACAAAGACAGCAGAGCAAGAGAGTTCAAAATATTGACAGATTTTTTTTCTGTAACAAGGGACCACAAAGCCTCAGCTGGATCTGTGAAGAAAAGAGAGGGATCCTAATGTGCTGCTAATTAAGGGACACTAGAAGGACTCGCATTTCCACACGGGTTGGGGATAGATCATAAACAAACAAGCTTAAAATGCAGTTTTGTCAAAGAATGGAATTTTTAAATAAGTAACATTACATAGGAAGTACTGTAGGCCCTCCCCCCCCCCCCACCCCCCACCCCCAGCCCCGTCTGTGGCTTCACTTTCTTCAGTTTCCAATTACCTCCAGCATCTACAGTCAGGAAGCAGATGATTTTTTTTCCTGATGAATTGTCAGGTCAATAGTAGCCGCAGGATCCATTGCAAGCCTACGTCATCCACCTTACTGCATTTCATCGCGTGGACATTTTATCCTCTCACACCATCACAAGAAGAGGGATGAACACAGTATAAGAAGAGATTTATTTTATTTTATTTTTTTTAGTATAGTTGGTACACAATATAACATTAGTTTCAGGTGTACAACGTAGTGACTCAACTTCTCCATATGTTTTGCTGTGCCAACCACAAGGGTAGCTCCCACCTGTCACCGTATGACACTATACGGTATTATTGCCTGGATTCCCCATGCTGTGCTTTTTATTCCCGTGACTTGTTCATTCCATGACTAGAAGCCTGTGCCTCTCATTGCCCTTCACCCATTTTGCCCATTCTTCAACTCCCCTGCCTTCCTTCTGGCAATCATCAATTTGTCCTGTGTATTTATAAGGCTACAATAAGATATTTTGAGAGGGAGGGAGACCACATTCATATACTTTTATTACAGTATATTGTTAAAATCGTCATATTTTATTATTAGTTATTAATCTCTTACTGTGCCTAACTTATAAATTAAACTTTATCGTAGGTATGTATGCATAGAAAAAGGTTGTATATATAGGGTAAGGTACTATCTTCAGCTTCAGACACCCACTGGGTGCTTTGAAACGTATCCCTTGTGCTTAAGGTGGGGGGGGTGCTGATGAGTTTTAAAATATTCAACGAATTTAACTCATAAGTTAGTCTATGAGGAACTCTTTCTACTAACAAATTTTGAAGATCCCCACCCTCCTATTGTAGTAATATGGTTTAGTAGCTATTGAATGAGAGGATCCTTTTTTGAAAGATGTTGGGCCATTTGTAAATCTAATAAAGACAGTATTTGTAACATAAATTTGAGGATATGTGCATTTGAGGGGCATATATGCGGGTGGATATAATAATTTTATAATTCTAACCAAATGGGTTAGAGTTGGGGAAAAGTAGCCATTGAATTCCAGACATCTAGGATGAGGAAAAGCTGGGCCATAGTTTTTCAGTGATCAATTTTGAATAGATTTATGGGGAGAATGACACTTTCAGAGATTGGAAATTGATGGCAAAGAATGGTTTGGTGGTTTGTGAGAGAGATATGTGTTAAAAGGTTCTTGGTCTTTCATAGAAAAAGGTTTAGTGGTGGGCATAGGATGATGAATAGACTGGGGCATGCACAGGTTTCACCTGAGATAAGGCTGAGGCGACATGAGTCATCCAAGGGGAAAGAAAGTAGGAAAAACTATAAAGATCCTGACTCCATTTTCCTTTTTATTTTCCTGGCCTAGTCATAGTTAACCTTAATTCTTGAGTTGATTTGGCTTCCTGTGAGGTGATACTTTATTTTACACCCTGATCGGATGCAGTCTTGTCTATGTTGCTGTTTTCTGATCCACAGTGTAAAATGCAGAATTGTGCTCCTGGTGTGAAAGGAGTTGGGAACTCCAGGTGATTTCATATCACCTATGCTTTGGAAATATTGAAGAGAGGAAGGGAAGAAAACTAACAGCAGTATAGGAATGTGTCTTTATGGAGCGGATATGAAACAGTTCCAGGCATACAGCTATGTAGAAATGTGGTTTATACTTTGGTTTACAGGCTATATAACATGCTAGTTTAAAACAGGGGGTCTGGAGTGATAATATTTTTGGTTCAGATCCAGTATGTACCTCCTCTTGACAACTGTGACCTTGAACGTGCTATTGAACCTCTGTATGTCTCAATTTTACACTATGGAGTTGTTTGAAGATTCAATGAGATGATCCACTTAGAATCCTGTCTGGGTCTTAGGAAGAGTTCAACTGATTGATGATAGTTGTTTTTATTATTCTTTCTTGTTAGTGCAGTATTATCAGCGGTCTATACTGCAAGATATGAATGTTGGCTTTTTTATCTGTATACAACTGCTTGCTGGTTCAGTAACCTTAATTCTTGATAAACCTAACCAGTGTCTATAAATGCACATTAAATTATTATCGTGAGTGGATGAAAATCTGATTTCAGACATTGACTTAGCGCATGAAGTAAATCTGTTCATTAATGTTTTCTAACTTTCCCTATCCGATGTTTAGGTAGCATCATCAGAATCCGAATACATTCTTAGAAAACGCCCGGGAGAGCAAACTACCTTCCTCATATTCCTCATGCCTGAGCTCCCCTGCCATTGTGCACTTTGACTTCTGATGATCTCCAAAGACAGAAGAAAGAATTAGCTGTTTTTCCCATGCCATTCAGAGTGTAGTCATTATACCACCAGCAACAATTACTCATAAATGAGTGATACTCTAATGGCCTTACAAAGTTAAGGAAATCATAACCTATTGGGGTTTTTGAGGCTGTAGGTGAGTTAGAGTCAGTATTCTTGATCAAGCTGGAGATAATTTCTAACATATCACAATATAGAGAAGGCAAATATTGATTGAAACAAAGAACAGGCCTTGGGAAATTCCGGAGGGATTAGTTTGCATGCTTTATACTCGGACAATGGAATAAATATCTTTGACAATAATTGACAATCAATGCGTTCTATACAATATAGTCCAATTGATTATGCACCTAAGAATGAAATGTCTACGTACGTAGGTGCAAAGTATCCTCAACTACATTAATACCCTTTCAGCTTGTCTATACTTTGTATGATGTGAAATATGGTACTGATTGTCTGAATCCTTAATTAATTGTACTGATTGTCATTAATTGATCATTAACCACTGTCAAGTAGTACAATGTTAAAATTCTGCTTGAGCAGTTTGAAAGTCCCATCTGTACACCTCTCAACCATGTCATCATGAAGTTGGGCAATGAATTAAGGACACATTTACTGAAACTCATAAAATTCAGATGGCTTTCTTTACGTCCAATAGACTTCATCGGTGGCCACAGCTGACAATGGTTTTCTGTGCAATTACGGCATTACTGAGTCATACATGCAGTTCTCTTTTATCTCAAATCCTACCAGAGACATTATGCTTTGAGAACTTCGGTGGGGATGACTTAGAACTTGACAGAAGAATATGGAATAGATCATAGTTTGGGTTAACAAGACCTTCTTAGTGGCTTTTATTGATTACTTTCATTTGCCAAGTTGCTTAGAACATTTCTTATACTGAGCCAAGGACGGAGAAATTAGGCACATTTATCTCACACAGAGGTTTTTACAATCAACTAAATTAATTGTACAAATGGGGGGTGGCAAAGAACACAGGGTTAATAAAAATCCTCAGATGATCCTTGGGTCTCTGTATTTCAGCTTATTCCTCTTGCAAATTTCTTGAAGAGCTATCAAGATAAAACAAAAGGGGTTGACATACATATCACCATGACCTTTCTCTCTACACATGGATGAAGAAGGGTAATGAGCAGTAGAAAAGGGACGAGTGGGCAGCAGAAAGGGAAGAGGAGGCTCACGATCATTGCTAGCACATTAGGCTTAGGATAATCATAAATTAACTGCTTTTGGATAATCTCTTTCCAAATTAGATGAGGGCAATGTTTCTAGTTTTTATTTCTGAAAACACTATAAACACCCTCCTCATACCCCATAATACACACACATAATACACGCCCTTCCAAAGTGGCTTGATTACCTTCCACTGAATTATTCCATTAGTAGAAGCTCTCCTTGCTTTAGGGCAGGAGGGTGAGAGAATGTGGTCTGCTTCTTAGTTACAACATATGGCTGAGCCTTTCTTTCTTGAGTACGCACTGAGCAAAGAACCCTACAGCAGATCCTTTTGCCTAAATGGACTTGGACTCAGGAAATTTCAGGCCAAAAAATAGAGGAAAGCTGGAAGAAATGGTTACTATTAAATGTACCAGACATTTCCCTCAGAAGCTGATGTTAAAGTGTGGGTTAGTGTAAATCAGAGGCAGAGATTCTGAAATAAAAAGCATAGAGAACAGAGATGATTTTGTTGATGCTTTTTTTTCCACATTCCTTTCCTTTAAAAAAAAAAAAGATTTTATTTATTTATTTGAGAGAGAGAGAGGGAGAGAGCCAGCACAAAAGTGGGGGGAGGAGCAGAGGGAGAGGGAGGCGCAGACTCCTCTCTGAGCGGGGCTGGGGCTCCCTCCCAGGGTCATGACCCGGGCCTAAGGCGGATGCTTCACCCACTGAGCCACCCGGGCGCCCCACCCCTTCACATTCCTTTTGACTCATTTATGAGAGCTGCGTTTTGCAGTGGATTTTTGCAATGTGCCTTTTGTGACGTGTATGTGTGTGTGTGTGTTGATTGGTGTGGCCTGCGGGTGGGTATCTGTTGCTCTGCGCACTGTGAGCAGTGGCTGCGTGTGAGTGTGTGCTGGTGGTGGTGTGGGAGAATGGTGCTTACTGATATATGTGGGAGAGGCTGTTTTTGCATGTATTCGTGGGAAGTATGGGTTTAGCTTCCGGCCAGGCAGGCCACTGAATTAATACTTGGCCATTGGAACAAAGGAACCTTTGGCATCTTTAGTTTCTGGGGAAGCACAGTTCAGTGCTGAGATGCTGGCTATTTTCTCTGAAGTCTTTATTTATTTAAAAATTTTTTTTTTTTTTTAAATCTCTGGAGTCTTTATTGCTAATCTGTGCCTGTGCCGGTGAGATTCCATAGTAAGTTCTGGGGAAGTCTGGAGCCTCCTTCCAAAGCAGCTGCCCTTGAACTCTGATTGTTGGGCAACCAACCCCCAACTCCTCTCCCCCACCCCAAATATTTTTTCAATCTGCCTTAGGAAGAGAGAAGGAATGAATGCCAGAGGAATGAGAGGCAGGGGGCTAGGAAGAGACAGACGAGAGGGATTTCTGCTGTTGCTCTGTGTAGCTCCGACCTCCTAGCACACGCTTGGCTTTTCTCTGTGGGGGTTCTCCTTGACTGTGAGCGTAGGCTGGGCTCACAGGATAGTTCTGGGGGCACTAGTGATTATCTGCATCTTCTGTAAATGAGCTGAGGACTAGCTAAAATGTCGCTGGATGGCGTCACAGTCTGGCAAAGAACACCCTTTTGACCAACCTTATCTGGGACAAAATGAATCTTTTTGACTATTGACGAAAAAGCCCTGCAACAACCCAAATCCCTGATTCACACTCACACCAAACCGTAGTATCTCCCTTTGGACACAAAATAGCCTTCCTTTCCTAGAGGACGTGTGTGTGTGTGTGTGTGTGTGTGTGTGTGTGTGTGTTTTGAGAGAGAGAACAGGGGATGTGGGGAGGGGCAGATGGAAAAGAAGAGAGAATCCCAAGCAGGCTCCACCCTCCACCCTCCACCTGGAGCCTGACCTGGGGCCTGATCTCACCACCCAAGACTGCGACCCTGAGCTGAAGTGAAGAGGTAGATGCTCAACTGACTGAGCCACCCAGGCACCCCTGAGATGAGAGTTTCTTTAAATAAGCAGGTGGAAAAGGGAAGCAGATCCTCACTCTTTGTTAGCTGGTATGTGTGCAAGATGACTCCACTTCAGTGAGAGTGAGGGCCAGAGAATCACTGCTCTTTTTGATTCTGTGACTCTGTGGTGTCCTCAGAGGTGTATCCAAAAAAATCAATGTCAGCTGGCTTTAGAGGAAATGTTTTTAATGGGCCTGTTGTTGCCCAGTCTCCTGGGGTGCCTGATCGATGCCTCTGTGCATTGATAGAAGCACCATGACTTCTGCAGCCTGTTTCTGAGCAAACCATCCCAGGGGCTCAAATGCTCAGAGAGGTCAGATGGACGTTACAAATGCGTGCCACAATTGGGTGTATAACAGTGGGAAATAGGGGGGACTGTGTGAAATTGGGAGCTGTCTCTCTCCTATAAAGGACGCACCTACTAGTTCCTTTCAATTGATGCCCTGAGGGAATGAGAGCCCCCTGTTGTGGGAACATCTCTTAAGGTGTCTTTCTGTATCTGGTATAAGAAACAGACTAAGCTGGGGTCATATACAATTCAACTCGTGAATGGGTCATCCTGAAAGAAAAAGGTTAGAGAATTCTCTGATACTAAAATCTCTCAGGGAGGAGCATATTAGTCTCCTAGGGCTTCCATAACAAAATACCACAGTCTGGGTGGCTTAACCAGTAGAAATTTATTTTTTCACAGCTTTGGAGACTGTTAGTCTAATATCCAGGTGTAGATGGCCGCCTCACTATGTCCTTACCTGGTCTCTTCTCTGTGCTCTGGCATCCCGAGAGCTCAGACCTTGTGTGTGTGTCCAAATGTCCTCTTCTTATAGATACCACTCAGACTGGATGAGGTCCTACCCTACCAGTCCCATTTTAACTTAATTATCTCTTTAAAGACTCTCTCTACAAATAGAGTCACACGCTGAGGTACTAGGGGTTAGGACTTCAATATGTGAATTTGGAGTTGGGGAGTTGAACCCATAACAAGGCAGCACCCCACAGTCTGGGTTTTGCAGAGGCAGGCAGCTTGGGCATCTGCATCCCATTCTCCTCATTCAGACCAGGAGACAAGTATGTATTATAAACAAGGAGGGAACAACTCCAGCATCGCACATGCAGTGACTTAATTAAAGGTTTAAGCTTATCCCTAGACAAGAATCCCCAAAGAAACTTGTGATTAATGCAGATTATAAAGGCTTGCTAGAGAGAATGTGGAAATACTTAACTGTTGCCACAGAATCAACTTTTTTTTCATAATTGTGAACCTCACTCCATTCTGGAGATGGCATTGTCCTTAAATAGTTAGTAATTGGTACTTCAGGGCCTTCTAGCATTTGTTACAAGCACAGCTCCTATCCTCTAACACAAAGCATCTGGGGTGAGAAATGGTGGTTTATGTGCTCTGTCTGTATGTTGCCACCATCTTGGAGGTCAACAAATGCTTAGCCTTCCAGATAGAGGCTCCTACACTGATGAGAACAACTTTACAGGCTACTTTTTCCATTAAGTAAATATGGCTTTATCGTTTGTGGAAAATAAAAAAGAAAGCACAGTAGAAATTAAATATGCTAAGGATGTGCTTGGAACTCTTCACTTAAAAACAAACAAACAAACAAACGCATGTGCTTTTTGTTGGGTGGGATGAAAACCAACAATATTGATCTGATAATTTAAGAATTTGGAATCGAATATTCCCACTTCATGTTTCTATAACTTCACTTGGTTACTGGATGAATCAAAATGCTGTTGTAAGTGCTGAAACATTTTTGCAGGTCTATGGGTAGACATCATAATATGGCATCACGTCTTGAGTCCTAGGAAGTAGAATCTTCTAAAAAAGTCGTAGGTAACAAACATCAGAGACAAGCCTAAGATATTCTCACCATTTTCTCTACCTAACAATTTGGAGTTGGGTTCAGAGACTTTAGTTTATCCCTATTGGAGATGAGGGCACAAAAAGCAGGATTTGGGGTGTGTGTGTCATATTTGGGCCATTTGCCTCCCAAGGTAGAGAGGCCTATTTGCAGAGAAGGAGAAGAATAAAGGAGTCAGGGCAAGAGATATGGAAATGGGAGCCTCTTATCTTCTGGAGCCACGGTGACTGTCATCACGGTTCCTATCTCCCATGTTCTTGTTTCTTTCCTTGCCTGGTGTGAGTTAGGGATATTTTCTGCCATCTGGGTTCAGTTACATATCCATGTATCCATCATTTTAGTAAATACCACTATTTGCTTAAGAGAGGTTGAAAGAGTCTCCTTCTCACAATCAAAATATATCCCAGACCAAGAAAAGTAATAAACTGTGAAATCATCATCATCCAATACCAAGTAAGCATCCCGTTTCTTCCTTTCTTGGAGATCGCCTTTGTAGTCACTGGACCCTCGGTTTATACTCTCTCCAAGTTTTGAAGAAATTATTATATTACTTATAATCAGGTTTTCTGTGGCTTGAAAGTTTTATTTCTGAAATATGGGAGCCAGGTATGCTAATTTTTTAAGAGATGTTATTTATTTATTCATGAGAGACACAGAGGGAGAGGCAGAGACACAGGCAGAGGGAGAAGCAGGCTCCCTGTAGGGAGTCCCATGCGGGACTTGATCCTGGGACTCTGGGATCCCATCCTGAGCCAAAGGCAGGTGCTCAACCGCTGAGCCACCCAGGCACCCCTCTAATTTAATGCTATAGTATTTAACACACTGCTGGCCCATAGTAGAGCCTCAATAAATAGCTGTGGACTGACTCATTTTGCCTTCTTTTCTAAATCTCTCAGGTGGCACAAAGCTTGGTATTATTAAGTGATACAGTTGGTCTGGCTTCTAGTGGTTACTGACTTGCTCTGCTCTATGACACGACTGTTAGTATTGGTGCGATGAATCTATCAACGGCCTGAACTCAGACATCGTCAACGTATTTCAAATTCCTTACCTCTTTTCTTACACTACTGCTATGGAGGATTGCCAACTAGTCCAGTCCAGAGAAATTTAGGTCTAGATGAAGATTCATGTTCTTGGGTGAAATGTGGGATAATATGTTGTGTAACTCATGGCACCGTTTGGAGCTCTGCTGCATCTCTAAAATCACCTAGTGTATAGTCAGTGGGATAATCAGGGTCAGGCTAGTAGACTGGCCATCACTGTCAGGTGGGAAGCCCAGGGGACTCTTAACACCAGCAGTGTAGTCCCATGCGCTTGTCCTTTGGAAGAAAACACCCTCCAATTACTGTGATTTGATAGTTTTGCCTTCAGCTCTAGAAGCTGCTGCCTGGTAATTAGTGGTACAGCCTTAGGGCAGCTCCTGCATAGCTGCTGCATGTACTTTAGGCAAGAATCTAGCCGCCTTGAGTCAGAGCTTTCTTAATGCCTTTATTTGTCCTTTTTACAGAGAAAGATATAATCTTGCATTTATGTAATTAAAAGTGGCATGTGAGCAACAAAGTGAACGCACTTAACACCGCTGCACTGCACACCGAAAAGCGATTAAGGAGATAAATTCAATGTTGTATGTATTTGACTAAAATTAAAAATGAAAAAAAGATAACATGTGGCTCATGATCTTATTCTTGCCTATATGTTGCCTCAGGTCACAGGCAAGTGCTGATGTAGGCTAAAGTGATCCCTTTGGTTTTATTTTATTTTTAATTTAATTTTTTAAAAAATATTTATTCATGAGAGACACAGAGAGGCAGAGACACAGGCAGAGGGAGAAGCAGGCTCCATGAAGGAAACCCGATGTGGGACTTGATCCCAGGACCCCAAGATCACGCCCTGGGCCAAAGGCAGGCACTAAACTGCTGAGCCACCCAGAGATCCCCAGATCCCTTTTTTTTTTTTCATAAGTTATTTGTATTTTTTTGCATTTCTTTTTTCTTTATAAATTTATTTTTTTATTGGTGTTCAATTTGCCAACATATAGAATAACACCCAGGGCTCATCCCATCAAGTGCCCCCCTCAGTCACCCAGTCACCCCCACCCCCCACCCACCTCCCTTTCCACCACCCCTTGTTCGTTTCCCAGTTAGGTGTCTCTCATGTTCTGTCTCCCTTGTCTCCATGTCCTGTCTGATATTTCCCACTCATTTTTTCTCCTATCCCCTTTATTCCCTTTCACTATTTTTTATATTCCCCAAATGAGTGAGACCATAAAATGTTTGTCCTCCTCCGATTGACTTATTTCACTCAGCGTAATACCCTCCAGGTCCATCCACCTCGAAGCAAATGGTGGATATTTGTATCCCTTTGGTTTTAAATGTATATTAAATGTTTTCTTGAATTAACACTATCCCTCCATTCACCTTTTTTTTTTATTTTTTTTTATTTATTTATTTATTTATTTTTATTGGTGTTCAATTTACTAACATACAGAATAACACCCAGTGCCCGTCACCCATTCACTCCCACCCCCCGCCCTCCTCCCCTTCTACCACCCCTAGTTCGTTTCCCAGAGTTAGCAGTCTTTACGTTCTGTCTCCCTTTCTGATATTTCCCACACATTTCTTCTCCCTTCCCTTATTTTCCCTTTCACTATTATTTATATTCCCCAAATGAATGAGAACATATAATGTTTGTCCTTCTCCGACTGACTTACTTCACTCAGCATAATACCCTCCAGTTCCATCCACGTTGAAGCAAATGGTGGGTATTTGTCATTTCTAATAGCTGAGTAATATTCCATTGTATACATAAACCACATCTTGATCCATTCATCTTTCGTTGGACACCGAGGCTCCTTCCACAGTTTGGCTATCGTGGCCATTGCTGCTAGAAACATCGGGGTGCAGGTGTCCCGGCGTTTCATTGCATTTGTATCTTTGGGGTAAATCCCCAACAGTGCAATTGCTGGGTCGTAGGGCAGGTCTATTTTTAACTGTTTGAGGAACCTCCACACAGTTTTCCAGAGTGGCTGCACCAGTTCACAGTCCCACCAACAGTGTAAGAGGGTTCCCTTTTCTCCGCATCCTCTCCAACATTTGTTGTTTCCTGCCTTGTTAATTTTCCCCATTCTCACTGGTGTGAGGTGGTATCTCATTGTAGTTTTGATTTGTATTTCCCTGATGGCAAGTGATGCAGAGCATTTTCTCATATGCATGTTGGCCATGTCTATGTCTTCCTCTGTGAGATTTCTCTTCATGTCTTTTGCCCATTTCATGATTGGATTGTTTGTTTCTTTGGTGTTGAGTTTAAGAAGTTCTTTATAGATCTTGGAAACTAGCCCTTTATCTGATATGTCATTTGCAAATATCTTCTCCCATTCTGTAGGTTGTCTTTGAGTTTCACCTTGAATGCTAAATATTCTCAAACATCTCGTAAATACCCTGGCCTTTCTCCTGTCTACTTTGCTTCGATGAACATCTATTGAGCATTTATATCTGGAACCAAAGAATTCCAGAAGCAGGAGGTGCTCCCTGCCCTTAGGAAGCTACGGACCAGTTGGGATGACTGCCAAGCAAAGTGGGGCAAAAATTCTAAGGCAGATGTGTCTACATGTTTAGGAAAGCCCTAGAAGAGGCATCAGCAAAGTGTGTGGTGGGGGTAGAGGGTGGACATGCATGGCTCATGGAGGAGGTGACACTGGACCGAGTCAGGAAGAATGGGTAGGGAGTAGCTGGATGAAGAAAGGAGAGCAGGGCATTGCAGACAGAAAACAGTGGAAGAAGGTACAAAGCATGAGGGCGCATGAAAGACTGCAAAGAATTTTATATTTTGGTGACTAGTATTTATGTGAGAAGGAGCTGGGAAGTGGCAAGAAATGAGGCCAGAGAAATAGATAAGGTCAGACCCTGGTATATCCTGCTCAGGAGATTAGATTTTATCCTAAAGTTTCCCCTTAGATATTTGAGGGTAGAAGCATCAATGGAATTGAAACAAAATGACATCAGATTTTTGGTTTGAAAAAAAAAATCACCTTGACAGTGCTGCATGAAGAAATTAAAATGAAAGATCCTGGAGGACTTTTTCGGAACTCCAGATGAGAAATGACAGAGGTTCATGAACTAAAAGCGGTGGGCCTGGAGGAGAGGGGAAGGAGGTGAGGAACATGGAAGGCGACTCTGGATGGGAGGGGAGTGGGGAGCAAGAGGGAAGCATGGAGGGGGAGTAGTTCTTTGAGTACCGCTGAAGATTTGTGCATGCAGCACATGGAGATCCCCTTCCTCAAAATAACTGTAGTTAATAATGGGCATGCTCAGGTGTTTAGGGGTGAGGTGGACAGAGGTCTAAACCTGCTTTGAAATAAGATGGATCGATAGAAGGCTAGGTGGACTGGTGGGTGATAAAGCAAATATGGCACGAGATCGAGGAGAATCTGGGTATATGGATATTCACAATTCAGTTATTTAAAATTTTTTATAAGCTTGATAACTTTCAGCATAAAATAGGGGGGGGGGAGAACGTTGACCCTAAATTACTTTATGCAGTGGAGAAGTTATGATATGGTTTATTGTGTAAAATGGTTACAAAATAATTCAAGTACCAACACCATACCCAGTAACTTGAAAACCCCATCACGTGTACTACTCTCATAAAATACAGCATTTCTACACCATGACCATGTTAATAAGAGGATATTTTACTTTAATCTGTTTGCTTTTTTGAGCCATGTGTGTTTTCCCCAAAATAACTAGTAGGCAAATGACCCCCAAAACATGCCATTGCTCCTAGATACCAATAGGTAAGATATATAAACATACTGCTTGCCGCAGAATATGTTATTTCATTTAGAAACTAGTATCGACTTTGGGTACTGTGTATGGAGGGCAATTGTAAGTATTTTTGAAAAACAAAGAGCTTCCCAATTTGTTATATGACAAGGGCGATGATTGTGCCCTTAAGCAAGAGAGAGAATCTGGACAATAGAATAGACTTGGGGGGTAAGGAGGCATAGGCAGATGGACTTCTTTTAGGCTTGGACCTACTGAGTCTGAGGTGTCATGGGTACATGGTTTTGGAACTCAGAAGAAGGTTCTTCCTTTTTTTTTTTTTTTTTTTTTTTTTTTTTTCAGAAGAAGGTTCTGTGATGGAGATGGGCAGTCATTGGAATACAGCCACATAGTCACATGGATGAGACCCTGGGAGGGAGGTAGAGTGTAAGTAAAGATGCCCAAGATGAGGGCTCCAGGGAACGTTCATGGAGATACACAAGCCAAGCCTTCTGAGGAGACCGGGAGAGCACATCCAGAGCTCCAGGAGGAAAATGCATGCACATGAGGAAGAGACAGAGACATCACAGACCTGAAAGGAGGGGTGAGTCACGAGGAAGGAGTGCCTAGCAGTGCCAAGGGCTCCCCTACCCTCATGGCTAGGGACTAACTACTGGGTTTGGTGGTTCTGAGCAATCGGACACCTTGGTGAGAGCAGTTCCAGGGAAGAGGTGGATTCAGAGGCTGGGCTGCAGTGCCAGGGGGAGGTGAAGAGCAAACAGGCTAGAATTGGGACACAGCAAGTATAGATTATTCTTTAGAGAAGTCGGACCATGATGGATTGAGATCTAAAAAGATGTTTTTATAAGATCAGAACTCAGTTATGTCTGAGGGGCGGTATCCTTGGAAACAGATGAAATGAACAGAAGAGAAGTTGGTAATAATTGAGGCCAAGCACCTGGCTGGCTGTGAGGGTAAGGCCCCAGGAAGCCAGGTGAAGAGTGCAGGCCTGGACGGGGGTAGGGGACCTCCCCGGCCTCGCACCGAAACGGGGAAGGGGAGGTGAGAATGCATGCGGGTAATTTCCTTTGCTGGGTGGGGGAGAGGGCAAACAGGAAGGTGAAGAAGCTCTTGTTACTGACATCTTACTTTTCCTCTGAAGTACCAGATGAAGTCACCAGATTCAAGCGTCAGGGAGAGAGGTTGGGGTCAGCGCTTATGAAGTTGAGTTGAAATATTCTTGTGGAATTGTGCACCGGATTAGAATAGGGGCATGGAAAGGAATGCCAGGTCATTGGAAGGCAAGGCTGGGGAATTTTCTGCAGGAGCTCTCAGCTACTCACACGTGCGAGCCCTCTCTCTCTAGTCAGGTCCCCTCTGAACTCCTCGGCTCCCAGCTGCCTTTTGCTTTGGGTTTAAGCCTCACCATGTCCAGAAGTTACCAGAGGCTGATACCTTTCCTTGTGTCAAGGGCTCAATATTTTCCACCTGTACAACTCACATCAAACAATGAAAAAATGAGTTTAAACACTTTTCCCCCAGAAGCCTAATTTGAAATATACTCCTTTTTGATCTTGGTACCATAACTAGATTGGCCCATAGACGGACACGACCGCTGAAGCTGGACGTGAGCTAGAGTCTATGTTATATTTTACAGCTTGTCTCCCTGGGCGGGTGGTGTATGCTGGTTCTACAAGCCTGAATGTTCTTTTATGGCAGGACAAGTTGTCTGGTCTAACCCTCCTCCCCAGCTCCCACATATTTGGGTGGAAGTCAAGACTTTGTAGCTTTAAATCAAGATTTATTCACCTTTTATTTTCCCACTGACCACCTGTCCTCCCAGGGTACTTCCTGGACAAATCATGTCTGGTCCTCCTCTCTACCTTGTCACATGCAGTTGCAAGGTAGGGATCTACTCAAAGGCAGGGTCAGCCTCCAGTGTGTGGCTTCCTGGGGGAGTCCTAGATGCTTCCTTCTGACATCTTGCTTCTCATGTGGTTTCTTTCTCAGAAGCTTCAGCTGTAAGTCCTTACCTGCACTCCCTTGAAGTGAGGAGCCTCTCGGTTTCTTCAGGGATCGTCACCCCGATCACCCCTCATTGACACTCAGGAAAGACTACCACTGACTCTTTCCTGGGTCACTGCACTCAGGTGACAAAACTTGTTGGAGTCTCAACTAACCATCACTTGGTTTCCCAGAGAGCAAGATTAGTAAACGTTTCAGGAACAGTAGTCAAGTATTGAGTTAATTCTGAATTAGAACCCAACATAAGTTCTTGCTTGCTTTCTTTAAAAAAAAAAAAAATTATTTATTTTTGAAAGAGAGAGAGGCAGAGACACAGGCAGAGGGAGAAGCAGGCTCCCTGCAAGGAAGGTGTTATAGGACTTAATCCCAGGACCCCAGGGTCACACCCTGAGCCAAAGGCAGACGCTCAACCGCTGAGCCCCCCAGGCGTCCCCATAATTTCTTTCTTATTTCATCTCCATTTTGAAGGTTGAATGCCCTTCCTGAGATTTGGTCAGCCATTCGGTGAGTTCCACTTTCCTTACCCTCTGCTTACTCACAGGTGTTCCTCGGGGTCCCAGGCAAAAGGCAATAAAGGGACAGAGAAATCACAGTAGCGGTCATCAAAGGTGCTTACAGTTTGGTGAGAGACAAGCCAACAGTTAAAGGATAGCCGTGATTGTTAAAAGGGAGGCTGCAGACTAATCAACTGGAGGTCAAGGGAAAAATGCAGATTACTGAGCACATCCTTAGACGTAGTCTCTAGAGCTGCCAAAGAATCTGGATTTTTAATAAGCATGTAGGGCTGGGGCATGGTGGAGGTGAGTATGCTGCGGGTGATGTGAGCACCACACTTAGAAAAGCACCCCAGGATGACGTATAAGGTTTCCAGCCAGGTGTCTGCCCTCGGTGCTCTGGGGTCAAGGAGGGGCTGACCGTCTCAGCTGACGGGAGGGGTTATAGGGAGGGGAGGCTGGGGAAAGGAGGTTTTATTGTTACAACTATGTGATCCTCTCACATCATCTGGAAAGATGAAGTCATGTAAAGTCTCCTTGACCTCGGTCCCTTGTCTCTAAAACCCCTCCTACGGTATTTCCTACTGGATCTATAGTGTACGCCATTTTCTCATCGGTGTTTTTACTAAACCATCACACCGTCTGTAGCTTGGTGGGTTTCGTGTGTGTCTTCCCACTTCTACACATGTACTGTGAGCAGCGGTTTCCTCCAAAGCTGAGCTTCCCATCCCCGGCTCCGTGTTTCTCCATTTCAATCACAGCGTATGCTTTTCATCTTGAACAAATCAGCTCTTGTCCTTAACTCTGAACTGAAAATATAATCCTTACCTTGCTCAGGCTCAGGCTACTAAGGCCTTGGTTGTTTCTGTCGACTTGAATGTAGGATGTGGGGTGATTTTTTTGGTGACCCTGGACTGCAAAGAAAAAAAATGTCCAACCGAGAAGAAAACATTTTCTTTCTAGAGATCCATCAGGTCTAATGGGAATAAGTCTGTAGTTTTTACCTGCTGAGCAAGGCCTACCCAAGCGACTGGGTTAGAGTAACCAAGACAGCCTAGCACCTTTACATTTGTGTCTTTGAATTTACACTTTGATGTAGAGAAAGCGTGAGATGTATCACAGGCAA
This sequence comes from Canis lupus familiaris, assembly GCF_011100685.1. Lineage (NCBI taxonomy): Eukaryota > Metazoa > Chordata > Mammalia > Carnivora > Canidae > Canis > Canis lupus. The sequence goes on along the minus strand of NC_049224.1, from coordinate 7,911,661 downwards.
ATTTTTATGTAGTTAGTCTCTCAAACGAGACATCGGTGAGAAATGAGAAACAATGTCAAACCTTTTTTATACCCAAGTATTATTTCCCTCCTAGCGAAGGGTTGAAATGTGGAGACAAAAGTTGTTGTGTTACCTAGGCAGGAAGAACGATCTGAAAAAATTGTTCCATTTTATGAAAGAAGACACTGTGAATTGAACTGTGTTCCCCTAAAATGCATATGTTGAAGCCCTGACCCCCTATGTGACTGGATTTGGAGAAAGGGCTTTTAGGAGGGAGGTAAGGTGAAATGAGGTCACAAGGGTGGTGTCCTCATTTGATAGGGTTGGAGGTTGTACATGAAGAAGAAGAGAAAGAGATTCTCTGTGCATCTGCACCTAGGAAAGGCCATCTGAGCATGCAGTGAGAAGACTGCCCTCCGCCAGCCCTGATGTGAGACCTTACCAGGACCCGACTGTGCTGACATCCTGATCTCATACTTCCTCGAGGTTCCAGAACTGTGAGAAAATGCATTTCTATCGTGTCAGCCACCCAGTCTGTGGCATCTTATCATGCCAGCCCAAGCAGGCCAGTCCAGAAGATAACACTGGGCAGGGTGGGAGTTTGGATCTGGGTTCTCCTTCTGATTCTACTAGCCTTAGATCTGGTGCTTCTAGAAGTCCTACGAGGCCTCACTCTTCTCTCTGCAGCATGAGGGAGTAGGACTGACTGACTTCAGAAATATATATTTTTTAAATTTTTGAAATCTTTGATTCTCATTACATAAAATGCACTGTTTGTTGAGGATGGTATAAGGTTGAGCCAGAGGCAAACTTTTAAAGGCCTTTTTTGCCCAACTCTCTCATATAGTGAAAAAGGAAATTAAGGCCTCAACATATTAAGGCCCCCTTCCCAACGTCACACTCATATGCCCAACAGCACCTAGACACGCCATCTCTTCTGTGTTCCTCTTCCTGTTACGCTGCTGAGTGGGGTGCCAGCTGTTAAGTACGATTATTGTTTTCTATCATGAACCTATTTTATTGGGAAAATGCTAATAAATTAGAAAATACCAAGCTTTTCAGAATAAGACTTTTTTTTAAAAATTGTATTATGGTGACTTATGATGAAAATACTCTATGAATGTTTGCTTTTAAAGTTACCTATTGTTGGGCAGCCCAGGTGGCTCAGTGGTTTAGTGCCACTTTCGGCTTGAGGTATGATCCTGGAGACCCAGGATCGAGTCCCATGTCGGGCTCCCTGCATGGAGCCTGCTTCTCCCTCTGCCTGTGTCTCTATCTTTCTCTCTCTCTCTCTCTCTCTCTCTCTGTGTGTCTCTCATGAATAAATAAATAAAATCTTAAAAAAAAATAAAAAATATAGTTACCTATTGTTGCATTTAAGTATTCTTCTCTAAATGATAATAAGTAATGCCAAGTGGCATATATAGCAATATTTTAATAAATTATTTAATAAATATTTTAATAAAATGAAAGTTAGGTTTTTAAAAAAGTCACCTGCATATGGTAGATAATTAAATAATACAGATAAGTTGATGATGAAAAGTTTCTCATCCATAATTCTTCATTCCTAATTATTCTCCCCAAAGGCAGAATCTTTTATCTTTTACCTTTTAAATTTCTTTTGAAGATTACCTTGACAACTTTAGAGAATGTGCTTATTTCTGTGTTCTTCCATAAATCAATAAACCACATTCATAGAGTTCCTAGTAAGAAAGTTGAGGTAATGACTCCCATTACCCCATCTCCATCTCCCGTGCTAAAGATTGTTAGTATTATTTTTGTTTTTGCCCAAACCTTTGTCATTTTTCAATAATATCATAAAACTCATTTTTTTGGCAGGGTGTTTGATTCCTCACTTCATAAAATGAGTACATCGAAGTAGTAGAACTCCTACTCTTTTCTCACTTTTGATTTCCTATTTGAACATCCTCCTCCTAGCAGCTACGCCTCTGTTTTTACATTGTCAAGGTTACATCCCATTCTGCAACCATAAATGTGTCTTCCAGCTTGTACAGACCTTGACTTTAAATGTCGAAAACTGATAAAACGATGTTTAATATTCTATTTTTAAAGAATGTTTTGGAAACCCAGATATTCAGTAAAAATGGATTTTGTGCAAAAAAAAGAAATTGAAAATTCGTCCCTTAGGCAATTTGGGATTAAAAATTAGATTTATTTGAATTATGATGGGAGGCAAATATGCCATTATTCTCTGCTTTGCTTTTAAAAAATGACTTCGCTTACATAAAATGTGAGAAAGGGTGTTATGAATATCATTTAAATAATTTTTTTAACTTTTAATATTTATAAAATCAGAATTTTTGGTTCAAAAGGTATGATTAGACACTGCATTAAATTGTATTGCTTTAGAAGCCTTGATAGTGACTTTTTTTGATAATTGCTTTACTCGGTAAAAAACTTTTTTTTTTTTTTTATCTCGGTAAAGTTCTACTTTTAATATGCTTCTGCCACATGAAGCTTAAAATTATTCCAAGTAACTAAATCAGACCCTCACTGTAAATCATCCTTAGAGTCACACCCAAAACACCTGTGTTCTTGTTGTTATTGTTAAAGTGTAATTATGATAGTTGGTTTGGGATGAAGGGAAGGCCTTAATCTTCATCATCTCCCTGTACTAAATTTTTTTATGTCCAGTGAAGCTTGTAGGCGGTTTCAGTGGGCTTTGGATCAAGTGTGTCTATATTTTTAATTAATTATATCAACAACTCTAATAAATTGCCTTTTTTTTTTTCTTGGTGGTCATATTTCCAATATGGTTGCTGGGGAGTTATTTGTATAGCAGGGACTACAAGTCTCTATGCCTTTTTGATGAAAATATGTTCTTGAGCTTCCTTGCCTGTTTAGCATTTCATATCTTGCAGACATAAATCCTGGAGCTAAGCTTAGCTCACACAGCTCTGTATATTTTTACTTCCCCAAGGATAGTTATATCATTTCTGAGGTAAGAGGATCAATATGGAATAGGGTTCTCTAAGTCAGGGCTAAACCAGCACCAAATATAGCACTGATGAAGCATTTAGTGGCTTCCTGGTTGTGATGTTCATCAAAGCTATAAAGCTGACTAATACCAGGATTTGAGCTCTGCAGAGGACTCTATGGTCACAAAATATCTGAGACAGTCTTCAAACCTGTCATGGTGCCTGAAGGTTTCTATTTTTATAATGGATTGAAGTGGAATTTCCTTTTAAAGCCCTTAATTCCTGATTAAATCACATTTCTCATTATGACAGAATTTATTATGAACTAATGTCACTGTGTTTCAGTAGATTCTTCTTGATTATGAACTCCCGGAGAGCATCGATTAGGCTTTATTTATTTATTTATTATTTATTTATTTATTTATTTATTTATTTATTTATTTATTTATTCATTCGTGATAGAGAGAGAGAGAGAGGCAGAGACACAGGAGGAGGGAGAAGCAGGCTCCATGCCGGGAGCCTGACGTGGGACTTGATCCCGGGACTCCAGGATCACGCCCTGGGCCAAAGGCAGGCGCTAAACCGCTGAGCCACCTAGGGATCCACTAGGCTTCATTTTAAAAATATTTTCTGCACTGTATCACAGGATGCTTCTCAGGCATGAGAGTATAGGTGAGTGCTGCTTTTCTGTGCTAATCAATTTAGATGCATTATTTTCTTTAATTCTCACAACGAGCCCATGAGGGAGGCACTGATTTCACCCATTTCATGGATGAATAACTTAAGGAAACAAGGGATTAAGCCACTTGGCTAGAGGCAAACAGCTAGTCGGATGGTGGAGCCAGAACTGGTCTACGTGCCTGAACTCATCCAGAGTGTCATACGATTGGAATACTTTTCAAATTGACTTCTTTCACTTAATAAATTGCACTTAAGGTGCTTCCATGTGCTTTCATGGCTTGATAGTTCTCTTAGCCCAGAATAATATTCCCTTGTTGGGACGTACCACGTTTCTTTATCCATTCACCTGCTCACAGACATCTTGGTTGTTTCCAAGTTTTGGCAATTTTGAACCAAAGGTGCCATAAACTTTGTTGGCAGGGTCTTTGTGGCTAGAAGTTTCCAGATTCTTTCATCGGCTATCAAGGAGCACAACTGCTGGGCTGTCTGGTGAGAGTATGTGTACTTCTGTAAGAAACCCCCAAACTGTCTTCCACAGTGATCGTACCATTTGGCATTCCCACAAGGAATGGATGAGAGTTCTTGTTGCTCCACATCCTCGTCAGCATTGGGTGTTATCAGTATTCCAGATCCGGGCTGTTCTAGCATGCACCTAGTGGTATCTCAGTGTTTTAATTTGAAATTCCATGATGTTGACCATTTTTCGTATGCTTATTTGCCATATGCATATATGCATATGTATCCTTTGGTAAGGTATCTGCTCAGGCCTTTGGCCAATTTTTTTTTTCAAGATTTTTATTTATTTATTCATGGAGAGACAGAGAGGCAGAAGGAGAGGCAGGCTCCTTGTGGGGAGCCCAATGTGGGACTTGATCCCGGAACTCCAGGGTATCCACCTGAGCTGAAGGTAGACGCTCAACCACTGAGCCACCCAGGTATCCCTGGCTAATTTTTTTTTAAGCTGGTTATTTGCTTTTTCATATTATTGAGTTTTAAGGCTTTCTTGGTACTTTTCAGATAATAGTCATTTATCAGATTTATCATTTCGCCAATATTTTCTCCCAGTCGGTGGTTTGTCTTTTCGTTCTCTTGGCATTGCCTTTTGCAAGGCAGGAGTTACTTAATTACTCTTAATTAAGCCCAGCTTTCTGATTATTTCTTATATGAATTGCTTCTTTGGTGTGGTATCTAAAAAGTCATCGCCTTACCCAAGGTTATCTAAGTTTGTCCTTGTGTTATCTTCTAGGAGTTTTATAGCTTTGTGTTTTACATTTAAAACTGTGATTCATTTCGAGTTAACTTTTGTAAAGAGTTTGAGGTCTGTGTCTAGGGTCCTTTTTTTTTTTTTTTTTTTTGCATGTGGATATTCGGTTCTTCTAGTGCTGTTTGTTGAAAAGACTCTGCTCCATTGTATTGCCTTTGCTCCTTTAGCAAAGATCAGTTTACTGTACTTATGTGGGTTTATTTATGGGCCTTCATTCTTCTTCATTGATCTGTTTCTCCATGGTTTTACCAATACCACACTGTCTTGATTACTGTGTTTTTATAGTAAGTCTTAAAGTTAGGTAGAGTCACTCTTACAATTTTGTAATTTGTCAATGTTGACTTGCCTGTCCTGAGTCCTTTGGCTCTCCATGTACTCTTTAGAAACAATTTGTTGATATCCACAAAGAATTTTAATTGGAATTATGTTGAATCTACAGACCAAGTTGGGATGATTGACCTCTTGACCATACTGAGTCTTCCTATCTATAAAAATGAAGTTTCTTTCTACTTATTTAGTTCTTCTTTGATATCTTTCATCTGAGTTTTGTAGTTTTTCTCATATAGATCTTGCACATATTTTTTTAGATTGATACCTAAATATTTCCTCTTTTGGGGTGTTAATATAGATGATAATGTGTTTTTAATGCCAGATTCCACTTGTTAATTTTTGTTGTATAGGAAAGTGATTGACTTTTATTGCATCATGTGGCCTTACTATACTCACTTATTAGTGTTAGAAGTTTTTTGTTGTCGATTTTTTTTTTTCAGATTTTCTACATAGGTCATCATATCCTTTGTGAACAAAGACAGTTTTATTTCTTCCTTCCCAGTTTGTATACCTTTTATTTTCTTTTATTGTCTTATTGCACTAGTTAGAACTTCTGGTATGATACTAAAAATTAGTGGTCAGAAGAGAGTTTCTTGCCCTGTTCCTAATCTTATCTGGAAAGCTTCAGGTTTCTTATTATTAAGTATGATGCTGGCTATAGATTTTTTTTTGTGCACGTTCTTTATTAAGCTGAGGAAATTTCACTCTATTCTTAGTTTTCTGAGAGTTTTTTTTTTTTTAATGAATTGGTGTTGGATTTTGTCAAATTCCTCTTTGCACCTATTAATATAATCATGGGACTTTTTTCTTTAGCCTTTTGATGTGCTGGATTACATTAATTGATTTTTGAATGTGGAAACTGCTTTGTATTACTTGGGATAAATACTACTTGGTTGTGGTGTATAATTTCTTTTTATACATTGTTGGATTCAATTTGCTAATATTTTGTTGATTTTTGCTTCCATGTTCATGAGAGATATTGGTTTGTACTTTTCTTGTAATATCCTTGTCTGATTTTGGTGTTAGGATAATGCTTATAAAATGAGTTAGGAAGTATTCTGCTACCTTCCAGAAGAGATAGTAGAGAACTGTTATAATTTCTTTCTTAAATACCTGGTATTTAAGAAAATAAAAATTTCACCAGTGCAATCATCTGGGCCTGATGTTTTCTGTGTGGAAGATTATGAATTTTTAAAAATGTTTAAGTGGATATGGGACTATGCAGTTGTCTATTTGACCTGTTTGAGTTTTGGTAGATTGTGTCTTTCAAGGAATTGGCGCATTTCATCTCGGTTATCAAAGTTGTGAGCATAGGGTTATTCACAATATTACTTTATTATCCTTTTAATGTCCATGGGATAGTGCTGTCCTCCATTTAATTTCATACATTAGTAATTTGTGCGTTTTTTCTCTCTCTTTTCTTACTTAGCTTGACTAGAGGCTTATTAATTTTATTGATCTTTTTCAAAGAATCAGATTTGGGTTTTGTTAATTTTCTTTGTTGATTTCCTCTTTTCAGTGTAATTGATTTCTGCTTTAATTTTTATCATTTCTTCTGATACTTTGAATTTGATTTGCTCTTTTTTTCTAGTTTATCAAAATAGAAACTTACATGATTGGCCTTAGATATTTCTTCTTTTCTAATATATGCATTAAGTGTTATAAACGTCCCTCTAAGCACTGCTTTCATTATATCCCACAAATTTTGATAAGATACTTTCATTTTCATTTAGTTGAAAACATGTTTCAATTGTTCTTGAGATTTCTCCTTTAACCCATTATTATTTAGAAGTGTGTAGTTTAATCTCCAAGTATTTTGGGGTTTTATGGTCATCTTTGATATTGATTTCTAGATAATTCCATTGTAGTCTGAAGCAGACATTGCATGATATATTCTATTCTTTTAAATTTAGTAAGGTGTATTTTATGGCCCAGAATGTGGTCTATCTTGGTGAATGTGAGCTTGAGAAGTATGTGTATTCTGTTGTCGTCGGATGAAGCAGTCTGTAGATGTCATTGATATCCAGTTGATTGATAGTGGTGTTGAATTTAACCATTTTCTTACTGCTTTTCTAGCTGCTGGATGTATTTCTGATTGAAGGGTGTTAAAGCCTCCCACTATAATAGTGGATTCATCTATTTCTCCTTGTGGTTTTTATCAGTATTTGCCTCATGTAGTTTGATGCTCTGTTGTTAGGCACACATATGTTAAGGATTGTTATACTTTCTTGGAGTACTGACCCCTTAAAATTATGTAATACTCCTCTTTATTCCTGATAATTTTCCTTTCTCTCAAATTTCTGTCTTGAAATTATGATTGCTACTCCTGCTTTCTTTTGATTAATATTATGATAGTGTATCTTTCTCCATCCCTTTACTTTTAATCTACATGTGTCTTTATATTTAAATTGGATTTCTTTTATACAACATATAGTTGGGTCTTGTTTTTTGATCCACTCTGATAATCTCTGTCTTTTAGGTGGTCTGTATTTAGACCATTGACATTTAAAGGGATTATTGATGTAGATGGATTAAAATCTACCATATTTGTTATTGCTCTCCGTTTTCATTTTTGTTCTTTGTTCTTATTTTTGTCCACATTTTTTCTGCCTTTTGTGTTTTATTTTTTAAAATTTTTTTATTTTCTTTTGCCTTTTGTGTTTTAATTGAACATGTTATGTGATTTAGTTTTCTCTCCCTTTTTAGCGTATCAGTTATACATCTTTTAAATTTTTTTTAGTTATTGTCCAAGAATTTATAATATACATTTATACCTAATCCAAGACCACTTTCAAATAACACTATACTACTTTGTGGGTAGCATAAATACCTTATAATGACAAAATCTTCCTAATCCTTCCATTAGAATATATACATTATAGAATACATTGTTACTACCATTATTTTGAACAGATTGCTATTTACTAGATCAATTAGAATAAAAAGAGTAAAAGTTTTTATTTTATCTTCACTTATTTTTTTTCCAGACTCTTTCTTTCTGTAGACTCCATTTTCTGACCTATATTGTTTTTCTTCTTCTCTAAATAACTTCTTTTAACATTCTTTTTAACAGATTTACTGAAAACAAATTCAATTTTTATATGCCTGAAAGTTTTCATTTCTCTTTTACTTTTTTTAAAGGATTTTTAAAAAAGATTTTATTTATTTATTCATGAGGGACACACAGAGGAAGTCAGAGACATAGGCAGAGAGAAAAGCAGGCTCCCTGTGGGAAGCCTGATGTGGGACTCAATCCCAGGACCCTGGGATCACAACCTGAGCCAAAGGCAGATGCTCAACCACTGAGCCACCCAGGTGCCCTCTCTTTTACTTTTGAAGGTTAATTTCACAGGTACAGAATTCTAGTAGGTTGGTGACTTTTTTCTTCTCAACACCTTAAATATTTCACTTCACTCTTTTCTTGCTTATATGGATTCTGAGAAGAAGATGGATATAATTTTTATTTTTGCTCCTTATTAGATAAGATCTTTTTCTTCTGGCTTCTTTCAAGATTTTAGAATGTTTTTTTTATTTTCTGAAATTTGAATATGATATGCCTGGATAGTTTTTGTTTGGTTTTGGTTTTATTTGGTATTTGTCTTGCTTAGTGTTTTCTAAACTTCTTGGGTCTATGGTTTGGTGTCTGACATTAATTTTGGGGAAAATTCTTAGTCATTATTGCTTCAAATGTTGCTTCTGTTCCTTTCTCACTTCCTTCTCCTTTTGGTATTCTCATTATGTATGTTGCATCTTATGTTGTTGTCCCACAGTTTTAAATATTCTGTCCTGTTTTTTTTTCCAGTCTTTTTTTTCTTTGCCTTTCTGTATTGGAAGTTCTGTTGTCACATCGCTAAGCTTAGATATTCTTTCCTCAGCTGTGTTTAGACTACTAATGAGCCCGTCATAGGCATTTTTCGTTTGTTACAGTGTTTTTGATTCTTAGCATTTCTTTTTGATTCTTTCTTAGAATATTTATCTTTCTGCTTAAATTATCCATCTGTTCTTGCATGTTGTCTACTTTTTCCATTAAATCCCTTTGCATATTAGTCATAGTTTTTAAAAAAATCCCTTGTCTGATCATTCCTGCTATATCTGACTCTGGTTCTGATTTTTTTTCTGTCTCTGCAAACTCTTTTGCCCTTTAAAATGCCTTGATGCCTTGTAATTTTTTTTTTTTTTTTGGTTGAAAGGTGAACATGATGTAGTGGGTAAAAGGTACTGTAGTAAATAGAACTTTAGCAATGTAGTGGTCAGATTTGTGGGAAGGGATGTGTATTATAGTCCTATGATTGGGTTTCAGTTTTTTGGTGAGTCTCTGCTCCTGAGCTTTGAACTTTACGGGTGCCTTTCTGTCCCCCATTGCTTAGGTATGACAGGATGGCTAGAGAAGCCTGGAGTTGGGTATTTCTCTTACCACACGTAGGTTAGTTTCTAATAAAATCCCAGCAGGCTAGACTATGGTGAAATAATTTCTCCATAAGAAACAGAATAAGAACAAAATTCTTTGGTGTATTTCAAGATACACCTTTTTTTTCTCCCCATGTTGGAACTCTCTATTATTTTCTGTGAGGCTCTAGTAAAGCTCCTAGAGGTAAAACTCTCAATGGTGGATGGGCACTCTTCTATGACAGGGTCATCCTGGAGTTTTTAAACTCTCAGTTGTCTGCACTGAAACTCCACCAATTTGTTAAGTAAAGTTCAGGTTTTCCTACTCTTGCATTGATTCTCTCAGAGGTTTCTGCTTTGGTAAGTTGGGATTCACTTTATCCACCTGGTTGTCTCTCCAGTTTGGGGGGCAACAGTTTGTTCTGTGACCTCATAGTACTGTTGGACCTAGGAAGAGTTGTTGATTTTTCGATTTGCTCAGCTTGTTTCTTGTTAGGATAAAGTGGTGACTTCCAAGGTTTTATATATATATATATATATATATATATATATATATAAATATCTTGGACCAGAAATCTGAAGTCTGCCTGAACTCTTGATAATCATTATGCCCCATATTTTCCCACTAACTATTGGTCGACTTGAAGTCTGGGGGTGTGGTATTTTAACCTGGACTATCTAGGAATCAGAACCTGAATTAAAGTCTTGTGTATTATTGTTTTATCAGAAAGTTTAATCCCAGGGAGCAAGAGGCAGGGAGAGGAGTGAAATAAGGAAAAAAAAAAAAAAAAAAAAAAAAAAAAAGGATAGCCCATGTGAAGATTTGTTATAAAACTGACCATGACCTGGTATCAACTCTGATTGACTATTAAAATTCAAGAGATCTTTGAAAAGCCTATATAAATGATTACTTTTTAGAAGAAACTATGGGGTAGGGTGATAAGAATTTATCTGCTGACTCAGTCTCACATTCATTATAGTTTTACTCCATAGTTTAACTCTTTTACACTGCACTTTTAGCTTGTCCATATATTGGCAAAAAAAAAAAAAATCATTTCCATGGTGTGTAAATTTGGGTTCCCTTGAAAGAAGAAATTGAATAAAGACTTGGGGCTTGGGTAACCTATTTGGAAAGTGATCCCAGGAACCAAGAGTCTGGGAGTTGAGAGAAAGAGGGAAGGAGAAAAAGACGATATAAAGATGTTTTATTGAGGTTCCTGCTGTCAGCATTAGGAGCTCTATTCTACTAGGAATTCCGAGAGGCAGTCAGTACGTTTCTCAGAATTGTCTATCCAGGGGATGGGAGGCTGGGACATTTATCCATTGTCTCCCATCCCTCATTTAATGAGACTTGCTCTGGGGGGCTAATAAATCTCTTCCCTTTTTAGGCAGTGCTTACATGTAGACTGAAAGGACTTCTGGGATATTGGAGAGGCCTTCTAAGTTTGAAAAGCAGAAATTTGAGAAGTCACTAGGAGCCTGAGCTTGTGTATAAATGCCCATCACAGAGGTGGGCCAAAGAACTATGCCATGGATTACCAGATGCCTCAGAGAGCAGGAAGCCTTGGGCCAGATGGTCAGAGTAGTATTTCTTTTGTGAGATAGTGTGAAATTGGGCCTCCAGAACGGTGCTGACATGCTGAATTTAAGTGGCTCACATTGTCTATTTGGTCACAGGCCTTGTTAAAAACATTTGCCCAAGACTCTATCTAGGGGGAGCCCTACTTCTGTGAAGCAAGTTGGTTGATTGCAGTAGCTGGAGCTGGAACAGAAAAGTAAAAGCAAGAGGGCTTACCATGTTGTACAGGAGGTAACTGACATCCTTGATTAGGTGCTTCTACAGAAAAATTTTTCAGAGGAGTTTAGAGCCTATGTTTTTCTATACACAGAGATTCACATTTGTGACAATGAGCGAGTGAGTCTTCATGTGGGGTAGATTGCATAGGTGGCTGTAAATTCTTTTCATTCAGAGTTGGAGTCTATTTCTTCACTCTTTTGACTCTGGACGGGCAGATAACTTTTTCCTTTTAGTCTCTAGATGGGGAGGAGTTACACCACTGGAGCTAGCCATGTGACTCCCATTGACTAAAAGAATGAAGTGGAAGTGAAATTTTGCAATTCCTGGGACGTAACTATCAAGAGGTCTTACAGCTTCTGACTTTACCCTCTCCACTAAGACCACCAGACGAGGAAGCCAGTCTAGCCTCCTGGAAGATGAGAGGCCATGTGGAGGAGAATCAAGGCATCCTAGCTGATGGTGAGCACCCTCTCCTAGACATGTGAGTAAGGCTGTTGTGAATCCTCCTAGCTCGACTACTCCTCCACTCAGTGAAATCATATGAATGAGTCCAGGCAAAACCAGATCAGACTGCCCAGCCAAGCCATAGAATCGTGAAAAAAACAAAATCATCGTTGTTTTAAGAGAATAAGTTTTGGATGGTTTATTATATAGTAACAGGTAACTAATCTAACATGGCCCAAATCCTAGGTCTTTGGAAGCATTTTTTATGCCTCAACTAAATAGATGACTATGTTAAATGATGTGTTCATAAGTTTGCAGGTACTAATAAGGTTTCCTGGTGAGTTCTGGAGAATTCTTTTTCTGTATTCAACAATTGAAGGAATCACAAAAGAGGAGTCACCATTCTGTGCCAGAAAGTAAGCTTATGAAAATTATACCTCAGTTAAATAAAAGGGTAAATAGTACCTTAAATAGTCTGTGTAACTACAAAGAATAATTTATATGTATGAATTCTTGGCTTCTGGGAGAAGAATATCATCAGTTTAGTGACTCAGAATTTGCCTGTGTAGATGGTGCAATTTTGTACTCTGGTCTGAATCTAAATGATTCTGTGGATCATCGTGGTTACTAGCATTTACTAGAAGGGCCAAAGGAATGGGGCTCTGTTGGCTGAGTAGGGACTGAGTTTGTGCTGGTAGTGTTCCAAAGAGGTTCAGAAACTGGCAGTGATAGGAAAGGGGAGGAGAAACCCAAGAATATAGATTCCTTATCTTTATGGCTTTGCTAGGCACTGCGATGTCTAAAACCCAGAGATAACACATTTTCCAATGCTAGAGAGGAAATCTCACATCCTGCATTTGTAATTTGTAGCAACAGAAATTTGAGTTTGGTTAAAAAATGGAAAAAGAGAGCTAATGGAGTTTTACAAGATCACTGATTAAAAGAAATCCTCCCTGCATGGTATTAGGTACAGTAGCTCTGGTTCTTTGACCAAGTGATACACTTGGACTTAGGTTATATAACTGGAAATTCAGGGGCCAAATTTATCTACCTTCTAGTGTATTTTGTTTAGCCTGCACTCTATATGAATGTAATGTGTGGCAATAATTGAGCATCTTTATAAAAAATCCAAGACCTCTTGAGTGAAAATCCCTGTTTTCAACATGTCTTGAAAATTAGATGACCCAGCAATAGCTCTAGAGTGAAGAATGGCATCCATCTGAGACACGTATCATATTCCTCAGCCAACAGAGTATACTGTTTACCCTGTTAGTCCTGTTGCTGTAGCATGTGTCAGCTTTTCTAGATTCATTTTGAAGGGGAATGTACCCTGGTAATCTGGACTTAATTGACTATTTAAGCAACAATAAATGCCTTGGTTTTCCACAGGTAGAAAATAATAAGAAAAAGTAATCTTCACATGAAATATCCATTTTTAAAAAAGATTTTATTTATTTATTCATGAGACACACACACATACACACAGGCAGAGATACAGACAGAGGGACAAGCAGGTTCCTATGGGGAGCCCGATGTGGGACTCAATCCCTGGACTCCAGGATCATGACCTGAGCTGAAGGCATACCCTCAACCACTGAGCAACTCAGGCTTCCCAGGAAATGTCCATTTTAAAATCATTTCCACTATTAAAAAGGCCCCAGTTCAGGTTGAGGATGCATAGGTTTAGATAAAATGCTTTCAGGGACCGCTTCACAGCTGGTAAAGAGATGCTTCCAGGCTGACAAGAGGAAGAAAAGAGAGTCACCGGTCACTGGGAGTGAAAGAGGACCCGTGTTTTACTCTCGATGTTCCCTGGGCCAAAAAGCTGTCTGCTGAGTCTGTGCAGTGAGAACCATAGGCAGCTCCTCCACAGAAGCAGCACAGATCTACAAACCTGCTGAAAAGGACATAATATACCTCGTAGGCAACCTGTGTGAACAATGTGCGAGGACAGAGTATTCTAGTCTCCACCTCTTCCTGATGTCTTGGCTTAGTAGAAGGTCTTAGAACTCGACAGAAACCTCTTAACAGGAGAGAAGAAGCCAGAGAATGGCAAAATTAAGTTTCCCACAATCTCAGTGAAATGGTGTTTGGAGTCAGTACTTATTACAGAAAATAGAAAATAGAGGATTTTTTTTGTTGTTGTTGTTTTGTTTTGTTTTAACACATCTAGACCTGCGGACTGATATTCATGGCCATTATATTGTCAAAGAACGTACTCACTTTAGGGAGGTTAAAAAAAAAAAACATATTCCACTAAGTAGAGTTAGCTTGTGTTTTCATGATATTGTGGTTTGTTGTTGTGTTTGCCCTCTGACACTGTAAAGTTTATAAACTACATCCTGTGATTCTGTACTTGATTATTGCATTGAATATTTGAGTTGTGATCGTGGGAGTTAATTGCCCTCACATGTGTTCAGTCATTGGCTGCCAGCTCAGCGTCTTTGTTGTAAGAGCCTCCTTATGTTTCTCCTTCCCACCAGCCAGAAATGTTTCCAGGGCTGTGCACAGGTAATGGCTCTCTAAATTGCCACTGCTCAGTCATCTTCCGGACAGGGTTTCTTCAAGAGTCAGCAAACCAGCCGGACCTTCCTTCAAGGACTGCTCTCCAAGGGAGTGGACCTACTTTGTAGGGACAGGGTTTGCACTGGGAAAGTGCTTTCTGTGGTTCCAGGGTTTTATTTCAGGGCATTGAGATACACCGTTGTTCAGGCTTAAACCTTAGTTGAGAGTTCCACTGGAAATTTTATCCATATAACCACTGTGTTCATTATGTATTTGGAAAATATATGATGATTGGCACTATGTGTTCCGGATAACATATAAGATCCAGGAGCTGTTCTCTGGCTTAGGAGCCTCATGGGTAGGAGATGAACATGTGCATGATTGGAAAAGGATGTGAAAGTACTGTGGTGGAGGTAGCACGAGGAAATAAAGGGCAAGGATTGGGATTTGGGAACTCAATCTAGGAAAGGGATGGGGAAGCGTTTTGGGTGAAGTGATATCCAGGGTGTGTTTTGAAGTAAGGAGGTGGAATTATTAAGGAGAAGAAACAGAGATGGTCCTTGAATGCCATGCTGGGAAATGGGAACTACTCAAACTGGGTGTGGTTTTACGTGGCACTGTTAAAGGATTCCTTTTTTTTTTTTTTTTTAAGATTTTATTTATTTATTCATGAGAGACGGAGAGAGAGGCAGAGACACAGGCAGAGGGAGAAGCAGGCTCCCTGCAGGGAGCCCGATATGGGACACAATCCTGGGTCTCTGGAATCATGCCCTGAGCCAAAGGCAGGTGCTCAAACACTGAGCCATCCAGGGCCGCCCCTGCACCCTCCCCCCCACCCTCCGTAAAGGGTTCTAAGCAAGAAAAGAGCTTGATCTGCTTTCCTTTCGGAGTGAGCACTTTGGTGACGGTGTGGAGGATGAATTAAGAGCAGAGCAAAGCCAGGGGAAGGGATATCTATTAAAAGGCAATTAAAATAACTTAGATAATAAAATATAAGAGTCAAAACTCAGGCAGTAGAAGTAGGGATGGAGCGAGTGAGAGAAAGAGACAGAGAGAGACAGAGAGAGATTCAAAAGATACTAAGAAGAAAGAGATTTATGCTTTGAAGACCAATTGTATGTGTGTGGTAAAAAAGGGAAGGAGTCAAGGATGATTTCAGTTCTCTGCTTGGGTAATTGGTTATATGATTGGATCATTCATAATATTAATGAACAAGATGGAGGAGCAGACCTGAGGAAACTGATGATGAATGAATCTTCGGCTTTGTTGACTTTGAGGAACCAGTGCAAGTCTCAAACAGAGGTTCCAGTTAGCATTTGAATATATGGGTCTGGACAGCATGGAGCTAGCTGGACTGGAAACAAATATTTTGGAGCCTTTAGCACATAGGGCTAAAACCTGGGGGATGGATGAGATCATCCAGGGATTGTTTGTAAAGGGCAAAGAGGAGAGTATCAATTATAGATTTTTAAGGCGCCTGACTTTTAAAGGATGATCATTTGAAGGGGAGTATATAAAACACTTTTGTGAAAACAAGCAACTAGGAAAGCAAGAAGAAAACAAAGAGAGGGTGAAATATGGGAGCAAGTGGAATAAATAATAGAGAGTGACCTCTTGGAAGAAAAATTAGCAAAACAATTATAATTTTATTTAATGATTAAAAAATGAAGCGAACAAGTAAACCATCTGGAAATTTAATCAGATAGCTTTTTCTTTGGGTAAATAGTAGGATAGGAGTTCAAATGTTTTTGAAGTAAATTGCTTATTAATCTTGTTTTTGGCAATTCCTGTTGCTGCATCTGAACTGAAAATGAGTGAAGACTATTTAAAGTGCCCTATGGGACAGCAAATTTTAGCATTAGTGCTATCCAGCATATCTGCTTCAGTAGCTGAAGAAAAAGAGCAGTTGTAAAATTTACCGATGCAATGACTAAAGCCCAACGTGGCTGTAGTAGTTTGCTAGGCTGCCGCAACAAAGCACCACAGACCGGGTGGCTTAAATAAGAGAAATCTATTTCCTTGAAAGACCTTCACTCCAAATACAGTCACATTTTGAGGCATTGAGCATTAGGACTGCAATGTATGCATTTTGGGGAGGCGCAATTCAGCCCATGACAATCCCAAAAACTCAATCTGCTAAGGAATTTTAATTCTATGTATTGAGAGGGAGGACCTTTTCTTACCTAGTCATATTTCGAAAATTTCAAGTTTCAGAATGTGTTTATTTTGATCACAGACCAATTTTATTTTATTATTATCAATAAAGTAGATAACTATGTATGGTGAAAGGAAAACATTTCACTGATTCACTAGTGGGTGCTGTATAGCTGTCATTGTAAATCATGGAATGATTGCATGAGAGGTTAAGGACAGTCACAGATTCTTTGACACCCTTTGAGAGGTGTGTTTGGTGGTGAGGGTGTGGGGTGCCTCATGTCAATGTCCCCTTCTTGAATCTGGTTGGGTTCTCTCTCTGCTTTGATCATCCTAGAAGTGATCCTGTTCTGGGCTTCAGCCTTGTGATACTGGCAGCTTCTATTCATGTCTCGTGATACACTAGAGGACCCTAGAGGAGCCATGAGCTGTCAGATAAGAAGTTCACTACCCTGAGACTGCCATACTGGACAGGCGATGTATAGGTGATCTGGTCAATGGTCCTCTTTCAGACCCAGTTGTCAGACATAGGATATGTAAGGGTTTGGGATCTCTCATCTGCCAACTGAATGCCACTAAATGACCTTGGTGAACCCCACATAGACATAAATACTTGTAGAAATATTTCCTACAGCCTACTTCCCATCACTGCACTGTCTTCATGAAATAGACCTTCTATGTGTTCAAGACTTTGATGGCATAGTATCAGCTGAGAGATTTTTTGTTTGTGATGTGAATTTTGGGGGGATGGTACTCTACTTTTTTGTTCAGGGCCACTGATAATCCTTAACTTGACATTGGGAGTTCAAAAGGAAATAAAGATTTGCTTCTTTGCAGAAATGCTGCACTGAGGAAAATGTATTATATTCAAGCAATATTCTGTGTAAACAGCTAATAAATCAGGGGAAAAAGGGAAAAAATGTTAACAGTAATTTAGCAGCAAATGGGGCATTTGACCTGCAGCTCCCAGATGAATTCTCAAACGACATGAATAATTTATTTTAGGAAGGTGAAATGATATGGGTTATGTAATGCTTGATGAGAAATTGCAGTCGTAATCGTGGAAATTGCTTCTACTTAGCAGGGTCACCAGCAGAGGAAGGAGCAGTCCCAGGATATCATTTTCCACCTTGAGAATCTTGGCCAAAGCAGTGCCTAAGTGCTTTCTGCCCAGCTGTGAGCCAGCTAGTGTAGCCGAAGTTAGCTTCATTTCCAGAGACCTCAAAAGCCCTTTGAATATCTAGCACCCAAATGGCCTCTGTGCTATTTTCTGAGAGATTGTGCTCCAATCACTGTTCCTCATCTTAGAGCTGCAGTTACATTTCCTAGATTTGCACAGATGCAAGGCTCTCCCAAAACTAGGATAAGCTGTCAAGTTGTAGGGCAGCTCGGTTGCTCCTTGGAATTAATGCCCTAAGGGACAAGCCCTCCATAGAGCATTCTGAAAGCTGACAGCTTAGTGTTGGCAGCTGAATTTTGACATTTCAGGCTATTATCAAAACTCTCTCTAACAGCTGAAACGGTGGGTATGTGACAGTTAAGCCTTCTGTGAGGCATGTTTATCTGGCAGGAAGAATGCTATCAGTGCCTTATTATTCTATTTCATTGTGCATTTCAGTGGCTTTCTGATAATCAACTAAAACTAGTGCATTGTTGAGATATCTAAAGGGACGGTGCAAATAAAGAGCCATGAGCCATGGAAAGAGGCGACCTTAGGATTTTAGCCTCAAGACCATGCTTAATTTTTTTTTTTTTTGAGACCATGCTTAATTTAAAGATACTGCCTTCCCGCTTCAAAATACATAGTTGGAAAAATTTACCACTGAATTTCTGAGAAATGTAAAAAACCTCACAAGATTTTACCTATTTGGTAGTCTCTGGAAAAGCTTATGCTTGGTCCTTCCCCTCAGGACTTAGAAGGATGTAATGAAACACCGTATTTCTTCCCAATCTGGAGCTGACACACTTAGATATGTTGGTGTCTGAAAACATATTGTATCAAAATAAGGAGCTGAAAGGTGAGGTTTTTAAAAAATTTCTTTAAATACAATGTGGTCCTTTTAATTTTAATTCCATTAAATACTGAAGAAAAATCAATGTCTGACAGATGAAAAAGGGCAGAGTTCGAAGAGCCATTTTGAGAGAGTCAGAAAAGGAAGAGATGGGATTTTTTTTTTTTGATAGCAAAAGGAGGAATAGTGATCCTATATTTACTACCTATACACAGTATATATTTTTGTTAACAAAGAAAAAATGAAATTACATCAGTGATGATAAAGGAATATGGCTCTTTGTTTTTGGAAGAAATGGTTAAAAACGCACTCTCCTTATTTCTTTCTTAGAAAACCACACCTCACTCCCCCATGCTAACCATCAAGTCAACTCAGAGGCTTAAACTTGGTCCCAGCTCTAGTAGAACCCTCACCAAAAAAAATGCAGCAAAGAATTCTATCTTATTTTTAATACTGGAAAAGCACAAGTTGAAATGTATCATTAAAGTGATTAACCCAACCAAATCCCCCTGGTTGCCGCAAATTGAATGTGAAATTGTAGAAATCTTTGACACCCTCTGATTCATGATCAAAAACTGAATTTGATAAAATAACTTTGATATGAGTCATTGGTCACATTTTCCATGTGTATATACAACACCAAACAGGCAGTCTATTCAGTAAATATAGCTTCTTGAAACAATTCTAAGTGAAAAAAATATATATTTAGTTGGACTTTTCTCAAAGGTTAAGTTTAACAGAGACACAGATTTTAAATCAATCAGGCCCCAGTCTGATCCATAGGTTGAGTTGTATGGTAGTTTTGCAGTGACATTAATAATAAATAATAGCAACACAGCATCTAGAACTTAAAAGAATGTGTATGATCTGCTAGGCATGGTTCTAAGCTGACACACACGCACCTCCCCTCACATATACGTATATATGTACATATATTATATATATATAAATGCTTATACATATGGATAATAGTTCATCTTCAAAACATCCTTGATGGATAGATGCTATTATTATCCCCATTTTTCAGAGAAAGAAAAGAGGCTCAAAGAGTTTAAATATTTTGTTCAGGGTCACAGGTGGTAAGGTTAATATTTAAGTGGAGACCATCTGACTATGAAGCTTATGCTATTTATTTATCATTACATGATAGTGTCCTTTGGTTGAGTTTTCAGGACATCTACATGATGAAAAATATTCATTCAAAGTTTACCTGCAGCCCCAAAATCTCAAGATTCCTTAAGAGTTTCTTCTATATAAGTGAAGATGAATAACCACAATAGAAAAGATATTTTCAATGCTTCCAAATAAAAATGTCTGGAGGCAGAGCTGATAATGGAAAAATATTGATTGTGAGTTTTAAAGGTGAGGAACTTCAAGACTGATAACAGCCAAATTTATATCCTTAAAATTTCCCTCTCATATTTGCAAATTCCCCTTTCCACATTTGAAAAGCTGGTTTTTAGAAGTGATGACAGAAGTATTACAGAGTCAGCCCTAATGACAGCTGTTAGCTCAGATTAGTGCAAGTAAAAATTTCTCTCAGTTTCTGCTGCACATCTGTTATAGTTTTTTTTTTTTTTAATTTGTGGATAGTGGGCTATAGGGTGTTGTACAGGAGCTTTTCCTATATATAAAATATTTTTTTGTACTTCCTTTTTTATGACTTTGCCTCATTTCCTGAAAGTTTTTCTGTTAATGCATTACAACCACTTGGCTTCAAGCAGACACCAAGGAGTAAATAATAGTATGAACGCTTCCCTCAAGTAAAATAGAGGTTTACTTGGACTTAAAAATATCTTAGCTTTATTTTTTTATATATAAATGATTTTTTTCTATATCATTACGTACCTCTGATTTTGTGTTTTATTACAGCTATTAATTGAAATATTAAGATAAACCAAGTTGGCGAAATAAGTTCTCTCTTTTTCCTGAGATTTCCATTTGCTTTGGTCAGAAGATTATGTGGTCCTTTCCTTATTTATTTTGTCAGGAGTTTAAAAGCAAAAACAAAACAGAGAATAAGCTAATTGGGTGGCAAAAGTATAAGGCCTTTTGACTCCTTAATTTTGTCTTTGCCAAAAGGGTTTTAGTAAATGCTTTTGAAACAGTTGTGCACATATATATATTCAGCTCCTTATTTATATTTGTCACTATTGAGAAAGAATGGAGCTTTATTTGGAATTTTTACCGAAGGGGATGACTATGAATATTATCACCATCAATCTCTTAATATCTGATCAGGGCAGCTCTCACAGCGACAGCTGCAGTGGGCCTTCCACCTCCATGAGCTGTCTTGGGTCACATGGTCATATAGAGCCGGGGAATGACTGTAATAGAGCTAATGTTTTCAATGTTTCAGATACAAAAATGTCTGGAGGCAGAGCTGGTAATGGGATAATATTGATTTGTGAGTTGAAACTCATCAGGTCCAATAATAGCCACCTTTACACCTGAAGAGCTTCCACAAAGTCTGGCTTCTGGCCAGTTCTGGCTGTACTGAGAAGGCTGCCAAGAGAAATGAAAAGTCTACGGGTTTATACTCAGGTTCTAAAAGTTCTCAAATTCCATTCCATAAGGCTCCAGAGATTGAAATTTGTTTCTAGGAATCTGACCCTGAATCTCCTTATCGTCAAATTAGGAATAATGCTATATATATATATTTCCCTAAGGACTAAAATGAGATGAACACCTATAAAATTTTCTGAGTCTCTCAATAAATGTTGCTGGGTTTCTCTTAGTGAACATACCTATTTTTAGTTTGCTAGTAGCCTAACAGTCATTTCCATTTTTACAATGGTGATGAAAATAAAAAAGTAGATATTGACCAAGATCTATTTTTGTTGAGTCAAGAAAAATTTACATTTGGTAGGACTCTTTCTTGTAGAATTTGTAACATTTAGAGTCTTTCACAGTGTGGTCCACAGACCACCTGCGTCAGAAACACTGGGAGTATTTGGGAAAAAATCAGTTACCTTCCTCTATCCCTGTGGGGAAGGTACATAAGTGAACACGTATTTAACATCCTCAGGATTTTTTTCCCTAAATTTTCAGAAACATTGCCTTACCATACCTGTATCTGTGTCTGTCTCATATATAGTGCTTTGCACTTACAAATCATTTTCATACTTAGGATGTCGTCTGATTCTCGGAGCAACCTTGTTAGATATAAGGAACATTTGATATCTCGTGTTTATAGATGAGGAAACTTGATCTAGAGAAGTGAAGTTTCTCACCCAAGGCTCAAAGACATTAAGAGGTAGACCTTAGGTCTCTGCATTCAGGGTTTCTTATCCCATTCTCTATACTACATCTCATCCATTCTCCTTCTACAAAACAGAATGTTACCTGCAGATTGGGCTGCAGGTGAGTCTTGCTACTGTACAACACCTATTCTATAATCAGTGGAGATATATCAAAATTTTTCAAGTAGTAAAATGACCTCGTGAAATCTGTGCTCTATGAAACAGCCTAGAGATTGATTTGGAGAGGAAAAAAAAGGAAGTGAATTGGAAGACCCATGCTCCCTTTTCCTCATCGGCTGTGTAGGCTGGGTTACTTAAGCCAAAGTTCCCAAGTTGCATCTTAGAAGGCACTGGAAATGAAAATTTTTTTGAAAAAGACTTGGTTGTGAAACCCAGAAAATGGTACTTTATGGTACTTCCTGAGGAGTTTTAGCATTACTCACATGAATATGGCTATCTCCTCTAGGTCATGAACTCTGTGAATATAGCCATGTGTTACTCATCTTTGTATCCATAGAACGTAGTTTGGTGTTGACTATATGGTTTAATTTAAACATGTTTGTTGTTCGTGTCATAAACTTGAGTGAGAATAAAAAATTGTTTTACATTGCCAAAGATAAATTATTGTTTATATATGTAGCTTGTCTTTGTACTCTTAATAGATGCCAACATAAGGCCGTAGGTCTATTTACTCACTTGATCATCATAACCACCCTATTAGAAAAACCCCTTTTTTTTACACATGAGAAGCACAGGGTGGTTAAGTAACAACCAAGGTCAGTTATTTGTCTAAGCCCTAGTCCTAGTGGGGTTGTGATTTGAAGTAGGTAGCTTGGTTCCAAAGCCTCATCATGCCATATGAAATTCATAAGTGTATCATTATGTTTCAAATGCTTATCACTGTTGATATCATATAATATTGGTATAAATTGGAGTTTAATAGGTGCACCATATGCTATGATAACAAACAGCACTAATATACCAGTGGCTTGACCCAATAAAAGTTTATTTCCTACTTACTTAGAGTTTGATGTGGCTTAGATGACTTTCGTCTGTGGCTCTCCTCCAAAAGATGACTCAGCGACCTGGGCTGCTTTCATCCTGTAGCTATGCCAGCTGGAACAGGTGTCTTCCAGGGTCAGCAGGCAGTCGAAGAGAAATGAAGGAGGCACATCAGCTCTTAATGTCTTGGTCTATCAGGTCACATGTTATATCCACACATATTTCATTGGACAGCAGTATTTACACAGTCCCGCTTAACTGGGGGTTATGCGGGACTAGGAAATGTAGAGGAGCATATGAATCTTTGGTGAGCACTAATAATTTCTCCCACAATAAAACAGGATGATAAATACACAAAACTAAAATATGGGGAGGAACATGTTTTATTCTGGCCCTGGCTTCACTACAAATTGGTTCAATGCTCTTGATAATGTAATTTACCTGCTTTAACTGAGTATCACCATGCATAAAATGGGTACAATGAGTGAGACCCAACCCATAGGATTGTTGAGAGGGTTAAGTGAGATGATAGAGGTAATAACCACAGCACAGTGGTGGGTACACAGTAAGTGCTTAATACTTTTTAGTCATTGTAGAAGTCAGGGTTCTTCAGAAAAACAGGATCAATATGGATTATGTAACAACATAGAATGTACATATATGTGTGTATGTGTGTGTGTGTATACACAGAGAGAAGAAAGAGAGATTGATTTAGTATCAGGAATTGGTTCATATAATAATGGAGGCCAGCAAGTTCAAATCTGTAATTTGAATTTGAAGGCCAGAAGCTGCTATAGAATCAGGAAAAGATGATATTCTAATTGGAAGGCCGTGGAGCAGGATAATTCTCTCATATTAAGGGGTGGGTCAGCCTTTTATTCTATTTAGACCTTCAGCTGATTGGGTGAGGCCCATCGGCACTGGGGAGGCCAATCTGCTTTACTCAGATTATTGGTTTAAATGTTAATCTCATCCAAAAACACTCTCACAGAAACACCCAGAGTAATGTTTGACCAAAATACTTGGGTACCCTATGGCCCAGTGAAGTTGACATAAAATTAAGCATCACAGCCATTATTATTATGATTATTATTATTACTACTACTACTATTATTAGAGATAGTCTATGGTGAGGTTCCTCGGTGAGGTTTATTTTTTCTCACCCACTTTTATTTCTTTTTAAAAGGAATTGAAAATTCCTCTCAGGCCAGCAATAAATACTCAAACAGTATGACACCAATGAGCAGAGACAAGATTTTGGTGCTTAGGGAGAGCTGACCAAGTTGGTAGCTCTCTTACTAGACCACTGCCTCTTCCAGTTGGATTCTGGAAATACCACCATGAACGATGAGCAGACAGTTCCTTTAAGAAGATACTGCCTGAAAGACTGAAAGTAAAATTGTCTCGTCTTCAGTCTTTTGCCCTTTCTCTTCCTCGTTACCATGTCTGTAGTAATCATTTTGGTGTTATTTTTTATTTGTGCACTCCTTATAGCGTTTAGTTCCGCTTTAGTTAGACTTTCACATTCCTATTAAAGCTCTTTGCTTCTATAATCCTCAGTCGCACATTTAGCAATGCCTTTATTGACACAGCCTCCAAACAATCAGCCAAGGCAAGGAGGAAGAAAAATCTGCCAAAACTGTTGGAGTTGTGCAAAGAAAGCAATCAGCTGATTGACTTAATTTCTCCCTTTTCAGCTGGTTGTCATCATAAAGACACAGATGAAGAGATATCCCAGAGCCAAGTTCATCTCCGCAATACATCGGAGAGACACAGAAAGCCTGGAAAGACATTGTGTTCTTGGTGCCCAGAAGTCTAGCAGACACAGGCTTTGTCAAAATGGTAGAGGAAATAAATCTCAGGCACATGGTGCTTTCCAGGAAAATGCCTTCTAATTTTTGGAAAATTCAACCAGAAAACTTCCTTTGAGAGAATTTATGCCAGCAATACATGGTCAAGCCAGTTAACCTGGAAGATAGAATCAACCAGTCAATTCATAATTATTATGAAGCAGTTGTTTGAATGAACAGAATGTCTGGCCAGTGAGTCCCTGAGCCCAGACAAGCAATATAGGTAATAAGGAAGGATTAATTGCTACAGTCTTGTTTCTTAGAGAGTCTCCCAAAGTACGTAGAACAACTTCGTCTATAGGTTGCTCAACTAGCATGGGTCTATCTGAAAGGAGACGTCAAAGTGCACATCTGGTTGTTTAAAAAGAAGCATCTACAATAAAGTAACCCAGAAGATTCTTGGTCTTATTTTTAAAATATTGGGAGATAAGTGTTTCCTGTTATTTTAAAATGAATTAAAAATGCAAACACTTTCCTCTGATACAAAAACAAAATAGCTTTGACATAATAGTGATATAAATCAAAGCACGTGTATTGACATATTTTGAGTTTGAAGCACAACGGGTATTTGAAAAGTCTTGTCGAAGTTACAAAGTCATGTCCTTTTGCTTTTAATAGTAGCCAAGCTCTGTTTCGTGTTTCATGATAATTATTATTGCAGGGACACAGAGCCAGAGATGCTCAAGTACCCACTTCTTGATTTGCACATTGACCTACCCTGTGCTTATTATGCCTCTAATGCAGGGTAGCACATACTTCAACTGCAGGATATATAAAAATGCGAATCATATGCCAATCGTACACTATCTACTAGCTTTGTATTTACTATGATTTAGCACAGAAAAGAGTCTTTAAAAACCTAAATGGAAAAGATTATTAGAATATGCAGATTTATTAATCTATCACTTAATTTCATCATATTCAGCAGGGGGGAAAATATGCCACTCCAAGCTATTTTCACTCTTTTCTATATGGATGATCCTACGATACATTTTTTATAAAGTTCTATGAGGACTCAGATGTAGATTATAAAATCTCTCAGAAGTTTTCGTGTAAAACCAGGTTAAATAAAGGAAAATGCTGTTTCCACTACTCATAGCACTTCTGACATCAAACGTGTGGGTTCTCCACACCAAGCAATTCTCCAGTTCTCTGTGGACACCAACTAGATGTCTTGTAATCTATAATTTAATTCATCCTGACACTAACTACCCAGAGTTTAGCACAGACCATACGTATTCAGGGCTCAATCCCACATGGCTGCCCCCATTTGAGACAGCAGGCCGAGGTCCCAACTGTGCTCGTGGGACTTGTCCCTTATAGTTCTGATCAACTGGCTACCCTTTGGGGTTCCCACGCTCCCCGACCCCAGGTTCAGTCATTTGCTGTAACAACTCCTATAACTCAGAGGAACTCTTAATTACATTGATTGGTTTATAATGAAGAACACAAAGGTTTATTAGGTGGTAATAATAGGCATACAGACTTAGGATTCAGTGACCCAGGCCCTAGCACATCCCTTTTCTTGAGGCAAAGGTAGATCATGAAGTCCTTCCAAAGCATATGGACTAAAAATGAGGGAGGAGAGTGTTTTTCCAGAGGGAGACTGGCATATAGTGACCAGAAGGAGAGTAAAAGAATTCAGGGTGGCAAATCAGCTAGGTGTTCACTGTACCTGAGGCTTATTTTTCTGCTGCCCTCACCACCCCCATTTATCTGGAAGTAGGTTCTTGTATTTTAGGCTATGACCTACATTCTCCACCTGCTTTAGTTTTATTTATGCTTTATGGGCTTCAAACATGAGGGCAGCCTGTAGTTCACAAATTGTAGTGCCTGGACTACCACACTGGTATCACCTGGGCATGTGCTGGAGTTGCAAACTCTTGGGCTCCACCCCAGACCTACCGAATCAGAATCCCCTGGAGGGTTTGCTGGCCTCCACCCCCAGAGTTTCTGATTCGGTAGGTCTCTGGGTTCCTCCATGTTATATTCTGTTCCAGTACTTTCTGTCTGGCCAAATGATAAGGGGTAAGACATGACCAGCAACCGTCCATCCTCTAGACAAGCAAGCCTACTAAGTATGTGCATGTGTGTGTCCTCTTTCCTTCGTGTCTATCCCTAACTGGCCCAGGTCTGCATTTCTGTTCTTTTCCCCAGGCCACCAGACCTGCTGGTGATACTTTGGGTGAGATTCCTTAGTGATGATGGCCAATAGCCCAGCAGATTCTGAGAATAACTCTTGTCTCTATGCCCCTACACTAGATTTGGGGTAGTTTTGTTTCCTGAGTGATTTTTTTCACTATAGTTTCTGAAGTTTTCTTTTTTTTGCGTGTGTGGTTGTTTCTGAGTTTACCATACATGTCTTCACTTGTGAGAATCAGCTTTAGATTTATACTAGCTTAATGCCAGTGACATAGAGAAACATTGCTCCTACACAGCTCTAATCCATTTTCCCTTCTTCTGTGGTATTATTATTAGACATGCTATATCTACTATTATAGAACTGATAGTACCTTACCATCTGTAGTCCTTTCCTAAGCCCAATACAGCTTTGCCCCTACCCACCTCATTTCTGCTGTTACTGGAAAATATATTACATATATGTTACATTTTCATAGTTTAGACCCTACATTACATTATATACATATTATTTTATGCAATCGTTTTTTAAAAATTATTTATTAGAAATGAGAAAATTGTGCATATATATATATATATATTTAATAATTATAGAATTACCTTAATTGGTGGTCTTTGTTTTTTGTGTGCATGGATTTGAATTACTGACCTAGGTCACTTCCTTTCAACCTGAAGAATTTTCTTTGGTATTTATTATAAGGTGGGTCTGCTAGCAATAAAATCTTTCAGTTTTTGTTTACTAGGGAAGTATTTTGCCTTTAGTTTTTGAAAAATAGCTTTGCTGGGTATAAGGTTCTTGACTGACAGTTATTTTTTAAAAATATTTTATTTATTGATTCATGAGAGAGACAGAGAGAGGCAGAGACACAGACAGAGGGAGAAGCAGGCTTCATGCAGGGAGCCCGACATGGGACCTGATCCCAGGTCTCCAGGATCACGCCCTAGGCTGAAAGCAGGCGCTAAACTGCTGAGCCACACAGGCTGCCCATTTTTTAAAATATATATAAATAAATTTATTGTCCCACTGCCTTCTGGCTTACATTGTTTCTTCTGAAGTCAGCTGTTAATGTTACAGGGGTTCCCTTGTTAAGGACAGTGGTTTTCATTTTACTATTTTTACATTTTCCCCCTTGTCTTTAACTTTCAGCATTTCTACTATCATGTGTCTGCTTATGGATGTCTTTGCATTTATCCTACTTGAAGTTCAGTGACCTTCCAGAGTAAGTTACTGTTTTTCAGTAAATTCAGGAATATTTATGCCATTTTTCTTGAACCTTTTTTCTGCTCCTTTCTCTTCTCCTGGTATTCCCTTTGTGCATGTATTGGTGCTTTTGATGATGTGCCATATTTCTCCGAGGCTCTTATTTTTATTCATTCTTTTTTCTCTCTGTTCTTTGACTTCCAACCCCCTTATTGATCTCTCTGGAGGTTCACCATTCTTCTATCAGTTCATACCAATTTTTGAGTCCCTCTAGTGAATTTTTCATATTAATTATTATACTTCCAAATTCCAGAATTTCCATTTGGTTTTTTTTTTTAAATAATCCTATCTTTATCGATGTTATCTCCTGATACAAATTTCCTTTACTTCTTTAACCATAGTTCCCTTTAGTACTGTGAACATACTGATAATGGTTATTTTGAGATTTTTTTCTGTTAAATCCATCATCTAGTTGCTCTCACAGGCAGTTTGTGGTGCCTGCCTGCCTTTCCTCTGTGCATGGATCACACTTTCCTGTTTATTTGCTTGTTCATAAGTGAGAAGACGCCAGAAATTTTGGATAATATGTTGTGGCAGCTCTGGATACAGCTTCCGCCCAGGGGCTTGTTATTCTTACTCGCTTGTTTATTTTTTAGTGCCTGGCTACTATTATTTTAGTAAAGTGTTTTTTCTACCAGCAGTGTTAAGCCTCTGATGTTGCTTGTCTGGAAGATCCAGCTTTGGGTAAACCTACAGAGACCCTGAGAAGACACTGTTATTGGTAGGACTTTCTAGACCTGGAGACTCTTTCCCTGACCTCACAGAGCTGTTGAACTGCACTAATTGCTTGATGATTGCTCTTTTGTTTTCAACAATAACCTGGGGGGCGTAATCCAATCAAATTTTGGCTCCTTTGATGGAAGTTCCTAAGATCCTTGCTTGATACTTGTTCTTATCCAGGAGGGCTCCTCCTGGCTGCCCTATCCCCTGCTTCTGTCCTAGGCTGCATCACCAGGACACCTACAAATCTCCTCTCAATTGCCTTTCAGCACAACCTCCACTGTTCCTGAGAGAGCCTTAGCTTTGGGTTTCTCCATGCTCCATTGCAAATAAAATCAATTCCTTTGGGAAGAGATGTTTTCTTCTCTTCCAGAAAAAAAATCTACGAAGCAGGGTGCTCTAGAACTGGGGGCAGGGTAAGTAACAAGCTTCTATGTGATGACCCCACGAGCTCAGTGCCTGGTGGAATGTAGAGGCAGCAATGTGAGGTCTTCTTGGCTTGCCTCTCCTAGTGTGGAACTACTATCTCATGAGCCGGGGCAGAGGCAACCAGGGCTGTCTTATTCTTGGCCTGCTGTACCCACAGTATAGCCTCAACTCCTGAGAGCATTCCCAGTGGTCAGGTGAAAGAAGGGAGCCCCCATCTCCTGTAGGCACTCACCTGGCGTTTAGTCCTAGCATCGGGTACATGGGGCAGGATGAGAAATGCTGAAGCCCTGTTTCTGCAGGGAAGAAAGCTGTGTGATTGGAGCTGGGGGAAGAGGAGTCATGTGTTATGGGCTGTGGCTGCGTGGAATGCAATCTTTGCCTGGTGGAGCTCACAGTGGGAGACAGGGAAGGATCTTGGTCTAGTCCCACAGGTTTTCACATTTCAGATTTTCTTGAACACATAGCTTATTTTCTTACTGCCCTTAGGACCATTTACAGAAGCTTTAAATGATTTTTTAAAAAAATAATTTTCACCAGGGGCACCGGGGTGGCTCAGTGGTTGAGCGTCTGCCTTGGGCTCAGGTCACGATCCTGGGTTTATGGGATCCAGTCCCACAGCGGGCTTCTTGCAGGGAGCCTGCTTCTCCCTCTGCTTATGTCTCTGCCTTTCTCTGTGTCTCTCATGAATAAATAAAATCTTTTAAAAAAATAATTTTCACCCATTTCACTGGCGTTGGGTCAATAGAGCGCCCACACTCTGGTGTGCCAGCGGTCAGTTTCCCTCTACTAGATTGGAATCAGTGCCAGTTGTTTTCTAAATTATGCCTGAAGTTAATTGCTCTCTGCATACCATGGAGTCTGTCTGGGTACAGCGGGGAGGGTCCCCCTCTTTCCAGGGCTAGATGTTTGGCCTTGCATCAGGCCTGACCTGACCCGATGGCTCGGACCTCCCCACCAGCTCCCTACTGCTGCGAGTGTTTTTCAGTATCCTGAGCCCCATGGCGGGAAATGGTGCCAGTAGGGAGAAGAGGGAGCAAGAAAGCCAACTACCTTTTGCAGTTTTGTCCAGCATCAGCCCAACCTTGTCACCTGAAGTCACCCTGGGCACCATCTCTCCCGTGTGTGTGCTGACTTCTTATAGAGGGCGCACAGGTTTTCTTGTTCTTGCTTTCCCATAGCTGTGGGGAATTTTCTGTTCTTTCAATTAGTTCTTTGGAAATGGCTATTCAGAGTTGCAACCTGCCTAGGTTTGCAACTCTCCGAGAAAGAAAAATATTGACCTCAAAGCCAGAGCAGTCTTCATGCAAGCACAGCCTGTAGGTCCTGGGTATCTCAGAGGTACAGCCCACAGAATGCCTGGGCTCATGTCACAGGCCTACGTGACTAGTCATCTGCTCATGAAATTGGAGGTAGCCACTGTGTGTGTATTCAGCCCACGTGAATTGGACAACTACAGACCCCCCACACTCTGCTAGGATGGAGGACAATGGGGAAATAGCCACAGTTTCTTCGGGGAGTTTATAGTCTAGGGGAGGAAACAACAACAAAAAAATAAAAGTGGCAGTTAGAATGTCATGGGACGTTGGGACAGAAGAGGGAAGGCTCGGGTCATCTGTTGTAGCCATTGTTCCTTGAAACTGGCATCTGAAAAGCAGGGCTGAGGCTCTTTTGTAGGGAATGGGAAGGAAGAAGCCTACAGATCCTTGTCTCCTCGGCCCTCTTTAAAGTTGAAAATGAGAAGAGACATGAAAGTGTACAGGAACTGTGTCCGGGTATGCTTGCTTTCTCTTTGATCATTTAATATAGGCAGAAAGGGAGAAGAAACATTTCTGTCATCACCAGGGCATGTTGGCGTGCTGGCAATGTGACAATCACCTAGTGAGGGAGAGTCTGCAGTCCAGAAAAATGCTCTCCTCGGCAATGCCCAGGTGAGGAGCTAAGAGCCTCCACACAAGCTCCACTCAGCACGATGGGGGTGACTGAAGACTGAGTAGGGGTTACTCTTTGAGAAGTTTGAATGCCTCTACCCTTTGGGTTATGAAGGGGGGTTGATTCCCTGCCTTGAAGGGATTAAAAGGAGACCAGATTGGCCTCACAACAGAAAGACACTCTTCTTGTAGGGCTGGAATGCCTGGTGCTATGTTACTAGAAGGAAGGAAAGGGTACATTTCCCTCTGGGTGGGACCGAGGATTTCCTCTTTGCCCCATCAGGTATTTTATGGCATTGAATTTGAGTAGCTGTAGGATGGAGCTGTTGAGGAGGGGTCAGCTCTGCAGGTTTATCTTGAAGGGGGGAAGGAATGACAAAGACCACAAAACAGGTGGGAAGCAAGTCCTCACACGTTGGCAGAGACAGGGAAAGTGAGCAAAGGCACAGCTCACTATGGCAGAGCTACCCAAGGCCAGAAGAGCAAGCCAGGCCACGGCCAGGTGTGGGTCTGTCTGGGCGTTCATGAAATGGGGCCATGAGCACACCTCGGCAGCTGGAGGACAGATGGGCAGAGAGTCGGGCTGTGGATGGCATCGCTCCACCTTTTCTCCCCTGGCTTCCATGTGTTTTAGGACATTCCAAGGTTAAGTCTGACACACTTCACAGGCTCAAAGTTGGTTGTGCCCCGTTCACAGTTGGGAATGCCCATGGTCCAGAATTGGTGGCCCGCTCTCAGAGTGGTTAAGAGACCACCTCCATATTACTTAGCTTTTGAACAACAGCTCATAAGTGTCCTCTCTCCCTTTGATCTTAATCCCTAACCCCTCTACCCACACCGTTGCCAGGATGATCTCGGGAGTGCAAACTGCCTATGTTCTTGCCCTACTCAGAGCCTTCACTGGCCTCTCAGTGCTTGTGGAATGACGCTCCTTACAGAGGACGTAATTGTCTTCTCGACCCGGCCTCTACTGGCCTCCCAACTACTAGCCATTTGCTCTCCCTTCGATGCACACACATGTAATGGTCTAGCAGTGGCAAAGTACATGCACACAATCTCCTGCTTCATGCACCTTTTCTTTGTTTATATGTGTTTTTTTGCTTGGAATACCCACTTTTTAATCCCCTTCCCCTCCTTTTTTGGGCCAGACAAGCCTCCTCGTCCTTTTCAGACTACGTTATATGTTCTGTTCCAAGGACCCTGCACTTATCACCAATGGCACTCACCATCGTGTGTTGTGGGCATACTTCTCTCTTTCTCTCACGTATCTGTGAGCGTGTCCTGGCTATGTCTTATTTATATTCGTATCAGCTGGGGTGGGGCATAATCCTGGGACATAGTTGACACTCTAAAAATACTTGGTTGCATAAGTGACTCAAAGGATCCTTAACTGCCTCCTGAATAACTAATTCTAGACAGCATCTGTTTGGATTCTGACTGCAGTCTGGAAGCAATAGGTGCCTTCATTTAACCATGGGCCCTAGTAATGCAGCATCCCGCAGCCCGCTAGGTTGAATGCACCTGAAAGCCTTAGGAAATCTTGTCACTGTGCATTTTATTATGTGACTACAACTTGAGCTGAATAGGGAGAAATGAAGCCTGGCCAGCACTGAGCATCCTGCCAGGAATAGAATAGAAGGGCCGCTGCGGTCAGTGAAACTAAAGGTTACCATGGTG
Source organism: Canis lupus familiaris (assembly GCF_011100685.1). Lineage (NCBI taxonomy): Eukaryota > Metazoa > Chordata > Mammalia > Carnivora > Canidae > Canis > Canis lupus. The sequence continues at coordinate 7,878,900 of NC_049224.1, read as the reverse complement.
TCGTCAGGGAGTGTTTTCAAAGGGTAGTGCCCTGAATGTCTCATCCCACCCAGCCTCTGCTTCATGCCGCCGCATGGAGAAGCCTTTGGCTTTCAGTATCCTCAGAGGAAGGCAGCATAGGCCTCCTCTCCTAAACCTGTCCCTGCAGACAGCTGTGTACCCGTGAGTCCCTCGGCAGGATAGTAAATGTGCTCTCAGCCCCTCCTGGGTGCTCAGGTAGTGTCATCTGATCCTGAGTGTGGCATCTAGGTGACACTACAAGAGCCGAAAGCACCGCAGGTGGTCCTCCCTGTCGCATTCCTTATCCCTAGCACATCCTGGGTGTCTCACCGCAGTATCGCCAGTGATGACTTCCCTTTCTTCCTCCAAACTGAGGGTCACCTCACTCACTGGTAGGTCAGGGGTGTCCACTGAATAATAAACTGTGTTCCTATGCAAGTGGGTGATGTTAGGTTTTTGACCCCAGGGGACCCTGAGGGGCCAAGTGAGGCCGCAACAGAGGAGAGAGAATGCAGTGTGCTTCTAGGAGGTGACTGCCACTCACATGGCTTCAGAAGAAAAGTCCATTTCCTTTCCTACTCGGTGGGAGATACTTTTTTTTTTAATCTCCCTATAATGAGGTCCTTGAATACCATGTGATTAAAAAAAACAACAACAACCCAGAAAAAACCAACTTTCATTTTGAGTGTAAACCTGTGGGAATGAAGATGATCTCACAATCTGCAATAAAAAGGTCATCTCTTGATCTTGGCTGTATCCCAGCTAAGCACATTGAGGATGTCATTGGCGGTGATGGAAAGCCTGGAGTGCCTGCAGCCTCCTCGCTGTGATTTAGTGAGGGGAGTGACTGAGGGTATTTTTGTCAGAGGAACTGGTTCTCTGCTTAGCCTCAATATTTCATAAAAAGCTCGTTGCAGCAAAATTTTCATTTGGCAGCATCTGCTGGGCTATCATCTTGATAACTTCACAGTAAGTAACAGGGACACTTCAAGGTCAAATGAAAGTCAACTGGACAGGCCTATTTAGTTAGGGAGCTTCTGTTCAGCCCCCTTATATTTTTAAAAAAGAATTTTGTTCTTTTCTATAAAGGTGCAGACAAAGCCTGCAACCAGTGTTTGTGGGACAGGTTGGGCATCTTGGAATCATAGGACAAGAAAAAAAAGCTTGAGTTTTAAGAGATGAAGGATATGGTAGGAAAATCTCTGGAATGATCTCAGTTGATTCTGACACTGTTGATCTCGAGCAAGTCCTGCAAACTGTAGATCTCAGTTTCCTTAATGACAGGTTTCTGGGATGCCCTTAGAAAGAATTTCCAAAATGTTGCAAAATACTGAATCATACTAGGGGGGAAAGGGTGTGTGTGTGTGTGTGTGTGTGTGTGTGTGTGTGTGTGTGTGTTTTCTCTATGTACTTAAGTAATAGAGTAATGGCAATTTCTTAAGTGAATAGACTGAATGGATTGGGGGGTCACAGAAGGCTGCCAAGGTCGGGAAAGGGGGCCTAGGGGACGGAGGGTCAAGAGAAGTTGGGCCTACTTGCATTTGTAGCTGAGAGCACAGGATGCCTTCACTAGAACCGTTTTAGAAGTTAGGAGATGACATGTGGCCTGTGTAACATGGTGGCCAGAGGGCGGGACGTCAAAGGCACTGGGCCTGAAACGACCAAGAAACATGTCCTTCTGAGTCAGTCTTGGGAAGAAGTTAGGTATTCATTTTGAGAATAACATGAGCATTTGGGTCTGGAATGCGGAACCCAGAGCCCACAAAAAGGTCTTAGGGTAATTCGATCAGTGTTTCCATAAAGAACACCAAAGCCACAGATTCTGTTCCTGGCAGGGCAGAAAATGCATCATAAGGGAAGACAACACTTTTCAAGGGATAGTGGCTTGGCCTGGAGGGGCTCGGGGACTTCCTGGACAGCAGTTAGGAGCAATGATGAACACCACCACCCCAAGCTTCTGGGAACCCTGCCTGAGCCAGCTCCACATGGTGTGCTGGTGTTTGCACCCCTGCTCCCTGCTCTCCCTCTGCAGCCTCTCCTCCCAACCCTGTTGGGTTGAGCTTCTTGTGACTCTTTCTTGTCCCCCACCCTTGGAGCACTGACTGGAGGAGACATTCTGTGGAAACACTGGTTTTCCGGCTCCATCATCTTCTAGGGTATCCACAGCTGCATTTCCAGAGGAACAGCACCTTTCTGGCCTTACTGTTTTGAAATATTTCTAGAATTTGTAGTCATAATTCCTCGTCTATAAGGTGGTATCTTTTTTAGCTTCTCGAAGGTGATATTGGTAACCACTGTGAGAAGGACTGCTCAGGGGCACACCCAGGTGGCAAAGCCTTGGGCTCAGGGCATGATTCCAGGGTCCTGGGATCAAATCTCATATTGGGCTCCCCGCAGGGAGCCTGCTTCTCTCTTGCCTGTGTCTCTGCCTCTCATGAATAAATAAATGACATCTTTAAAAAAAATACTTGCTCAATGCATCTGTGGCCCTGGGCCTTGCCTCCTTTGGCCTAGGGATGAAGGGAGTGTGAGGGTGGGTGAGGAGGAGAGCAAAAGCAGGTTCTAGATGACTCTCTGTGAGTTCCCTGGTTAAAGCCTGTGTCTACACTGGTAATATTGGGGGACTTTCTGTGGGAGATATTGCTGGGGAAGTCAGGAGCAGTTTTCCGATTGACACGACCCTGGGCCACATTAGGTAACAGGCTTGCTTTGCAGCTCCAGGTTCAGTGAGAGAGACGCCATGCAGGACCGCCCTCAGTTCCAGTTTCTTGGGCTGGACTGCGTTGGTTAGGTTGGGTAGAGAGTGCAGCCCTGGGGGAGAGAAGGGGGGACACCTCCTTGACCTCGGGCTAGGCTCTTTCCTTGGGATGCCATTGTTGCTGGAGAGAAATGGGGCCCTTCTGTAGTTCATGGGTTGGTTGGCCGACTGACTTACAAACTCTGTTCCATTACTTGTTTTTATAAATAAAGCTTTATTAGAACACAGCCTAGTTCTGTGTTGTCTGTGGATGTTTTTACACTAAAAGCACAGAGTTGAATGGTTGCAGCAGAGACTGTGGGATCTGTAAAGGCTGAAATCATCACCATTTGGTCCTCCAGAAAAAAATTCACTTAATTTTGCTATTGCTTTTTGCAGGTCATCTGCTCTTTGGTGTCCTGTTGTGTCAGTAGACTGGGTGTAGGGGTACAGTGGTTCCAAAAATGTTCCTGCTTGGGATTTGTTGTTCTTTCCCCAATTCTTAGGTGTAGGCTCTTTAAATAATGTCTCTTCCCCATCTCTGCTCTCGAAGCTCTGGTCAGATTTATGTGATAATCTTTCATTCTGTTCTCCATCTATCTTAATGCCCTCCTTCTTGTTTGCCATCTCTCAGGATCTCCGCTCCATGGCCTGGATAGTTCTCCAGATCTCTGAGTCACTGTTTCTTCTTTTGTGTTTCATCAGATGTTAAACGCATCATTGAATTTTTAATTTCATTATCACATTCTCCTTTTCACATTTAGAAGTACTGTTTGGTTCTTCTTCCAATATGGCTGGACGTCTTATTCATATTTAAATATCTATTTTACTTCTTTAAACATATCAAGCATACTTACTTTAAATTCCACACTGCTAATTCTAGTGTTTGAAGCTATCGTAGATCTGTTTCGGCTGTTTTATCCTCATTGGCTCTCAAGCTGCTTAGTTACTTGAAAGTTTTATGATTATCTCTAATGGCGAGATCTTTTGGATTTTTTTTATGAAAAACTCTTTGAGCATTTTTATTTGTTGTACAGAGTATATAGCATATACTTTTTTGTTATATATATATATATATATATATATATATATATATACACACACACACACACACACACACACATACAGCCAGGGAGAGTTGTTCTAAACCAGGTTATCCATACCAGCAATTCTAGAGCTTTCCACATGTTGGAGGTTATTGAGCACTTGCCTGGATCATTAATAAAGCTAATTCTTTTATGTAAAATTGCCTATCGTTTCCTAGAATTTCTTCATGCTTTTGATTTGATTCTTGAAGAGAGGAAAGTGAATCTTCTTTTTTTTCTTCAGTACCAATAAGTTTCTATTTATTCCTTGTATTTCCCAGGGTAAAGAGAGAAGGGATAAGGGTCAGCATGTGTGTTCTAAAACAATAGTGAGTGGGAAAGGAAGTACGTGGCATAGCAAAATCAACCATCAAATAAACACTCCCCAGAGATGGAGTCACTAAAGCTCAAGGGGCCTCAGTCCCCTGCAGTTCAGAAATGAGAGCAAAGGATCAGGGAAAGAACAGATAGGTACAGTCTTTCCTACCCTCCGCCCCCAAAATTCAAGATTTGACACAGAGCTTTAGTTTCTAGCAGTAAACACGCTCTCCTATTATTATTGTGGCCATTTTGACATAAATTTCTCACACTGGCATAAAGGTTTCTGAGTGACTTGGATATACATTCAGCTTCCCTTTTTTTGGTCTCCCAACCCTATTTTTTACATGGAAGGGCCCCCTCATTGCTTCTGCTTCTCTCTGCCCTGAGATTAGAGATTAAAGTAGGTTCAATCCATGCAAATACAGGTGTATTAGTCTGCATCACTTCAAGGAATAGTCTTGTCACAGGAGATTAAGAACAAGGGATGGAGTGTTCTTAGCTCTTTCAGGATTTAAATGTGTATGTATGAGGCTTTTCTTGAGGGGCATAGAAGTGGAGTTAGGGTAGGAGTCCAATTTTTAGGACAGAAGATCTGGCCCAAAATACAAAATGCGGGAAGGAGAACACAAAAGAAAGGATAGTTCAAGACCCCCCCCCCCCAACGCTTCAAGAGGGGTCGCTAAACTATGTTCTGGATTCTTTTTCTGGTGCAGGACCTTTTGTTAAAGATCTTTAGCTATTTTTTTCTCAGTACAAAAGGAAGTTTATAAATAATAAAACACCAAAAGAACATGTAGAAGACCAACACATCATATTTACACAAACCAGTTCTCCTAGCAGTCACTTAATCAGTTATTCATGAAGTCCTACAAAGCCCAGAGAAATACAATAACTAGAGGAGGGCAGCGACTGGAGGAGACAGGAACCCAGGATCAGACACACATCACATGATGCATTTTGTTGAATTTGCCCCATGAGGAAAGTGAACCTTATGATCTCACTGGGGTCTACGCTGATATGATAAAGAGCTGAGAACCATTTCCTATCTAGAAGTTCTGTTTGGTTGTTTTTCAAATCCACCTTGTTCAAATTCTCTTACTTGTGACATCCTTCAGAATTGAATGTAAATCTGCATCATTTTACTTTTTAAGTTATTTCAGGTGATTATTCCTTCCTCTTTATGAAATTTCTCCTGATCTCATGAGGCAGATGACATCTGATACCCACCTTCTGTTTTCCCTTGTTCCTGAAATCCCCCCTTATAATGATCATTTCCATTCATTCACTGAAGACTCTGGCTCTGTCTCATGGTCTTTTGTTCCATTTGTAGTTCTGACCTCATCTTGGCTGACTTCGAAATATTCTCAGATTCTTTTACTTCTCCATCTTCAGAATAACCTTCTCAACCCCTGTACCTCACAGCCTACTGCCATAGTCACAGTAAACTTCTCCGTCCTGGAAATCATATACCTAGACAGTCCTCTTCTTATAATCTCCTGTCTGTTTAAGTCCCTCACTAAGTTGTTCTAATATATCAAATCTTTGACTTCACTGAGATCTCTCTTCTGTTTATCATCTGCTTTCAGTGTTTCAAACATATCCTCTATTTTTAATTCTTTCCTCATCCAGTTCATATAATTCAAGACTTCAGACATTCTTTACTAATTCTCTAAGCTGACTTACCACATCTTTCTATTCTTAGTTGGCAAGACCCCAGTCCTGGCTCCTTTTCTCTACACCCATACCTCAGCTGATGAATGTTCCTGAAGAAATATCCTGATTTCCACATTGGTAATGGTTGACGAGAGTACTTGGACAAATTTTGAAAACAACCAAAAATACTAGGCACAATATTAAAAACATCTCTTTTGAACACTGCAGAAATTTATAAGATATTAAAGAATTACCAGACCAAAATTTAAGGAAAACCAAAAACTCCGAGGTAAGCTGTTCACCCGTCACTTGGCCCAGAAGGCATTCTAATGTTAGGGAAAATTGCACTTTGTTTTTGTTGGCCTCCTTGGTAAGAGGTTATTATTTAAGGCCCAGGGCCAATGCAAGTGGAGAATCTGATAAGAGACTCTCTTTGCATTAAGCCATTATCACAAAGGATTGGGAAGGGTGAATCAGAAAGAAACTGCTGGAAAGTTTGCCTTGAAATTACTCATACAAGAAGAAAAAAGGAAAGGAAGAAAACTTTTGAAAAGCTGTAGCCATAAGCCAAACTTTTTGTAGATTTGCAGATTAATTTCACATCTTCTGAGGGGTCTAGGGAAACTGCAAGAGAAAAATTTGTTTTTACATAGTTCTACACTGGTAGTGCCCTCCAGGCATAAGTAAATTCAGGTACTCTTTGGAGGTAGGTAACTTAGTACTAAGCTTCAAGGAATCCCTGTAAATATTTTTCAGAGAAAGTGAAAAGCATAGAGTCATAAATAAAATCATGTAAGGTAACAGAATATTATGAGAGGGAAACATTAGGAATAACAGAAGAGCAGGTCTATGAAAGCGCTACAAATTGGAATCCATGGACACAAATTGTAAACATTGATGCTCATTCTCTTTAACAAAATGGCAAACACAGGAAACTCTAAAACTTTATGTCACTGAGTTGAAAAAGAGCCAAGTAAAACTTCTAAAGATGAAAACCAAAAAATAACCCAGATTAAATTCTGTGTCTGGATTTAACAGCACATTATCCACAGAATTAATGGGAAGATGAGTGAAAATATATATGAGAAGAAAATATACAGAATAAATCATAAAGAGACAAAATTATAGGAAAGGAGACATTAAAGATCATAAAGGAAGGTATAAGGTATGTTTAATTTGAGGAGAGAGAAAATAAGGGCAGGGGCAATATTTCAAGAAATAATGACTGAGAATTTTGCAGAACTGATGAAATACACCAATGCACAGATTCAAAAGCCAGTCAAGGGTTGTGGGGACCATAAGGGAAGAATGGTAACTAGACTTCTGGCACAGTTCGTTTCTGGTGTACGTTCAACATATATTGAATTTTAATTTTGTGCTCCTGACACATAGAATGTTAATTACAAATTTTATCTCAATTAAAAAATCAGATCTTAAGCAGAATAAATCTGACCCTCATACCTATACCCTTTACAATAAACTACAGGACACCAAAGAAAAAGAAAGAAAAAAATCAAAGAAAAAAAAAAAGCCAGAGAAAAATGTCAGAATACTTTTAAAAGAACAGCAGTTAGGCTGATTGCTGACTTCTCTGTGCTGTCTTTGAAAGCCAGAAGTTAGTGGAATGGTATCTCCAATTGTCGGAAGAAAATATCTGCCAAATTAGAATTATACACCCTTAGGAAAGAAAACAACAACTTTAAAAAGTAAAAGTGAAATAAGATCATTTTAAGACAAGCAAAAATGGAGTGTTTGCACCAGATACCATCACTGAAGAAAATTCTAAAGGAGGATGAGCTCAAATGAAGGCCTAGAATGAAAGAAGGGAGAATAAATAAAATGGTAAACACTTAGGTAATTCTAAGTGAACTCTTACTGGTAAAATACCAACCATGGATTATGAAGTTACAATGCACTGTGGAAATGCATGTTAATAATGATGGATGCTGAGTGAGGAAACTCCGTGAAAGCATTTATGGTCTTGTACTATCTGGAAGGAGGATAAAGGTATTGATAAACTTTAGAAATATTTGTTCAAAAAAAATTTGTTCAATTTTCTGTATATTTTAATTCACAATAAGGTCAAAACAATTTTTAAAAATTTTTTATTTAATTTTTTATTTTTTCAAACTGATTTTGTAATCCAGTGAGACGGTCTGCTATAAGTTATGTCTCCAACTTTAGTCAGCAGGACTTTCAGTGCTTCCTGGCATATCCTGTCAGGTTCCCACAGTCGCGTCCCTAACATTCTCTGTAGGAATGCTTTCACATATTCTCCAGGGCCCTACTCTCCCTTGCTCCCAACCTTTCTCCTCCTCCTCAGCACCATAACCTTACCTCCTAACTCACAGAGCATAGGACAGCCATGGGATGAGAGCTTCCTCAACTCACTGCCACAAAAACTAAAGCTTTCTCATCGCCAGAATCATTACTCCTTTCCTGATTTTTCTCCTGGTCAAAAGACTGAGCTGTCCCTTCTCCAGTCAAAGACCAATTCCTCAGTTTCTTCTCAGGGATTTTATTCTCTCTATCCTGTTGCTCATCTATACATCTCTCTCTTTGCTGGACCCTTAATCTTAGTATTTAAACATGTTGAGTTTAAATCCTACGTATCTTAAATGATGTGTGCCTACCTGAGTGTGTACATGTGCACACACACACACATCCCTTTAGGCCCCAAAGTTCCCTTCTAAACTAAAAAACATACTATCTCCTTCTTTTTCATAGCTAAACTTCCTGAAAGCATTGTTTTTACTCTCTGTTTCCTCACTTCCTACTCAATCTGCTAGAATAGCAGTTTTCAAACATTTTGATCTCAGGACTTCTTTTAGACTCTTGAAAATTCACAAGGACCTCAAATAGCTCTTGTTTAGGTGGGTAGCCACAAGGTATTACCTATTCTGAGATGCTTAACTTCTCTTTCCAGACGGATAAATACTCTGTCCTCTTTATTTTTACCTAGAGTGAACACGGAGTAGAATTTTGTGTCTTACTAAACTTGGAATCCCTGGTACCTGACTCAGAACTTGTTACTTTGGGGTTATTATTAACTCCATCTGGTTATTTTCCTGATCTCTCAAATTCTTTGTTGGTAAATATGAAAGACTTGATGAGTATTTTTGCTGAGTTTCTTTCTTAGGTGCTTTGTGCAGATTTAAAGTAATATGAAAGAATAGTTTATGACACAGGAGTGCAAAACCAATCCACCCCACTCCTCAGAATACATGACAAAGACCACAAAAAAAAAAAAAAAAAGAAAGAAAGAAAGAAAGAAAAAGAAAAACCAGATCCAATTTCACACTCCAGCTGAATTCTGTCCTATATCTGAGAAAATCGCCCCAGGTGTCCACAATGGAGCTTCTGCTTGAGATTCTAATATGCTAAAGATGATTTCTCAGGAGATGTTATTTTTCTGAAAAGTGACTGAGAAACAGCTTTGTCAACAGCAAATTAAAATAAGGCTGAGATACGATATTATTATTCTGGCCACACGGAGTGGTTTTACTCCATCTCTAGGAAAAGAAAGAGATGAATGTCCAGGAATAAAGCCAGGTTGGTCAGGTCAGTACACTAACTGCAAGTGAGTTTATATTGGTTTGGCTCTAAGACGGGCTGCCCCTTGGTGGTGGTGGTGGTGGTGGTTTGTAACTTGGAGAACCTCAAAGTCTTTAAAAATAATATGTAAGACAAAAATGACTCACCGCAAACTCCATGGTATTTGTGAATAGTGCTGTAGCCAGATTCTGGTGTTATTTTGCACATAATGTTTGAGCTATAGCTGGGTAGGCTTCTGCAGGCCCTGAGGAGTGGGGTGTGTGTGTGTGTGTATGTGTGTGTGGTCTTTGATGGGAAAGAGGAGTGAAAGGCCGTGGTGGGAGGGGGGAGAGGGGAACAGGTAGGGGCAAAGCTGGGAAGTATATCTGAATGGGCCTTGCAGATTTAGTATCCAGGGCATCTTGGGAGACAATTAACCACATTGTATTTATGTGGTATACATGGGCTGGAATGTAGCTGGTGGTAGTGCCTCGGTAAATATGGATTTGGTGCTGAATACTACCCAAGAGGTTGCCTGCTTTAAAAAAATAAAATTAAATGTAAAGGGTGGTTTCATCCTTCCTGAGTACTCTTAGTACAAAAAAACAAAAACAAAAAAACAACAACAAAAAAAAAATAGAATTTGCTTCCTGAGTCCAGTGTTAAATCTGAAATGTGGTCTGAGGCAAAGAGAACCAGATTCCCTGCAAAGCCTTAAGTGAGCCCTTTGTGCTTGCCAGCTTTCATTGAGTACACGGGTTGCCCTAGTGATGAATGTCCTGCTTTGTGTGGTCTCAGCATTTTTTTCTGGAGAGGCTGTTTTTAATGAGAAGGTGAATAGAGGGGGCTTCTTTTGAAACCAGGATAAGAGGAGGGCCACTTCTGAAAATGCAAGCATAATGGTGCCATTCCTTATCACCGAGAGCTGACAGTCCCCAGAGACTGCCTGCCTCCCCCTAACCCCCCCCCCCCCCCCCCCCCCCCCCCCACACACACACCCTTCTCTTCTCTTCTTTTGGCTAATTGCTGTTTTGGTTTGGCCTAGGGTCTCAATCCCTGGAATCTTCTTTTGGAAGTGAAGAGTAACCAACCAATCAGATCCCGCTTTGTCCCCCTGGCCTCCCGTTCCTTCCTGCAGAAAGGGAATGTACTCCTGGTGTTTCAGGGAAGGACACACCCAGGCTCCTTTCTCCTACCTATTTTAAAATGCTGCGCTTTTTCAGATTTACCCACGCGCTGAGAATTCTGCTTCAGCCTGTTTGAACACCCTTTCTCCTTCAGGATCCATTATGCGGGGCAGGAGTGGGAGGAAACCATATAATTGCCATATTTTAGGACTCGCTTGGGGCTAGCTTTGATTGAACACACACAGCAAACTCTTGATTATCCATGCTAATGGAAGGAATAGTAATTCCGACCATACCCAGGGTTTCTGACTTTGAAATGTGTTATGGGATTTTTGGTTTTTTTCTTTTTTGCAAGTGGTAGCAGGTGGCTTACTTAGAATGATAGTGAAATGACTTTTGTGTTGCCGATGTTTTTGGTAGGCAAAAGGGTGAGAGGCGCCCTTCTCGCTCCTGCCCCCACCCCACAAACTCACCTTGCACGGACTCCTATGGCCTTCAGATTACATGATCCTTTTTATTGCCCCCCCTTTTCTTAACTAAATGAACTCTCAGGAAATGGGTGAATGGGGAAGGTTTACCTGACAGGTAAGCAGTACAAGGAACATACTGTCAGATATTTACATTTAAATAGGAGTTACCTCCAAAGCTAAGGAAACAAAACTTCCTAATATTTCTCCAATATTTAATAATTCCACAAATAGGGTAAGCTCCACTCTGGTTGGTATTGATGGTGATGATTATTCTTGTTTTGATGGTATGCATTCTTATTTGTTTTGTTTACCAGCATTTATGATAGTGCCGGGAATACAATAAGGCACTTGCTGCATTTTTGTGGATCACAAGAAAAACCTGGTAATTTTCAAAATACTTCTTCATATACCTTTCTTGGAATTCCTATCGCTCTTCTAGAATACAGGTCTCAGAGTTGTTGTGATGCTTGAGATAACTAATTCTTGGTTTAGTCCCCCCTTTGTACATAGTCAACTGCCTAATTCATTGCAAATTTTCAGTGGAACATAGGATGATGGAAGGGTTGGGTTTTTGTTTTTGTTTTCATGGATGGTCTTGTTGAACTTTTACTACTTTGTTGATTTGTCAGGCAAACTTGTCATCATCTTTCTGGAGACAACTCTCTTTTGGAGCTACGTGGCGCAGTGGCATGCTGCTCACGGGCCATTCCTACCCTGGACCCGATCCATCACAGTGTGTCCCTGTGCAGAGTGACCCCAGCTGTGCCTCACTCCAGCCTGTTCTGCTTAATAAACACAGTTAACCAAGAGGTCTTTTTCAGCCTTGCACCATGTGAGTTGAAAAGAAACCAGAAAGGAAGGGTCAACATGGACTCGAACCCCTTTTCCTGGAGGATCCTCGCAAAGGAAGCTGAGATGACTGTGGAGCCTGGAGGTGGACAGCTTCTGAGTCCACCTGGAGGAGGTGGGACGTGGCCTGGGATTAGAACTTTCTTCATGCCTGTGCTGAGCTGGGGACGTGGGTGGATGGTTGGTGGTGGAGCCAAACTAGGGCTAAGTCTGGCTCTGCCACTTATGAGCTCTACAGGTGCAGCAACTGCTTTACATCCTCTGGGCCTCATCTTTAGAATGCTGATAACAGTTGTATCCATTTTATGGTGAGAATACATCTTGAAAAGTTTGCAGAGGGCCGAACCTCATGCCTGGCGCACACACAATTGTCAGACACTCTGAGGGATGCTCCTCGAGCACCTATTGTGAGCCGGGAACTATGCTGGGTGCCTTTGGCAGGCTCTGTAGTGTCATCCCTCCTTATATCAACCCATTCTTCCAGGTGAGAAAACTGAGGCTCCCAGAAGCTCAATAACATGCTTAGTAACATGTAGCTTAGTAGTTACACAGCCATCCAGGTGCTGGAAAATCTGAACCTGTGTCTGGCTCTTCATATACACTGGGGCCTCCATGGGGTTGGAGCCAAACAGGTTGAATCCATTCCCCAGTCATGACTCTCAGTAATAAATAGCCCACCTCAGATTATGGGGGAGGGAAAATGCAAGAGCATCCATCAAGGCAGAGATGAGGTACCTCTGGTCAGTTTTCTTCTTTGGTGTTCCTTGGAGTGTGTACTTGGGCCTCGACCCTGGGGCTTGGCAGGGCACAGCTTGGCGACACTTCCTGGCCGAAGTTTTCCCTCCCCAGCCTCCCTGGGCTTGCTGTTGGTCCATACCACGGCCTCCACGAAGATGTGATCGTGGCCTGAAGGTCTGTGTGAATCTGTCTGACACTTCCTCCCAGGGTTGGCATGAGGTCTCTCAGAGAAGGGACTTGGCTTTGGTCACCGCTGGCCCTTCCACAGGTGGCATGGGAGGGACACAAATATTTGAGCCGATTTCCAAATGAAGAAGTCCATCTCTTGTGGGCAGGGTGTAGTCCTGGGATGCATGCGTGGTACACGGGCCACCACAGGGGCCCAGGCTTTCAGTGACAGATAGAGGGGAGGGTTTGGGGAGTAACAGGGGCCCGGGTGCTCTCTCGTAGGCCCGCGTTGTGCCCTTTTGATGTCAGGAGGGAGCTGTCCTGATTCTTTTGCCAGAGAGTGAGGCCATGAGGTGCAGCCTGTGGCTAAATGTGTCCCAGCTCAGCTGCTGCTTCATCCTCATTAGCTCCACTTCAGAGCCGGCCAGAGGGAAAGATTAATTTAGTGACCAGGCTTAATAAATAGATGCTTCTGGTCTTCCATTTCATGCATTGCTCTCAGAGGCGACGAGCTCATTGAAGTGCCAGTTTCAAGATGTCAAGGGCAAGCAGCTGGGCTTGGGGAGTGGGGGTGGGGGGGTGGAGCGCAGAGATATTTCTGCCGGGCCTTTGTTCCTCAGCCCAAACTGCAATCACCAAAACTGCAGCGACGACAGGAAAAGCCTCCAGTATCCATTTCCTGCGCAGCCCCCAAAACCACATTTCTGAGCTGGATTGCCTCGGTGAGGCATGGCCACCTATGTGCCTCCCCAAGCACATCCAGCCACCCTGGCCTAAGCGGAGTTGTCAGAACATTTTGATTCTCATCATCATATACAGTTTTTTTTTGGGTCCCTGCCTGGCATCTGACGTAGACATCTAGAATCTTTTCCCACTGGAGAGCGTTGGCAAAGAGTTTCCATCTTGGAGGAAGAGGCTTGTTTCCGGGCAGCCATCTCCAGAGAAAATTGAGTGTGAGGCCGTAGATGGTAAACAACCTCGCCTCCCCCAGGGCCTCGGGTGACCTGAATAAGTTCCAGAGTGAGTCCACGATCGCGGCGTGATCGTTACAGAGCGTGTGCGGGCCCGTGTCTGTGTGTGTAATTGTGATATATAATTAATACAGAGCTAAAATTAAACTCCTGCATGAGAAGACTGGCAGGCTGAAGAGGCTGAGGCATGGCGGCCTCCCAGAGGCGGCTTGTGTGAGCACACCTCGGCTTGCGGGGCTCCTCTTCTCAGTGGAATGTGTGCCATGGCTTGTCCCTTTGTGCTTGTGCTTGAGTAATGAGGATTTTGCAGCTTGCGCACTCCCCGTCTCCCCTGGCCCCAGGAAGAAACCTTTGTTTCCTTGAATCTAGTCCCCTAACCACTTAATAACTCATTCCTCTCAAGTGGGGAGACTCCCAGAAGGACATAGACATCCCTCTGGCCTTTGCTGGCCCTGACCTTGTCGCAACTCCGTGAGGCTGTGTGGAGCCTGAGAGGACTTCCAGGCCTTGCTCACAAATGCTGCTTGCAGCCCCGGCCACCCTCCTTGTGACCTTGATGACAGGTGGTTGCAATCATTGCCCTTGATTGTTAGTGAAAGTTTGGATTCCTGGAGCAGCTGTTGGTTGGAACAAGCGTCCAGGTAACTGAGCTTAGTTTGCAAACCCAGGCCTCACTTTCGCCTCTGTGTGATTTGTGCTAAGGGTTCATTACTGAAGAATTGAGAGAAAAGATGGTTTCACTTCTCTTCTTCTTCCCTAATGGGCTGTTTGAAACTCACTGACAGCCTTGAACTAAACAAGCAGCTGGCAAGACATGGCTTCTCATTCCCACTTTACTGTTGTCCACACACAGACCCTCTGTTCCTCCTCTGAGCCGAATGCTCATTTCCTGCCAAAGGTCGTACCAGTTCTTTGTGTCATTGCTAGTTGTTGCTGTTCCCCACTTGGCCATGATCTTATTTCTTATTAGTGTGAATAACCTTTGGCTCCTGGTTTCCAGGGAAGTTTTCTAGTAAACTCCCTGAGCATCTTCTGGCAAGCTGGGGTACAGGCTAGTAGCCACAGCATTCTCACATCCTCCTCCCAGACTTCCAATTGGGGCAAAGAGACCCAATTAATTCTCTTCTGTGTCAGTAGCAGCAAGTTCTAGAAGCGATTTTCAAACTCTCTTGCTTTTGTCACTGTGATCTCGAGCAAGCTGTGAAATAACTCTGAACCCTGGGCTACTCATTTGTAGGGGAGACAGAAGCAAAGTGTAACTCTCCCTGCACGGAGCGTTGGCCGAGCACCCAACACCGCTGAAAATCCTCAGTTTATTTTCTCTTTTATGTCCTTGCTGACGTAGGAAGCCCAGCGCTGAGGTTTCAAAAATAACGCATCCTGGAATTGATCAATCAGAGCATATTTTTTTCAACTGATGGGAAAGTTCACTTGACAAAATTGGTTTGAATCCTACATCCGGTCGGATGGTATTAAGCTGTGAATGTTGACGAGAGAATTCTCCGTGTGGTTTCATGAAAGCAAATGTTCTGGAAAGGGCCCAAGAACTTCTTGAAGAATTTCACGTGGCGATAATAGAAAATAAAGTCCTGAAAACAGTATCACGAAATAACACCGTCGGCTAAATGTGCTGATTATATTTTTCAGCTCACCTGTGATATTTAGAAAACAAAATAAGGAGTGATCATGGGGCCCAGCGTGTCTACAAAAGCAGACTTAGGATGACAGTCTAGGTGGAGCAAAGGGCTAGAGTTCATTTTGAAATTCTGTTTTATGTAGGAAGCCTGGTGGTTTTATCCAGGCTTGTCACGGATGACTTTGATGCTGATGGAGATGTGGGGCTTCCCTCAAAGCGCACTTGCATAGCCAGCCCAATGCCCTTGGCTTTGGGGGTACTGATAGCCACCGTGGTAGGGCTGCGATTCATTTTTGCCACCAGTGTGCCTAAATTCCATCCAAGATATATTTAGGGCTTCTGTTTTAAGTTTAATTTGTTTAAAACATAGTGTTAAGATTAGACATGTGAAGAATCCCAATGTTGCCAATTTCACTCACCACTAATTCCTAGACTTGGAACGATTTTTCTCTTTGCAGAAACAAGGTGTTTGAAAAAGTAGTTGAGAATTGCAAATGTGGTATCAGAGCTGTGCACGTGCTGTGATTTCTTTCCTAAGACACGATATGTTTGCAGGATCTGTGATGTTTGCTCTCTTTAAGCTTGAATGTTTAAGGGTTGTTTTTTTTCTTTTTAACTCTCTGTTGAAGAGACAGTCAAATTATAGTATTTTCCATACTTTAGGAAAGGTAGTATCAGCATTTCCAAGGGGCAGTAATGTTCATCGGGGAATAAAAGTAGGTCTTGCCTGTAGGTGGAATACCTATATGATTTGATTTGAGGTCACTCTGTCCCCAAAACCTCTTCCTCTGGTTACCCACAGTGGCTGAAACCCTAAGATACCTCACATCTTTGGGTAAAATCACTACAATGAAAATGCAACCCGAGAGAAGTTGCAATGTCTACACTGATTTTGCAGATTCGAATTTTAAGTCTTGTCTCTATGTGCTTATCCTGGGAACTAAGTCTACTTTTAACTGTATGGATCAAGCAGCCAAGCTTTGTATAGACCGGAAGGGCTGACGGCACAGACTATCCTCCAGTGTAATATGCTTCTTAATTGTCTTTCTTTAGTCATCCAATGATATTAATCAAGCAATACTCTGTTAAAGTGGGAGATCTCCATACCAACACTTGAGTGTGACTTGTATTTTTTTACACTCGGTATCAGCTGTTAAACCTCTTTGTTGATCACTACTTCTCTTAATCTCTGTGTGAAAGTGGTTATTCCCCAAGGGCCTTAAGTTTTAGAGGAAGCCACGTTCTGAGGCCTTTGCACGGGAGGTGGTGGGAGTAGTTGGGAGGTTGAGGTCTTTGACAGGACTCCCCCCCCCCCCCACCCCAGCTTACAGAGGAAGCAATGCAGAAAGGGTGGGAAGTAACTAGGAAAGAGGGGAAGAACGATTCACCAGGACTTTGCCAGGATCTAGGGACCGTGTTTTGTGCTTCCTCTTTCATTATTTTGTTGCTGCTGGACCGTGTTCTTTGAGGCTGTCATGTCTTAAACCATTTATATCCTCAGACGTCTTTCTCAAGTTGACAGTCAGACACTGGATTCATTATGACACTTTCTTTGGATTTCCATGAAAGTAATGCCTGAGACCAGGACTTGGGTGTAGGCAGTTTATTTTGGAGATGATCTCAGGCAACATGGAAGGAATGAGGGGAGAGCCGGTGTAAAGGTTGAGGGCATTGCTCTAGTCAACAGGGGCTCGATTCTGCTGAGACTTGGCGAGACATGTGCAGAATGCTTCTGAGACGCATCTGCGTGAGGGTAGGAGGCTAGGGCTTCCACCCACTGCCTCTCACATCTCAGTGGCTGAGGACTTCCCTGGGGTGTTACCTCCCCTGCACATCTGGACTGGACCGTGCCTGTGCGTGGGCCGTATGGGCACCCGCAGTGTCAGAGAAGGCCCTGATCAAAGCAGTAAGACGTGCAGATGATGGTGGGCAGGGAGTGCGGTGAGAGGCCTTGACCTACTGCCCACTGAGCGTTCGTCTGAGCATTGACCTACTGCCCGCTGCAACTGTCCTAACATCAGAGGGAACTGTGATGCAGGTACTTAAGGCGTCCAGTAATGCTGCTTCTGGTTCATTCATCACTCTTTTTGTCCATCTATCCATCTCCAAAGAGATGACCACCCATCTCTTTGACTAAACGCACTTATTTAGTGCTCATCCTATCCCAGCCATGAGCTAGGCCCTAGGGATGTAATGGGAAAGCAAGGCATGATCCTTAGCTTTAGGGAGCACATTTTTTTTTTAAGGGCACAAGAGTTCATAAAAATTAGCAGGAGTCAATAAAAGATTCTATAAGAGGGACCCCTGGATGGCTCAGCGGTTGGGCATCTGCCTTTGGCTCAGGTCATGATCCCCAGATCCGGGATCGAGTCCTGCATCAGGCTCCCCACATGGAGCTTGCTTCTCCCTCTGCTTGTGTCTCTGCTTCTCTCTCTGTCTCTCATGAATAAATAAATACAATCTTTAAAAAAAGAAAGATTCTGTAAGAATGACAAGCATGGACATTTAGTCTTGGAAGCTTCTATTAGAAGCAAAACACGAAGGTGGTTTCGGAAGCCTGGAGAGTAGCCCATTAGACTTCATTTTGACTGGCTTTATGGCGCTCAATAAAACTTAGCTAAATTGGTTGGGACTCTCAGTTTTACCTGGTGAAATTTAGTCTTGAGCAATTTCCACCAAACTACTTGGCACATGTTAGAATTAGTTTTCTGCCACAATATAAATATTTGCTAGAAAAATTTCTGGTTGATGAGGATAGCGTTTCCACCCCATGGCCATCTTCTCTCAAATGCCATTTTCTTTTGTGGCTCTACACACGTCGTTGCTGAAAAACCAACAATCCTGTGAGTGAGATGCCTTGCATATTGCCGATTGTTGAACTTCCAGGCAACTGTGGATAAATAGATGCCAAAGAGAAAACCCTTCGAGGAGGCAGGAGGCAGGGATTAATTAGGGGCTGCAAGCTGTTTGTGATTAACAAGTTTCAATAGGTTTCTTGCTGTGTGAGTGGATTTCCTAAGTTTTCCTGGGTTGGGTCTAAACATGAAATGATTTGGGCTGCCGATGTCCTGTTGAGAATGCTCAGGTGTGCTCCCCTACAGCGCAGCCTCAGATGGAGCCTGTTTAGCATCACTTGCTGCTGAGAGTGGGTTAAACTTGCATCCGAGGTGTCACTTTCTGCCCACTGTGGGAAATTCTTCCCAAATGGTCCTGGGCTGGCAGCTTGCCCCTGCTGCAATCAATGCAGTGTAGTCCTTTGAATCTGGGCACGAGGCCAGCATAGCAGGAGCATAATTCTCATGTGGCAGCGAAAGACGGACATGGGGGGGGCTGCGCAGCATTATCCCCATCTCACGTGGAAACTCTGAAATGGCAGGATTATACTGAGGAATGGACATAAGTGCTAGTGACCTTCCCCCTTGTCTTCAAATAGAAAGAAGATTCCCTGGGTATATGTGGAGAAATTCATTTACCTTTTTAAAAATGCAAAGTTCCCACAGTGTGGGAACTACTGCCAGCTGGGATGGTGGCGAACAAGACGGAGAAGGTACATGCTTTCCTGGAGGTTACAGTCTTCTGGGGGAATTGTGAAAGAAACAATAAATTAAAAATAATAATAATAAGGGGATCTCTGGGTGGCACAGGCATGACCCTGGAGTCCCAGGATCGAGTCCCACATCGGGCTCCCTGCATGGAGCCTGCTCCTCCCTCTGCCTGTGTCTCTGCCTCTGTGTCTCTCATGAATAAATAAATAAAATCTTTAAAAAATAAATAAACAAAAAGCAAATGACCGGGTAGGTGCTGTGGGGAGAAGTAAAGCAGGCTGAGGTAATAGGGAGTTCCTTGGTGAGGGGTTCTGAAGGTGGGCAGGGATGGAAAGTTGAATCCATTTAGTGGAGCCACAGAATAGTTGTAGGTGAAAGTCTAGGTGGTAATGGATGGCCTGTGTGGTGACAATGATGTGACTGTGATGGGAAGATTGTGAGTCATCAGGATTTTCAATAGGGTGTGAAGAGCAAAGGGGACAAGCAAGCGCTACTTGAGGCTTGGGAGCATGAGCCCCTCAGCCGCCCCAAAGTCCTGGGGTGTCGCCAGCAGGAGAGGCAGTTCCACTTGCTGGTAGGAGGCCGGGGTGAGCCTCTTTGCATACGAGGCACAGCGCCGTGTAGGCTGGGACCCTAGACGTAGATGGTGGCTCTCCCTGGGCAACTGGGTGAAGCTCTCTAATTTCAGGACTATGAACCCCCTTTGCACAGTCTGTCATCATCCTCTCCTCAAGGGATCTATTCTCATAGCACCTGCTGCATCTATGGCTTTATCCCGGAGGGAGGATTCATGAGCCAAGACATGCGTGATTTTTCCATTCTATATATATACCTGCTATGAACTGCAAACTGGTAAGCCAATTTTCTGGCTCATTCCATGGTAGGGCGGGATGCAAAGTGTGCAATATGGTTATTCAAGAAACATTTTATTAACATCTGACATTTTCCCCTTTCGCATATTTCTGTTCAAACGGCCTCTCCTTAGGCCATTGTTACCATCCTGTTTAAAATAAAAAGCCACTTCCGTCCTAACCATCCACTCTCTTATCTTTATTTATTTATTTTTTACTTTTACTTTTTTGGGATTTGCCTTTTCAATTTTACACTGCCTTTTGAATCGGATGCTTAACTCATTATTCTTCCATTTTCTTGAATTTAAGATGGGTCGTGGATTCCCCTCGAATGACATCATCTGTATTCCATGAGTTCTGAAATACTATTTTTTTTTCAGAAGTTGTTGTTCAATTCTAAATTATTTCCCAAATTCCATTATAATTCAGTTTTCGAGCCACAGATTATATTTATTTAACATGTGTTTTAAGATTTTTCAAACATGCAGGATTTGGGGATGATTTTGTGGCTGATATCTCGTTTCATGGCAGGATCAGAGGATGAGATCTATATTATGCTAATGCTCTGGTGTGTGTTGAGTTTTGTTCAGTTGTATTTAACTTGATCAGTCTTTGTGAATGTTACATACATCGTTAAAAAGAATACACATTCTCTAACAGTGCTAGATTTTATATATATACATTTTAGATTACCCTTGTTAATGTGATATTGAAATCTTCTATATTCTCAAGAGTTTTTATTCACTTGATTTCTATGTTCCTGAGGGTGGTTTAGGAAGTTCTGTCATTACAGTTTTGTATCTTTTCATTTCTCCTGGAAGCGTTTCTCTCATATTTGTTATTATGAATTTTCAAGCTATGTTGTTAGGTGCTTAGAAGTTCAGGGTTATTTTATTTATAGTAAATGTCATCTCTCATTATGAAATGCTTCTCCTAATCCCTGTAACATTTCTTTGAAAAAAGCCTAGATATTCAAAACGCAACCTCACTTTCATGAAGTCTAATCTTAGAAAATATTTCTTCATAACTTGAGTTTTGGGGGAACGTAGGGTTAGGTGTTTCTCTTCTTATCATATACAGCTTGATTTTTCATAAGCTCATATAATAGTTTCAGTTTCATTGCCAGTTTTATCACAATTCCTTTGCTTGGATTGTTCTGCCGTCATAAATTTTGCTTTTTAGTTATCTCACGTTTTTCTTGCTCTCCATTTTCTTCTTTTATATTTTTATTAGATTAATCAAGTTCTCTTTACACCTCTCTTCTGCATTTGCAAAAATGCACCCTATTTGTAATCTCTAAGAGTTTGTCCCCATCTTTTAAACCTGGATTCTTAATAAAATGTAAGCTTAACCAAACTATCTGGCAAACTCGGTCCTAATGTTCATTACTTCCTCCTATATTCAAGGCTCATGTTGCTTGGTTACTTTTGTTCTGCTTTTGTGCAAATTTGGCTTCTCTATGAAACAAAAGTCAAGGCAGGATTAGATATGCAAGAGAGTAATCGGAAGAAATGAAGGATAAAGAGGGGGAGAGAGCAAGAAGAGACAGAGAAAGTCTTCAAACCTCATGCACAGCTGACAACCGCGAAAGGAGAGAAGGAAGGAAGGATTCAGTAGCAAGAACCTTAGGCTTGAATATAGTTCTGGAGCGGCTTTGAGGAGTTCCTGAGCAAAAATTTCCCATTTGAGGAATTTCATGTTGTGCAAGAAAGGCCTGGCTCTCATTTCCTGGAGACTAGGCCTCAGAGAGAACAAAGTGGTATATCCAGAGGCTCAGTACCTGGGGCTAGTGATCAACTATGCTCTCTTCAACAGGGTATTTTTTTTTTTAAGATTTTATTTATTTATTCACGAGAGACATACACACGCAGAGATAGAGACTTAGGCAGAGGAAGAAGCACGCTCCCTGTGGGGAGCCTGATGTGGGACTTGATCCCAAGACCCTGGGATCATGACCTGAGCCAAAGGTTGATGCTCAACCACTGAGCCACCCAGGAACAGAGTATCTTGAAGGGCATTCTGAGTGGCACACCTTCATGGGAACATTGAACAAATGTTCCCAGATCATTTTTCTACTCTGCTAATTCTCTCTTTAGTTCTGCTTAGTTAACAACAATGGCTGTTGTTAACCTAGACATTGAATTTTTACTCTCAATGGTTAACATTTTCATTTTTAGGTGTTCTACTTGTGTTTTTTTTCCCCCCAAATCTGTCGTTTCCTTTTTTTCTCAGTATCTTAGTATTTTCTTATAGCACCTATACCTTTTTTTAAATCTCTTGCATTATTTTAATTATATTTATTTTATAATCTCTTCTGTCTGCCTTGCACTCATCCTGGATAGTTTCCTAATACGTGTCATAACTTGAGAGCTCATCTTCTGTTGGTGTCGTTCTTTCTTGAGGGAATCTAGGGCAGACCGATTTCCTGCTGCCTGATTCTTCTGAGATATTTTGGCTCATGACATATTTACCTGAATTATCATTTTGAAAATTCTGACACTACCCAAGTAGAACTCCAAAGTCATATGTGGTACAGTGTTGGGCATTTGGCTTCTTATGGGATTATTTCTTTCTCCTGCTTATGGCAGAACCATGAGGGAACAGGCTTTTCTGTAGTTTTCAATGACAGATGGGTTGAGTTTTTCTAGTCCCTCTTCTGCTGAGGACGCAGCTCTTTTAGGTTCTCAGGTTTATGCAACGTTAAGCTCCAGATTGTGCTTCACATGGACCTGAGTTCTTTTCTCTTGCCCCTGTGTGTGCATTAAAATCAAAGCCCCTAGCATCAAGTCCTAATTCTAGGTTCCACTACTTCCTAAGCCTCATCACAATGTCAGCTTACAGTTTTATTATCTTGCTTTTCAGTTCCACCTTTGTTTCTTGCATTTGGGGATAGGTATTACTTCCACACAAACTTAACCATAATTTTAAAAGAACAGTTACTTTTTATATGATCTTTTTGAGTCTTTGTAGAATGACATTGCTTATGCTATTCCATTTCTCTGGGTTGCTATCCTAGACACTTATCTCTCTCACCTGCCTTAATTTTCCTATTAGTACTTACTACTCTGTCACAGGGTGAATTCTCCAGAAGCAGTTGCTGAAGTAGAGTGTGGGGTCCAAATTGTTGATTAAAAATTAGTCAATGAAAGGAAACAGGGAGTGGAGTTGGGCACAGGAAGGTCATTTAACCTGCAGTGTGAGCCTGAAGTCTCAGCCAGCCCTGTGGGGAGCTCTGGGGTGCACACTGCTTATGAGAGGGGCCCCTACTGAGCCAAGATGTCTGGGCTTCTCTGCTCCCCTCCCCCACTTAGTTACCAGATACAGACTTCTTGGGAAAAGGTATGGTTTTGAGGAAGGTGGCTCTCTGCCGCTCAAGTGGGTCCTGAAAGAGGTGACAGCTGGAACTGCCTGCTGACTGCCCTTCCCCATGGCTGGATAGTTCTTTCTGAGGACGATCAGGACAGCACGGCTCTGCGTCTACCACACACTTCCTGAACTTATACTGTTTAGTCATTTCTCTATCGTCTTTTAATTTCTTCACCAAAGAATGGAAGCTCTGTGTACAAGGCTGAGCTTGGCCTGGCAGAAATGAAAAGCTGGTATTTGTGGGCTGAGGGAAATTAGTTGGGATTAGTGAAGTGGGCCTAGACTTTGATGTGTCTTGAAGAGGAGGAGGGTTGCATTTATTGGCTAGTGCAATAGTCTTCTGTTGCTGTCATAACACATGATCACACACTCCCTGGCTTCCAACAGCACAAACTTATTATCTTATGGCTCTCTAGGTCAGAAGTCTGGTTCCTCTGCCCTGGGTCTCACAAGACTGAAATCAAGTTGTTAGCTTGGTGGAAGCTTTGGGGGAGAATCTGTTTCCAAACTCATTCAGGTTGTTGGCAGAGCTCATTTTCTTGTGGACATAGGTCTGAGGTCTCTTTCCTTGCTGGCTGTCAGCTGGTGGCTTCTCTAAGCTCATTTGGGCCCCAGGCATCCTGGTCACCTTGCTCTTCTTTCTGAGCTGTTAACGGTGAGTCAAGTCCTTTTCATGTTTTGAATCTCTCTGACTTTCTCTTCTGCATTTCTTCTGTTTCCAGCCTGAGAAACTCCTCTGTTTTTAAGAGCTCATGTGATTGGATGGAGCCTACCAGGACAATCCAGGATAATCTCCCCATTTTCAAATCTGTAGCCTTAATTACATATGCAAAGTCTTTTTGTCACATAACATGACATGTCACAGATACCTGGTGTGGACAACTTAGGGAGACATTATGCTGCCTACCATTGCTGAGGAGCAGAGATTATGGAAATTCCTGACATAATGAAAGTGATATTTTAGGAAGATTTCTCTGCAGTGAGGTAGAGAATGGCGAGGGCTAGGGAGACTAGAGGAGGGTGCTACTCTAATAGAAAATGAAAAAGGAATACCTAACCAGATTTGCTGGCAGATACAGAGGGTGGAGGAGCGTAGTGCGTTGCATGAGATACTGCATTTGAAAGGAGATGAGTCTGGTTGAGGAGTTTGGGTTCAGTATTATCACCCTAGTGTGAGGCTGCATAATCCAGGTCATCAGAGGCTTACCACAACTTACCCTGTGACACAGTGGCAGGATTATATGGAGCAGACCCTATATACATACATTTCTTTTCATTTTGAAACTAAAGTCATTCTAGAATGACTAAAAGCAGTCATTCTAGAAACTCTGAGAATGGACAATAAGATACCAATTATCCAGATAGAGAGTAACATATGCAAATCATCCAGAATAAGTTTCTAAATCCTAAATGACCTATCTGGCTGGAGAGCTTGTTCTGTAACTGTAGGCAACGTATCTTCTACAGCGTGTTTTTCTTAGGATGATGTTAAAAGAAATTTGTATTCTCTTAGTAAGTCAATTGGTGCTGGAGGAATTTCCTTTGGAAGCATGTTGAAGGGAAATCCGCTTAAATACTAATTGTTCAGGAAAATAGCATATGTAGAGATAATTAAGGAATCACTACATTTTTTATTCTTCTTGTACAGATGGTAGAAACAAAGATGAGTCATTGAAGGGCTTAAGGGGAGTCTTTATAGGTAGTATCTTAGTTGTCACCTGCTTTCACCAGTGAATTCCCAGTAGAACTAAGAAAAAAATACATTGAACAAGTGGTATCCCAAAACAGAGAGGTCATGTTTCTTTGTTTTCAGCACTGAATTCTCCAGAGTATCTGGAGTGAGTCGGTTTTTGGCAGCCTGCATGACCAGCAATTCTTCTTTTAAACCTGCGGGCCTTAACCTTCAGGTCACTCAAGTTCATGTTGTAGAAAGGACAGAGAGATGTATTTTGAATTAAAGAATGGCTAGCCACAGGGCAGGAAACATTGGGAGGAGAGAGAATGGATTGACCAAGGTGTTTAACTGTACAGAAATGGCATACTTTTCAATATTTGGTGGATTTGCTCTGTTTCATTCACTGTGCTTCTTTTGCTCATCAGCAAATGTCAATTTTTATCCTATCCAGAGAGAAGGCAGCGTTGTCCCCATTAGGCTGTATAGGACAGGTTGTATGGTTCCTAAAATGATACCACTGAGCAACTTTGGCTGAAATTTTGGGCAGAAATAGCTTGTTTGGTGAGTGAGAGGCAAGAGTTTAGAAAAGTGGGAGGAAAGAGAGAAGGGGCAGTGCCAGTGTTCCAGGTGAGGTGTCTTAGAAACAGCAGTAGGGGGTGGGGTATTGACTGGCAAAGGCTGGGCGTGACTCAGGGGCCTGAACCTGGGGTCCCGGCGGCTGTTGAGAGATCCACCATCCTTCTGACAGACCTACGCATGATGTTGTAGTCGTTGCACAGATGTGTGCCTTTCCTGGGAGCTTTCATTAGAATTCTAAAGGTTTAGGACCAGGAGGGTCCAGAAGGGAGATTAAAGGAGCAAAGTAAATGCAAAAGGAAGTAAATACTATCTGGAACAGTTCCTAAAGCAATCCCTAGTAGGACAAGGGCATGGGATGAAAAGGAAGAACTTTTTAAAAACATCTCCTCTTTTCTGAGAATATCAAAATAGAGAGATAGTGAGTCCTCAGGGCTATGGGGAGAAGGAATGTTTTATATTGAACATCACTGGAGCAAAAGGCTGTAGAAGAATATGAGCCTTATTCACGTATTTTTTGGAAATGTGTCAGGAAGAAGGAGAGCATCTCCGTATGCCAAACTGCAACCAAAATAGATCATCTGAGTGAAGGAAATATTATTAAGGAAGCTGGCTTGCCTATTGACATTTATTTAACTCTTTTAGAAGAAAGTATACATTGGCAAGAGCTTTTGGGGAAAAATGTATCTTATTTCCAACTATAAGAAAAGGCAACCGATTCAAAGCCAAGGAGTATTCTTGGACTGAACTTTTGTAGTGCCTTAATTTAGCCAGCTGGCGAAATGCTTTTTTTTTTTTCAAGTATAAAATTATTTAAACTTTCCAAAGGAAAGTGTTTCATTTTGGTTTTAAATCTGGACTTTATTGTAAAGTTGTCCTGCTGTGAGTTTGCCAAAGTAACCTCCATTTTTCATGATGTGAATATATTTAAGAGAGGTTTTCATGTGGATAAAGGAGGTATGCTTGTCCCTATATACTTAGCAAATAGTGCTATCTTAGCAAGTAGTGAGGGGACTTTTGACAAAGATATGAATGACAGTGCCCTAGATCTATATAAATCATCAGGGATCTAACTCAAAAATTTAATGTTGAGTTAAAAAGCAAGTGGCAGAAGGATATGTATAGTGTGTTATTTCTGGATAAGTATGAAAAATTTGAAAAAATTATGTATATTGTGCTACTGGTTGCCTGGTGTGGGGGAGTTGCCTGTAGGGCAGAGAATAAAGAGAAATGAGAAATGAGGTTGATGGTTGTCAAAGAGAACTTTAGTCCTGCCCTTCCCTTCCCTTCCCTTCCCTTCCCTTCCCTTCCCTTCCCTTCCCTTCCCTTCCCTTCCCTTCCCTTCCCTTCCCTTCCCTTTCCTTCTCTCCTTCCCTCCCGGCCTCCCTCCCCTCCTTCTTTCCTTAAAAGAATACAAGCACAAATTGCCTGTGCAGCTTTATTTTAAATTATCCACACAGGGAACGTATTGGAACAGTTGATTCGGTATTAAAAGTTATTAATTCTGAGAGTTGATGGTAGGAACATATGTGTTGTTTTTTCCTGTGTTTTCGGGGCAAAAGATCATTTACTAAAAATCTATATGTATCAGTATCTCTATCCATCTATGTATCCATATCAACGTTCAGTGTTTTTAAAACACCCGTGTTAATTGTGGCACATCTGGTTTCCTTACCAGGTATTCCTTAGAAACAAACAGGTGAAGAAAAGAATGAGAAAAAAGAATCAAATTCATATTCCATGTTCCATAACCAAGGTAAAAATGAGATGGAAACTCTTAGGACAGATGATTCAAAGTGAGAAAATAAAACACGTAAGGGGCACATGGTATAGAAGAAAAAGGGGAGAGAATATGAGCAAAGGGAGTAACGGGGGACACTTGAAAGCTTATACATATTATAAAGTGAGTTAATTATGTTCAAAGTCAGTCAAGCCAAGTTGGTCAATATCTTGTAAGCCAAATCATGCGAAACCTGTGAATTTTAAAATTTTAAATAAGTGTCATAAGATCCATTAGGCTGAAATGTGGAGAGAATGAGTGTGTAACATCCGAGCCACCTGATGCATGTGTGTCATAATTAGAATAAAACATTCTTCTGTGTGCCTGTGTTTTCTGTGAAGTGAGGTCCTCGAGAGTCTTCTTGAGGTTGAAAGAAGCCTTCTTGAGGCTTAAGTCACCATCAACACATATGTTCCTACCTCTCCTTCTAAGAGAGTGTGGGACCCACCCACAGAAGCTTTGACCTACGAGCATAGACGTCAGCCTTGCAAGGACGTCTCAGACACTCCTTTCTGGTTAGAAGGCAGTTTTTGTCTGGAAAGTTCCCCTCTAGCAACACATAGACCAAAGCAAAACTAATAATAGGATAGTGTGGCCGTGAAGACATGGCCTCTGCCACTGATTATACTGGTCTGTAGTCTCACACTGTCCTGGGGCTTGTAAGTGAAGGTTGTGTAAGTGAAGTCACATCCAGGGCGGCAGGGGATTACGTGTCGGGTCACGTTTTATTCTTCGGATTCGTATCCCTGTGCTCTTCCTCTCTCTGCCAGGACTGGTCCCGTCTAATCTCAATGCTTCACATGAAGATAGACAGGGTCGTGTTTGTAAATTATCTTGGAGGCCTCTCCTTATCCACTTTCTTCTTCCCTTAACCGGCTGTTTACTTTGAGTAATTTATGCTGAGTGCCAAATGGGGGAGTCTGGGACGAGAAAAGATAGAGTCCAAAGAAAGGGGAGGGACTAACAGGTTCTAGTGAGAAAATTATCTTTGGTACTTTGGTGCTTCCTGCTGAATACATCAGTCTCAACTGGGTTTCGCACTGGTGACCTTGAGTCCCTCCTTTGCTGCAAAAGCTGAACAGCTATTCTGCTGAATAGAGCAGAAATAGAGCTCCTCATGGCGAGTCGTACCAAGTTGAATAAATCATGCCTTCAGAACCTGACCTGATTTTTTTTTCCAGTAGAATTTTGTGATCCCCCTAATGGAAAGGCTTTCGAATATAAGGGGACATATGATTTCCTGGAGACGATGAGAGGCTCTGTAACACAGCACATGTGACAAAAGTAAGAATTCTATGGCAAAAGCAAATAGGTTTTATTGATAAGCTGATGGCTTCACAGAAACACCAGGCCGTATTGACTTTAATAAAACATTAAGTGGTTTAATTAAATCATTAATTCCGCCCCCCGTTCCATTTGTCAAAAGACAGTCAATGTAAAAATAAAATGGCTTCTTTTTTTAGCTGCTTCTCTTTCCTCTATAATTTATTAAGATGAGTCTATAGATTGACTTATTGCTATCCCGTCATAAAGCACTTGCTGTCATCTCAGGAATATAGCACTTTAAGCAGGATACAAGGAGGTATTGATCTTAAGGTGACATCTTCCTTCACTTTTCATAAAAGGATTTTTTTTTAGATGAATCTATAAAAGGTGTACAAATGCAGAGGCTTAAGTCACAACATTATTGTAATACCACTAAAATAATTACTGGCTTGTTTCTCTGATTTATGAGGAAAACTCATGAAAGGCATGTGAGCAGTTTTAAAGCCATATAACGGTAGTCATTGCCGATTTTCCCTTAGCATCAATTTTTATTTATGCAAGTAGAACACAGAGATAGTCTTAGAAATCAGTAATATCAGAAGGCTTAGAAATAATCTTCTGGGTCACCCTCCCCATCTGGTAGTCCCACTTCCCAGGACGAGGCAGGCCATTTCTTCAAGTGTTTATCTCTATATTTAAGGGTAATATGCTGTCTTAGCCTAGATTTTCTAAAATCAGATTGACTCAGGAATTACTATTCTGATGCCTTCTTGGGGGGTGGGGTGTAAGCCCAGCGAGGTGAAGGCAAGGTACAAGAGAATCTACAAAGCATTGCCATGTGACGCATTAGGTGGTGGACATCTGTAGGCACGTCGGCCCTGCCTGGGGCTTCTCCACATGGGCTGTGGTGAGTCACCCCAACCTCAATGCTGCGTGGATGGGAAAAGGAAGGGAGGTGTATCTGCATGGTTTCCTCTTGTCTCCTCTTTCACTTTGGTCACTGTAGCTCCACGGGGAGCTAACTCTTCTGTTCCTCACTGTCATGCCATGTGGCCTTTTGGTGCCCCCCTCTCCAAAACCTTATTCCACACCCTGTGGTACCACATTCCATTGACGCTCAGGAGTGGAGGGGTGACGGGACATGGATAGGCGCTCTGCAAGTGGGATTTGTAGGCCATCCAGGCACTGGGTTTTACCTCAACTCTGGCCGGTTGGGGAGCTTGGGAAAAATGGTGGAGATAGGAGTGGGGGCTCCACCCAGGAAGCAGACTGCATCTTTAGGAAGGAGCCAGTAGGGTCATTGTGACTGGTTGTATAACACACATATTGTATTTATTCCTAGATTTACTAACTTCAGACGTGACACGTTGACTGCTTGATATGAGCTGATGAATATTTAACTCTCTTAACATCCCTTTTCTTTTCATTCCCACTCCAATATAGTTATATAGTGTTTTTTTTTTTTTGTATCAAGTAACAGGCTGCGTTTGCATTATCATGACCAGATAAATTATGTTACTGCTAAGCCAAGTAATGACTATAATTAAATCAATCTTTCTTTTTCTTTCTTTCTTTCTTTCTTTCTTTCTTTCTTTCTTTCTTTCTTTCTTTCTTTCTTTCTTTCTTTCTTTCCTTCCTTCCTTCCTTCCTTCCTTCCTTCCTTCCTTCCTTCCTTCCTTCCTTCCTTCCTTCCTTCCTTCCTTCCTTCCTTTAGATTTTATAGATTTTACTTATTTTTTTGAAAAAGAGCACAAGAGAGCATGAGCAGAGGGAGACGCAGAGGCAGACGGAGAAGCAGCAGAGGCCTGAGTGGGGTTCAGTGTGGGGCTCCCTAGGCCCTGGGATCATGACCTAAGCCAAAGGCAGATGCTTAACCCACTGAGCCACCCAGGCGCCTCTAATTTTCTTTCTTATATAACCTGTATTTTCCCTAATTATCACATGTTTTTATTTACATTGTTTTCTAAGAACTTGTTCGGATATTTTTTATTGCTGACGGTGATCTTTTTTCCCAAGTCCCCACACATAGGCTATAAATTCCATCCCTCCGCCCGCCCCTTTCTGACTTCCTTCCCAGAGCCCTGGATCTCCCTGCTTTAATCTGGACTGATTGCTTTCCAGGCCTGATGGTGTGGAATGCCTGTTTTCCAGGATTCCAGGAATGCCTATTTTCTGAATTTCATGTTTTCCGTTTTCTTGGATACTCCTTGGTTTTGCTTAAGCGCATCTCACTGGGGCATCCTAAAATAAATATGGTAGACATGACTAGTACCTCTCCATAATCTGCTTTTCTTCCTTCCTGGACAGATAGAGGGTGATGCCTCACTGCCTCTTTGCAGCTATATAGGTCACATAACTGGTTCTGGTCAGTGGGTGGAGAGTAGAAGTGACTTGTGCCAGTTTGAGCCAAAGCATTATCTTTCCCCAATGGAAAAAGATACACCTTGTGTAGAAAAGGTCAGAAGACCAAAATTAAGACTGGTTGATAAATTGCCATGGAAGATGATTGACCCGGACAATCTCTTGTACTCCCATAAATTCTGAGTATTCCAAGAGAGAAACCTTGGCTTTATTAAACAATTGAGATTTTTGGCATTGCTGGCATTCTGGTTTCACCTGAATGATACAAAAGGGTTCATGGAAATGCATTTCTGAGCCATTCCAATCTGAAAAAAATTGTTATTCCCCCCTCAGCTTTAATTAATAACATGACTCCATATAGAATTCTAGAGTATAGACAAGTTTGATTCTATTTTAATTACTATTCCTTTGTATGCAACCTAGCTTGCTTTCTCTGGAAGATTTTAGGGTGGTCTTTTTATCTTCAGTGTTTAGAAATTTTACTGTGATGAATCCTAATGTGAGAGTTGTTTGGTGTTTTGTTATGTTTTTTATTTTTGTGTGTGTGTGTGTGTGTGTGTGTGTGTGTTTTTGCTTTTAATAAAAACCAAGTCTATTGACTTTCAATAGAGAGTCAATGTTAAGATCTATGGTATTTGTCTCTGATAAATTTTGTATTATACCTTTAATCATTTTCTCTGTTTTTATTTCTGTAATTCCTATTTACTCAATGTTGTAGAGTCTGGAGTGATCTTTTTTCTCCATCTTTTCTGTCTAATTTTATATTTCCTTGTTTTTTTTATTTTTTTGCTCTATTTTGTGGAAGAAAGCATCAAATTTTTTTGAAAGCCTCCATTTTGACTTTCATCTCCTCTACCGAATTATTTAATTATTTTTCTTTATTTTCCCTCTTGTTTTATTGATAAATAATTGACAAAAATATATACATTTAAAGTATACAACTTGTTCATATATGTATACTTTGTGAAATGATCACTGCAATCAGTTTATTTAATACATTCATCATTTCACATAGTTACCATTTTCCCCTCAATTTTAAAATTCAATTTTATTTTAATTTCTGAAAGCCATTTCTTGTTGTCTGTTACAGAATTCTATTTTTCTTTTTCTGATAATGTATATTTAAAAAATTTGTTTTGCTGTTCCCTGAATTGTCTCTCTTTTTTTTTTTTTCAGGTTCTTTTGTCTTCTTGCTATTTAATAAAATCTTTAATTTTGGAGATTTTCTTGAATAATCTGGTGACATCTTGCTTTCTAATCAATCAAGTTTTATTAGTCAAGACTCTAATCAGAACCTGTGTGCCTGGGTAGTACCTACTGACTTATAAGCAGTGGAATAAGTTTTTTGTTGGGAGAGTGCCCCCAAATACTAGTATCCATAGGTGTCCTCTTTGAGGCTATTCACTTTCTCCATAGAAGACTCATCTAATCTCTTCCCTGGTTGGATGCAAGACTGATTGCTAACCTTTTTGGAGGAGGGCAGAAAAAGACACTCCTATCTTGATTATGAAGACTTTCCCTTAATCCCCTCAGGTGCCTGGTATGCACAAGTTTGAGAACTGGTTCAATTTCCCAGAGAACAAACATCTGGCCTTCTATGAATGGGAGAGAGAAGGTGGTTATTGGTTGCAAACTGTGGGAGAAAGGTGTTTCCAGGGAGAAGTGGATTGGAATGGTCATAGGGAAGGAAGAACATCTGTTCAGAAAGGCAGCAGGTGTGAGGCAAGGTGGGTGGGGATCTCAGCGGGGCGGAGAGAACGTCTATACAGAGTGTGGCCTGGCATGAGGTCTCTGAGTCTGAACAGGATAAGAAGGCCATTCTCTAGGGGAACTTTTTGCTATAGGACATTGGAACCCAGCAGTGTGAGGAGAGTGGTATCTGAGTCTGAGCTGGATGAGGAAGGCTTCTGTGTCACGATAGAAATCCAATTAGTTTCCTGTGGCTGCTGTAACAAATCACCCAAAACTCTATGGCTTAAAACAACAGAAATCTAGGGGCACCTTGGTGGCATGGTCAGTTAAGCATCTGGCTCTTGGTTTTGGCTCAGGTCATGATCTCATGGTCATGAGTTGGAGCCCTGCCTCAAGCTCTATGCTCAGTGGGGAGTTTGCTTAAGATTCTCTCTCCCCCTCTGTCTGCTCCTCCCCTGCTTGTGCTCTCTCTCTCAAATAAATAAATAAATTTTTAAAAACAACGATGATGTCAACAGAA
The DNA here is from genome assembly GCF_011100685.1 of Canis lupus familiaris. Classification (NCBI taxonomy): domain Eukaryota; kingdom Metazoa; phylum Chordata; class Mammalia; order Carnivora; family Canidae; genus Canis; species Canis lupus. Next base: position 7,845,979 of record NC_049224.1, on the reverse strand, counting down.
ATTTATTTTCGTAAGGTTTTAGAGGCCAGAAGTCCAAAATCAATTTCACTGGGCTGACATCAAGGTGTTGACTGGGCCCCATTCCTTCTGGGAGCTAAAGGGGAGAGTCCATATCCTTGCTTTCCCAGCTTCTAAAAGCTGGCAGCATTCGTTGGCTCGTGGCTCTGTATCACCTTGGCCTTTGCTTCTATCGTTAAATCTCTGTCTCGGATTCTGATGCTCCTGCCTTTCTTTTATAAGGACTGTTGTGAATGCATTGTGAATCCAACCACTTGCATCATCCAGGATAACTTCCCCATCTCATGATTTTTAACTTTATATCTATAAAGATTCTCCTTTTTTTTTTTGTAACAGTATAAGGTAACATTCACAGGTTCCAGGATTAGGTTGTGGATAACATATTTAAGTCTATATTTAAAGCTACCACAGATATATAAAAGAATATGCTTGTAAATGCATTTGTGTACAGACACACAGACACACATGTATACAGACACAGTACCTCTGCCCCCTGAAAGGGCCCGGGAGCACCAACACCCAATACCAATGGATACAACTAGTGACTAAGCCTGTTGCATTTGGGTTTTCCGGGAGGTATACTCTGACACAGACTTTCACACCTGCCTCAGTTGGGCTGCCCAGGGGAGTAACCTTGGGCAAGGTGGCTTCTGAGCAAAGGTATTCTCTGAAGTGACTGACGGCTGACTTTCAACCACAAGAAACCCATGGCTTCTTGGAGAAATGGCTGATTCCAGGCTGAGTAGGGAAAAAATGAATCTAGAACATCTTTTTGTGCCAGAAAGTAAGAACATGCTCAAGGAGTGAATGGTATCAACTGGCTGCAAAGCCAGTTCGCATGAACTCCCACTGACCAAATCTGAGATAGTCTGAACATCCATGTAAGTAATGAGAATAATGAATAAAATCAGAAACCATCCGTCCGTACTGATATAAACAAATCGCAACCTGAGCCAAAGGCAGACGGTCAACCACCGAGCCACCCAGGTGCCCCCCAAATTTGAGATTGTTTAAAAAAAATTAAAGTGGCTCCCTCGGCTTTTGCCAGACAGCTCATAGCATTACTTCTAGATTGGTTGTTGATCCTCTCTTGGGCAAAGGGGAATGAGAAAGCAGGCTGATGTAAAGTGCGAAGTGAAGGGATAAAAATCTCCCCTGAGATCTGTCTCCCAAGATTATTTTCCCCTGAAATCCATTCCTTTCTCCTTTCAGCTCCTAGTAGCCTCACCATTGCAACTACAGGCCACTGATCCACTGATGTGTTTTCTGACGTTTTATCCCTGCTGCCTAACCCAGTGCCTGGCATGTGCGGGGCTCCGTAGCCATTTAAAAGATTAATTAATAAAAATCTCTAGATATGAAGCTAGCAATGAAGTCTTTAAAAATGAGTTAGTTCAACCTTCTTTTAACATTCTCTATTAATTAAAGAACTAGGCAGCCAAGATATTTTTTGTTTATTTTGCTTTCTATGTTATTATGTTGAAGGAGGTATTTCTATTTATGGCCTCTCCAGCTGCATACATTTTCCTCAACAGTCCCAGGTAATTAGCCTCCTGGAATGTAATGCTATGTGGCAGGTTCCTCTACTTCAGCTCCCTTATGCTTACCTGCTCGAGAGAGTTATCATCTCCTAAGAATTGACGGAAGAAGATGCGTCTCTAACTTCTCTTCAACCTGTGCTTCCAGATTAAGGGCTTCTCTTGGTTCTTCATGAGTGGAAAACTTCATCAGTCTTATCTCTGGCCAAAACGTGACTTGCTTTGCAAACTTCATCCATGATCAACCCTGAATGCAAATCCTAATAACTACTGTTAAAATTCTAATAATACCTAACAATTATTGATAGCTTCTTAGGTGCCAATCACTGTGCTAATCCTTTTTATGCATTAGATCATTACTCCTCACAACAAGCTCATAAGATAGGTACCATGTTTGCACATATTTTATAGTCGAAGAGACAGATATGAGACTGAGCTTCTCATATGTCATGAAGACAACTCTGAAGTCTTCACGTCGAACCTGGGCTGCCAAGGAGCTGCCGGCCTGGCCGTGATCAGAAATTTGCCTGTCCAACTGAAGTCGACCCCTCCAGGTATCAGCTTGAGAACCAAGCTCACAATGTGACTACTCTGCCCTTTTCCTGAATACCTATTTCCAAATGCAGGTGTCATATTTGTGCATCTGATTGATAGAAACAGGACTCACATCTGGAACCTATGCAGTCACAGAGTCTGGGAGATGTACTCTCTCACTTGTTAGCTCTGTAGTATAGGAAGGAATACGAGAAGGGCATTGCAGTAGATGTGGCCCAAATTAATCCTCCCTGTTGGGCTTGGTTTATGTGCATGTGTGCCTACAGCAAGAATACAAAGGCATTCTGGAGTATGTCTCTCTTTAGCTTCTACTTCTGAATTCACAGAATCCTCATATTGATTATCTTTAGTCCATCTATCCACATGAGGTCTCATGAATCTTTAAGGCCCTTTTCTCTTGTTCCTTTTTTTTTTTTTTGAAGATTTTATTTATTTATTCATGAGAGACACACACACAGACACACACAGACACACACACACACACACACAGGCAGAGGGAGAAGCAGGCTCCATGCAGGGAGCCTGACGCAGGACTCGATCCCGGGTCTCCAGAATCAGGCCCTTGGTCGAAGGCAGTGCTAAACTGCTGAGCCACCTGGGCTGCCCTCTCTTGTTCCTTTAAAAGCTCTGGTAGTTTCCAAGATGGATAGTTCATTTCATAGCTCTCTTACTTAATTTTTGTAGAATCACAGACTTGCTCAGACTTTGCTCAGTTTCTCAGTCACCTGGAAAAGTACAGTTTTCTGTCTTTCTGCTTCTTAGTGATACACACACTGTGTGGCCAAGCTCCATATCCGGCCAAGAATTTGTGGAAGGGGGAGCTCATGTCTCCATTACTGTTTGTTTTCTTACCAGTACCAAATGAAAGCTGCATCTCTGCGCTGTCCAATAGAAATATATTGTGAGCCACACACATCATTTAAAATTTTCTGGTAGCTACATTAAAACACTAAAAAGAAATAAGTAAAATTATTTTAAGAATATCTTTTATTTAACCCACTATTTTACTAGATTATTATTTTAACATGTAGATATGAAGAATAATTAATAAAATATTTGACATATTTTGGTAGTAAGTCTTTTAAATGCAGTGTATATTTTACCTTGATACATCACTAGTCACATTTCAAGTGGTCGATGGTTACATGTGGCTAGAGGCTCCCTCTTAGATTGTGCTGCTATAGCTAAAGACAACTGCTTACTTGGTTTGGAACGTGGCAGTGTTATGTCTTTAGGAAATCATAGTTATGGGGCAGCCTTGGTGGCCCAGAGGTTTGGCGCTGCCTTCAGCCCAGGTTGTGATCCTGGAGACCTGGGATCGAGTCCCACGTCAGGCTCCCTGCATGGAGCTTGCTTCTCCCTCTGCCTGTGTCTCTGCCCTCCCCGCTCCCCATCATGAATAAATAAATAAAATCTTTAAAAAAAAAAAGAAGAAATCGTGGTTTTGTATCATTGTAACTCAGAGGTCCGTGGAAGGGGAATTAATCTGTTAAATCACTTCTTCCAGTGGTGTAGACATGCAGTGAGAAGCTGATGGCATTGCCATGAATTCTGCTCTTACTTTAGTATTTTAAGCTTTTTCAACCATGTATGACCTAAACGTTGCAGCTAAAGATAACTTTGTGACTGATACGGTTTAGCCTAGACTTCTTAGTACCAAGAACCCTGGAAACAGTTTTCCTTTCAAAGATCACCTTAGGGGATCCCTGGGTGGCTCAGTGGTTTAGCGCCTGCCTTTGGCCCAGGGTGTGATCCTGGAGACCTGGGATCGAGTCCCTGCATGGAGCCTGCTTCTCCCTCTGCCTGTGTCTCTGCCTCTCTCTCTCTCTGTCTAATATGAATAAATAAATAAAATCTTTAAAAAACAAACAAAAAACAAAGATCACCTTAATTGGATTGGATTTTTGGTGCATAAACTACAATGTGGAAAAGTACTTCTTTCCCATTACTCTCGTAGTAGTGAAATGGTGACCTTCTAGATCCCTCAGATGCAGTGGGCCTGGATTTGTTCCTTCTTCCTAGACAAGATAGTAATTCACAATATTTTGCTCCTTCGTGAAATAGAAGGTCAGTATCCTCTAGAAATAGGCATTTACTACTTACCGCATTTCCCAGCCATGTGCCTGAAATTATAACAGTTCCTGTCACTCATGTCCTATGCAAGAAAAACGAGCTTGTCATTGAGGCGAGTAGGCTCCATTCTACCCCAAATTCAGAGTGCATTCTTGCTCTCATTGTTGTCGTTATAGACTCTTAATGCAAGGCCAGTAGCCTTTGGATTTTTGGGAAAATTAATATTTGGATATCTTTTCAACTGAAGTACGACAGCCATTCCCATAGCAGAACTCCTGCTTCTGGTGACCAAGTCATTATGCTTTGGGGATATATGACCTTCAGAAGGGGAACATCAGGAACTCACCATTTTGTGACTGAGCTCTGGTTTGCCAGGGTTCAATCTATGGTTCTGTCAGTGAGTGAATGGACTTCAGTTCTTTTGGACAAAAAAAAAAAAAAAAAAAAGAAAAAAAAAGAAAAAAAAAAGAAACCTACTGCAATTCTCTGAACATCACCATCTTTTCTCTTCTCTTTACCTTTTCTACATTATTTACAAGAGTTTCTTGCTATACCATAAGGTTCTCTCCGTAAATCTCTCTCAGATCACTACTGTTATATAAAGGGCTAGTGTCTCCAACTCCATTTTTCTCAGGTAACCTCCAGACAACTAGAGTTTATAGCTTCCAACTGATTTCAGTGTCTTTATCTTGAAATTAAGGGTTAAAAAAAAATTCTTTTCCTTTTTTTTTTTTTCTTTTTAAAGGATGTAAATGTCAGATGAAGTGGTTACTTGAGTCTCTCTTTCCTGTTCCAACACATTCACCTATAAATGGCCAGGCAGTTCTTTCTGGGTCATAGTGATCATATAGTAAGGTCTACGTTTCAGATAATTTGGAGTCTCCTTATCCTTTACTGTCAGGATAGGTATTTACACCTCTTTTTCATCATAGTTTCCTTTTATGATTTCACTTATCTTTTTTTTTTTTTTTGTCTCTGCTTCAGCACAAAGCAAGTATTTTACTATGTGACAAAAGAGTATACTGAATGTCCATTGTCTATGACACAATTGACCTATGATTTTCGGACTTGTGCTTTGAGTTATTTTTTATTTAGAAAAACACACACACAAAAATGATCTTTTGAGAAAACTGGCAGTTTTAGGGGTGCAACTTGAGGTCTTGGAAGAGGACAAAGCTAGCTCATGAAGGTGTTTAATGTATTAAAAGACCCTGTAACATTGGCAATAATCAACTGAGTCAAATATTTGCTGAGTAAGGAAAAATGACTTAGGAATAACTCTTTGCTATCCTGAAACTATTCTATGACAATGTATTATTGATCAGTGGTAAAAATTCCAGGAGTGGTAGGGAACCAGCACCCAGTTGTACTCTCATTGAATATCCAGCCTAACAAGTTTAGGGACTGGGTAGTGTCAAGAACACATCATGCAAAATGTAGCACATTTCATGTTTTGAAAATGATGATGCAAAATTATGTCATCACAATTAGAGTAATAACGGTGCTTTACTAGCTAGTTAGCAGGTTTAGGATGCCATATCACCTAACTGAATATGTGAGACTTCTGTGTTAGGATGATGCTTACTTTTAATTAAGAATTGATTATAATCCATTCAGTCCTGTCCCCTTCCCAGTTCATCGCAGTTATGGTCTGAAGGCCAAGCCCCTCAGGTATCCGTTATTACCTCATCCCCATTCTGGGCTCAGTATATTTGCCCGTCTGACTCAATCTCCCTGGTCCCTTGTGCTTCCAAAGCTCCTGCTCCATGGTCAGCAAACTTGTATCTATAAACTCTTCTGATAATTCACTTGTCTTCCTTGTTCCAGCCAAAATGCAGCTATTCCCAAATGGACTTCTTCTCATCATCTGGATCTCAGTTTAATAGACCTCTCTTGCCCATCTTATCTGACCAGCATCATTTTTATTCTCTCTCTGTGCAAGCTGGTTATTTTCTTCCTTGCACTCATTACTTTTTGTACTTATTAAATCCATCGATTTATTTTATTGCTAGTTTACTGCTAGACTCCTCCACTAGCGGGTCAGCCCCTCAACGAGCACAGAGATCTTGTGTGCCAGGCAACTGTTTTCCAGGGCTTGACATATGTTGAGAATGAATGAGTGAATGAATGACTACAGAGCTAAATTTTTGAATAGACTTTTTAATGATTTATCTATTATTTGAGAGAGAACATGGTGAGGAGGAGCAGAGAGAGAGGGAGAGAGAGAAACTCAAGCCGACTTCCCACTGAATGTGGAGCCCAGTGCAGGGCTGGATCTCATGACCCTGAGATCATGACCTGAGTGGAAATCAAGAGTCAGATGCTTAACTGACTGAGCCACCCAGGTGCCCCTGAATAAATTCTATTTCATTTTTATTTACTTATTTATTTTTAAAGATTTTATTTATTATTTGAGAGAGAGCAAGAATGAGAGAACACAAGCAGGAGAAGCCACAGAGTGAGCAGCAGAAGTTGAGGAAGAAGCAGGCTCCCTAGTGAGGGGCTTGATCAAGGTCCTGAGCCACCCAGGCACTCCTTGAATAAATTTTCAAAATCAATTTTATCTTTGGACTAAATATATGGTCATCACTTTTACCTGATAGATTATTTATCAATTGGGTGATGGCCTATTGCTTTTTATTACCAAAATTCATAAGAAAAAAAATTCCATATAGGGTTGTCAGGTGACCATTTTATTTTACGTGGTTTCTGAAGCACTAAACTTTGTAGAGGGATGTGATGGGGAAATGATCTTATTTGACACAGCGTATTTGCTTTTATCAGTAAAAATTCGAAAATTTTAAAACTATTTCTCTTTCTTTTCACCTTTCTAAGAGTGAGTTGGCTAGCACCTGTAACTTCTTTAGCTGAACTGATGTATACAAGTTTCTAAGCTGCATTTCAAACCAGATATAAGCAGTTATATCTTGGAGTTAAAACATCACAGTTATGCCCTGAAGAATGGAAGCCATAGGTGAAGAGGAACCTCCTGCTTTTAATACTTTTCTTTTCAGGATTGTTAATAGAAGGTTTCCCCCATGATTGCTACCATGCTTCAAGGGACATTTTGTTCAATTAAAATCCTGTCATGGAGTTTAAAATGTCTCTTCCTTGAAGGCTTAGGGATTTCTAAGTAAGATTTTCAACAAGATGATAAGCCACATGCACGTGTGCACATGCACAAATGCCTTTCAAAGGAATGAAAGATGGTCTTATGAAAATAAGGGTGGGGGAATGGAAACTATCATCAGTATATATTTGTGGAAGTCCATAGTTAACTAAATCACAGTAAATATAAGAATGCTGAAAGAACTAGTAAATATAATAATGCTGAATATATGTAACTCCATTGGTCCAATTAGTGTCAGATTTCAAGATTTCACATGTAAATAACACTCCAGAGGAAGGTGAAGGAACCGGGGATGAAAAGTCCATATGAGAGTAGAGCAACAGTATTGGATCACTTTACCTTATGTTGCTGCAAAGAACAGAGAGAAGATTCCCCAAAACAAAATTCTAATTTACTTTACAGCACAGAAAAGTACAGCGTGGATCATTTAAAAATAAAGTCATAATTACTGTGACTACAATTGAGCAGATTCACTAAGCAAAACATTTTATTTATATCTACAAGTTGAGAAACTGATGAAGCATAAAGGACAAATATGTATAATCAGTTGGAAAGTTGTCTGAGAGGGGGACTTTAGCAACATAAAGGGTTTGGTGTGGTTCGGTGGCATTCACCCAAGAGAGTTCCTGTTTCAAACTCAACGTTTGCGGCGTGACACTTCATTGCTTTGCTGCTGAATCAACACCGTGGTGCAGTTCTATAAAAGGTCAAGCTTGAATCCAGTATTATTTGAACAGCGTCTACCAAAAGAGGTCTCTCGTTTTATATTCATAATTTTAATTCCAGATTACTATACCTCTCTCATAGTCTTACACTATATTGAAATTTATTATGTGACATAGTGACCTTTTTAAAGCATGGGGTAGTTGATTATACTATTATGACCTCAGGAAAGAACAATAACTTCTCAAGGACTGTCGTTTAAGTAAACTGGTTTTGAAATCTGTTTTGGGGCTGCATCTGCACGAAAATAAAGGTGAGGAGACTAAATATTTGAAAAGCCAAAGGACAATACAGCTAGTTCGTGACAGAGCTGGAACAAGTGTCACAGGCTGCAGGTTAATAGTGGGGGTCAATGGCGGCCTTTGCTGTGGAAAATAAAGTCCTATCTCTGACCCAGGAACCTCATGCATTCTGCAAACATCCACGGACTGTGGCAGGCTAACTCACTAAATTCTAGAGTCACTTCAATGGGAATTCTTTGGCTTCTAGACCTCCTCTACACCATTAAATTTACTGAAGTAGGATAAAATCTCAACCAGGGGCTTTCCAAAGATTCCATTTTTTCTGAAAATGCAACTCTTCCTCTTCCTATTTCATTCCAAACACACACAGAGTTAGGGCTTGAGAGCTCCCAGAATCTATTTTCTTACGATGTAAACCCACCTTCTTGGTCATGAGTAATTGATCTCTCTGACTTTCTTAGAAGTGGTATTGAAAGAGAGATTATTCTCTCGTGGGGAACTGGACCTGAGAACATATGTACTGGAAGTCGTGAGCTAAAATCATGTTCCTCCTAGTGGATGATGAAGCAGAGAATACCATTTTGTACATTATTCATAAGATGACATATGTCTTACTTTGCCCAAGACGTTCCCTGCTCATATCCATTGTCTCCATACAATTACTGGAAGTGTCTTCTCTTGGGGCACCCGGGGGGCTCTGTGGTTGAGTGTCTGCCTTTGGCTCAGGGCATGATCCCGGGGTCCTGGGATCGAGTCCCACATTGGGCTCCCTGCAGGGAGCCTGCTTTTCCCTCTGCCTGTGTCTCTGCCTCTCTTTGTGTGTCTCTCATGATTAAATAAATAAAATCTAAAAAATAATAATAATAAGTATCTTCTCTCAAAATGTCCTGATTAGAAGCTAGATTATACATTATATGGTCACACCGATTTCTCAAGACTCTGATAGCAAATGACAGAAGCTGGACTTGAACCGCAGCTGCCTAGATTATAGTCTGGGTTCACACTTTCCAAAGTGAGAGACATAATTTTCAAGCGCTTGGCAAGAGCGGAGGGATAGCATTTACTGCTATGTGGGAGCAAGTGCTTCTGAACTGGGGAGTCTCCAATATCTCTGGCAAGGGAAGATCTCCTTCTTGAGTTTGGGTCTCCTGTGTAGGCCCCGTGTTACTGGTGAGAGGCAGAGTAGCTCAGCCTAACGTGTTGGCCCTTGCTATGATTGCTCCGAAGGCTACCTGCCTTCTGCTCCGGCTGCCCACATTATGAATAAGGGGGTAGACAATCTTCATGAGTGGCTGCTGGTTAGAGGCTATGACTGTCATTGGGATTTGACCCCAGTTCCTGCATTCATTCTCTGTACCAACTGAAGTCAACCTGCAGGGAGGAAGGAGGGTGAAGTGGACACACAACGAGCGTAAGAGCACAGAGAGATGATGGCCTGGGGTTCCTCCTATGGTTCCATACCCACCGAGGCTGCCTCTGGGGTGCATTCTTGCCTTAGGTTCCAGAGATGCCAGCATTTCTTCATAATTATGAGAGCTTCAGGCTCAAGTTCTCTCCCAAACCTTTCTGCAACCAGCGATCCTTAAAGTCCTAACCCAACTCAGAATCCACATCTGCTCAAAAGTAGCAGATTTAATTTTCATCTGTGCTCAGGTCAATGGCTAGATTCATGTGTTTACGCTTTTACCACATGAATATTGAATGCTTAAGGATTGCTGGGTGTTGTGCTAGCTTCAGGGAAGACAGTAAGTCAGACAGACATATTCCCACCTCCCTGAAGTCATCAAACCAATAACTACAAGTGTGCGATCCTCCCCACTCTTCTTCAAAAGATTGATCAAATAATCCACTAGCATAATTCAGAACTTTGCTTATGCATCCTGGGTATTCATAGCCTTCGAAGAGTCCCTGAAGTGAAAAATCTCTGCTCAAGAATGGGTTCCACTCTATTTTTGTGTTTGCTATAACAAAATGGTCCAGTTTCATTCTTCTGCCTGTGGCTCTCTAATTTTCCCAACGCCGTTTGTTAAAGAGACTGTCTTTTTTTTCCCCCATTGGATATTCTTTCCTGCTTTGTTGGAACAAAAAAAAAAAAAAAAAAAAAACAGGTTTGGAAACATATGAGAGATATTTTAAAACCAAAAATAGACATGCATAAATATTGTATATGTGAGCTGTGAGGTATTGTTAGAGTGGTTACTTTTTTAAAAAAAAAATATATGCTTTTACATCCCACTGTGGACGTGTCTTTGAAATGGTTTTACATGGTTGCTGCATGGATCAGAATAGAAAACAGAACTGTGCTATGTGAGCCAAACCTCTGGAGAAAGTATTTTTTCTCAAAAGTCAGGGCGGGTGGGGAGAGATTGTTCTAAGCCCAGGAAGACGCTCGAGGGTGATTTGGAGATCAGGGATCATTGAGATCCTGTTCTCAGGCTAAGTGGGCAAGGCAAATAAGGAACTAGACTGATAGCCTGTAGCGTTCCTTTCTTAAATCATCCTGCGCTTTGATATTTCTTAATTCATCTTCACTAAATGTAATTCCCAAGTACAGAACAGTCCAGGGGTTTTCCTTTACAGTGAGCACATTAAGGCAACAAATGAGGCAGAACAAGAATTGGAGTGAGACCAACACTACTTAGGCCCATCAGGGACCTCCTGAGAACAATCTGGGCTTAGTTTAGGGCTTCTAGGAATACCGATGGAAAATCTTCCATGTTGATCAAGGAGTTGGGCTAGCAGAGTTTTGACAACTGTAGGCCAGTCTTCGCGACTGTAGGGTTCTGAACAGGTAATACCACAGGGCATACGACCCAGAAAGCCTGAAACTCTACTTCACAGCCTCTCTGTGAAGTCCTCTTAAGGTGGAAACTCTGATAAAATGTTCCTTCATCTTCCCCATCTGTAGGTAGTGAGGTGAAGGGGACAAGATGCCTTCCTTCGGGAAGAGTCTACAGGGATGTGAGGTCTATGTGTAGCCAGCTGACACGCCTTGCTAACAATATGGATAATCGTATTGAGAGTTTCCTGGGGCTACTCACTGTTCCAGGGCTTTCTGTACACTGTTCATTTCTCATAAGATCCTGTAATTAGCCCCATTTATAGATGAGGAAACTAAAGCAGAAAGAGTACAGTAGCCTGCCCCATTTCCCAGCCAGGAAATGAATTTGAACTTGGGCCCTGTGGCTGCAGAGGACATGCTTTAATTTTTCTGCCTCTCCTTCATGTTAGCATCCTGGTGGCAACAGTTCTTGGCCCACATTAGGTGCTCAATGAACATTTATTGACTACCTGACCATGAGACTCCGGGCAAGTTCTCCTCGATTTGCCAAAAGGTGGGCTAATCCTAAAATGGGCAGTGGGGTAGTACATATGTAGAAGCCTAGCCCTGCACTTTCCCCTTCCTTTCAGCTCTATAAAAGATGGAAACCTTGTGGATCTTGAAAAATATTCTTAATCGTAGGACTAAGAAGTTCTTTTTGGGTCACATAACCCTTGAAAGTCATATAAAAGCTTAAAATTCTCTCCACCTAAAAATGCTCACACCCAGTGTTGCCGGTGGGTTCTTTTGTTTGGTTGGGTTTTTTGCATAATGTATGGGACTGTTTAGATCTCTAGAATCTTCCAGGAGCAACAACAGTAGTTTTTGAGGAGTATCTTTGAACTTTGAATCACTTTCAAATGAGTTCAATGACTGCTTAATTTGGGGAAAGTCGCACTCACATTTTATTGAGGTAGTTGCTTTTGTTTTTCTCCTTCAGGGGAAAGCTCTGTGCCAGTGTTACAGTTGGCTGTGGTCACTAGCTGGCTGCCTGGTAACGGCACAGTTTGTGCATTCCATGGCGGAGCTCCAGAAAGGCAGAGTGTTCCACTGGGGAGCGGATGTAGAAAGCTCCAGGCTTCTGACATGAACATTACTGATGATGCCCCTGCTGAAAGACCTCATTATTATCATGGCAAATATGGGGAAAACAAAGGGACCTTTGTCAGAACAGAGGGTTATCTGTTATTGTTAATTGAATATTTTTGATTATGGTATTAAGTTGGTTAGAGTATTACAGCATGTCTTTTTTGGGGGCCTGGGCTCATCTGTGCAGCTCCTCTTAATACGGGAACTAAGTAGCACATGCTCACACACTCACAGGCCTCCTTTATGTGAGTTGTGGTGAACGACAGCTGCAAGCTGTTGCCATCTATTTGAAGAGTTCACAGTCTCTTTGGGGGGGCGGAGGTGAAGAGTATAGAAGAATGGCTTGAATTTTCATATCTTTTTCACGTTTAAGAGTCTCTGTAAAGAATAATTTGAATTAACATGGAGTCCTTTAGGAGACTGGGGAGATAGAAACATGCTATATTGCTGGAATCAACATGTTTCAGTTCCCAGGCAAAGCCTAGAAGTATTGGACAACTTTGGCAAGTGGGTGATTCCATTGTGTCTGTGAAACCACACCACGTCCTTGGTCACAATGAAGGGCTGTAGGATGAGTGGAAATAACACTGGATGGAGAGATGAAGACCTGGCTTCAGTCCCAGTTCTGCCATCAACAACCTATGTGATCTTCAACAGGCTACTCCCTCCTAGAGCCTCAGCTATAAAGAAAAGGGGTTGAGCTGTAAAGGTCTTGCAATCTCCGAAATACTATTATTTTGTGAAAAGGCAAGGCCTCAAATTTTTTGTTGTTGTCAGAAGCTGTTCCAGAGCACTTGAAGCTGACAGTTGAACTCCCTGAAATTTATTTTCCATGTTCCATTAGTGAGGGTATGGGACTTCCAACTTCATGGATACACACTGGGATCATTCCACTAAGACACAAGGTCGATACTTAGAATTTACCTTTGAATCTCTCTGAATGTTACTTCCAGGATTAAAAGTAGGACATTCTTGATTCATTTTGTGTTTTCCCCTTGCAGTGTGACCGATCGATATTCAGGTAATAATTCAGATAGTAAGATGATGCATGCCTTTGAGTTTTCTCCCCTGAATTTAGCCTAATTCTTTCTTTATTTTATAACAATAATTGTTATTATTTTCTGTCATCTGGGAAGTCCTGGAGGCACTTGGGCCAGTCCATTGTGAGATAACCTAACAGAGAGGACCTTGTTTAGCTGAATTGTTTACTCACCATTTGAGCCATTTCATTTCTGTGATCTTAATTTTTCCAAATATCAGCTTTCCACATCATGGCTTGTAGGCATTCTAGGAAGCCTACAGTCAATGGACAGAGTGGAGCATTTAGCAAAGAATACAAAAGAGAAAATAAATCAACTTTTATTGTATTTATGCTTTCAAAAGACAGGGGTAAGGGACATACTATATTTTGATGCTAACACTTACAGCCTGATGGGCAAAAATGTGGGGGTATTAACAATATTGTTATAGATTGTCAGGTTAGATTTCCGTGCTTTGGTTCAAAAACAAAAGTATAATCTTACCACAAAGTTTTAGTGTATCTGAGAAATGCTCAGTTGAATGTTATATAATGAAATCATATTTTTGTTTCTTCCCATATTGGTTGGTGATGATTTTGTGGGTCCCTTCTCTTAAGATTAGGGTTTCTTTCACATTCTAGTCTCTTCTAGAGGTCGATTCATGAAGTCTTGAATAGCCTGATGCAAAGGAAGCCACTTTTTGATAGACATTTTCAGAGCTGTAATCCAGCTGTAGAAATAACAGTGCAGGACAGGTCATTAAAAAAAAAAAATGGTTGAACGGTAGGAAGGTGAAATGTTAAAAAAAAAATCGTTCACATTTATTTCCTAATTGTTTATCTGGGTGATTTAATTTGAAATTAATATAGTAAACCCTGATTCTTTGGTTTGGACTGAACAAAATGGTAAAACACCGAATGTGGACTATACAGAGGTAGCAAAGAAATAAAACTATGCTGATGTTGTAAATAGGATCAGAAGAAGGTGCGATGTCTGTAAATAGTGATCACTGGAGCTATGGGGCTTTTATAATTGTTTCTATTTAAATTTCAAGTTCAGTTGGTCAAATGTATAGCAATCAAATATTGCCATGAGGGAAAAATATTCCTTTTTGCATTTGTACTCATAGCACACTCTGCAGGTTAGCTCCCCCCTTTTCCACTCCCTTCTTTTCATTTTATTGGATGATGTTTTATAAAATGTACCATATATAATTTATTCTCAGGGTATTTTAATAGTATTTATTTATTTATTTATTTATTTATTTATTTTTTATTTATTTTTTAAAGAATGGTTTGGGTCAGATACACTATGGTTGTAGGAGTTCTAGAGACGTAACTAGGATTCTTTCCAGCACAGTGTGTCAGGAACATGAATAAGTCAATGTGCTTTGTGATTCTCTGAGAGGGGAATGTGATTTGTATCATTTCTTAAGCTTACATAACTATTTTTGGGGAGTAGGGCATCTTGTGAAGGCAAAATTCCACAAACCACACTTTGTGAAACTGCTCTTATGCTTTGAAACAGTTCTCTAGTGACTCAGTATTGTTTCCTATTGATAATGTCCACATATGGATTTGACAGTGAAATTCAACTATTTGGTCTCCACCCATAGAGAAGCTAGTTGATTTTATCAGACAGGAGTTCATTTCATTGACCCTTTTTCTAATATGACAACTGGAGCCTTACCTTCAAAGGAACCATCTTAGTCCGCCACCCAGATTGTGTAGCACCAGCCCAGGGAAAGAGATCTTGGCAAAATATCTAGCAATTCTATATTCATTAACCTCCCACTCCAGCCTATCCTTAGGAATGAGTGGAGCAGACAGGGTTTACATAATGGGAGAAGGCCTGGGGAGACTCTTCCCTTCCCTAAATGGTTACTTGCTGGAAGTCCTGAAATTCTACTTTTAGAGTTTTATTTTTTTGAGTTAAAGCAAGGTATTTGGTTCTGGTAAATACTCCTGAAGATTTTACCATGTCCCCTGTTTTAATAAATGACTGAATTTCTTTATTGATCTTTTTAACCCAATTGGGAGAAAGCGTCTCCCAATTGGGTTGAGGTGAGGGATGGTCTTCAAGCAGGTGAGGATAGGAATGGGAGATGGAGGACACTGGATGTCTTGGGGATTAAAATTAGATGGAGGAGGATCCTTTGAGTCTGAGAGAATACTTCCTCTGCCTCATAGTTTTGTCTCTGTTGACCATACCGCCCTTTGTTCCCTCAAGCCGTCATGAACCCAAGCGCCCATTTGTACATGCCACGCTGGATAGTGAACATATTGAATTATATAGGTGAGTTCTATATCCTTCAGTGGCTTATAAAAAAAACAAACAACTGACCAAATTCCAATGAGCATATCAATAAAGTTATGTAAAAGGAGGTAAAGCAGCAAATCTGAATTAATAATTTGAAATATTTACAGATAACTGTTAGTAGATTTTTTTTTTTTGTGTTGAAGTCTAAGCCACCATCTTGGGAAGAATGGTAGAATCCTTTTCCTCTTAAAAAAAGTACTTCTGGAAGAGTCATAGAAGATGACTCTTCTATGCATTAAATTTAAAAAATCCTGAGGAATATTAACTATGGAGATGATGCAAAAAAAAGGGAGAGAGTTAACTGAAGATGCAAGTTGAAGTTGGAAAGTCAAGACTTTTGCTAACAGGACTCTTGTCAGGGCAGATGAAGAAAAAGAAATATGCAGGCCTCGACCTACCGTTGGTTTTCGGTCTTATTTTCTGCACAGAAATAGAAAGTCTTGAACTCTTCAGATGGAGGTTTGAGTTCAATTACTGACTGCTTGGAGCTTAGGGCCTGCTCGTTCACCCTATATCCTTGTAAATACAGGCCACCTACAGAGGGTGAAAGGAAAAAGCAAATGAGAAGAATAGGGAAAGAGTAAGATGGAGAAAAGGAATCTGAAAAAGCACCAAGAAAATTTTGTGTCTGCAGGAACTTCTAATCCAGGTGTCTCATTTTGCAGATGAAAAAACTGAGACTCAGGAGAGTCTGTAATTGAAGGGCCTCCACTAATGATTAATGGCAAGGCTGGTAATGAGGTAGGATTTCCCCATTTCCATTTTTGTGATCTTCTCACTGCATGTTTAGTATTTGCCTTTGGGTTACTGTGGGTCTAAACCATCTACTTTGCCTGGAGGACACATTTTGAAATAAATTTCTTGGTATCAAAGAGTGACACCTGCACTATCACACTAGAAGAAAATTAAGTAATATTTGCTTGGACAAAACCATTAAGACACCCTTCCTGAATAATGAGATTGCCAGCAGTTTCTAAAACCAACTCAGATTCTCACCTTCTTTGTGCATATGCAAAGCACATTTAAAATATGAACCCACAGGGTGATATGAGGGAGCCAACTTGAATTCAAATGAGAATGAATGACTGGTTTTAGAAGATAATTTCTTCACCATCGTCTTTTGAATCCATGTTAGTGGATATATGTTGTTTGGCCTGAATTTTGTTTCCATTATTTGGGGGGTAGGGAGAGCATATCAGTCTGGAGGAAGATGCTGAAAAAGCAAAACCTTTTGTGTCTTGTAGTGTCGATGCTCTGAGGTATAACCGAATCTCCTATCGATGATTAGATGCTTGAATCTCTTCCTTGTTCTTGCTAACTCTTATTCTAATCCCCCACTCCCCGCCCCAGGATCCACTTCAGTGCCCTATACTAACAAAATACCAAAATCCAACTTGGGTCGCTGCTCTCCCTGACAATTATCCTATGCCAGTAAGGGACTGGGAAGGGAAAATTGAGTCCCTTTACATACGACTCCTTTCATTTTCCTTTTAGTTATATTTGGTGCCATTGCACACCGTCCAGAAGCCATAGTTTTTTTTTTTTTTTTTTTAAAGAATGGTGTTTGGACTTGAAAATGTGTTTATTTTATAGAGGGGGTTTAGATGCAATGCTAAACTAAAAACTTTTTTCATTTAAAAAGAGCCCATTTCAAAGCCAACTTCTAGGAAAGCATTCATTTTAGAAATGGTTAGATTTTTCCCCCCTTTGGTAGGCCCCAGTAAAATGGTGTTTACCCTAATCCAAGAGTGAGTGCTGTCTTTGTGCTAATGGACACACCATAAAATTCACACATTTGCAGTGTGCAAGCAATGATTTTTAGTTTATGGAGTTGTGTGACCATCACCCAAATCTAATTTGAGTACATTTTCTTCACTTCAAAAAGAAACTCTGTGTCCATTTATCAGTCACTCCCCGTTTGCTGGCCCATCCGAACACCAGGCGACCTAACCTCCTTTCTGTCTCTATGGATTTGCTTTTCCTGGGGTGCTCAATATACATGGAATCATACGATATATTGTCTTTGTGACTGGCTTCTTTCATTTAGTATGATGTTTTCTAGGTTCATCCATGCTAGGTCATATTATCAATTCCTCATTCCTTTTTATCGACAAGAGATATTCCATTGTGTGGGCATACCACATTTTATCTACTCATTAGTACATTTATCTACTCATTATCTACTCATTAGGACATTTGAATTTTCTTCATTTTTTAAGCTATTATGAATAATGTTATGAATATTTGTGTACAATTTTTGCACAGGTCTATGTTTTGGGGTATATACTAGAAGTGGAATAAGCAATGTGCTAGATGTTTCAGGACTAAGGGCCACCTGAAGACATATCCACGGATAGGTTTGCTGTCTTAAATCTCTTCTCCCAATAGTAGTACAAAGTTTTTCTATTACTGCACTGGTTTCTGACTTCTTTCTACTTGTGAGATTTCCCTTTCTCATGTGTCTGAGCAGACATGAATATCCTCTCCCATCCCTACCCTCTTTGAGAACAGATAGAAAGTTTTGTCCAAAAAGATGTGCGCCACAAACAGGAAAGTTCCTGACCCCTTTTCTAACCAGTTACAGGGTAGAAATGATTGGCAGTAAAGACATCCAATTGCAACCCCATTACCTCATTTGAGGTGACCTCACTGGGCCAGTCTCTCTGGATTAAGTAGCAGCAGTAAATAGCAAGCTGGCACAACATTTGAACAGAAATTTCTCACAAGAACCTTGCAAGCATTAAGTGTTCCATTTGTTGCAATAATGTAAAATATGTCTGAGGAGCACACACAGACCTTGATGTGATTTATTCAAGAACAATAGTTAACAGTCACGATTTGTTACTTTCAGCTTTTGCTGAAGAGAGAGAGAGAAGGGAAAAGAATCATCAAGTACATGGTGAATGACATGGGGCTTGAGGGCTATGAAGAGGCATTTGGCTAAAGGGTTTCTGGAATATTCACACTGTGGCTTTTTAATATTAGCCGGCCCAGGCAAGCCAGTAATGCATATCGTTAGGGTATGAGCACTTTCCTTGACAGTAAGCATGGACTTCAGGGAGCTGACTGGTGCTGTTTGTTCAACCCTGACAATACACATTAGAGGCCTACTTATCTAGCTGGAAGTAAGATGTGAGATTCGCATCTAATGTGGTTTTCACAGGAAATTAGAGCCATATGTACTTTCCCCTCATCTCACTGTTATCTTTCCCGGCCTTCTCTTTGTGGCTCCCAGGATTGCCTCACTACCTCAGGTGACTGTTAGAGCCAGTAGGTCATGTCCCAAATACTACAGATACGTCTAGAAGTGAGAAATAGCATAGGAGGTCTCCTGGATCTCTCATCAAGAAGAGAAATCACTGGAATAAAATCAATATAAAATGAAATGGAAATAAAACAGTAAGGCAACTGAGATGCTGTGGTTGGGGGGTGGGGTGGGGTCATGTGTCTGAGAAGTGATGGTCATAGAAGCCTGAGTCTTAATAACATACATAGCAACTAATCTGGTAGGCGGAGGACAAGGATAATTGAAAGGAAAGAACCTTTTTTAAATACCCTAAGGTACCGTATGTAAAAGAGACAGTGTTTTTGTACCTGAATATTTTCCAACCTTTTTGGCTGTGATCCAAAGATGTTAATAAATACAGAGCTCTCCATGTTTTCATACAGTTGGCCCAAAAGTTTTGTGAAACACTGTGATGTACCATGATATTTTCTATTCAATTAAATTCTATTCTATTGTGTTTTTAAGTACTCGTCGCAACCTGCTACGTTGACTGCATGACTCAGTAATGGGGTAAAAACGTGTAGTTTGATGATTAATGCTATAAATAGCAACCAACGCCTGCTTCACAGTGCTGGAGAACAAGGAACCAAACAAGGGTGAGATATGCAAGAGCTAAGCAGAACTTGGACAGTACAAGGAGGGGAGGAATTAATAGATCAGACCAGCGCAAAGGTCATTCATTTAGCATCCATCCAGAAGAACTGAAAATAAGTATTAGGACTTTGTATAATTTTTATGAATATAATTTTTCTAATTCCTTGCATATAGAAATGATTACATAAAGCTGAGTATTTTATTTTTTATTGATTAATTGATTTATTTTAGTGCCTGTTCATGGCACAGCATGGGTTCAGCCATTCTCGGTAAATTTCTCTACTGCCTGTCCTCACAACTCCTGGTTGTTGTGATAAATAGCTGGACTACACGGATCGTGACTATGGCAGTCAATGTGCCAAATTCTAGAGACTACTTGTTTGAGACTTGTTTCTGGCAGAGAGTGCTCTCTGTAGCAGTATGGCTAAGAGTTTGGGCATAGGATTTGGATGACATTTGTTCATATTTTGTCACTTAACAGCAGGGGGTGGGCACATCAGCATGTTAGTTAACTTCTCTAAGCCTTCGTTTCTCTCATATAATGGGGCAATAACAGTGGTGGTTTGCAAATATTGGCTTTAGATAATGAACATAAAATGCTTATCTAAGTCCCGGACACATAGGAAGCATTCAGTGATACATGCTAACTATCTCCCTCCAACCCACCTGAGCAGTTGATCCAGTTCTCTAACCACCCCCCCCGCCCCCCACCAAAAAAAAAACCAAAAACCCAAACAGACCATGTGGCTCCCCAGGGCAGTGATTCTTAATGGACAGTGGAGAGAGGCATTTCTATTTTGGGAACTTCCCACCGGAGATTTGGATATGCCTCCATGCTAGCTTGGGTTTCCTGGTGCCATATCATTGGCTATGAGCCTCAGGTCACGATGCATGTGAAAATGTACAAGACTGGAAAAGACTCTTCCAAAAAAGAATGTAGACCTCAGCTCAAAATTCCAGTCTGGGGAAGGGTAAAGCACTCCAGAAGAGCTCCTGCCCAGCCCCTTCATGCTAAAGAAGGGCGAGCTGCTGGTTAACCCTCCGAGAGCTTCCATCCGGACCCAGCAGCTGTCAGAATGACAGTGAGAAGGAGGTGGCAGGAAAGTGCATTTTCTGGAAGAAGGTGCATGCTCAGGCAAATTGTATTTTTTATTTGAAAAAGAGTAAAACCATGTAAAACTCAAATCACAGGCCTCTATTTTAGAACATGGCCTAGATATAACATATTCTTTTGGAATTTCAGTAAGAAAATGTTCTTTTAATCCATATTTAAGATAATTGAAGCTAGAAATGGAGGGCCTGTGGACATAGGGATATTTAAGATGTACAGCTGGGTAAGAATGAATGGATTTGGATTAAATATTTTTATTAGTCACAAAATGATATATTTTCAAGGAAGGAATTTAAAAATAGATAGAAATTAGATGACTTCTTAGGGCTAGAAAGGGCGTGAGATAGCCAAAGGGCTAGACATTTGATGGCCTGAGTTCTGGTTTTGCCTTTGAATTGGCTTTCTAATCTTCTAACCTTTCTCTATGAAGTGAGGGGAAGACAAACTACTCACACTTCATGGGAATGATGGCCATTTGCAGTAATTTGATTGTTCATTCATTAAAAACACATAAATATAGAGTCATCTTTGAAGCATATGGTCCCTTAGAAGAGATAAGACGGCCATCTAGAGGTAATGCACAAGGTAGAGGGCAATAAGTGTCACAAGATGGGTAAGTGTGGAAGTTCAGAGAGGGGGGATGCTTTGTCGGGGACCATATGGGGTTGCTTAACACCATAGCAGAGATGGCTGGTGACCGAATAAGCATTTGAAGGGCAGTGGAATCCGGCCAACTAGTGTTGAGGAATTGGTAGGTATAGAATGGTTCCAGGAGGAGGAACTAGCACAAGCAAAGATGTGTTTCAGAAAAAAGAAGATGTGTTAAGGAAATAGAACATGTGTGTTAAGGAAATAGAACATGACCATGTTTGGTTAGAATGCAAGGTGCTCTAACACAAGGATTGGAAAAGAAAACCAGAGAGAAGGATTTTGGGACACAATATAAAACTCTCGAGTGCTCTGGAGGTAACAAAGAACCTTGGAAGGTTCTGGAAAGATGTGTGAAATGATTAGAGCTGAATATAAAGAAGATGTCCATTTTTTCTTCCCTATCTTTTTCTTTTTCTTTTTGTTGGTGTAACTTAGGCTACCTGGGTTCAAATTCTATCTTTATCATGTATTATTAGCCAGGGGAATGTGAACAAATGATATAACCTTGCCAAGCATCAGTTTCCCTAGTGGTAGGTGTGATAGTAACCTATCTCATAGGAGGGTTATTGAAATTAAATGAAATGATAAGAAAAAACACTTAACAGAGGGATCAGTACAAAAACTATACTGACTAAATGGTAACTCTGCTTTTGCTGTTCTTATTTTTAGGCCATTTATTAGTAGCCATTTTCTAGCTCTCCAACTAGGACTTTCCAAAGTAGGGCCTCTGACTTTTCAGAATCAGGGAAGCCACCTAGGGCTGTCATTACTGTTTTAAACGCGGAGGCCTCTGGGCCCTAGGGGTCTGGTATTTCAGTTTGGAGTGAGCTGAGCATTCCATCCTAAACATTTCCTCTCTATCTCTGGAAACAATCTCTTAAAAATGAGCTTCGTTGATTCAGTCATTAAAATGATTCAGACTTTTGCAGTGATTATTTTAATTAATTAATTAGCTAGCTAATTGATTGATTTTAGAGCGAGAAAGAGAGGGAGACCTTGCACATGGCGGGGGGACTAAGAGGGTGGGAGAGAATCTTAAGCAGACTCTTTTCCTGAGCACAGAGCCCAACTCAGGGCTCAATCCCAGCACCCTGAGATCACAACCTAAACCGAAACCAAGAGCTAGACCCTCAACCAACTATGCCACCCAGGCACCCTTGCAGTGATATTTTATAACAAAAATCCCAGTCCATGACTGCTTTGGAGGTTTGTTTTGTTTACCTTCATTCTCATCCTGGTATTAGGTACTTAAAACTATGGATTTGGTATTGAATAGAAACAGCCTGTTCGGGAAGTGCTTAGAGATGCTGGGTCCCTCTGAATAGTTGAATAATATTTCGGGTTATGTTGTGATGCTCTCAAATGGAAAGGTGAGTAAGTGAAAGAGAATCACTGTATCGCTCATCCTGAATGAAGGGAAATGGAACATAGTGTGATGTTCGCCTTGTACTTCTTTCGTACTTTCCAAGGAGGCTGAAATGGTCACCAGATACTTCCAACTTGGCATGGCTGTCTAGCTTAAATAAAAATAAGCATTAATGTTAAAAAAATTATTAAGTGACTGAGATTCCAGGATGTTTACTACTACTAACTATTTAAGGATAATTCATTTGGTGAAAAAAAATCCAACTGCAAATAAAATGCCAATAATCTCTTTTGTCTAAAATTATAGGAAGGCTAGGGGTGCTTGTCCGGCTCAGTTGGTAGAGTGTGTGACTCTTGATCTTGGGGCTGTGAGTTCAAGCCCCACGTTGGGTATAGAGATACTTAAAAATGAAATCTTTAGGGATACCTGGGTGGCTCAGCAGTTGAGCATCTGCCTTTGGCTCGGGTTGTGATCCGGGAGTCCTGGGATCGAGTCCCACATTAGGCTCCCTGAAGGGAACCTGCTTCTCCTTCTGCCCATATCTCTGCCTCTCTTTCTCTCTTTGTGTATCTCTCATGAATAAATAAATAAATAAAATAGTTTTTAAAAATCTTTTAAAAATTACAAGAAAAATAATCTCTCTTATTGAAAGCAGGCATACTTGTTTTATTAAATTATATTGCTTATATACCCATTTTGTACATACAGCTTTTAGAATACACAATTTAATCAATATATAAGATATATACATTTTGTATAGAAGGGCTTTATATATAGAGCAACCCCTAATAGCAGTTACCTCATGTAATCTTTCCAACACTCCTGTGAAATATATAGGTGTTTCCATTTTACAAATGAGGAAAGTAAGTTCTAGGCAGTTAAGTAACTTGCCCGAAAAAAAATTGACAGTTAATGTTATTTTTGTTACTCACTTGTCCAGCATTGGGAATACTGAAGGGGGAGTTACTGCCCCAAAAAGCTATTGCCACTGATTCTGAATGTCATCAGTGACCAAAAGAATGAAGGAGTTTATTTTTTGTTTTTTGAGACAATGAAAGCATGGGATGAAAACTACAGGAGCTGGAATTAGCTTGGCTGTGTTGAGATCTCAGCTTCATTGTTGACTACTTGTGATCTTGTCAAGCTAAGTAGACTCCCCAGCTAATTTTCTTATGTGTAAAAGGGGAATAATAGTAGTATCTCTTCATTGGATAATGAACTAATTATCTTTAATTAATTAGCACCCAGGCATCCCTAAAGATTTCATTTTTAAGTATCTCTATACCCAACATGGGGCTTGAACTCACAGCCCCAAGATCAAGAGTCACACACTCTACCGACTGAGCCGGCCAGGCACCCGTAGCCTTCCTATAATTTTTGACACAAGAGATTATTGGCATTTTATTTGCAGTTGGATTTTTTTCACCAAATGAGTTATCCTTAAATAGTTAGTAGTAATTAGTAAATGAACTAATTTAGGTAATATAGACAGTACAAGGCTTGGTAAAAGGTCCATAAAGCTAGGCTGTCACTACTATTATTGTTGTAATGACTATTATTTCAAGCGAAAGTTGAGTCCATACCTGAAGCCTGGGTGGAGCGAATGCTAGCATAGAGGTACAAGCAGCCGTCCTTCAGAATGCAATAGTGCTGGACCCACATATCTGTGCTTCTGTCCAATTGGTGCAAAAGGCCCAGGCACTCCGGGTTCTTGATAGCCAGGGGTGGAAGGCTACTGTTGTGCAGAGTGACATCTTCCCAGACATGGGTCTGTGGGTGTAGCACAAAGGGATCATCTGAGTGGTCGCCCTGTGCGGGTGGTCCCTGACTCCCAGAGCCAATGATACCAGCACAAAGGCTATTTGACTTCAGAGAAGGCACTGCCCTAAGTGATTCTGTTGCTAAGGCAATCGAATACTTGAGCAACTCGCTAGAAAACCTGAATTTATCCAGGGGCTATGGAGAACTTCTTCCTTTCCATGCCCCTTGACATCCTTTCTCTTTGGTTTCTATTCTAGTGCGAGGAAAGCAAAAGAGTATCAGTGGTATGTAGAAAGGATGTGGAAACGGGCACCCCAGCAAAGACTATGTCTACGCCCTGTCTATAAATGCTGGTCCCAATGTGCTATTTCACTGGCCATTCGGATTGTCCCCTGAGCCCTGTTCCTGGCATGTCTACTGTGTCTAACAGCAGCCCTTGGCTCCTGCTTCACTTTAGAATTCCCCTTTGTACAAAGGACCAAGTTACATGCCCCAGGGCAGCCTTGGTATTAGGTTCTCATGGTCAATGATGTGGAAGGTCATGATAAATTGAGATCTTCGGGCGGGGGAGGGCGGTGGGAGCTGTGGGTCCACGGGCCTGAGAGGCAGGCTTTCCCCCGTAACTTGACCTGAGGCAGAGGACACAGTGCTTTATCTCTTTATCATAATGCCCTGCCAAGTGCTGGCCAGTTTCGCTTCTTTATTTGGCTTCATTTTTGCTCTTTCGTTTTAACAAGGCGGTGCACAAGATTTCAGGATGCAGAGCTGACTGTATTCTTTGCTGTGAAATGGAAGCCTGCTGGGAGTTTGGGTGTTCCTTTTTCATTCTGCTATAGATGCTCTGAGTGCATTAGCAGAAGAGATCCCTCTGAAAAATATCAGGCTCATTAGGATGACGCATTGGAGAGATGGATGAGTGTATTGAGCATTGTGTTCCAGGTAAAATGAAACACAAGTCCTGCTGTTTGTCATATGATGATGCCAGTGATTGTTCAGAAAGGACAGTTATAGGACACAGGGCAGTACATGTAAGCTCAAACAATCCAGATTTTCCTGAATGTACAAGAGCCGGAAGATAGGGAGAGAAGATAATGGATTGTAAATACCTTTTTGCTTGTCTGGCATTTTGTAAGGAAATGAGCATATTTAAAGGTAATCTGTAACCTTACTAGAAATGCTGTTCATAGCATAAAAATTAAATAATTGGGTATTAAAGCAATCCCAGCCCCTCGCCCCCACCAGTGAAAGCTCGGAAAGTGGGGTATCAAATGTCTTAGGGGCTAAAGTGACCTGTTGATCTCATGAAGTTAGCTATCACTTTATAGGTCAAGCCTAACTTAAAAAGTATATTGCGTCAAGTCTGGGAGTTTTGCACAGGTAGGAGCTGCGGAAGGTGGGCTAGTATGCATCCTAAACAAGGATATGAACACTAATTCTGAACATAAGACATTCATTTTCTAAGAGGCCGCTCAGCCACCAGCACTGTCCCAAGACGTCCCTGAGACCTTGTACTTAGGGAATGAAAAGAAAACAGAAGCAGGGGTTTAACCTCCTGGACTGCTCTATGTGAAACGGAAATCCCACCCCAATTTGTGACTACCCAGCGAGTTCACTGAGAGAAATGTCACGCAAACTCACGAAAATAAAAAGAACAGCAGGAATGCAAGTTCCCTCATAGAATCTGAATAGAAAACCCTGTTAGCTTAAAATCCTCTTTGCCAGCTTTTAGAGATCTGAGAAGTCCTAGGGTGAACTGCATGACATCTGACTTGATCCTTTCCCCCTTGGGAGAGAAAAGCAGAATGAAAGCTGAGATGAATACCACGGATACCTCACCTGGCGGACAGGATGGGTTGCTTTGTCCATTGCCTCAAGCCACCTGCAAGACAGTAAGATGTGAGGCTCTCCGGTGGGGGCTGGATAAGAATCATTTGGAGGGGCTTGCTGTTCTCTCTGGAAACCCATCTTCCAGACAGAACCGTCCTGAGGCTCAGATATATCTCACTGCTTGAAGATCATGGTTAAAGGCAACACATTCTTGCAAGATTGGTATTACTAGAGGCCAAAATCCCACCCCCAACCAGGCATATTTAAAATTAATTACTGTTATCCTTCTCCTTGCCTATAGTTCAATTAGTGCCTAAGAGAAAATTCATCCATTCTTTTTTCTTTCTTTTTTTTTTTTTTTAAAACCAAGGTGTGTGAATTTATCACCACTAGCAGAGCTGGTAACAACTGGTGTTATGAACTGGAAGGCACTGGCCTTTACAACATGGAAAGACTGGCAGACAGTCACTGTCCTGAGCTCCAGCCCTAAGTGTTCCTTGGACGCAGTGGCCACTTTCAGGACACCGTTTCGTACCCCTACTGGAGGACTGAATTTCCTTAGTCTTGTCTCCTCAGCCCCTACAGCCTATCTGTCCCATCTCATTTGCCAATCTCTTCCCATTTTCTTTTAAAACCTGTAATTTTCAATGAAACCCTCCTGCGTGCTCTCTTCCCCAGAGTTTGACTTATTCCCTCTGCCTTCTTTGGTTCCATTTCTTCTTTTGCAGGCCTGTCTGATCTCATGCCACACTCTTTAAGAACTCCTCCCTGGTCCCCACTTGGAGAGATCCTCATTCCCTACGGTCAATTCCCACGCCATTTTGTCTTCTCCTCTAGCACTTCTTAGTTTCTATTTTGCATTACAAATGTTCAACTGAATGCCCTATCTTCTTGGTTCAGAGCTTGTTTGAAGGCAAGAATTGGCACTTAATCATACTAATCATCTGTGGAGAACTTAAAACGGTGTCTTGGGCACATCAGCTAGCCCACAAATATTTTTTCCATGAATTGAAATACAATCAAGTTACTGTTATCATATTTCCCTATTTGTCCTTTAAAGCAACATGCATTTGAACAAACAATGTTCCACAAATAGGAACAGTATTTTGTTCGCCTAAGAGGTTTCCAACCTGGCCCTCCATTTAAAATTGGAGCTGAGTCCAAATTCTCTTACAGAGACGTGCCATTGACACTACACACTGTGGACCTTTATCTCTTCATCAGTCTCCCTTACTCCATCCTCCCTTCACCCTGAATTAGCAGCCCTCACCCTGAAATGTTCAGCTGGCTCACTGGATTGACCGATGATCTCCATTCCCTTAGGGTGATACACTGGATAATGATCTAAGCCCCTACTTGCTCGGAGGTTGTAGGCCACCTTCTTAGAAAGCCTGCACACTTCTCCCCCTCCAGTTGAGTTGTATGCTTAAAAATGTCAACTAGATCCATTCCTCCACAAAACTACATTAATACTATTTATTTTGCTCGTCTCCTCGTGGTGTGCTAAGTTGCAGCCCTACTACATTAGTTTTATACCTGGGACTATCCATCTGATTAGCTTAAAATATATAAATTTGATAACTTTGAGAAGCTAGATGTGAACTATGATGGTAATAAGCTTTTTTAGAAGATGTGGAGTTATGAGAGGAGCAGATGTTTCTGTTCTTTAGCAATTCTGTTAGGAAAAAGTGGAGGAGGGGAACAATGAAGAACCGAATTTCCCATTCCTTAGAAAAAGTTGATTGGCTTATGCTGTGAATTTGCCTTTCCCTTCTCTACTTCCAATCCCCCAAATCTATAAAGCTGCTATTGAAGAAGCATTCCTCTGCCCCACGTGAAGCTGGCAAGATCAGAGATTAATGAATTACCTTTTCATTTCTTGGTTCGACGTTGCACAGAGGCAAAAAGCTCGATTTCCAGACTGAGGCACACAGTTAAACACAAATGGTTTTCCCAAACTGCTATCCATGCCAACTTCTGCACCTTCTAATTTTATTATTTCCAGAGGCGGGCATTTTCCTTCGTCCTAAAATTAATAAGGAAGAGGTTCAGCATGGGCATTGTGATTAGTCAGGTAAGGAGAAAAGGAGTCGGGGAAGGAAGACTAAATTATTTTTAATTGATATAAACATATATATTATTTATATATATTTAAATACATATATAATACAAATATATATAATAAGAATACTTTTGAGTTGACTGTATGTTCTGAAATGAAACTATAACCCCACTGAGTTTTTCTTGATTATGTTCTCTGTGATATATTACGTGAACTCCAAATCTCCAGCTATGATATTTTTCCACATCACTTTTGAATGGACTCTAATAATATGCATTTTATTTATGCCATCTGGGGAAAGTTGAATTAATTATTAATGCCCATTTTTTTCCCATGAGAAAAAAAATAAGAGAAATTCACTTTACAATATATGTGGTTGGTAGTGACATGAGATCTTTAATTTTCTACGATGAACATGTATTCCATGTGTATAGTGTCAGGCCCTCTTCTACATTGTTCACCTCTCTACTACAAAAAAAATAAAAATAAAAAATAAATTGTTCACCTCTCTTGGCTTTTCTTCACAAATGCTCATGAGGTCGTTGCTTTTATCATCTCTATTTTACAGATGGGGAAACTGCAGCACCAAGAGAATAAAGAACACTTCTCTTTAAATGACAAATAATTCTGTGGATCAATATTTTGTATATTTATTTGACAATTCCATCTCAAAACATCCTGTCTGTTAATCCTATCTTTTCTAAAAACAGCTATCTTAAGGTCTAATCCCTATACCCTGAAGTCACGAACTGTATGGGTACCACTCAGCGGTTGTTCTAGTCAGTGTACAAAGCTGTGAAACCATTGCCACCATCTAGCTTTAGAACTTTTCCATTACCTCCAGATCTTCTTTGAGCCCATTGGTAGTCAATCCCCACCCCCCAACCCCCCCCCCCCCCCCCCCCCCCCCCCCCCCCGCTCCTCCGATCATAGGCAATCACTCATCTGTGTTCAGCTCCTATGAACTTGCCATTTCTGGACACTTCTGTGGTCTTTGTGATTAGCTTTTTTTACTTAATGCAATGCTTTCAAGTTTCATCCCTGTTGTTGCACGTACTAGTTATTCATTCCTTTTGATTTCCTGTTATATGGATATGCATCATTTAGTTCATCTGTTCATAAGATAATGGAGTTTTTCTTTCTATTTTGGTCTGTTTTGAATAATGCTCCTATAAACAGTTGTGCACGAGTCTTTGGGTGGACACATGTTTCCATTCCCTTCGGTAGATTACTAAGAGTGAAATTGCTGGGCTGTAGGGTAAGTTTATCTTTAACTTTACTGGAAACTTCCAACCCATTTTCCAAAGTAGCTATGCCATTTTACGTTCCCGTAAGTAGTGTATGAGTGTTCGGGATTCTCTCTATCCTCACCAATGCTGCGTAGTGCTTATCTTCTTCATAAAGCTGCCGTCCTACTAGGGGTGGAGTAGGATCTCCCGGTGATTTGAATTTGCATATTTCTGATGCCTGATGGTGTGAAGCGTCATGCAGACCAGAGGTTCTTAATCAATTTTGGTAATGACTTTAAGATCCAGATGAAAACCATGGACCCTCTCACCCCAACCCCCCCAATACATGTGTGTAAATACATGTGTGTACATGAATGCACACATGTGGGTCCATGCAGATACCTAAGTGTATACGTGTGCATGTAAATGCATATGGGTAGATGGACATATTATTTGACAAAAGGTAGTATCTCAGAGTGTTATGGCACTTTAGTTTATAGAGCATTTCCATGGGCTCTGTCTTTTTGTTTTTTATGACTCTTCTATAAAATAGGAAGCCACTAGTATCCTCATTTCCTAGAGGAAGAAAGTGAGTTTCAATGATGGGCCCCAAGGTTACATAGATAGAAATAGACCTTACATACTGGCCTTCTGACTCTGTCTTCCACACTACTTCTCCCATGTGTCTGGCTCTTGGGCCATGGAAATTTGGGAGCCTGCTGGATCTTAGAGGCAGCTACTTGAAGGCCGTGGTATTCAACATTTTGGGAGACAAGAGTATTTCCTGAAGCCATCAACTTTTCCAGGATAGAGACAGAGATGCAGAATTTTGTTTCGTTTCAGTAAATATAAGGAAGGTGGCACATTTTGCAATAATTGTGCATGGTCAATACTATGACATTAAAAGCCAGAAGAATATATTTGTATTTGCTTTCTTAAAGACAAAGGCTTTATGTGCCTATACATAGTGGCTACTTACTGATACCATTTTCTTGGTAGCGTTGCAATCTACAAAAGGACCTAGGGAAACAAATAAGCCTGGGAATTTTATACTCTTGAGAAGTGACAGATGTGGTCATTTTCTACGAGCAAACATTCACTGGATCTGCTTTCTTTGGGCCCAATATATAGATAAGATGAAATGTCGGTCTCTGAGTATTAGCACCATCAGGTTCCTCTGGAGCGACCATGTTCTCCACGTCCTTTGCTGTAGGAGAATGCACAGGGTGACACTCGTGTGGCATGTGACACACAATCAAGAACAGGAGCTAAAGACACTTAGGCTCTTTCTCCTCTGCTCAAGTAGCAGCTATGTGAGAAGAATGAATGATTGATGAATGGATGAGATTAAAGAATGAATGCTACCGTCTCTTGCATGGCCTCTCTCCTAGCCCAGATTCCATTTTGACTAATCTCAGCTGCTGCTCCATTGTCCATGGTCAGGGGCCTGCTGTGGCCCTGGAGGCAGCTGCGGAAAGACCAAGATACAGAGCCTGTGTGGTGGGTGTGGGCACTCTTGCAGCTGTGTTGACTCATCTTATTCTTTTCTCCCCATTTCACCCGTCCAAGAACTTTAAACTCTGGTCTCACAGAGATACAGAATTTGGGAAAGGTTCTCCTTTTAGTTTAATCCTAACAGTCTCTAGTTCCGTACTTCCTGAGCAAATGTTTTCTAGAATTAAGAGCAACTGGAACCCCCATTTTTGTCTTACTGCCATGTCCTTGGGATCTTCAACTTTTCCCTTCAGCAAAACTCAGTCCCTCCGTTTAATTCTTAAATGGCTTCTGTTTGATTCCTTCCCTCTGGCTCTGCCAGAGGTTGTCAGAAAGTCTCACTTATGTCAGTATTGAAAACAAGAAAGGGTTCTTTAAGACCGGTTTCCCCACAACTTCCTATTCTCCTTCCCAAGGCATGGAAAGGCTCTCGCCTCATTTTTCTCTTCCTGAGCCAAAACAGAGGTCCAGCTGCTTCATGTGTGCAAGATTGAGGAGAATAGAAGGGATGCTGAATAGAACAATACCATGGAATTTTTTAGTGAGGTCCAGAAGCTTTCGACTGGGAATACAGGAACTTGGGCTGTTGATGCCAGGTGGTCTTGGATAATGTTGACATTGCCTATGGTGGAAATAAGATTTCTATAGAAATAATTCTAAAGGTCAGACTGTTCAGAAAAGGGAAATAGTAAATAATAGTAACGACAAAACCCAACTCAGAGTGAATCTACTTCTAAATTAAATTATTTCTATAAAGAAAAAATGTGGACAAGGACATTTGTCTCTGTCCCGGGCTCTCTGGTAAAATAAAATTGCCTACAGAGGTTTTTTAGTTATTTGCTTTGGTCAAAATTTTGGTTTAAGCTTGGTAGAAATATTGTGTGGTTTTTGCCTCTTTGTCTCTGGAGAGGGGAAAATGTGGGGACTTTATACCAGCATGCTTCACTTTATCTGAAGGCACAGCCGTGAACATCTACAAACTAAGAAAGAGGAAAAAGGCATCTTTAGCCATGAAAAAGAGCTAATTCTCAGTGGGGAAAACAGAGCCAAAATAAATGTAGAGGGAAAGAAAGCATGTCCTAAAGCAAAAACAGCACATGAAAGGTGCATAAAATACACATCTAGAGTGCTATATTTAAAGCTAGCAGACTGAAGCGAAACTGAAGAGTGAGTGTCTCTTGGAGCCTTATTAATGATGATCAGAGCCTTTTATCTGTAGGCAACAGTTTGGAGGCAACCCCTCCTCACTGGTGTCTGAAAACCATCACTCTCTGATAGCTCTGAGGCCGTGGCCTCGGTCCATGTCATAGCTGATTGGATCAGGAGGGTGGCCAAGCCTGCAAAGGCAAAAAGGAGAGATATGGGAGTACTCCTGCCGTAGTGACACTGGCTCTCTCCATCCTCGATTACATGGAAGTCTTGACCCTAGAGACTGCCCTCCCCTTGTGACACCACTCAACATTATTACAAACGTGTATGTAGGTATTTATTTATTTATACTCTCCTCTCCCCCCCCCCCACCCCAAGTAGAACAGAGGACGCCAAGTACCGCGATCATGCGAGTCAAACTCTTGTCTGTGGGTGCTACCGGGTTCCCTGTTGAAGCTTTGTGAGCTTAACATTTCTCTTTCTGCTTTTATCAAGAATTTGAGATGGTGACAGCTCAATCCCCCGGAGTTGCAGCTACTCTTGTCTGAATAGAAGTACAGTTACTGCTCTTTCCCTGCTTTTATGGTGCCTGGCGGCCACCGACACCAGCAGAGATAACTGGCTGCAAACTTGGAATTTCGTGCTTTTCCTTCTCGGTTCGCCTGGAGTGGGAACCGTGCTATAGGCATGATAAATACACGCTGGCAGCATCATGTTGTTTGCTGGCACCAGGGAGATCTGGGGCTCTGGGAAGCACGGGCTGCTTGGGGGACTGGAGGAGTTGGTGTGCACACAGACCGGCTTCCCCGGGAAAGTTAGCTAAGTGGGGGGATGACATCAATTTCAGGGTCCCAGCCCCCTGGGACAGTGTGGAAGTGTCCTTTCTGGCCTCATCACCCGTCTCCTTGGTCACCGTTTTCCTTGGCTCCTCCACTACCCTAAGAGTCTAACCACTACCACCCGAGCAGAGCAGAGCAGAATGGGAAGAGGTTCCTCTGAGTCCTACTCGTGACCTTTCCAAAGTTGTCGAAAAGTTTCCAGGTGAGGTGTAAAATCAGGATATTCTGTGTCTTGAGCTCTGCCACTGAATGTTTGCCCTACAAGCTTTCCCTCTGAACTCAGGGTATGTTTTGGTTTGTAGATGGATTCTAGGGCCAGACAAGCTGGGCTTGAATCCTTGCTTCTGTGGCCGTGGGCAACTTACTTAAACTCTGTGAAAGAGGATTTAGTTAATACATACGTAAACTGTTCTGAACACGACCTGGCACTTCGTAAGTGATGTATAAATGTTAACTTTCGTTATTTTGATTTTTCTTTATTTCTTTTTCTTTTTTCTTTTTTTCTTTCTTTTTTTTTTTTTTTTTTTGGTTAACTTTCATTATTATCTAGAAATTTGATGAAAGTGGAGAGTAGGGACTGGAAAACTTGTTAATTGGAAATCTTTTTCCTTTAAAATTAATTTATTAAGGAAGATCTTATTTACTTATTTGAGAGAGAGAGTGCACAAGAGAGAGCCTGGGGAGGGGAGCTGAGGGAGAGGGGGAAAGAGGGAGAAGCAGGCTCCCCACTGAGCAGGGAGCCTGATGTGATACTTGATCCATCCCAGGGCCCCGGGATCATGACCTGAGCCAAAGGCAGTAACTGACTGAGCCACCCAGGCGCCCCCCAAAGAATCTTTAATATGGGTGTCAGAGTAACCTTATTGACAATGAGTCCTTATATCTGCCCTTTTTTTTTCTCTCTCTCTCTTTAAGAACCACAGGTTACATGAACAAGGGGAAGGCCTTCATCTCTGGGAATCTCTGTGTCCCCATTTGTAAAACGGGGTACCAGCACCTTCCTTTATAAGGATAAAACGAGATCATCCAAGTAAAGTGTACCTAACATTGAGGTTTTTTTTTTTTTTTCCCCTTCCCACCTCTGGGGTCCAGTTTCAAGTGCAAATGGAACATTGCCACAATATCCCAAGGACTCAGGACGCTGCTCCAGACCTAGCAGTGGTTACTACTGAGAGGGGGGCTGGGCTGGTGCGCGGGTGGGGATGGGGCTGGAGCAGAGGGAGAAGGCAAAGAGGGGAGGAGGCTGCGTGATCTCACTGTTTCTCAGAAAGAAATTGTGATGATCTTGGGCTTGGATCCCGGGCCTGGATTCCTGTTAATCTGCCCCTTACTCAGAGATTCGGAGGATTCAGTGTTTGCCCCGTTACGGTTGGACCTACAATCTCCCAGAGCCCACAGGGAGAGGCTGTTGCAAGAGCCAGGCACTTACTAATGGCTCTCTCTTCCTCTGTGACCCTGTCCTGGGGCAGCTGCCTTTGGCCCAGTCCTGCCTCAATTAACATCCTTGCTGTAATGAATTTTTTTTCTCCTCACTATCCTCCCTCCCTCTCTTCCTACCTCCAATGCTGACTGAGTGCTTTGGAACTTTTTGCCAGACTTTGTGTTAAGCACTAATGGGCTAATTTTTAGCCTTAGACTGATTTGCTGGGGTTCAGTCTCATTCTTTTTTTTTTTTTCTTTTTTTTTAAGATTTTATTTATTTATTCATGAGAGACA
This sequence comes from Canis lupus familiaris, assembly GCF_011100685.1. Taxonomy (NCBI): domain Eukaryota; kingdom Metazoa; phylum Chordata; class Mammalia; order Carnivora; family Canidae; genus Canis; species Canis lupus. The sequence goes on along the minus strand of NC_049224.1, from coordinate 7,811,367 downwards.
CAGAGAGAGGCAGAGACATAGGCAGAGGGAGAAGCAGGCTCCCATGCAGGAAGCCCGGTGTGGGACTCGATCCCAGGACCTGCGAGTCACGACCTGGGCCGAAGACAGATGCTCAACCACTGAGCCACCCAGGGGACCCCAGTACTTGTAATCTCTGTTCAAAAGACTGTTTCGTGTGGGTATTATGGGCCTGGGTAGATGCAAGCTCCCTGTGAGTGGAGATTATGCATTTTTCCCCCAGATAGTAGCTAAGACAGGGCTGGATCCAGAAGAAATACTCAAACACACAAAGATCAAAGCAGACAACTGCCAAGGAGCCCATAGTCCTGGTGTCCAGCACCAGGGGCTTTGGGTTAAGAGTGTTTTGCTGTTTCTTCACAGCGATGGCATAACCTCTCCAGAGACAAGTTTTCCTAGTTCTATTTTTGGAGAACTTTTCTCCTCCCTGGAACCATGTGAAGTGCACTTGTCGGGTGGCTTTGGCCTTTTCCATCCTTGAGTCCTCACCAGGATAAAAGACCTGAACCCTGGTGCCCTGGTGCTGGCGCTGGTGCGTCGGGCGTCCCTCCCTCCCTAGCTGCTACCCAGGGGTGGACAACACTGTGGGCTCCTTATCTCAACTCAGGGCATGACCGTGCAGAGTGCTCTTGGCAACGGCTTTAATTCCGAGAACTTGTTGATGATTAGTCCTTTCCCCATGATGTGGGCAAAGAGCAATAACATAGTGGAAAGTGTTCGCTGTCTAGACCGAAGCTTTGGGCTAATATGTTGGTTTAATTTGTGACCCTGTTCCACTTTTGCACAGAAGTAGAATTGACTAGATATTAATTTTTCCCTTCAGTGGAAAAACATTTAGAACCTCAGTGCTAAATGGTATTTTCTTATAAAATGCTTTAACTCTATGAGCTCTACTTTTATTCTACTTCTACAGATTAAAAAAAAAAAAATGAGACCTGTCCCAGTTTTGTAGCTTAGAGATACTATTCTTGGATTGGAGACACTGATTTATTGGAAATATTATTGAATATAACAGCAATAAGAATGGGTCTCTTAATTCTCTTCCCATTTGTTCCAAAGATTTTGCTAGATGCTTTTATATATATATAATATATAGAGTTATAGATATAAAATTATATAATATATATAATTATATTATATATTATATATAATTAGATAATATATGTATTATATAATTATACATAATATATAATAAATATATAGAATATATAATATATAGTATATATTATATATAATATATGTTATATATAATCATGTAATATATATTTATAATATACATAATGTAATTATATATAATATATAAATATATTATATATATTATATATAATATATAAATATATTATATATATTATATATAATATATAAATATATAAAAATATATATAATATATAAATATAACATATATATATTTTAAATTCCAATAGAATCCATTTAAAAAAATTTTTTTTAACAGAATCCCTTTTGGATCTGTGTAGATTGTGAATTATGCACATTTTGAATAGTATTATGCAAGCATCAAGCACAAAATCAGAAATGAGGTAAATACTCCCAAATCAAAAAATAAACAAGAATTCCCAGACTTTTGGACCGCGAGGGCTCTGTTTCCTCAGTCGGCACAAGGTAGTGCTTCTTTAGCTGGAAATCAGAAATCCCTGCCACTCCCTGCCACTCGCTTTTCGTCCTGGATTCCGGCAAGGATGGGAAGACATCCCTTGCACAAGGGCAGTTGTCCTGAATGGCGATGCCAGAGAGCCACCAGCAGTGCAGTGTGACCCCCGCGCACGGTGAGCAGTTAGTCAATGATCACTTGGTGGATCCGAAGGGGATCAGTGTGGTAAGAAGCCCGCGGGGTGGTGCCTCGCTGTTGCACCCGCAGCCTGGGTCCCAGGCAAGGTTCGCCTTGCTCCCTGAGGATGCGCGTAACTTGTCAGCTGCAGCCAAGTACCTCTGAGTGGCCTTAGCTTTATCCTCTCAATCTTGCTCTTAGACTCCTTCCTCTCTCCTTCTTTCCTTCGGAAAAATAGCACATGTGTGAAGGCTTTTTGTATGTAACTTTTTATTCTCAAATAATCATAGATTCACAGGGAGTTGAAGAAATGTGTACCCCTGTTTGGTCCCCCTGACACACACACACAAACACACTCAATCAGCTTATAAAACTGTGGTAGCGTGTGTGTTCCTGAAGGTCAGTAGCTCACGGAGTTTAAGTTCTGGGGGGAAAAAGTCTACATTGAGATGCAGTTCCCTTCTCCGCAGGCTGCCGTCCAGGACGGGCTCCCTGGCCTGTCACCAGTGCCATCTCTGCCCACGAGCAGAAGGATGCAGTCGGCAGCCTGGGATTCTTAAATATTTTATCTCTGAATTTAGGTTTTGTACGTGAAGTGTGATGGAACCGTAGAGCGTGTGCCAAGGACCTGGGGCCACTGCGCATGGGTGGTCTGCACCTGCCTGCATCTGTGAGATGGAGCCACAGCCTCCCAGGCCCTGCTCCTGCCTGGCGACCCCCCGTGCCCCTGCTGCGGGGTGCTGGGTGTGCAAGCCAGAGCCTGGGCTCAGGAAAGGAATCCGGGGCCCAGGAGGGTTTGTGTGGCCCGGCAGGTAGCCTGCTGGTTGAGCGGGTCCTTTGATTTTAAATAATGCGGAGCACCAGGACGAGGCAAGACAGAGGCAACTGAAGCATGGAGAAGCTCGTGGACGGCGCTCTGAACGTTGGCCTCCTGCGCAGGCCCCCGCAAGCTGACTGCCTGCCCTCCTGACAACCCACAGCCCGCCTCTCACCGGCCGTGGTGGCCCAAGAGGTAGATTTGCCGGGAAGTAGGAAGCTTCCACTGAAGCCCCGAGGACTCCTGGCTTGGCCAAAGCCAAAAGAGCTGCCATTAACACCAGAGCAACCTTGAGGTCCAGTCGGAGACTCCGAGCTCGAGGACGCCACCCCAGCCACAGGTGGCCCCGGCCCTCCAGAAATGCACACCTGCCCCCCCACCCCCGTCTTAGGAAGGTCTGTGCTTGCTTCCCCCTGAATGCAGTTCATGCTTTCCCCATTCTGTCCCTTTGCTTAAGCCATTTCCCTCTTGTGAAATGGCATTTTACCCACCCCCTGAGGCCCACCTGTCGCTCCTCTGTCCTATGTTCCCCGCCTGTGACTACCACAGTGCCTTTGCACCTGCTTCCTCCGCCCGGGCCATTCCTTTTCTAGATCTCGTACAGCTAAATTATCTTGTCATTTGGAGAGAAGGTCCCCTTTCCAGAGAGGCCTGCCTGAAGACTTGCTCGCAGCTAGCCTCCGTCTCATCCCATTCCTCTTCCATTGATTGTATTTATCACTCTTTAGATGAACTTCGTTTATTTAATTAATTTTTTTATTTTTTATTTTATTTTTTTACTAGCGCAATGATCCTGTCTCCCGTGAGAGTAGGGACCTCTCTTGCCTTCTGCACTTCCGTAGGCCTTACACCACGCCTGGCATACACTTGTCGAACGAAGGCATGCACTTTCCCTCCTCCAAATACTGCATGTTATACTTTCCTTACATGTTTTCCCTCCTCCTCTATGTGATTAGCTTCTGGGACGGGGGCGGTGATTCGATCTTCTCCCTCACAATGCCTAGGAGGGGCCTGGGCTCCAGTAAGTCTTCCCTGAATGCGTATATAAAAATAAATGGTGCAGGGGCAGAGCGTTTCTTTTCTCTTTCAGAACAACTGGACACAGCATTAAGCCAGAGAGATCAAAACTAATTGCTGGAACGAGAAGCACATGCCGTTTAGCATTCATTGCATCTGCACCAAGGACAGCCTCGGAAAAGCGTGTAGTCACCCAAGGGCACATCGCGTCCAGAGTGACCTCTGTGTGCATCGCAGTGCTACTCTCTTCAGGCAAGTGGTTGCCTTTGTGGCCTGTGGGATGAAAAGCTTCCTAAAATAGAGACCAGGGAGGAAGTCTGGTTCTGATGGGAGGGCTCAGAGCAAGAGGGCACCTTCTTTATGAGCATCGGGCATCGGCGTAATTGCTCTGGCAAAGCTCTTGGCTTTTCGTTATTGATTAAAAAATGGACATACTAACCGACAAATCATTTTGGAGATCTGGGGGTGGCGAAGAAGGTAAGGTGTGGCGTTAGTCGACAGTGACAGGCTTGGCGCAGAAATGGGACCATTAGGTCAAAACAGTGTACGTAAAAAACCAGATGAGGGATGTGGTCCAGCTCTCCTGGGTGGGGAGCGCGGGAGGCCCGCGGACCAGCTCATCTGGGTTGAGGTGAGGCTCTTTTTTTTTTTTTTTTTTTTTAAAGATTTGTGCATATATTTTGGATTTCAACATTAATGTCAAAAATACATAGTATGATTTTACATAGGATTTGTGCTACATTAGAACACTAGAGACAAACATCACTTGAGTATTAAGGAAATCATTAAATATTAAATAACTGAGAAATAAAGTGTGTAAACACTAACTGGGGGGATTTTTGCTATTGCAACACGTCCAATGAAATGGTTTCAACAGTACAAAAAGGATTATTAGGACATGAGTGTTCCCAGTCTACTTGGACTATGGGGATCTCATTCCAGGATTCCTTTAATAAAAACTGGTCCAGGATAACAGGAGAGGATCCTGCAAGAAACGTCTAGAGCAGCGAAATACCTCAGGCGGCTGAGAACAGGGTGGCCAAGCACAAGCCGGAGGATTCAGAGGCCAGAGAGAGGATGTGCGATGTCCTGAGCCTCATTTGCACAACCAACTGCCTGTTGTCCTGCCCCACGGAAAGGCTTCTCCCCCTTAAATGCGGGGCCTCTGCTCCCCAGGGCGCCCTTCACCTCCTTGAGACAGGAAGCCTCAAGCGGACAAGTGGTTTGGTTCCTGGAGAGAGTTAGAGATTCTGAGGGCTTCCATGGGGTGTGGGGTGGGCCCTGCATGTCCCCCCGACTTTTTTTTTTTTTTTTTGAGAATACAAGAACATTTGTTTTTCATCCAGCTGGGATGCCACCTGGCCATTCCTTCCTGCATGCACCCCCAGCTCACTGCAGGTCATCAGCCACGAAGCAGACAACAGCCCCAAGTCCAAGCAGCTCCTCCCCACCCCCCATGAGGCCAACATGTGAAAGGGATCCTGTCCCGCGGCCCCAGCCCACCTGGCCTGGCTGGAGGCCTGGGAAGAGGAAGCCAGGTGGCGAGGTGGGCACGAGGCCCCGGAGCCCCAGGCCCAGGCTCCCCCAGGGAGGGGCCGTCTCCTGTCTCCTTGCTCTGCAGAGAGGCACTCATGTCACCAGCCACGTCCCGGGAAGGCCCCCCAGCCGTGCACCTCTGGGCACCTGGCTGCAGCTCCCAGGCCCTCCCCGGGGCGCTCAGCGCGGCTGTGGGTGCTGAAGGCGAGGGGCGAGGACCTGGGTGCTAGACCAGTGTCCCCGGGCTGCAGGGCAGCCCGCACTGTCACCTGGATGCCTGTCCCATTGGGGGGGCACAGAGGGGCCTGGTGGGGCCCGGCCAGCGCTCCCGGGCAGGGGGAGGCGGCCTCTTTCTCTCTCTCCTGCCACCGAGCAGCTCACCCCATCCCTCCTGGCAGGCCCGGGTGCACGGGCCCCTCCAGCTCATTCGCTTCGTCCTCCTCCTGGCCTGGACCCTGTTGACGATGATACACAACCAGAGTTTGCCTTTAGACTTGCTCAGCCGGGGCTCCCAGTTGGCTTTTTGAGTTTCTCTTTGGTTTTTCTCCCATTGGCCAGATGTTTCCGGTCGAGGAGTAGAGGATTGATTTGCCCAATCAGTTAGTTACCTGGTAAAGCAGCACCTGCCTCCCAGCCTGGTGCCCCTCGTGCGCCCCGTGGTACCCCAGCTCCTGCCGGACCGAGCCTGCTCCGGGAGCTGGGGGCTGCGGCGAGGCCTGGCGGCCGTCCCTCGGGGCTCCTCCCGCCTCTCCTCCCAGGCCTGGGCAGCCCCGCGACCCCTGGGTGGCTGCCGCCCAGCTCCGCCCCGGAGGCCCCCCCCACGCCGTTCTCCCCACTCAGAGGCCACAGGTGTGTAACAGGTTCCTAGGGCTGCTCTAGCCCCTGCCACACGTGTAGCAGCCTGGCGCATGATGCATGAATTTTCCTAGAGTTCTAGAAGTCAGAAGGCCGCAGTCACTTCCACTGGGCCCACGTCGGGCTGTTGGCTCATGCCTGAGGCCCGAGAGGACCATCTTTTTCTGGCCTTTTCCAGCGTTAGGAGCTGCCTGTGTGCCTAGGCCTGTAGCCCCACATCGCTGCAACCTCTGCTTCACACCTCCTCTTCTGAGTCTGACTTGCCCACCCCCCTTTTATGGGGATCCTTAGGATGCTATTGGGCACACCCCGATCATCCAGGATAGTCTCCCCATCTCAAGACCCTGGATTTCATCACGCCACAGTGTCCCTTTGGGCATCTAAGGTGACATAGTCACAGGTCCCAAGGACGCAGGTGTGGATATCTTTGGTTTGGCCGCATGGTGTGGGCAACGGGACATGTTTTTCTGTCTACCCAGGCATCATGCCGCTCGCCTGGTTAAGATCTGTGACTTCCCATCGCGTGTAAAATCAGTCCCCACCCCAACACCTGGCTTACCAGACCCTGCCTGCTTCTCCGGCCGTTTCTCAACCAGCCTTGCCCCCACTCTCTGCTCCTGTCACACTGGCTTGTGCCTGTTCCTCTTAAAATGCCAGGCCCTCTCCTTGTGAGGGTCTCAGTGCTGCTACTCTCTGGCTGCACTATTCTTGTCCCAGCTCCTCCATGGCTGTTTGCTCTCTTACTTTGGGTCTTTGGCCCCGTATCACCTTCTCTGAGAGATGGCAAGTATCTAACAAGTGTTTCCAGTGATGGAATCCACTGTTTACTCTAAGGAAGGGAGATGACATTGATTATGTGGCTAGGACCTTTTATTGCTAAATGCTCAAATGCCTCATTTGTGGAGCATCCTGGGACCCACTTGACAAAAGAAGAAACTGAGGCTTAAGCAACTTGCCAAAATTTACAAGGCTAGTGAGTAGTAGGATGAAGCCTGAACACAGCCTGACAGCAAACCCAGTACCATTACTATTGTACGTATCTGTGTATTATAGAGAGCGTAGCCAGGAGGGGAAAGCTTGGACTGTGGACTTACACTTAAATTCTGACAATGTCACTTAGTAACTGTGTGACCTTGAGTAAATGCCTTAGTCCTGGCAATATTCAATTTCCACATCTCATATCTTTGTTGGGAAGAGTAAATGAAATAATAGATACCAATAATAGATGCCTGGTAGTAAAGCAAATGCTTAACAAATACTAAGTCGAAAATATTATCAATAGAAACCTGAAGCATTTTTGCTTTTTTTTTTTTTTTTTTTTTGCTTCCCTCTAATTTAAAAGAAACTTCAGTGAAAACACAATCCAATTTAAAAATGAGCAGAGGACATGAACAGACATTTCTCCACAGAAGACATCCAGGTGGCCAACAGACACATGAAAAGATGCTCGACATCACTCCTCATCAGGGAAACGCAAATCAAAGCTACGACGCGATATCACCTCACACCTGTCAGGATGGCTAAAATCCACAACACAAGAAACGAGTGTTGGTGAGGATGTGGAAAAACAGGAGCCCTCCTGCACTGTTGGTAGGAGTGCAAACTGGTGCAGCCACTGTGGCATACAGTCTGAGAGTTTTCCTCAAAAAATTAAAAATAGAATTACCATATAACCCAGTAATTCCGCTAGCAGGTATTTACCCAAAGAATATGAACACACTAATTTGAAGTAAAAATATATATGTCCCTATGTTTATGGCAGCGCTATTTAAATAGTCAAATTATGGAAGCAACCCTAGTGTCCATTCATAGATGAATGGGTAAAGAAGAGGTGATACACACACACACACACACGCACACACACACACACACACACAATGGAATATTATGCAGCCATTAACAAAGATGAGATCTTGCCATTTGCACAACATGGATGGATCTAGAAAGTCACAGTGAGTGCTAAGTGAAATAAGTCAGAGAAAGATCTATGATTTCACTCCCATGTGGAATTAAAAAAGATAAATGAACAAAGAAAAAAGAAGCAAATAAATAGACTTTTAACTCTAGAGAACAAACTGAAGGTTACCAGAGGGGGTGTGGAGGGAGAGATGGTTGAAATAGGTTTAGGGGATTAAGAGTAGACTTATCATGACAAACATTGAGTAATATATAGAATTGTTGAATCCCTATATCGTGCACCTGAAACTAATATAACACTGTATGTTAATTACGCTGGAATTAAAATTTAAAGAATAAAAGAAGCTTGAGTGAGAAAACTTGAAAGAAATGCCCCTGGTTAATAGTTCCCCCGTATTTTTATTATTATTTCTTCCTGTCACAAATATTCTCAAGCTGAAACTCACTGAAACAGGTTCCCCCAGCAGTAATGGATATTTTGTAACTCACTATCAACAGGAAAGAGTCAAAATTTATCAGTGTTGAAATGATGTCCTTTTGGGACATTGGAGGTTGAAGAATGAGAAATATTCAAGTGGGTGAGAGAAAATGTCCTGAGACCTAGCAGCTCCTGTTTCCTCATGACATTGTCTCCCTAGTGAAAAATTTCCAGAAAGTTACATTTTTTCTCTCCCATCAGGACGGTAAATAAAGCATCTCTCTTAAACTCCCATGCTAACAATTTCTTTTCTGCCCAATGCTTAATGCTGCCATGTTCAAAAGACAAAATCTGTAAAAAAATGTTTATATGAAGATGTCATATCCTTGCTTAAGGCCTCCAATGAGTCCCCATAACTTGGAGAATAAAGCCCAAACACCATTCATTGTTTAATAAGACTCTCCAGTATCTCATTCTGCTCTACTTTTCAGAGCTCTGTTTCCTGGCACGATTCCCCATTCCATCACCACTGCCTCACCCTCCACTTTATAAAGAAGGTGCTGTTTGTTGCTCTTCATTCTCACACTGGGAATTAACTGCAAGAATGTAGACGTGTTTGTGTTTGCAAGAGCACCAGGGATAAAATTTATCCCCACATCCTCTACAGATGAGAAGAGAGTTCCCAATGTGGTCTGAGAGCTCAGTGGCCCAAGATTTGGATCAACCAAACCTATGGCTAGTAAATATCCTTATAGGCAGGTAAGATGGTGTTAGAGAATACCAACAAAAGCAAAGAGCTTCAAAACTTGTATCTGAAGTGTCAATGTATCGATTGATTATCAAATAGCTAGTCTGTCCCCATGGGAAGTTTAGTCGTAAGGTCATTTTTTCTTTTTCTTTTTCTTTTTTATAAATTTATTTTTTATTGGTGTTCAATTTGCCAACATATAGAATAACATCCAGTGCTCATCCCATCAAGTGCAAGAGTCAGCTTTCCAGCGTAGAAGATATCCTGAGAGATATGCCTAAGTCCCCGATATTCATGCCTCTTTTCTTTCATTTCAATTCAACTAACATTTATTGAACACCTATGATGTGCAAGGCTCCTTCTTAAAGACACATAGAGAAGTATGGAGGGTGAATAAATTTAGTTATACTCTGGAGATATTGATAGGGTCTCACGAAGGAGGCCATATTTTGGCCTCTATAGATATCGGAGGGTAAGAAAGCCAAGCAGAAGGCATGACATGAAGAATGGTATAGGAGTTGGAGCGAAAGAGTGTTCTGGGGTAGCAGCAAGTGGAAGGGGACTCGATGGAGCACAGGAGGCACTGAGGAATGCTATGGGGGGGGTAAGTCTGGAAGTCATACTCAGGTTATGGAGACTCTAAATGCAGGCTGAGGAGTTTGACTTTTTTCTATGTATAGTAAGGAATTCCTGAAACTTGGAACACAGAAGTGACACGGTCTCCCATTACTTATAAAATACAGAGAAGGAAAAAAAAAGAAAAAAAATACAGAGAAGAGTTAGCTGCATGTTTCAGGTGCAACAAGTTATTTACCGTAGCTGTTTCTCTAAAGAACACATTTCCTAATTTCTTTCTTTCTGGAGCAAGTATTCGAAGCTCCAAAGAGTGTGTTCCTGAACAAATACAAGAACAAAGGATTGTGTTGTCTGAAAGTCTACATTTTGCTCTTCTTTATGTTCCACTGAGTTTACAAGAATATCAACAGAATATGTGTGCCTGGGAAAGATTCATAATCTTCAGATGGAAAATTTAGAAGAACCTGAACAAAAGAAAAACCATTTAAAAAAAGCACAATGGGTTCTAGCCAAAATTCATCAATCAGTTTCAAAATAAGAGCCTACAATGAAATTTCGGAGAGTCCTACTTCGTGGAAATGTGGGAGCACTTTGAGCCTTGAGGCTACATCGAGTTCTGGCTAAGCCGATTAGTAGCCGAGTGAGTTTGGGGAATATGCTCTCCTTTCTATGTCTCAGGGTTCTTGTCTGTAAATGTAAGTGACAACGGTGTCTACATAAATGGGTTGTTGAAATTAAAAGTTTGTTATGAGTTCAACAGAGTTCAATTTGCTCAGAAGAAACTCTTAATAAATAGTTGCCATTTTTACTGTAGTACTTTCCTCCCGTTTTTAATAAAACTTGACAATGAAAAAATAATCATCTTCTGTATTTCACCTCCCTATTCTGTTAATAGAGTTTTTTTTAAGTTTTATAAGGAACAGAATAGCCGATTCCCACTATTCACAAATTCCATATTTGTGAATGTGCATGCTTGCTGACATTTATTTGTAGCCCCCAAATTAATACTTCTAGTACTTTCCTGGTCATTCAGGAACATGTGTAAAGTTGTAAAGAATTGAGTTGTCTGGTGTTCTCAGCAAAGGTTGAACAAAGCAATGTTCTGTCTCCTTGTTTCAGCTCTTATTTTATAAACAGGTCCTTTTCCTGGTCTATTTGGGCCATCTATTTTGTATTTTTACATTTTTACATTTTGCTTTTGTTTCTTTCTGCTTTGGTGATCTTGCTCTTGTCAACTTGTTTGACATCTAAGGCTGTGATGTGCCTCAGTGGAGGGCTTGTAAGAGCTTGTCATCTGTGTTAGGGAAGTTTCATTCAGGCCTAACTTATAGTGCTATAGGCGGCTAATTTGATGTTAAAGAAATAACCATATATACTAAATAAGGTGAATTTAAACAGAAACATACATAAAACAAGGTTATTAACTGATGGGTTGATGAAAGCGCTGTGACCGGAGGTGAGTGGGAACCTAACTAACCCTGTTTCCCCTGGGAGGAATGGTTCAGTACTCACTACTACAATGTTTGTATTTACGTCACAGAGCAGAATTCCTGAGAATAATGAGAATCAACTGTATTTTTGAAATTTGTCCTTAAAACAGGGACTACAATAAGTGGTACGGTAGTTGTTTAATCAATAAACACGGTAAGAATATATACCTTTGCAATTTTAAAAGCATTGTTTGAAATTTCTGGAAACTTGTTATTTCTTGGTCATTGTCTATGGCACAATTATACTTATCTCATTTGCTTATGCTTTTATAGCTCTTTGCTATAGTCTCCAAATTTTATACTATCAATTTCATGAAAAAATCAATTAAAACAATATATAGAAGGCTAGTATTTTCATTATTTTATGCCTTGGATGTTTGCTTCAGGCCATTTATGTCTTAGTAACCTTCAATTAAATTTCTTTTTGCACCTTTATTTCAATTGGTTGAGCTTTTTGAGTAATGGTCACAAAATCCTGATAATGGTGGTATTAATAGAAACCAAATACATCTTTTAATAGCGAGACTGTCATTCTTAGTGAACCAGCAGGAAAGGCTGTGTCTAGGATCTTCTTGTGAAACCTCAGACACAGAAGCCCAAGGGCTATGTGCTCATAGATCAGCAGGAAAGTCTAGCTCTAATACCATGTTGTAATATAGATTTTCTTTCATCTTGGTCAGTTTAATATTTTAGAAAAGATCTGTAGGGAAAGATTTTTTTTTCACAATTTGTTTTTGTTTCAACAGTGTTCCTTAAAAGAAAAGATTTAATTTATACATAGTTATTCTCTGGGCTTTATGTTCTTTTAATTTGTTCTTGAAAGCATTAAAGAATTTGTGGACGCTATGCTCTATGAAATAGCCCACCGTGTTCATAGAGACTATTGAAAATGTTAATTAATAACCTTTGCCATCTAAACTATTGGCCTTTGGCAGTCAATTAAAAAAAAATTGAAAGGGACATTATCCACATTGATTAAGACCTTGGTATCCATGGTATGTACACCACAGGGACTGAGATGCGAGAAGAAAATAGTAGAATTTCTATTTTTAGAACTTTACAAATAAAATGATAAATTAAGCTTCATGAATATGTAATAGATAGCTTGTCACTGCTATATATCGTCTTGTAGCCTATACTTGAGGCAGTTACGGTTAGGAAGCTGCACCAAAGTTCCCACTTCCCAAGGGCAGAGTGTGAGTTCCACACTCGGAGGCGTTGACTGCATGCCCATGGCTGTGTGTTCACTTGCAATTTATTGCAATGTTAAATTAGCATGTGGGTAAGGGCATTAAGAAGTTAGATTACCTTATATTAAAAAAATCTTTATAATACTTTAGAACGATATGGGGCAGTGATCTTGAAAATTTTGCACAATACAGTGGTTTGCTGGTTATGTTACCGGAAGAGAATACGTCAAATCTCAGATTCATCCTGCATCGTTTTTCTTTCCTGAACAAACAAACAAACCCCAAACTCCTCACTTGCAGCTTTCTGACCTTTTGTGATGACAAGTAGCTATCAGGAGTGCGTTCCCTAGCAGATATTTGAAAAAATAAGCAGACTTGATTTGCCCCTTGGAGGTAAAGGTCACATTTTAATAATGGATGAGAAAGGAACTGCTTTCGAAAGAAACTCATGTTACGAAGAAAGTATTTGGGGAATTTTTCTCTCATTAATGATTTAGTTGCCATAAAGTGCAGGTTTCGCCTATAAAAACTCATCTCACTACATTGAAGGGATTTGGAATTTAAAAACCTTCCAAATAAGATGTTCTGAATCCATTTGTTAAAAATAGTAAAATGCAGCACTGCCCAGATAGTTTGCATGGATGAGTGACTGACACCAGGGAAGACGGACATTTACTAGCCAAATTTAAATGAAAAACTTTGCATAATCGGTGAATGAGATTGAAAATGAGTACCATGATTTAGGAAGTGCAGCCAATAAGGCACTTCTTGCGTTTAGATCTCTAGCTTTGTAAAGTGTGTATGTAAGTTATGACAGCCACTAAAACTATGTGTGAAAAAATAAACTGGATTCTGGGCTAGGCCTTTGAATTCCTGTCTCACAAGGAGCTAAGCCAAGATTTTTAAAAAATAAGGTATATTAAATGAGTTGGTCTCAATAATATCTTGAAGACAAGAGATAACATAATGGTTCTTTAGAATCTTTAGTAAATAGAAAGTTTTATTTTTTATCCTTTTAAATTTATATTTTTTTTGTGTATGTTTACTAATATCAGAGCAGCATATGAATGTGATTTATAAATAAAGTCCCATATACTGGGGATGTGTGCTTAAATTTTTCTGAAAGATTTATGTAATAGACAGGTTCAGCAATCACTGGTCTAGACTACCCATTCTAAGAGTAGAAAATGAAAAGGAGTTCGGGAGCTTGGATATACTTTTCAATCTTCTTTTCCTTTTTTTCACATTTTTATTTACATTCTAGTTAGTTAACATACAGTACAATATTGGTTTCAGGATTAGAATTCAGTGATTCATCACTTAAATATAACACCCAGTGCTCATTATCACAAGTGCCCCCCTTAGTCCCCATCAGCCATCTAGCCATCCCCCCCCCACCTCCCTCCATTGACCCTCCGTTTGTTCTCTATCTTTAAGAGTCACTATGTTTTATCTCCCTCTCTCTCTTTTCCCCCTCCCATATGTTTATCGTTCTGTTTCTTAGATTCCACATATTAGTGAAATCATATGGTATTTGTCTTTCTCCATCTGACTTACTTTGCCAGTCATGGACATTTGAGGTCTCTCCATAGTTTGGCTATTGTTGATAATGCTGCTAGAAACATCGGGGTGCATGTGTCCACTCGAATCTATATTTTTGTGTCCTTTGGGTAAATGCCTAGTAGTGCAATTGCTGGAAGATAGGGTAATTCTATTTTTAACTTTTTGAGGAACCTCCATACTGTGCTCCAGAGGCGGCAATTTTCTTTTAAAACATTTTTTTTTTCCCCCAAGGAGGAGGGTTTAAGAAAAAAACTACTATCATTTGTATTTCAAAAAGAAAAGGCTATTTACCACCAGATAATTAGGAAGGATGTAGTTGCAAAAGGAAGGATAGACCCTTAAACTGCAAATAATTTACTTATAAACAACTTCATACATTGTCCTTTAAACAATTTTTTTCTATGGCCCCTTTGAATAGCACCATGGAGCGGTGCTGGCATGTACATCCTAATTCTCACAATCTTCTTTTTTTCAAATGCCATATTCTTGTACTTTTTTAGGTTTTTTTTTTGTTTGTTTTTTTTTTTGTTTTTTTTTTTTTGTAACTCATTTCTTAATGCCACATGGATTTTAACCTCTCCTATGACAGTTATCCTCCTCCTTCATGTCTTCCTAACCACAGGGCTCAGGTCAAGCACCCCTGGTGTTATCCTTAGTGAATTCATGGTTTCACCAGTAGTGAGAGAGTGAACATTTTTGCATTTTCCTTTTTTGTTTGCTTTCTGGATGCTTATGGCCCACTCTACCCCCTTCACATTTTTGGTCTCACACAAATACACAGTTTTGGCTCCTCTTCTCTCAGTATGTATTTGTTTCCACCCATCAATTACTCCCAATTATAAAAGCCATTAGAATTCTAAGGCTACCTTTTGTGATATTAGAAATCCTTGCATCTATGGCTCCAATCTTCACGTTCCTATTTTCTTGATTATTATTGAAAATGTCAAGTTACAGATTTTCAGAAACAACCCCTGAAACTTCATTATTTACTTGCAAAACTGGGAGAGGATTTTGACGAAAATTCTGTGTACAATTTCCAGCTAATTTTTTTCATTAGTCATTTGATGTGTATGTTAAAAGAAATAAAGACCTAACAAAACAAAACCACGTTGAAATCTCCACAGAGTTCTACGGCATGCATATTATTTCTCTCCATCACCAATGCCATCTCTTAGTTTCAGAAAATGAGGTAAATTGCAAACCAACTCAGTTAACATTATTCTAGTTTCATCACAATGTCAACAAAGAAAGTATTAATTGTGCCTTCATTTTCAATGTAGGGCCTAAACCTGTTCCCTTTGAAAATTTATGTAATAGAGGTTATCAATTTATGCATATGTGCCAAGATTCCCGACACACAAGCTTATTCACCAGGAGCAGTCAGGGGTCACTTCTAGATGAAATTCATGTTTGGTGCACATCTTGCCCCCTAAAAAATACCATCTTTCCATTGTTCAGTCAACAATTTCCTTCCTGCCTTCTCTCCCCCCATCACTGGATAGTCTACAGTCCTGTCAGGATGCCTCCTGCAGCACTAATTTCCCAGCAGGAAATTCCCCTCTCACCTCCTGCTCCCACTTTTAAGGAAGCGAATTATGGAGACTGGCATTCACCTTTAGAAGTTGTTGGCTTTTGGTATGCAGCAATGACAAACTGACTGGATCCAGGAATAGTGTAGTATTTATTTAGCATAGAAAGAATTCTCCAGGGGGGGAAAAAAAGGGACAAAATGGAGATTGAGATTATGCTTGGTTATGGAAGCATTGGCATTCTGATGGTGTGTGAAAGAAAGTTCATAAAATAGAAAACGTAAAAAAAAAAGTGGGGGTGGGAAGAAAGAGGGTGGAAGTGGCAATAAAGTGGCAAACGAGAGGATATCTTTCCTTCCCTGGTCTCCTGGTGAGGGACAAAGGCAAAACTGTCTTTAGGAGTGACAGATGGAACATTTTCTCTCAAGGATAGAGAGCTAGACCTTGAAGATGGTGAGGAAATTGTGTCAGGTCATGATCTCACATGATCCAGATCTCTACAAGGCTTCTTGATGTTTGACAGTCTGGAAAAGCTCGTGTATCTTTTTTCAGAATAACATTTTAAAATGTGTTAATCAAAACACATAGGATTACACAGGAAATCGATTTATATACTGAAATACCATCTTCAAAATATTAAAGACAAATTTGTGATATAGTAGCACCTGCTTCTTTAGTAACACATGAAACAATAGGATCTGATAATAGGTCTAACGGGTAATAGGCCTTACTTTTAGAATAGTGATTAATAAACTATATTTTATTATATGAGCAATAACTATATATGACATAAGGTATCTATAAAAGTTGATACAACAGCGAATTTTATGATGGTTTGTTTCCTATTTTATAATTGAGGAAAACTTTTAAGTTTCAGATAGAGGTTACCGAAAATAAAGGAGTAACTTTTTTCACCATCCAAGTCCAAGAACCTTTTAATATTATGCTCTCAGGGGTCTTTGGGCTCCAGGTTAAAAACTTCCACATCTGTAGGCTGGAGAGATCGGTCACGACATGGTAAAGGAGGGTGTCTCCAGTGAGATACGGGATGTAGGAATGTTGAAAAAGCATATGATAGCAAGAAAAAGTTTCGGATCACAGATAAATAACTAAGACGTTTCTGAGATGGGTTTTCTCTCCTTGACTCTTCATGCCATCGTCCAAATTCACCCTCTCATCTCTTGCCTGAAGTAATGCAAGGCTCTCTAACTCACCGTACAACTCAACCTCCCAACACTGCCCCACAGTCCTAAAGAAGAGCTCCATTTATCTGTCAGTATGCTTCTGGGGTTCAAAATTACTCGGTGATTCTGCATTGCCCCCCAAACAAGGTACAGCTCTCTATTCTGAATTTAAGGTTTGTTAGTATTTGGCTTTGGTCTATCTGTATGATCTAAATTTCCATTCGTCTTCCCCATATACCTCATGATGCAATCAGATTGGTCCACTTACAGTTCTTTGTTTGGGCCTGAGCACATTCTTGTCCAGCCTTTCCTCAGGCTGTTGCTTCCATCTGGAATTTTCCTCCCACATTATGTGTGCAGAAATCTTACCCAAGTTAAAGTTCAGTCACTATCCTTTGCAAGAGTAGGAGCTTTGTCCTATTCAACTTGGTTTTTAGACTAACGATTAGCTATGGCCCTTGCACACAAAAGATGGTAAGAGCATTTTAAATTAACGAACAAGACAACTGTACATGGGATATTGGTGAAATTCCAAGATTATAGATTTCTAAGTTTTGAATGGGACCCAATGTAGTGTAATTCAGCATTAGGTTTAAAAGAGTAGGAAGGGGGCACTTGGCTAGCTCAGTTGGTAGAGCAGGAGACTCTTGATCTCAGGGTCATGAGTTCAAACCCTATGTTGGGCATAGAGCTCACTTAAATAGGATGGGAGAAAATTTTAGTATTTGGGTAGAAATATATAGGGAGTTGCTCAGCAATGAATTGGAGGTATTTTCTCACTTCTTTGTATGAAACAGTTTTCATTTTATCTGGCTTTATTACTGTATCTTGTTGTTCCTATTATTATCACCTCCCCCACCTAATGAAAAGTGAGAGGATGATGCATACTGGCTGAGAATTATGGTGGAATGAATATCAGCATCAGGGTAAGAGTTCTAGAGAATATCCTTTACAGGGAGGCTATTCTTTTTAAGGTTCCTTTTTACATAATTTTGACTCAGACTTGCCATTTCTTAAATGTTGTCTGCCTTTAACCTGTATGAGATTCTGGTTAGAAATTACGCTAACCAACTCCAGCTTTCCAGTTCCCATAGCACCCATTACAGAACAAGGCAATCTCATGGCTGCTGATGATGTGAGATCTGATGAATTCTCTGTTCCCTATAAATTATTCAAAGGCAATTTCAACTTACCAGAAATGAATTTCCCCGTTCTATGAAAAAGGCAGGTTTTGGTCATTTTCACCTTAAGATAACTTAATAGTACTCAAGACCAAATAGATGGATACAGAATATTTCTCAAGAAGTTTGTCCTGCGAAGGCCAAGCTGACCTAAATTCATATCTCTGTACCAGATTCAAATGCAACTTGATATCTGTTGGATGAAAGAGCTGGGTGAGAATTAACATTAAACTGACCTTGAGTTCTCTCAATTTCTGATGAAAAGTGTCAAGTTGCAAATGTTCTTTCTGTGCTTTCAGAACCCATTTTTCCGAGCCAAAGCGGGTGATCCATTTGCAAGCTTTTTATTTTAAAATTTCTTGGCTAGTATTTTATACAGCTCATTTAATATCTTAATTCTTTGTAATATACCAACACCTCTGACTGCCTCACAAAATGGCACACAACAAGAGATTTGGGGACCGTAGCTTAGTTTGCCTTGTCATCATCTCTGGCCCAAGGCAACAGGAGTTGGGCAGTCCAGGCTACTCTGCAATATTTAGGACAAAGATGACTCAGTTTAAATGGAAACATTATCCTAGTTCTGAGGCAAAGGGCAGATCTGCAAGCAAATATCCTCCACGTAAATGATGATGACAAATGTATCCCAAAGGGAAAAATGCAAATGGCATGCGTACTTCTTGAATAATTTGCCTTAATCGTCCACTCTTAAACTTGTACCCTAAGAATTTCTTGTGAAGAACAAATACACAAATTTTAATTGATGGATTCTCCTTTTGCTGGTTTAGCAGATATTTCACTGAAATAAGGAGATGAGGCTATTTCAGGAAAAAAAAAAAAAAGTATTATGGAGCCATCAAATAATTTCTGCCCTGATGAAGCCTCTGACTTTTTGGTTAAAGCATTTGAAGATGTGAATAGTGGTTGAAGAGTCTTTAAGCCAAGGTTGTCGGGCTTCTGAAACATCTTAAGGCCCCACTGCTACAACTGCTGCTACTGGTAGGCAGTAGATAGCCTACTAGAAAAATCTATGCAAGAAAGAAGTTAGATGCTTTCTCTTCAAATTTTGGATGATAAAAAGAAAGAAACCAAGCATTAAGGGTATCAGTCTATATGAGGCAGCCTAATAATCCCACTCTTTTTGTTGGTATATTGGGGTTGGGAGGGTGGAAGAGTTAGTAAAACAAAACAACAACAACAACAAAAAACTCAGTACCTAACATCAGATGGGAGGTGGGTGGGCAAGAAGTCCAAATTTGCTCTTGCTTTTGTGGCCATAGTTTTCTAAGACAAATACAAAGATACCAGTGGATTGAGGAACACACTAATTTTCTTCACCATTCCCAAAGCATTTGCCATGTCCTCATTGTTGTCTACTGCAGGAGTTGAAGGCACAACCTCCCAACCCACAGTTTCACTAATGGAACGTTCTTTCCTATGAGTCCCCAATAACTGGACGAGGTGAGGGCTCAATGCTCTTGAGATTTAGGAAGAGAACATTACTGCCCACAAAACTGTACCATTCGTAGGAAAAATAACACTCTGCCCTTGAAGAAAGCCCACGGTCCTCTGTTTATTCAAACCCAAAAGGAAAAGGGCTCCTTTTTATATTATAGATTTAAAAAACCCACAAATTATAAAGGGAACTATTAAAGATCTCTTTAAAACTCCCTAATGTTTTGCAGGATTTTTGCCGTGAATTACTCCTCCCATATTCTCCCAGAGGTGGTTTAGCCTTTCCCTACTCTGAAGAGCAGCGCCTGTGCTAGCAGAAATAGAAGGCCGTACTATTTGAGGAGCTGAAGGATTGGTAAAATGCTAATTCTACAGAGCATCAGTTCTCAACTTTAGTGTGGATGATATTCATGGGGTGTGTGTGTGTGTGTGTGTGTGTGTGTGCGTGCGCGCGCCTATGTATTAGAATCTATATTCTGATTGTTTATGACAATCCCCATCCCATGAATTCAGATTTGGAAAATCTGATGTGATGCCCACAGGGATGTGACAAGTGCCTGGGTGATTCTACTGTGTGGTTTCCAGACTACATTTGAAAAACAATGAGATGGAAATAAATGTGCAGGCTGTATGAAAAGCGCTTTTTAAGAGCTACTTTGAATCACCTACGGTGCGTATTTGGTGCCCTCTGTTTGTCCCTTTAGTAAATCTCTCCTGCTTTCTTGTGAGGCCTCCTCCCTTGCACCTCGGGGCAGCCCGCAGCCCAGTGTCACACTGCTGGCCTCCATTCTCCTCCACCTCCAAGCTCCCCCAGGCCTGAGCTCCTTCAGGATCTTTCTATATACCAAGTAGTCGGTCTCAAGATGCAATCTGATGAGCTACTTAATGCTTATTAAGGAGGTAATGATTGCCAAGAGCTTAATACTCCCTCCTCAGGGCCTTTGTACTAGTTGTTGCCTCTGCTGAAATCATTCCTCCTCTTTGTTTTATCTTAAATACCATCTTCTCTGACAAGCTTTCTTGACCATTCCTTGAGAACAGCCCCTCAGCACCCTCCCACCCCTCAGCCACTGTCACATCCAAATACTTGCCCACATCTGAAATTAGCTTATCTCGTTTCCATCTCTTCCCACAGTAAAGTGAAATTCCATGAGTTGGCTTTGAAAACTATTTTTACAGCGTTACCCCCTGGCCTATGAGAACTTTTCAGTAATTATTTTGCCAATAATGGAACGGATGTGAATTGCTCCCAGGAATGTCTTTTAGCAACAGATGACCTGGCCTGTGTCTCCGGGAGTCCCAGGTACTAGGGTCGGTCACCTGGGAAGTAGGCCATTTTTGGAAACTGGCTTCCTTCTAATTTACACCCTACACAGGTGGTATTTTTTTGTAGGGGAAAAAAAGGCAGAAAATCAGAAAGGTGATTTGTAAGTGTCCTTTTTTATTGGGTCTTCCTGATACTGGATAAATAGCTCCATTAGAATATCATCCTAAGGGGTGCTTGGGTGGCTCAGGTTGTGATCCTGGGGCCCTGGGATCGAGGCCCACGTCGGGCTCCCTGCATCGAGCCTGCTTCTCTCTCTGCCTGTGTCTCTGCCTCTCTGTCTCTCATGAATGAATGAATGAATGAATGAATGAATAAATAAAATCTTAAAAAAAAAAAGGAATATCATCCTAAGAATGTGGTCTTCTTAGGTCAGAAGCCTTTTCCTACATACACTTACACCCTCCTAACCCAGAACCAGCTGCTTGGTGCCATTGCATGGTCTTCTTATGGGAAATTACTCAGAGCTGGAGGCTGGTATCTAGTAAAAATCAGAGAATTTCGGGTGACTATCAGCCACCCTGGTTCAAGTGCTGCATCCTCTGTTGTAAATTATATACTATTTAATCCCCATTTTCCTATTTGGGGAAAGGAGAAAGCCAGTCTAAATTAATTTTCCAATCTCTGCATTCACAAGAATTTTGGGATTCAGACTATCCACGGGTTGGCTCTGAACAGCCATCTGTGAGGAAGCCCCACCACCTACTGGGCATCTCTTAAATTACAGATGAAGGTTTCGATGAGGTATTTCTGAAAGTTAAGACATGAGCTCATTAAACGTCTTAGTGGGAACTTGCAGATCCCCTTTAATATTGCCCATGCGCATGTCCTGGCTCACCCCCTGCTTTCCGAATGCCACAAGCACCCCTCCATCCATTGGGTATTTATTTGCTCCACTCCTGTGAACTTCACCAACCTTACCTAACAGTTCCTGTCTTAGCCTCTCTTTGGTCCTGCGGCGTTCTCGAGGGGAGGACACGGTTACAGTGTGAGGACAAGAGGGGTGGGTAGGCAGCCAGTGAGGGCTGATATCTGGAGCAGAAGCAGATCAGCAGGCTGAGGTCCAGTTTGGGGCTGTGAACCTGGGAAACGGGTCAGGGACTGTGGTTTCCAGGCAGTTGGCCGGCAGCTTTTTTAAGCCAAGCAGACCTGAGTTTGAATCTGTACTCGCTTATGAGGCATGTGACCACAGGGTAGGGTAAAATGGGTCAAGGAGAGGGCATCTAGTATTTGAGACTATGTGTCGGTTGGTTTACAAATGTCACTTAATTTAATGCACGTAAGAGCCTTATGGGGCGGATGTCACGCCCCGTGGAATGTCAGCGGCCCACTGCTCTTCTCATCCCACCCTCCCTCCCTGGGTAATCTGGGCACGGTTACAATCCCAACAAGCACAGGAGAGCAGAAACGGATGCCTGAGTTAGAAAACAAAGTGAAAGACCCCATCGGACAACTCGTTCTAAGAGTTTGCCTGAAAAAGGGGGAGAAGAGAGAAAGTTGCACGAAATATGCATTCAGGGGAGTCGCCCCTCTGGATGGCAGAGACAAATAGGCCTTTGGATCTGGAAAAAGGAGGATCAAAGATGTAGGCGGACAAGGCCAGACACAGCCAGGGCGGGCCGTCCTCCCACCAAGAGGCTTACATCTAGCAGGAAACTACTTCATAGCAGCATTTGGCTCCACTGACCACTCCTACCTTTTTGAAGCACGTTTATTTCTGGCCTTTGGGAACATAAGACTCGTCTCACTGTCTGTTCCTGTTCACACTCTGATCTGGGTCCTCATTCCTGCACCAGACTTCTGACCGGCTCTGTCCTCTGTCCAATGGCGTTGACCTTAGCTCTCTTCTCTTGTGATCTCCGTTCTCCTTAGTTTATCTCATGGCATGTGGTGCCAACCCTACCCACAAACGATTGACACGCCCGAGTCTCTTGCCAGACTTCTCCCCAGACCTCCAATATCCTGTCTCCCGTAGAGTCACCTGGGCACCTGCAGGCAAGGAAGCACTCTGGTAACAAGCACAACCATAAGGTGCCATCAGAAATCACCTATATTGCTTCCTCCTACTTCCCGGTGAAATGAATTCTGTGAGCCTGGTTTTCCTCTTCTTCTTGGCTCAATCCTTTGGCCAATACCAAGAGCTACCCATTTCCTGGTAACTCTTAGTTTCCTAAAAGTCATACCAAAAAAAAAAAAAAAAGGATTCTAAGATTGGAGGCTGTAGAGCTAGACTGACCTTCAAAGCCCACACTCCATCCTACTTCAACTTGTCCCCGTTTAGTTTTAGGGCTTTGCAGCTTTTGAAAGCAAATAGTCAGCATCTGGGTACCATTGGAAGGGGACGTAATTTCCTTTCCTGTTGTTGAAGGAAATCAAAGAGAAATAGGTCTCATTTACAAAGAGATTCGAGACACATAACAAAACTCATGAATCCTATTTCGTGCTCCAAATTTTAATCTTTGTTCAAAATGAAGTCTCCCACACTGTTGTGTGTCATTCAGCCCCTTGGGCTCCTCCTCCAACATAGCAAAGTCAACGATCAGAAACTCCCAAAATAGAGACACGTATTTGAAGCGTTACATTGTAAAGCCTGGTGTCTCCCAGTCCCCACTGCGCTGCCCACACACACCCACGCCTGGGGCCTTGCACACATGGAGTCATAGAACGGACAAAGGCTGGCTTGTTCTGCTACAACATACAGAGAATGCTTCCTTTTGTTTGGAACCTGGTTGAACATTCAGTCTTATCCTTCACAAAGTTCAGTTTCTCTCGTGGTTCCTATGAGCTAGAGACCCCCGACTTTCAGGATGGATGGCTTGCAAGGGAAACACATCCATCAGCAATTCCTCGGTTTGACCCTACCCTCAGGAGCACTCACACTTCGGTGTCTCATACCAGAAAAACAATAACAAAACATGTTTCCCCTCATCCTTCCTTTTTTGGCTATCATCAGAACTGCTATTTTAGTGACGGCAGATAATTAATTAGTACAGATTCGATTACTGAGAAAAACAGAAAAGTTGAAGTGTATCTATAAATGCCTCTTCAAATACTTCAGAAGGCTCGTAAGACAGTGACGTATAATGGGGCTAAAACCCAGCAGGGGATGAGCCCCACATTGGGGTCACCTCCTGAAAAGGCTGAGGAGCTAAAAAGAGCTCTCAAGGACTTAAGGGAGTTCAGGGCCCATCAGGGAAGTGGTCGTGACAAGTCAGGCTCTGAGGTAGAACCCCAAAGAATGACCCTGGGCAGTTAGGTTGAATGGTAAAGCAGCCCGCCCTCACAAGGACTGATTGCCTTACAATTATTTTCATGCTGGTTAGAAGATGACCTTGGACTAGGGCTTTTGTCGTCCTAACAGAAACAGAACTGCAGAAATGACAGGTAACAGAAACAAATCAATAGGGGATCCTGATAAGGGATGAAATTTAGCATGACTAGGATCACTATGTTCACAGATAAAAGACAAGTGGAAGCATTTCAGCTCATGCAGGTAATTATAAAAAACAAGTCAAATGAAAATTGGGACTGAATATATAATTATTAAAATTAGGAACTTTGGTGGTGGGGGGGTTAATTTGCTATTAAACCAGACAGCTGGAAGGATGTCAGAAAAATCTCTGCAGCATAAAGCACAAAGGAGAGTGTTCTTTTGGCTTTCTGTTGACTTAAGGAAGACGTTGCCCGGTTAAATGCTCGAAGATGCAGGGACAGACGAATGCCCACGGAACAAGGTAGATATGTGTATAAATATAAAAGAATATTGGCTGTATAAAAGCATGTTAATAATGTCTTAGAGGACTTGCAATCTGTATAGAATTAAAATACATGGTAACACAAGCGGACTACCTAGGGCATGGCTAAGTTACATGCCGCGATGCCCATCAAAGAGCATAAGTACAAATTTACATTCAATTCTAAGAAGTTCAAGCACATTGTAATATTTCTGGTGATCGCAGAAAGAATGGTAAAAGACTTACTAACCCCCAAGTTAAGTGGAATTGTAAAAACTATTTAATTAATTGAAAGGAGGCGAGAAAGGTGAAGGAAAGAAACAGAATAGAGAGACAAATGGAAAGTAAAAACAAGGACAGTAGATGCAAACCCAATTATATAAGTAATTACAATAACTGTAAATGAGCTACACACTCTTCAGTCTGCACGTTCGACCGTTTCTCTAGTCTCTTTCAGAGGCAAGCTTTACAAAAGACTGGTCTACAAATGCTGTTTGCACTTTTCCAATTCACACTAATGAGCTGTTTCACTTTGCATAAGCCAGATGCCTCTTACCAAAGAGTCCAAGGACTTTGTAATGCCAAATTCAATGGCTATTTCCTAACACTCAGCATAGCGTGGCCTTGCACAACACTGGGAGACACTGGTGACCTTCCTTTTTTTGAAACTTTTAAAAAAATCTTGATTCCCTGACACACGTTTTGTTTATATTTCTCTGGCTACCCCTCTCAACCACCTTTCCTTTTTCCTTCTGCTCTGTCCACCCTTGGGGTTTCGGTTGAGGGCTCTCTTTTCATCTCACTAGATTCTCTCCTCGAGCAATCTCATCAATTGCCGTGGCCTTAAATACTATATATGTGCTATTCTATAACGATGGAGTATATATGATACCATAAATCCTCTCTCCATACTACATAGTAGTTCAAATTGAACTACTGATCTCACCTTACCCTGTGCCCTTGTCACCTATTCCCTCTTCAGTAAATGACACCTTATTCCACCAGTTACTTTTGCTAAAACTTCGAAGTCATCCTTGAATGACCCTTATATGCACTTTCTCTGCCACATTTAATTCATTCCCAAATACTGTGGTTTTTATCTTTTAAATATATCTGGCGATCTAACCACTGAGCTTCATTATTCCAACCCTGGTCAAGACCAAATATCTCTTCTTGCTTAGGCTATGGTACTAAGCTAACTAACTGGTATTTTTTTTTTTCAATTCCTGTCCTCTTCCAATTTATTCTACACATAACAGTCAGAATGTGGTATGATCTTTGGGAAATTCCTTTGCCTAAGATATTTTGGTGACTTTTTTTCGTAGTTAGGAGAACATCCAACTATCCCTGTCATTGACTCAGGGCCCCATATAACCCACCTTCAACCTAACTCTTTAACCTGACCTGTTGCCTTCCCCACCTTCTCCTTGCCCTCTGACTTAGCCACACTGGGCTTTCTCTGAGATCTTCAAACTTGCCAAGCTTTTTTTCCAACTTGGGGAGCACTTCACAGATCTTTTTTCTGTATGGAGAATGTTCATCCCAACTTCCTGTCTGGCTAATTTTTATTCCCAACCCTCAGGCCTCAGCTAAAATGTTATATCCTCAAGAAGGAATGCATTTTCTATTCCCCATTTTCCTAATTTATACTTGACCTTTCGTTTTGCTTTTGTGCTAGTTGTGAGCTTGTTGATTTTCAGCTCCAAATTTACTTCTCGATATATGCTCCACAAGAATCGATGGAAGGACTTTCCATAGTTCCCTTTCACAGAACACCTGGTGTTAAGCTTTTTTCAGTAGAGGGCGCTGGAGGCACATTGCAGGAGGAAGCATGCTCCTGGTCCTTGCAGTGGCTCAGGAGGGGTCTGCAGTGTGGGTATGTGGATGCCTGGGGGTGTTTTGTCCCAACATGCTGTCCCTGGAGACCTTGCAGCCCCAGTGTGGCCTAGTGATCATTTCCTGTAGCCCTCTCCACATGGACATCCTTCTTATGCCCCAGGCCTCCTGCCCATCCTGGTACACCCTTTCCCTGTGTTCCTTTCTCCTCCTTCCTAGCAGCCCTCCCCATCCCACCACCCTCCAGACAGTCTTCCCCACAAGGACACCTTGTGCCCCAGGCCTCCTGCCACACTGGCAATCCTACTCCTGTCACATACCCAGGCCCAGGCTACCAGCTTCTGTTCATCTCCCCCATCTGTGATGCAAAGGGATCTGTTTGCCCTGTGACCTCACAGTCCATCTGGCCCAGTTTCAAACCAGCGAGCTGCCCTCCATCCAGTGGACTCAACTACATTTCCCAAGGAGATCTGAATGTCCAGCCCTGGAGAGGGTCCTACTTCTGAGTGTGTCCTTGCTTGAATATTTCCCTTGATACCATATAGTATTTTTTTAATAGCCTATAGTTATTCTCTTATCATAGTTTAATAATTCTTTATATTAAGCTTCACTTGTTATTGTACCTTTGGTTGGATCCAGGCTGCTACTGTTCTCCTCTCTCGCCCTATAGTTTTACTCGTAGTACCACTCACAATTTCCAGTTTATTTGTGAATATATTCCTTAATAGCGGTCTTTTCTTTGTAACCATAAGCACAAACAGGGCAGGTACCTTGTCTTTCTCGTATGTGTTTCCAGAGTTTAGCATAATGCCTGGCTCATAAGAGCACTCAATAAATATTTATTGCTTGAGTGAATACTGTATGACTGAGTTCATTTTCCGCTAATTTATTCTGTTATGTTCTTACTGTGCCCCTTTAACTCTTCTCAGTCATTGCCATCTCTTCTAAAGATCAGATGTATAATATTCTGGAATTTGCAGCTCCACAAGGCATCTGATTTTGGTTCTTTATAAACAAAATAACACCTTATTTTTGTATTTTACCATCTCCATGTTAAAACCTACTGTAGCGATGGTGTTCTGTGTCCAAACTTATATAAGAACCACATTTCTTACCCAAAGAGGACTAGAAGCAGTTAAAAAAAAAAAAACTATCTTAATTTTAACCATGATACCGCCACACTTGTAATTTTCCACATAAATTCTACCCCAGGATTCGTGCACTCAAATCCTTATAGGGCCTACTGGGTAATTCAAATAACTGGGCTCAGTGTAAGGAAATGAGGAGTAGTAGGGATTATGGCAAATTGGACAGCACATGCTTCACCTGAATGCATTTAATTAAAAAATTTATAAAAACACTGTGCAAGCCAAACATAACATCTGCAGGCAGCACCAGTCCCGAGACTGCCACCTGGCAAATCCAGACGTAAAGCCCTGGATCCAGGAGCCATTCTGAATTTCAAGAACCAGGAACCTTAAAATATAGGGTACCTGACATAAGTCGCTTTATGTATTTGTTTTGCTGAGAGAAGCCATGAGAGAAAAACTAGCATTGTTTTGTCACTATTTCACGAGAGGAAACAAAAATTATCACTGAGAGGTGGAAAGGACACCTTCTCAGGATAAAGGACTATCCCATCAAAGATAAACTGGTAAGCTTGCATTATTGTTTTTATTTTTGCCCTTTGACTCTAGATGGGAACACACTTTGCCATGGGACTAGCCATGGAAATTCTCAGTTCCATGAGAATTACCTTGAAAAAGCTTAAAAAAGACCATACGGTTTCCAGGACCCCTTTAGGGGGTATGGGGGAAAGAGACGGTTTTTGCATGTACTTTGGAAAATCCTTCAGGGGCTTCTGAAGCATACCCAGGTTAGAAGCTTCTGGTCTGTTTCACTTTCACAGTCAGAACAGAGAGAACAAGGCCGGACCATCATTTCTCATCCCTGCTTACAGAGAATCCTATTTTCCTGCACTGGAGGGAGACAAAGTTTTTTCAAAGTGGCAGAGGCTCACATTCCTACAAAAGACAGACACCTCTTCGTGATTGTCACAAATAAGTGATTCACAGTCTAGGGAAAGAAGATTCTTGGCCATGCTACAATAGGCAACATTATGCCTCATTTTTTGAAAAAAAAAAAAAAAAAAAAGGTACTGATCTCTTTATTGATAAATTCCTTTCCTCTATCCAGAAAGGAATAAGGTTTTAAATATATATATATTATATTTAAATGTATAAAGAGTATATATATACTCTTATACATACATATATATAAAATACAAAAAGAAAAAAAGCAGCAGCTTGACCTTAAGATACTAGGGCAATGTAAAATAAAGGCAGAAAGAGCTCGTGTCCTATATAAGGGAAACAACCAAAATTCCTGTTTTTTTACATTATTAGAGGTAGGTTGCACCTGTGGTTCAGAGTGAAGCCAAAAGAGCAGAAGACAGTGGGAAGGAGTGAACGCTCTCTTGAACCGGACAGCTTCCACGCTCCTAGAGGAGGGAGTTGCTATTCAGCTCCCATCAACTTGTTTGCTAGGGATTTTTTTCAAGAGAAGTTGGAAATCAGGATTTCTGTGGGAAATCTCTGGATTTTATGATGTTTGCATCTGGTTACGGAAATTAAACGCCATATTGCACAGGGCTAGGAAAACACTTCCACAGACAGGACGTGACCCCTGGGTTAGCAGTCTGAAGTGCACCCCGGAATCCCTCAAGGTGCCTTCCCCAGCTCCATGGGCCCAGGCCCCATCCCAGGCCTGCTGGATGAGAAACATCTGGGAGGAGGATTGGATCTGCATACTCCTCTAAATATTCCAACCTTCTCCTAGAGTTAGAAATTGCTGCTTTAATGAAATCTGGGAAATGAAACAAGGTACTCCAGGCAGCTTCTCGGAGGCTTCAGAAGCCTTGCTAACATCAATCCCCGTAACCTAGGGAACAGTGCTCAGGCACTGCGGTCCAGCGAGATGTTAGCTGCACTTTGCCTTCGCCTACTTTGATTTCTCTAGGGTACTAGGTATGCAGTTTGGTTCTTATTTTCTTGGCTTTGATAAGGAAATTTTCACAGAGGATCTGAAAATAGGAATAAACGAGATAGAAACTTATGCCAGCCTTGATTTATGCAGCAGCAGAGAAAATAAATTACAATTCTCTGTACCTCTGAAGAAGGAAAAGTACTTTAAAAGTCACAGGAGAGAACACTGTGTCCAGACTCCTACAACATAGTACCTCGTAAGACAAGACTTCGGGAACGGGCTGATGGCAGTTCCCAAGGTTTCTTATTCTTACCCCCAGTTTACCTTCTTGTGTCTGTAATAGTGGAGGCAGCCGTCATGCTTCAGCACAAACCACCTCTTCCTCCAACCCTTCACAAAGCCCGAGTGAGTCCTCTTATGGAGGTAGCCGCGGCAGGTGGGCCAAGGAGTATTGGGACAGCGACTGATGTCAGATCCCACCACGAGGGTCAAGATGTCCGGACCTACAGAAACGAATTTGGGATAGTTCCGTGGCTGAAAATCTTACCATCAACTGGGAGAGGCTGTGGCTTTTCAGAAGGAACGGGTGGAAAGGGGGTTATTGTTCACGCAAATGGAAAGCACGAAATAGAATCCTACAGGTGGAACGAATGAGGGAGAGTTCCTCAGGGATTCAGTCCCTCGTGTGGATGAGGAAAATGAAAACTGGGGAGGTAATGTGACCTCTTTGACCCATAACTCAGATGGGGCTGACCTGGATGTGGGAGCCAAGGTTCCTGGCTCTTCCTTTCATATTCAACCATTTGGTCTTGTGAGCTTCTCAGGCGGGAGGACTCATGTCTGTTCGTTCTCACTGTCTGTCATGATGTCAAGCTAAATCTTTAACATACTTTGATTTACATCTGACGAAGGAAGGTGGGTGGTGTTTGGCTTTGCTATCTCATGTTCCTTCAAGATAATTAGCCTCCTTGACTTGGGTTAGCTAAAGGGAGGATCTAAACCATGCTAATAGATGGGCTGCCCGTATTATTTCTGATCAAAATTTATTAGGAATTCAGAAGTAGACAAATTCTAGGAAAGCTGAGGCAGAAAGGTTTGCACCCTCTCTTTCTTTCCTATCCAACTTCGTGCTGAGGGTTTGACCCTGAGCTTCCAGGTACCTGTCCTCTTTCTCAGAGTGACTTCCTTGGGGCCTAGACCTCAGAGGTGCCACCTTTCCTCTATGATCACTATGGTGCATAGCTGTGGGGGGAACTGTCCCTGTCCCTAATAATATGAGGTCACCAGTTACCAATCGTGCTTTGATGCTGCCAGCATGGAAACAGACTTTCATCATACGCCTACCTCTTGATACCTCAAGAAAATTCTCTGAATGTCACTCAGACAGACAGCAACCCTGACATGCTTTGAAGACTGCAAATGGGGTATGACTTCATTTACAATTCCTCTGGGAGGGAGGCCACATCCCTGAAGGGGGACATTTGGCCTTAGCAGCGCTGACTTCATCATGATGTCTGACATTGAGATTACCGATCTGTTTAGAGCTGTCTATGGAAATGGGGGTCAGTGAGGAGACTCCTCTTATATAAATGACAAGCTCCAACCCAGGGGATCATTCCTGGCTGAGCCACATGGCCCTGAAAATAAAGATTTGTCCCAGAAAGGCTGACACAGTCTTAACTTTAGCAGCACGCAATGCACCTTGGTAATTAAATAACTCTGTGTGTCAAGATAATTCTTCATTGCCATGTAAATACATTTTAATTTATTGAACTGCCCTTAAGCTCCTGTCAAAAACACATCCAGAGAAATTAGAAGAAATGCTCCAGATTGACCGGCAACCCACAAACGTCTTTGTCTTTGGACTTTAGTCCCCGAAGAACTGCACTGTGGACTCATATGCATAGTTGACACATCTGCCAATTTATTTATGTACTGCTGCAGCGGGCTGCCCCCTGAGGTCATTTTCCTCTTGCTTACACAGACTGCATATGGGTTTCTCTGATACTGATCAGGGGAAGCTTGAGTTTCAGCTGGCCGTAAACATAACTTGGTTCACCAGAAAATTCTCTCTGGGGCGGGGATACAGATGGTCCTGCTGCAGCACGGCGTCATCATATTAAAGGAAAGTCTTTCACATTCAGAGTTAGGACATGATCCTGATAGACAGGGAGTTGCCGATTTCCAAGCAGCTGCTGTGCGATGGGGGGTTTATATTCTTTGAGGGGCTATGAGCCCCTGGGTATGATAGACTTTAGATTATTATTTTTTATATTATTTCCAAATTAGATTATTTATATAGTCATTGAAGTGTGTGTGTGTGTGTGTGTGTGTGTGTGTGTTAAAAGGACTATTGACAAAGTACAAGCAAACCCTTTTGGTTTTACTACTTATCAATTTACTGGGATCGAAGAACATGGAAAGTTCCTAATTTGGTGCTTCTCAAACAAATGTAGATGCAAATCACCTGGTGCATTTATGAAATTGCTGCCTTCAGTCAGTAGGTCTGGGCTGAGTCCTGAGAGCCCATGTTTGCTGCAAGTTCTCTCTGGATGTTGGACCATAATTTCAGGACCAAGTGGCCAGGCATCTCTCAGTTGCCAAGAGGCTCTGCTCACCAGCCCGGTCCTGGTCACCGACCACTACGCTTCCCTTCCCTCCCTTGACTACGATCCAGTTTCCCCACTCTGCTTTCTTTCTCAACCACAATAGTTTGCAACAACAAGATGATTAGCTTGCCCCCCCCCTTACTTATGTCTCTGAGTGTCTCCCCACCTTGGAGAAGGGAAACACCCAGCCGTTGCCTCTCTCTGCTGGGCTGCCCAGAAATCTTGCTGGCGTTTTGGGAAGGGGGAAGACCCAATGGCCTGCAGGGAGAGTCCAGAGCACCGTTTGCCGTGATGAACAAGGTTGAAAAATCCACGTCTAGCAAATACAGTTCTTTGGAGATGACGTCGTCCTTGACCGGACAAGCCCCCCTCCAGCAAACTCTTCTTCCCTTGGCACTTTGGCCTGGAGTTTGGGAAGTTGGGAGTTGTGGGCCAGGTTATTTACAGCTACAGGAGAGAGCAAAACGATTTCTCTTTCTAATTCACACTTTCTCTCTGGATCACTGTCTTCTTATTATGCCACCAATCTTATACTGTGTCAGAGTCGCACCTCTGCTGTCAGACAAACTCCACCACCCTCACAGGCGCCGAGGAAAAATGTGCAAGACGTGTGCGGCCCCTGAGGCTGCGTGGGGGGCCGGCCCCTGGTCAGCTGCCCAGGTCCCAGACTCCTGCACTGGGCTTTGAGTCCAGCTGCTCTTGGTGACAACAAAGGAGCCCCACAGGCCCAAAGGGCTCCCAGGTTGATTGAGCTTCATTGTTTTCCTTTCCTCTTTCTTTGCAGCATTTTCCTTCCATGATTAAATCTCCTATTTTAGCCTGCAAGTAACTGGCCCTGCAAGAGCTCAACGAGTTGGGTTGGGGGTGGGGGAGGACGGGGGATGAGGGACTTCACCAAACAGGGACTCCCATGGAGCTAGTGTTACTTCCCATTGTGATCCCGAACACTTTCTTAAATCTTGGTTTTCCCAGCAGCAAAATTGAGGTAATTTGTACAGGAGTGTGTGGTTCGTATTCTTGAAGAGGATTATTATTTGATTATTTTAATTTTGTGTTATTCCATGGTCTGCAATGTCATGGATATTAATATATTATTATTTTTTTTAATTTTTTATTTATTTATGATAGAGAGAGAGAGGCAGAGACACAGGCAGAGGGAGAAGCAGGCTCCATGCACTGGGAGCCGGACGTGGGATTCGATTCCGGATCTCCGGGATCGCGCCCTGGGCCAAAGGCAGGCGCCAAACTGCTGCGCCACCCAGGGATCCCGATATTAATATATTATTTGATGTTGTTGTTGTTGCACAGGACTGTTATTTCAATAGGATCACTGAGAACTTGAGCTTGCAGCATACGGTAGATCCCCTTTCTAATGCTAGTCTAGGGAGACAGGATAAAAGCTGCCCCCAAAATAGACTTGGAATCCTCCAGCTATCACCTCTTGGCCATGCCTCCGAGATGCTGAGCTCAGCACTCAGGCTGGGCTTGCTGCGAGGGAATCACCGGGGAGCGCTCCTTCAAATATCAGAGGTGCAGGCCACCGCCAGGAACTTCATATTTAAGAGTTTCTTGGGTGAGTCTGAGTTTGACAGAAAGCTAGATTTCAGATTTAATGTTTTAAGGGAAGTGATTGGATGTTTATACATCTAAATTAGCAAAGTAGCAACCTGCACTGTCACAAGATTTTTACCAAAGTTTAAAATACCTAAGAATGAAACTGTACAGAAATAGCAGTAAAAAAAAAAAAAAAAGAAGACTTTTAAGAAGTTTGTGCAAACAGGTACAAGAGGCAAGCAGAAACACTTAGGTTTTTGAACAACCTCGTGTTTACTTGTTATTCTTGTTAGACTCTGCTTGGCTATATTTTTCTTTTTTTTTTCTTTTTTGGCTATGTTTTTCAACACCTCTATGTATTCTATGGATTTAACAAGAGGCTCCATTTGTTGCTTGGTGATTATTGCTTTCTTCAACAAGTTGGTGACTTCTCTCCTAAAGAGAACCTCCCCGCCACCCGCTTCCTCCCAACGGCTTGTTTCAAATTCTACACATCCCAGAAATACCCTGACCAATTTACATGCTTGCTAAAATTGAATGTGGAAAGCACTACATAAAAATTAAATTATTCCCCTCATTTCTTTCCCTTTCTCTTCTTTTTTTTTTTTTTTTTTTTTTTTTTTTAGTTTCATGGTCACATATATTCTCACAGCCCCACTGCCTCTCAGCAGTCCTGTTTTGTTTTTTGTTTTGGCCTCCCTTCACCATTACTGCCTATAAATCGTAGAGCGTGCGTGGAGCTGAAACCGTGTGTGGGTGGGTGCCCTGTAGGAGGCCCTTCGCCCGTTGTTCATGAACCTGGCTGCAGACGGCCGAGCCCATCGTCACACTCAGGTCGTTGCATGCAGTTGTGCTTGGAGCACAGACCCCTTTTGTTTTGTTTCACTTTATTTCCTGCCTCTATTCCTAATTCCCCGCACACGGTCTGCTCCCCACAACGGGGCACGCACAGAACATGTTTGATATAAGGGCCTCGGATACACTCCTTTGTGTTTGTCTTTTTATTCCACATAAATGGTATTATGCTAAGATCTCATTCTATTTCTGTCTCTGTCTGTCTCTCTCTTTTTTACTCTAAACCATGTCTTTTAGGCTCTACCCATGTTGCTGGCTAAATGTACATCTTGTATGTTGTTTCAAAGCGAGGCACAGAAGTGTGGAGTATGCATCCGTTGTTGGCTTGTTTACCCACTGCCCTGGTGATGGTCTCTCTGACTGCCTCTGACAATTCTGTCACACAGAACACTGCGATGAACGTCCTTGTGTATGTCATCTCAGCAGTTTCTTTGGGCTTCTATCTGCAGAAGAGCAATTGTCAGGACAAAGGATTTATAGGCGCTTTACTAGACGTTGCCAGACTGCTCTCTGAGATCCAATAGCACAGCAAGAGTACATGGGGATTCTCATTTCCTCATATCCTCACCAAAGCTGGCGATAATCAGATTCCTATCCACCCCCCACCCTGCTGCCCCCCAGTCTGGTGGATCTAAAGTGTCATCCTGTTGTTCACTGAGTTTCTCTGCTCACCAACAAAGTTATTCTCCTAGTTTCCTGTATTGACATTATGTTTATAACTTAAAAAATGAG
Source organism: Canis lupus familiaris (assembly GCF_011100685.1). Lineage (NCBI taxonomy): Eukaryota > Metazoa > Chordata > Mammalia > Carnivora > Canidae > Canis > Canis lupus. The sequence continues at coordinate 7,776,458 of NC_049224.1, read as the reverse complement.
GTCTTTAATACATCTGAGGTCCACTTTTGTATGTGGTATAAAATATGAAGCATAACGTACGGACGTCAATCCATCCAATTTGTGGTTCTCTGTAAAAATGGTGTAGTAAAAATTTTGCCTCCTCCTCGTCGTGGTGCTACTTTTTCTTACATCAAGTTTTAATAAATATTTGAGTGTGTTTCTGAGCTTTCTAATCCACTCCATTCCACTGGTCTATTGCTGTGAGTGCCACTCTTTTTATTACTTATTATTATGGTTTTACAATATACCTTAATATCTGGTATGAAACGTTCCTTTGTCGTGGCGAGCCCCATTCATAAATGATCTAGCTACTTGTAGACAGTTATCCTTCCACATAAATCTGAGGATAAGTTTGACGAGCTACTCAAACATTTTTAATAAAATTTTATTGAAAAATTATTGAGTATTTAGATTAATTTGGGGGAATTGAGATCTTTATAAACTTCTTCCACCCATGAAGATACTATATATCTTCAGTTATTTAAGTCTTCTTTTATGTACTTTGATTGAGTCGTAAAGATTTTTTTTTATGAAGCTCTTGTGTGTTCTGGGTTGGATTAATTCTTTCCTACCTGGTGGTTTTGCTGCCATTATTAATCATATATTAGTTTCCTTTTATTTTCTTTTTGGTTATGACTGGTGTAGAAGAACACTACTGATTTTTACAAGGAAACCTCAATTTGGTCGATGTTGCTCTAATTAGTTCTAAGCGTTGGTCTATTGATTTTGTTATGATCAGATAATCTGCAAATAATAACAGCTTTATCTCTTTCCTTCCAAGACCATTGACCTTTATTTTTCTTTCTCGTGTTATTGAATAAGTCAGGACCTTAGATATCATGGTAAACAGAAGTTGTTAAAACTGCCATTATTCTTTTCAATCCCAAAAGAAATCTGCTTGAAGTTTCTCTATTAAATGTTTTGTTGTTATTGTATATACTTTACATACTTTTTACTTTTTGTGGTAAGATTTTTGGTAGATAACCTTTATCAAGTTATGAAAAGAAACTTCTATTCCTACTATTTATGGAATTTAAAATACATATACTTGTACTAAACTTTATTACTGACTTTTCTATTGAAAAAGTCATGCAATTTTTTTTTCTTTCATTCATTAACGTGATGATTTGTACCAAAATATTTTCTTAGAAAGCCATTCTTATTTAGGGATAAATCCTACTTCATTATGATGTCTTATATGTAATTTTGATAAACAGTTTTATTCAAGTAGCTACAATTTTTCTTCAGTTTTGTGCATCTATACACATGTAAAATGGACATTTTTTTTTTTATTTTTCATACTATACCTATCTCGTTCTGGAATCAAGATTATAGTAGCCTCATAAAATGAGCTGAGAAGCACCACTTTTTCCTATGTCCTGAAAAAACTCTGGAATATGGATTATTTGCTCTTAAAAGTTGGAAACACTTCATCCATAAAAGTGACTGGCATCTTGCGCTTATGAATGGAGGATGGAGTAGGGGTGGAAATGGGAGAAAAGTCAGGTGGTCTTTTTTGTTTGCTCTACAAATATCTTTATTGCAGTCTATGCCAAGTTTCTATTTATTATTGCACTAATTTTGGCACCTTAATTACTTTTGGAAAATGTCTTTACTTACCTAGTTTTCACATTTACTGTTACATAGTTGTTCAAGGTAGTATTTTATTATTTAAAATTTTTCCTCTTTTCTTTTTATTATTTTCTATTTTGTTTATCTGCATCTTTTTTGGTTTTTATTATTTCTCAATTAAGAGCTGTGTTATAATCAATGAGTGGTAGAGGTTAAGCCTGAGGAAGAAGTGATCAAGTCCTTGATCCAGCTGGGTTGTTTCCCACTGACTATGAGGAACAGGTGTTGCCAGTTGCCTGGCCTTCAGTGGTTTGGTCTTGGCTGCCCAGCACCACGCCGGGGAGAAAAGAAGCTGTCCCTCAGCGATTCCCTGCAGGAGGTGTTGAGCTGTCTTCTGCTACTGGCCGCACTTCCCATCTCCCGAACACACACAGGTATGAAATGGACTTGTTTTCCCTACAAGTCTCTGACTGTCCTTACCATAGTGTCTCAGACCGACCATCCACCTTTCTGCTTCTGAGGCATCTCCACTGCTGTGTTTGAGGGGGTTTGGCAAAGATGCAGGGAGGTTCCCTGCAGGTCAGGCTCTTCTTGGGGTAGGGAGGCCAAACCGCCCAACAAGGCACGGTGTGACCCCGGTTATAACAGCTGACAGAGCCATCCTACAAATAACCGCCAGGCCTAGCAGGAGCGAGGGTGCTGAGTTTAGCTCTTCTCTAGGATTATCATCTTTGGGAAATCGAAAAGTCCTCTGTTTAAGTTTTAGAGATGCTTTCTGCGTTCCATTAACTCACAGAGTGAGGCTGAATGGTTCAATATTACCAAGAACGTTAAGCTTCTTGGGCAAAAATAAAAGAAGACCTAAGAGTTGAAATATTCCTAAAATCAGGTTTTATTTAACTAAAAAAATTTTTTTTTGAAAAATAATTATTTGTGAGAAGGAACCTAAGGAACAGCCAGATTCAGAAGTAAGGTGTCAAATCTCCTTATTATAGGAGATGCTTCCAATTCATTGGTAAAATCGCTACCACATTATCTCGATTTCTTATCTCTGCGGCTCCTAGGATAAATATGTAGGTAGCACTTAGAGGTAGTTGCTGCACATGCTCACTGATAGTGTCCTTGGATTCCGGTGCACCCAGCACAGGACAAGTCCTACAGGGCAGCCAAAACCTCAGCTAAATTCTACATCAAAAAGGTACAGAATAACTTATCAGGAGACAAGAAATGTTAGTGATTTTCTTGTCCCGGTCTCCACTCAAGAAGGCTCTCGCTGTGCTAACCCTCAGCGTGATGGCAGCATGAGAAAGGACAAGCAAGACCTAGTGTTCAGCAAGGTACACTTAGGGCACGTGTGAATTTTTATACCCCAATTAGTCCAAGAATACATTTCAGGAGCATGGAGATATGTGTGCAGCCTTTGGGAGGCCGGGATTAGGACACCTCACCAAATAGTCCCTTGATGGAACACAGCATTTACCGGTTGTGTATTTGGAAGTCTGGCGGGGAGATAAGGATTTGTCACGTGGTGCCAAAGACAGAAATTTGTTCTACAGAGAGGAAGGCAGTTTTAACCTTTCCACAAAATCTAAGTGGGTTCAAGGGTAGGCAGGGGCATGCGTTATCATTGTTCCCTTGCGGGCTCCATCTGGGGCAGGCTTGCTTTAAAGGCAGGCCTCCAGTGGCCCGAGGAGCATCTGTAGGAGCTGAAGATTTGTGATTTCTTTCTTCCTCTCTCTCTTTTAACATTAAAACCCCCAAGGCTCTTAACATCAAAACCGATGGAAAGAAAGGAAAAGGAAAGGAAAAGGAAGAGAGGAAGGAACCAAGAGGCAAGGCAGGGAGAGAGGACAGGAGGAAGAAAGGAGGAGACGTAGTAAAGGGTTCTTGTACTGAGAAGGCCATTGCGTTGAGTTTTTCATGGCAAGGAGTTTAGGGACACATTTCTGTAAGAGAGCACATTTTTGAGGCCATTTCCTGGCTCCACGTAGCTGGCTGTGGATCCAGAAGGAACGCGGGGCAGAGACATGGTTTAGTTCCTAGGAGCTGATGAGAAGCAAGGTGCTAAGGGGAGCTTCTGGGGAGAAGTGCATTTGCACCCAGGGTGCAGGGGCCCTCCCGTGTTGGAATGCCCGGTGTAGCCAAGCTCTCTGAGACTTCGGGTGAGCTGTGAGCTGGGGGCTGGCCCACCTACCTTTCCTGGCAAGGTGCACAGCTTCTGCATGCTCCACGCTGGTGACCTCCGTGCCATTGACAGCCAGCACCACGTCTCCCATCTGGAGGCCGGCTTCCTCTGCAGCACTGTCTGTAAGTGGAGGGACAACAAGGGTCTCATTGAGGAGGGGTCCCAAATTGAGGGCCCTGCCGTTTGTCCTCTCTCTAAAAGGCTCTGTCTCTAAAGGGCCTCTCTTTCCAACTTGAGACAATTGCCTCTGTCATTAATAAGAAGCAAAATGCTATCCTCGCAGCCTCCCTTTTCATTTCCCGGACGACGCGGTTTCTTTGCACATTCAGCCGGGCGTCTGCATGGCCTCTTTGCAGTATAATAGCCAGGCTGCTCAGAAACTCAATCTATTCATCCTCCAGAAGGTTCAACTGCTAGTTCTCATTCCTTCATTGCTGCTAGGTCTCTTTGTAACCCTGAGAAAATCGCTTAACCTCAATATCTTCATCCATAAAAAGGGGGGTGGGGGCAGTGCTTCTCCGCAGGATTGTTGAGGGAACAAGTAATTGAAATACTTATGAAGTTGTGGCAAAAACAGATCTTGGAGTAGTCAGGAAAGAAAAAAAAAGAAATAAAGAGCTGCTTTCACTTTGATTGTGGAGGCTCCTTTCTGAGCCATCTCCGAAAGGAAACCAAAAATAGTCTAAGCCTTAGGATTTAGGCTTCAGAAGGTGGGGAGGATCTCTCCAGAGGCTATTTATTTTATCTCCTGGTTTCCTAGCATCTGCATTTACTGTAACATACCTAATATTCTCTAAGGGTAAGAGAGGCGTAATAAGTCATTTCAAGGTTAATTCGTTTTAGATAAGCTCTCCCCTATATTGGACCAAGATTCTTTCTGTCGTAGTTTAAATCCTTTTTTTTCTTTTTTTTTACATCAGTTTAAGCCCATTTCCTCTTTTTAAAAAATGACTTTTAATGAGTCTTATTTAAAACTTTTTTAGTTTTTGATTCCAGTATAATTAACATGCAGTATTATATTCATTTCAGGTGTACAATACAATGAATCAACAATTCTGTACATTATGCAGTACTCATCACAAGTGCACTCCTTAATCCCCATCACCTGCTTCTCTCATCCCCCCACCCCAAACCCCCACATACATACCTCCCCTCTGGTAACCAGCACTTGTTCTCTATAGAGTTAACAGTCTGTTTCTTGGTGTGTCTGTCTCTTTTCTTCCTTTGCTCACTTGCTTTCGTTTCTTAAAATTACATACATGAGTAAAATCATATGGTATTTATCTTTCTCTGACTGACTTATTCCACTTAACATTACACTCTTTATCTCCAATCATGTTATTGCAAATGCCAAGATTTCATTCTTTTTTATGGCTGAATAATGTTTCATTTCATATATATATATATATATATATGAATATGAATATATATATATTCTTTATCCATTCATCTATCAATGCACACTTGTGCTGCTTCCATATCTTGGCTATTGTAAGTAATGGTGCACATAAGGGTGCATATATCTCTTCATATTAGGGTTTTTGTATTCTTTGGGTAAATACCCAGTTGTGCGATTACTGGGTCAAAAGGTAGTTCTATTTCTAACTTTTTGGGGCACCTCCGTACTGTTTTCCATGGCGACTGCACCAGTTTGCATTCCCACCAACAGCACAAGAGGGTTCCTTTTTCCTCCACGCCCTCATCAACACTTGTTGTTTCTTGTGTTTTTTATTTTAGCCATTTTGACGGGTGTGAAGTGACCTCTCATGGTAGTTTTGATTTGTATTTCCCTGGTGATGAGTGAGGTTGAGCATCTTTTCATATGTCCGTTGGCCATCTGGATGTCTTCTTTGGAAAAATGTCTGTTCATATCTTCTGCTTATTTTTAAATTGGATTATTTGTTTTTGGTGTTGAGTTGTATCAGTTCTTCATATATTTTGGATACTAACCCTTTATCAGATATGTCATTTGCAAATATCTTCTCCCATCAGTAGGTTCCTTTTAGTTTTGTTGATTGTTTCCTTTGCTGTGCAGAAGCTTTTTATTTTGATGCAATCCCAATAGTTTGTTTTTGCTTTTATTTTCCTTGCCTCAGGAGACCTACCTAGAAAAATGTTGCTCTGATAGAGAAATTACTGCCTGTGCTCTCTTCTAGGCCTTTAATGGTTTCAAGTCTCACATTTAAGTCTTTAATCCAGTTTGAGTTTATTTTTGTATATGGTATAAGAAAATGGTCCAGTTTTTCTTTTTTATGTAGTTGTCCAGTGTTCCCAGCACCATTTATTGAAGAGACTATCTTTTTCCCATTTCATATTTTTGCCCAGAAGAAAAAGGAGTAAAAGGCAAACTGATAGGGAAGAAGTATTTTTTCTCTATATAGAAAAACTTAAAGATTCCCCCAGAAAGCTACTAGAAGTGATAAATGAATTTAGTAAAATAGCAAGATACAAAATCAAAGTACAGAAATATGCTGCACTTCTATACACCAATAATGATGCAGCAGAAAGAGAAATTAAGGAAACAATTCTATTTAAAGTTACACCAAAATAATAAATAATAAAATAACTGGGAATAAGCTTGACCAAATAAAACTATAAAACACTGATAAAGAAATTGAAAATGACACAAAGAAATAGAAAGACATTCCATGCTCATGGATTAGAAGAACAGAGATTGTTAAAATGTCTATATTACCCAAAGCAATCTACACATTTAATGCAATTCCTATTAAAATACCAACAGCATTTTTTACAGAGCTAGAACAAGCAACCCTAAAATTTGTATGGAACCACCAGAGACCCCAAATAGCCAAAGTAATGTTGAAAAATAAAAATAAGACTGGAGGTATCACAATTCCAGACTTCAAGTAATAGTACAAAGCTTGCAGTAATCAGAACAGTATAGTACTGGCACAGAGATAGACACATAGATCAATAGAATAGAATAGAGAGCCCAAAAATTAACCTACAATTTTATGGGAAATTAATTTTTTACAAAGGAAGAAGTAATAAGCAGTGGGAAAAAGTCTCTTCAACAAATGGTGTTGGGAGCACTGGACAGCTACATGTGAAAGAATGAAACTGGACCACTTTCTTACACTACATACAAAAATAAACTCAGAATGAAGTAAGTACCTAAATGTGAGATCTGGAACCATAAAAATCCTAGAAGAAATACTAGGTAGCAATTTCTTTGACATCGGCTATAGCAACATTTTCCATTTCTTCTTTCTTAGACCTTAGCGCTGGGTTCATGTTCATGGACTTGCAGAGCATTATGCAGCAATATTAGGCTGTCATTACCTAAAGTATCCTCAGAGACTTTAAATCTTAAAGTATGACTCAGTTGGTGAGGTAACATGACTTTGAATATTTTTAGCAATGACTATGGTTTGTTTAAGTCTGTTTATAATAGTATGGGAGGTCTTCTGTGCTTGAATAAGCAATGGCCAATCAATGTAGGAAGGTTAAGCAAAAAGTAATAAGTGATATAGCCTTCACTTACATAATAGCATCCTTAAGATAAATTAAAGTCTCTTGGTGTGGTTGACCATTTGAATAATTCTTTTCCATAGTCTTAAAGGGCTCAAAGGACTTGCTCATGGGAATGCCTTCTGAATTGAATTCCAAAATGACAATATATGTCCAGAAACAACTTCTTACCAATTTTTGTACTCTGTGTAATCACATATGATGTCTTATCTATAGTAGTTTTCCAATAAATACATAGTGAATGAACAAATGGATGACCTAAAATTATATTTTCAAGAAACTTAGAATTACTGGGGAAAATATATGCACGATCAAAAAGAAAAATAACTTTGTAATATGGTAGTGGCAAGTGTAAAATAAATGAAAAGGTAATAGGTATTATGAAACTTCAGAAAAGGGAATTCTCACTCCCATCAGAGTAGTTAAGAAAGACTTTCCAAAGGAAGTGGAATTTTGTCTGACCTTGATGAATAAATAGATTCTCCTTAATGTAAAGTAATGAAGAATACATGGTGATGTAGACTGCTGGGTGTTCACAAACCCAAATCCTTTTCTGTCTGGGATCACAGTTGGACAGCTTTCCTTGGGCTCTCTTGCAACTGGGTAGGCAATGTGATTGAGTTCTGGCCATTGGAATATGGACAGAAATGGTGTGTGTCACTGTCAGGCCTGGCCTATAAAAACAGACCACCCTTCATATTCTTTTCCCATATACCTACCAGATGCAGATGCCTTCAAGAACAAATAAGCTTAGATCTTGAAATATTACATGGGGGCAAACCTACCCTCCAACCAAGAACATCCACACTGGATAGTTCACGTGAGAGACTAATGAGACTTTATCTTAAGCCATTAATCATTTTTGTTGCCAAAGCTAGTATAACCTCAAACAGTCAGTGATCCGTGAAGGAGAAGTCTTCTGAGCAAAAGTATACGAGCAGAATGTTTTAAGACATGCCAAAAACTTAGTGACTCAGGCAATTAGAGCAGAGGTTGTGGGTGAGTAGGAGCAGTGTGGTGGGTAAGGTTGGAAAGGTAGCCCGTATGTAAAGGATCTTGAGTTTAAAGATGAATTTGTACTTGATATTTTAGCAACAGAGATCCATTAAAAGTTTATGAGCAGAAAATAGATATGCGGTAGTTTTTAGAAGATTCATTTAATATGTGGAAAGATTAAGATAAGCAGATCAGCGAGGATAGTATTATTATAAGAATTAAAACAAGCCTGCAATATGACTCTGGAAACAAGAACTGGAAATGAATGGAAGGCGTTACATGCTGTTATTTATTTAGGTATTTCCAATGCCTAATAATCTTTGGCACGTGGTAGGGGCTTTAAAAAATTTGGCTAAATGTATGTAGGTCTTTTTTTTTTTTTGATATACCGAAATAACCATTGAAAATATTCATTGAGCTGGTGGAAAAGTAACTTTGACAATGAGATATGAGAAGGGCCTGAGAAATTGATTTAGAATTTATAAACAAAGGGACAGGTATAAGGAGAAAAATAAAGAAAACTAAGGACAAAATCTTGAAGAATAAAGAAGAGCCAAAGAAGAACATAGAGAAGGTGCAAGTAGATCCTAGAGAACATGGAAGTAAAAGATAAATAAAAGCAAGAGAAGATTTTCAAGATGGAGAGAATGGTTAACAGTTCTATCGTGGCAGCACAAAAATAACCACCACAATAACAGTTTAATTCCTACTCTATTTGAGAAGTCTAGAATAAGGATTGAGGAAAAATGACTAAATTTGAAGATAGGAAAGTAAATGATAATCACATAATTTTAAGGGGTATGATGGAAGGGAGAGATGATGTTTAAGCTCTTTGTGCTCATGGATACATGCTACATGATTGACTAGATAGAGTCATAAACTGCTATAATCAAAGGTGTGAGAGTTTAATAAAAGGTCTTCTCTCCCAGGTAAAAATTATTTTACTAAAAAAAATTATTTTACTTAAATGATCCATCAATGTGGAAATAATTCATTTTTTAGCAAGTTTATTTAAAGCGTAAAAATAAATGGTCTTTCGTATATTCATGGAGTTGTGCAGTCATCACCACAATCTAATTTTAGATCATTTTTGTCACCCCAGAAACTCTATAACCATTGCAGTCACTCTATTTCCCCCAACCTCTCAGCTCTATGTCACCACTAATCTATGGGCCTCCATGGCCTTCCTATTGAGGACATTTCTTGTAAGTGCAATTATGCAATATTTACTCTTCTGTGTTTTGTGTCATTGACTTGGCAACATATTTTCAAGATTCATCCAAATTGTATCAGGCACTATATTCCTTTTAGTTGATGAATAAATGTTTTTATTGTAAGGGCCTAGCACATTTTGTTTATCTGTTCATCAGTGGGTGGGAATTTGCATTGTTTTCACTTTTTGGATAAATAATGCTGCCAAGAGAATTTGTGCGCAAGCATTTTGTTTGTGGACTTATGTTTTCATTTGTCTTAGGTATGTACCTAGGAGTGGAATTGCTGGGTCAACTGGTCACTCTGTGTTTAACATTTTGGGGAATGAACAGACTGCTTTCCAAAGTAGCTATGTCCTCTTACATTCCTATCAGCATTGTATGAGCATTCTGGATTTCTCCACATTCTTGCCAAGACTGGTCATTCTTGACTTTTTGATGATAGTCATCCTAGTGGGTGTGTAGTGATATTTCACCGTGGCTTTCTTTTGCATTTTCCTGTTGACTACTTATATTGAATGTGTGTGTGTGTGTGTGTGTGTGTGTGTGCGCGCGCGCGCGCGTGCCCGCACGCACTTATTGGCTATTTCTTTATCCTCTTTGGAGAAATCTCTACTCAAATCCTTTGCACTTTTTAAGATTGTGTTATTTATCTTTGTATTATTTTGAGAGTGAAAATGATACTTGTTTGTAGAAAATTATTTCTGCAGTGTAACCCTTCTTGACAGCTCATTGGATTGCTTTTAGCTATAATTATAGATTGCATTGACTATGTTACTCTGTTTTACAATGCGACCCACAAATTTTCCCTTTATTAATTATGGTGAGAGTTTGAGGCAGTATGACTTCTTTTTTTTTTTTTTTTTTTTTTTTTATTTATTTATGATAGTCACAGAGAGAGAGAGAGAGAGAGGCAGAGACACAGGCAGAGGGAGAAGCAGGCTCCATGCACCGGGAGCCCGATGTGGGATTCGATCCCGGGTCTCCAGGATCGTGCCCTGGGCCAAAGGCAGGCGCCAAACCACTGCGCCACCCAGGGATCCCGAGGCAGTATGACTTCTTGAAGGAGGGAGATATTTCAAGGTGACCATGTAATATCCCACACAGTGGATAGTCCTACTTGAGGCGATTCTTGGGAGCAGTTGGAAGTATTTACGTCCTGCGTGGCACTGGAAGGATTGAGGTGGTAGGAAAACAAGACCAGGGTTTTTGTAAGTTTGTTTCCCTAACAGGATACTTGACTGCATAGTTTTATGTTTATTATAAAGAGTTAAATGCTGAGCTCCTCCATCCTTTGATGCATTTTTACATATAATGCAGAAACCGAAAAACTTATAATTAAAATGGGGGCTTGTCCCTTCATTTAAAAAAGAATTGTACTATAACAGTAGTATTTTAAATTCGAGAACTTCCAGAAAGATGGGCCTGTCCATAATTTCCTCTATGGTTTATCCATCCCTAAATGTATAGTTTTCTTTTCAAGTTTGCTTGGTATCAAAGTTGGAACATCTGTTTCTTTTGTTTATGCCAACAGATCTCATAAGCATTTAGGCTTTCATAGAAAATGTTCATGCAAATGCCAGCCGGGTGTGGGCAATTAGTTATGTAAGCTACAAGCAAACTCCCTCTCTGTATAGTTATGGATAATCATTTCCATCCCACCTACAGGTCTCCCTGCTTTATCTTTTTATCTTCAGTGTGTAATTAAGCCTCTCTAGTGCATCCAGAACAATGTTTTGTGGTGTGAATGAGATTTTCAGAAGTGCTGAAAATACGTGTAATTTTAAAGTCCCTCAACCCCTCATTTAGCAGATTTGACTAGACAATGGATTTCAGAGGTTGCTCTTCAGCATTGAGGAATACATTTTAAAAAAAGAGAAGTAGACTCAGCAGCTACATGAATCCCTGCCAGGGCAGCACTTTCTGATGTTGAATAAAATCCTAGGTTAACTATGTATTGTACCATTTCTGCTACAGCAGGGATCCTTCAGCTTTTCCTATTACAAAACCTAGGGCCCCCTAAATACAAAGTCACTTGCAATGCAAACATTCTGATTTGTTTCCCATTTGAATGGATGAGATACAGTTAACTATCTCATTTGAACAGTTACAAAGGTATCAGAAAATAAAGAAATCGTAACAGTTTATTAAACTGCATTTCCTTATTTTATCTAGAAAGACAGTCATGAACAACGTTTTGGATATTTTGCAAAAATCGGACTAAACTTATCAAGTCAGACCTGTTTGATTTTTAAAGCGTGGTCATTTTTATTTTCCTTCTGAGTTCTATTTCTTCATTTAACATTAATCTTGTGAAGGCAGAGGTAGAAAGAAGAGAGTAGGGACAGGGAAAGAGGGAAGGGGAGAGAGAAAATGGAGAGAAAGATGAGGACAAATAGATTGGGAAGGTGGGAAACATCCAATAGGTTCCCCATGAATAAACATTTATTTTCTTAAGGACAAATGCCTTTTAAAAACATAGTAAAAACTCAGAAACCACTTTATGATAAAAAGTTGCCTATTCTTTGTGTCTATATAGAAATAATTAAGCCCACAATTGTTTTTGTCGTTGTTTCTTTTGTTAATTTGAAGGGCACTAAGGGGTCAAGCAAGGTTGACACAGGCAAAATTTGCCATTTTTATCTTTTGTCACCTGAGTTCCTCTTCTGCTCTTCTCCCCACTTGCTTGGGGTCTCCCCTTCTACACCCAAATTCCACCAACATTTGGGTAAAACCCCTCTCTTCCCCAATCATTAAGGGATTTATTTGCTAAATAATCATTTATATGTTTGAATAACTGGTTAAACTTTAATTGAAAAAACTGAAATATGACTTCCATTGAAATTCATTTGTATCAAAGTAAAAAAGTATAAAATATACCCTTGCATTTGCACTTTTAATATCTAATTATAGACTAAACAAGTTTTTTTTTTCCCCAGATGAAAGAATTTTCAGTTTAATTACTTGGCCCTTTGCTTTCCTATAAATATGTTAGAATATCATTGAATTTTTTTTTTTTTTTTTTTTTTTTTTTACTGATAAAACGAAGTCAAAAACAAAGGCAGCTATGCTTACTAGAATTTTAGTTAGGATTCCATGTAATCTGTTTTAGAAAGAATTGACATCATTCAATATTAAGGCTTAAAAATGATACATATGTCTTTCCTGCTGTTAATTTAGGTGTTCCTCAATTTCTTTCTATATTTTATTATTTTCTTTTTTTTTTTAATTTTTATTTATTCATGATAGGCACACAGTGAGAGAGAGAGAGGCAGAGACACAGGCAGAGGGAGAAGCAGGCTCCATGCACCGGGAGCCCGACGTGGGATTCGATCCCGGGTCTCCAGGATCGCGTCCTGGGCCAAAGGCAGGCGCCAAACCACTGCACCACCCAGGGATCCCTATTTTATTATTTTCAAAGTAGTATTCATTATACCTTCATTAGAATTATTCCTATCGATAGGCTTTTATTTTCTCTCTCTCTTTCTAAGGCTTTCCATTCCTACCTTCTCTGGAGGTCTTAGAGCTACACTGCCCAGAAGTGCCTTCACCTGCCACACTTTGATAGTCTTACGTCACACTGAGGTTACACTCTCACTAGGAAGTCACCCGTGCCAGCCAGTGACTGAATTTGGTGGGTGTCCTGCCACCAGGCTCTTTCTGGCCAATGCAGGATTTCTCTAATGAACACTCTTTACTCTGGGGCTTCCTGTCCACCTGTCTCAGAATTTTTCAGAGCTATGCTGCAGTTTGAGGTTCTAACTATGCAGTCATGATTCCTTCTCTGTCTCCCTTCACAAGTGCCAGACCTCCACTGTGGGGCCTTCAGAAGGTTTTTCTGCCCATTTATGCTCTTTTGTCTGTCATAGTGATTTCCTTCAGTCTTTTACACATCTGTTTTCATATTCATGACTTATTTCTCACACAACAGGAAGTCCTTTTATTACCTTAGAGAAATTTGCATCAATTCCCTACTTACTGATGTTTCTGTAAGCCATGAGAAAGTGGGAAAATTGACCTTCAATTGGAAAAGAAGGAAAGGAGGAACAGATAAAAAAAAAAAAATTGAGTACATTTGAAAGGGCCAGGGTGAGATTTCTGATGAATGGAGAATAGAGATGAGAAATCTTGAAGAAGATAATCCAGGCCTGCAAGTTTGAAGAAGGTTCAGGAAGAGGAGAGAAATTTTAAATTGGATAAAAATGCTCAAACTTTGATTATCAATACACTAGACCAACCTGTTGTTCTGTGATTTTTGTATGGACTTTTAATGACAAAACAACAGTACTGTTTATTGTCTAAGAGAGACTACAAAAATTGAGATCCATCCCAGAACTCCCCCAGAGCGGCGAAGAATGGGTCTATAATGAAGCTTAATGGAGAAAAAGCTATTTTATGTCAGACATTGAATCCTGCTCAACTGTAAAAGGTATTTGAGATAATGTCAGTTCAACTGTGTAACTAAGAGGAGTTGATGCGATTTTTAAGGTATTGAATGTTTTTTCTTAACAGTTGAGAATGAATTAGGTCAACTCAAGTCATGAAACATTCAAAGGCAATTCTTTGATAAGAATAATAGGATTTTTAAAGAATGTGACTAGATGGAAATAATAAATCAAGAAAAGAAAGAATACCACCTTCGTGTGCACTATGCAACGTTTGTTGGTTTGTGTGACTTGTTTATCACTCGGTGGGTGCAGAGTGTCATGGTGTCAGTATGGCTTGAGGCTGAGTGGTTGTAGAGTTCCTTGAGGTTCCTCTCACATCTTTTCCATCTCTTCTCCAGTATGTGATGGGCTGGGTTAGGCAAAGCAGCATTGTTCCACTCTCAAGTCCAGGGCTCACCCTGGTTTCCTAGCAACTCAGGCAGGCTATCCTCTTGCATTTGGCTTAAGTGAAACAGTTCACAGTGTTCCCTAGGGGACCCAGAAACCCGAGGACATTTGAGGGTTGAAGCCCATCCCTTCTGTCTTTATGACTCTGGTGTGCCACGAGAAGGCTGGAACTGCTGAAATCATTTTGAATCCAAATGGGAAGCTTGTAACACCAAGGAAATTGGGGTCAAAGAATTCATACCTTTGATGAAATTGAGCTACAGAAACAAATCAAACACCTGCGCTGTCTCAGAACCTTCAACTTTTGTGAGTCCATAAACTCCCTTCGTGACTTAAACCATTATCAGTCAGATTTCTTACTAGTTGCAACAGAGGGTCCTAACTGATAGAAGTCACAGGGAAAGAACTCTGTTTCCGGGGATAGAAATTCTTAGATCCGAATCCTGCAGTTGTCATGATGTAGTTGATTAACTTTAGGCCAGTTGCTCAACTAGTTTAAGCCTTAATATATTTTTCATCTGCGGGATCCCTGGGTGGCGCAGCGGTTTGGCGCCTGCCTTTGGCCCAGGGCGCGATCCTGGGGACCCGGGATCGAATCCCACGTCGGGCTCCCGGTGCGTGGAGCCTGCTTCTCCCTCTGCCTGTGTCTCTGCCTCTCTCTCTCTCTCTGTATGACTATCATAAATAAATAAAAATTATAAAAAAATATATATATATATTTTTCATCTGCTAAATGGAAGTGATCATGTCACGTTTCAAGTTCTGTTGCATTGATTACATGGGAGGACATATATCAAGTGCCCTGCTCATAATAGGTACCCAATGAATATGATAGCTTTTATATTTAAAGTAAATTTAATTTCCATTGTGATATTATAAATAAGTAAATTTCCTTTTTTGAAAACATCAATTAATGTGTAATAGACATCCAAACTACTTAGAACTGTTAGTTCCCTCTTTCTTAAAGAAGACAAATCCTCTGTGTTACACAGAATCTATGCCATGGATCACCTGGTAACTTGTACAAAGAACTTTCCATAGGAAGGGTTCTAAAACTATAAAACTTCCTTGTTGCATGAGGAATATCTCACTTACTACTTAGATACTCAATATTTCTTTCCTTTTATCCCATGCACTGAGAATTCATTGGAAAATTCTGTTCATACAAAGAATATGTGATGGTCTGACCCACTGTTTCCCACCGGTATCACCCAGGACCGTGGAATGCTGGACTAGGAGGCAACAATTTCATGAGCTCAGCTGTCACTCCTCTGGCCTTTCCCAGAGCTGAGTGGTCATCCACTTTTTAACAGATCTGAGAACACATTCCCAGCGGAATCACAGAGCATACAGTGGAAGGAACACCTGAATGCTGACAAGCAAAGGAAAATGAAATGTGACCTCGGGTGATAATGGCCCAGGGAAGGAATTATGGCACAAGGGCAGAGCAGGAAGGGTTGTAATACTGCTGGGTGGTACTCCTCCCTTCCTCTCTGCCCTATGCTCCCCAGCTTTTATCCCTAAGGTTCTCATAGTCATTCAACAAGTATTTTGGGGCATCTCCTCTATTGCCTTTAAGACACTGCACAAAGTAGTGAGGATAAAATGGTGGATGAAATAAAGTTTCTGACCTTGGTGAATTCACAGTCCAGATGGGGACGATAATGTAATTCAGAGACACCCCCTCCCCCTTCTCGGCCCTGGGCCTCTTCTAATGCAGCATGCTGGGTGTAGATAATCTTTATCTTATAGTCCTGCCAATCTTAGTCTTCTGGCTCCATTTTTTTCATAGGCTTGACCTCAGATGATTCTTCCATTATATAGGTCAGGGAGTAAAGGATCTAATGTTGATGAGGTATTTATGAATTTCTAATTGGCTTATTAGGAAATAAAGAAATCTGAGAGGCTGTAAGGAAAATAATTTGGGGGTAATGGAACTCCTCCCAGGAACTATTAGATACAAACAGATTGGCGATTGCCAATTCCTAAGACCCTTCCTACCTGCAGAGCCCTGTAACCCTGTTTCCACAGGTACAGGTAGGGCTCTTTGTAGGGAGACCGAGGCCCGATGGCTACCAGGGGAGCGTGTTCCATCAGGAAAGCATGGTCTTTTAAAAAGTATTTGATCGTGATGTGGGCTCTTTGAATCACCACGAGTTTTGATAAACTGAGATTTAGAAATTGCTTCTATTGCATGTGTGTGCTTTATGGGATATATCAAAGGCTATTTATCATGTTGTGTGAGGTTTGAGACATTCGTTCTGCTCTGAATGCAAGCTGCTATAGCGAGGCAACTTACTAGCATCCACTTCGGTGACCACGATTGGCTTGGAGAATTCAATTCGGAATCCCCAGGGATAATCACCGGTTCCTTTGAACAGCTTCACGGTTCGCTCTCGAACTGAAGGAGAAGCAAAGAGGGCATTCTTTTGAGTTACTCTTTAGATACCACAAATATGGTCATAACAGTAGATAGCATTTATTGCTGGTTTATGACATGCCAGACCTAATAAAAATGTTCTAACCACTTATTAGTATTATCCAATTTAATCTTTATATCAGCCTGTTATTCTTTTTTTGGAGAGGAGGAAACTGAGGCACAGTGAGCTGTTTTTCGGTTTGTTTTGTCTTGTTTTTGCTTTTGTTTGAGAGAGAGAGTGGGGGAAGGAGCAAAAGGAGGGGTAGAGAGAGAATCTTAAGCAGGTTCCACACTCAGGGCTTTATCTCACGACCCTGAGATCATGACCTGAGCTGAAATCAAGGGTTGGATGCTTAACTGACTGAGCCACCCAGGTGCCCCCAGACAACGAGAGGTTCAACAACTTGCCTGGGTCATATGGTGAGTAAGGGGCAGTGCTCACCACCCCACGGCCGCATGACTCCCGAAAGGCAGCTCAGCCTTACAGGTCTGAGTCACTCAGGTGCAATGTCCTAACAATAGGACTGGTGTTGCAAAGTTATACATGGAAATAAGAAAACAGAATCCTCAGCTGTACATTTAAGTCTTACAGGAACCCAAAAAAGCCTGAATAACTGAGTTTCTCAGAAAAAGCAGGAACTGCTGGGAGGACCTTGCAGGTATTGTAAGTGTAAGATTGCGTCGTACTGAAGGTGGGGAGTTCACAGTAAGAATTTATGGATTTTTACATTAGTCTAATGATCTTTAATTGATGTAGCCTTGCTATTTCTCAGTCTGATTTTCTATACATCTGCTCCATTTCTCCTCCTGCTACCTTCACAGCCTCTTATCTATATAAATGTGTGTAGATCTATGTGTGTGTGTGTGTGTGTGTGTGTGTGTGTGTGTGTGTTTCTTCATAGCTTCTGCTCACTAATGAGTTTGGCTTATTTATAACTTCTGCTCACTCATGGACCCTCTTGACTTTTCTCTACCTCAAGATATTTTAACTTCTGTGCTCAGTACCATAAGGGCATCTTCCCACATCAAATTTGTGAAAGTGAGAATCTCACAGGTTGAAAACATCTCTGCTCATAACTCTATGGGCTGTTACTCTTCAGTGGTGACAAAAGGACAGGATTGTAAGGCTGCAAATATGTCTCTGCAGGTCTGTTCCTTTTATAGCAGGTCAGTTTACATAACAGGAGATGTGGACATTGTAAGCATTTTGTCTTTTACTGTATATGGACATTTTGTTTTTTATTTAGAAGAAAAGTTATGCCTAAGTCATGTTAGAATATAAAACTGAAATAAAACATCTGAAGGGATTATGTGATCTCAGATGGATCCATTTTTTTAAATAAGTGTTGACAAAGTTATCCAATGAAGAATGATAAACAAAAAGCTTCAAAATACTGAGTGTTGGGTTGTATTTATGGTCAGGTTCACCAGAGAGAATCATTACCTTAATACTGGAAAAATTAATCTGCCCCCAACAATTACACTTTATGATGGTATACTTAATTGGGTGAGTTTTCTTTTCTATATGTTAATATCTAAAAAATGATAAAGAATAAATCATAATAAAGAATAATTAATGATAAACTCCCTGAGCTCCATAAGTGAATTATTAGTAAGAGGCCTATTGTTAAGTCTCTGGGGGGAAAAGTCAGGTAATTAATTATAAAACAAGAATGCTTGTCTATTAATAAGGACAGGGCAAATTCACACCATAAAACATAATTTAATAGAATCCCTTTATATTAAAAAAATAGGAGAATTTACGGGTAATTTATTTTTCTGCTTCTTTCCAACCCTTCTTTGATATTTCTGTATTTCAATTCTCATGTCTCAGAGAGTTTTAGATCTTCCTCTGGACTGGAGATCAAGGACATTTCTTCATTGAAGGTTGCATCCTCTTTAGATCCATATTCAAAGGCTGTTATGGAATGCCTAATGTAGGCAAATTATGGATAGAATTAGAAGCAATTGAGAGGTCAAAGGAACTCTTAAGAATTTAAAATGATTGACTCCACAATTATATTTTGAGTAGGAAAAAAAACCCCACTCCAAATTTCCATTTGATGAGGAATCTCTTCCTGGCCGTCCCTGACCTTTGAAGATACTATTATTATTAATTTACATTACAGTTTAAAGATTTCTAATTACAGAGTTTGTAAGAAGATTTGCCATTACTTTATTAAATTTTCTCTCAGCTATTCTGAGGTAAATTAGTGGGGTTTTCTAAAATTAAATTTCCTATAAGAAGTGACAAATACAGTAATAAGTTAGGCAATATATCCACATGTTCTTGCATGTGACCTCCTGCTTGGTCAGTCAGCTAGGGAGCAAAAATATTGCTAAAAACAAGGAAATAAGCGTCTCTGTCTTTAGTGATCCATTATAACGTAATAGTAGAAGTTATTCATTCACAAACATTTACTAGGTATCTACTGTTTGTCCAGGTGTTTTCCTTTGTGTTACGATTGTAATGGTAAAGATGGGCAAGAGACTTTTTCTCATGAACTTTTCATGCCAGACCCTGGCTGCCAAAGTTGGCAACCATTTAAAGAGAAGGATAGGCTCTTCATGTACATTCCTGAAGGAATGTTTATCTTTCCAATTTGTCTGAAGAAAATACACTGTTTTACTGCTGTTGAGAACAGTATGGGGAAAACATGGCAAAGTAGCCAGGAAGGTACTAGTGTAACCCAATCCTAAAGCTCTTTCCTCTGCTCTGCTCTATGCTCCTGGGAAGATTTCCATCCTTTTGTTAATCTCCTTTTGGCCGTCATTTTATATCACTGTTTTGATTGTCATTGACTGGATCTCAGTATAATTTAAGGGACAGAAATAAGAAATTCAAGGACACGGAAATGGATATTTTCACAATCTGCAACAGGCTGGTAGCCAATCAGGGCAGAAAGAAGATCAGAAATCCTATTTCTGACCTCGGTAGAAATCATTTCTAACATCTCATGTCAAAATGTTTTGCTCCCTCTAGGTTACTCTCTTGATACTGTCTTCTGCTTTTGACAGATTGATTACCCAACAGATATTTGTTTAATGGAATATATTTATTGTGTTGATTCAAATCAAATCATGTTCGTTGTTTTGTTTTCATATTCCATGAGACTGTTAAGATAGCTAATGCTTTCAAGGCTGCAGTGATAGTGCTTTTTTTTTCTTTCTTCTTCGTTCAGGCAAATTGAATGTCAACAATGTATGTGAAAGTATAAACAATTCCATGAAGTCTTTAAATGGTGAACTCAACTGTAGCATTCTCCTGTGGAGAGGAGACAATCAAAATATGTTGCAATATGTTCCTCTCTCATCCTCAAGACAGTTTTCTCATATTTTAAGATTTACAGGCCTGGTTTCCTCTGCCACTGTCTGGTAGATAATCTATGAGTGCCACACAGCTGCTGAAAAGCCACAAATGAATGTCATTGTCTTTTCAGAGGCTTTGTGGGCACATCTTCAAGTAATTTTTCCCCTCAAATAACACACTTCCTTGGAATCATCTTGTTAGATGTAAAAGTTCAAAGGAAGGGTAAATATTTCCATAAAAATAAGACCATTCACATATTAAAAATACCCTAAAACTTTTTTGTTGCTCCTTCAATATGCTTTTTTTGTTTTTTAATTTAGAGAGGGGGGGGGGGGGGAGAGAACACAAGCACAAGGGGCAGAGGGAGAGAAAGAGAGAATCCTAAGTAGGTTCGATATTCAGTGCAGAGCCTGACATGGGGCTTGATCCCAGGACCCTGAGATCATGACCTGAGCCCAGACTAAGAGTTGGATGCTTAACTGACTGAGACACCCAGGAGCCCCTCAATATACTTCTAGAGTGATGCAAACCTTTATCTATTTCTTCCATTTATAGAAGGGCTCTTTTAGGGGATTAAGATTGATTTTTTTTAAGTGTAAAATTTGTTCTCATGAAATACATGCTGGTAGATATAAATTAGTATGTCAGTATCTTAAAATGCCATTAGGTTGATATTTTTCAGTTAAAAAATTATTCATTTGTCTCCAGCTCACCTTTCCTCTCAATCTCCGTTTTCTTCCATTGATCTCTCAATATCATGTAGTTAAGAACATCAGCATCTGCTAACGCTTTCAAGTCTTGGTAACAGTAAGAAAGAACAACTGCTACATTCTTGAACTACATTTATTAAGTTTCATTTTAATAAATAGTATTATGAAACTCACTTGCAGCATTTAAGCATTTTGTTTTTCTTATGTGTGATATATATATATATATATATTACATGGGAATGCACATCATATGTATATATCCACACATAAGGGAAATTTTTGGCAAACTTGAACACATTTTTTTAACCAAAGTGAATAATAGTGAATCAATCAAATGCTTTATTTCTTGATGACCATAAGCAGTTGCGGAAATGGCAAGAATGTGCTTTTTTTACAGGTATCATATATCATGTGTTAGCCAAGATATTGTGGGGGAGTAATTGTATTTTATTCATCTTATGTTTTCATACCTGCCTGCCATAAACAAATTGGCAATAAATACTCATAAATTTACTAAGTATCAAGTAATAGCAATTGTTTAGAATTCATAGAGAATATATATGAGTACATACAAACGTGAATAGATATTTAACATTCATCCAAAGTTCTCATGATAATTAAGAAAAACAGGAGTGAGAGAAATAGTCAAGATAGATAGAAATTGCTAATTATACTGATCACATATATAATTTCATTTCATTTTTTATAAGCACCATAAGACAGAGAGATAATAACAATAAATGATTTTTCAAAGGTCATGTAGTTGCCAAATTTCTGAGTAGTACTGAAATCTGGGACTTTTTATTCATTCATTCATTCATTCATTCATTCATTCAACAAATACATATTCGCTTCCTATGATGAGGCACGCAGTGTCCTAGGTGCTTGAAATACACCAGAGAACAAATAGAAATCTGAACATCCCAAATTGTACTTTCAGTCAGGTGGTCTTTCTCTATACTATTCTATTACTCAAATAAAAGTTAAATATACAAATAATTTAAAACATTTATTCCTAAATCCTCATCATTTCTTTTAATTTTCAAAAATTCCAATCTGAATTCTTTGAATTTTTAGATTTAGAGTGTTATACTTACTTTCCAATGAATTTTAGATTTAGAGTCTTATACTTACTTTCCAATGAATGGTTAAGCTAATTATGATATGAATATAAATAAATATTCTAAATTCACAAAATATTGTATTATTTTATGCATGTACATAGGAACTCATTTCAATTTACCACTTTGCCTGTACTGAAAATAATAAGTACATCTTTGTAAAATCTGTTACTTCTCACTGTGTATCTTTAACAACTTCCACTAGTGCCTGAACCACAGTAGACATGATATTTGTTAAATGTATGATTGTATAGTTAATTTAAAACCTTATTTGCACCCCAAATCTTTGCTTGCTCAAGTTAAATTGTTAAGTATTCATCAAGGTCATTTATATCAATAAACCATAAGTTTAAAAAACCTCTATACCTTAAATTTTACAGCAAAGATTGCATGAAATAATTTCACATGCTAAAACTTGTAATTCAGGTATAAGTGTTTTTTTAATCATTAGGCTGTTATTGCATTGGAGAAATATACATAGTTTCAGTAAACTAAAAATTTCATAAAAATTATGAAATTATTAGAATGCTAATCAAATCTGCAAAAACACATTAAAACACTTATATTAAGTGAAGATATAATGAATAAATATTAAAAGTAAAAAACAGGCTATAAAATCTTATGTCTCAAACTATATACATGATAATATCAAATACATATTTCATGTATGTTTAAAAACAAAACTAGACCTATGTGTAATATCTAAATAATAATTTAAAAATGCAAAAACAATGAAATGGTTATATTTTGTTGTTGGAACAATAGATGTTACTTGTTCATATATATATTTTTAAATAGTCTATTTTTTTTAATAGTATTTTTAGGGACTTCTGGGTGGCTCAGTGGTTGAGTGTCTGCCTTGGGGTCAGGGCGTGATCCTGGGGTCCTGGGATTGAGTCCCAGATCGGGCTCCCCATGGGGAGCCTGCTTCTCCCTCTGCCTGTATTTTTGCCTCTCTCTCCCTCTCTCTGTGTCTCTCATGAATAAATAAATAAAAATCTTTAATAAAATAATAAAATAAAATAAAATATAAAATAAAATAAAAGAGTGTTTTTACCCCTAGAATGGAAAATACTCAACTCTTCCTGCATTAATCTTTACACCAACTTTGGAATTACAATTCAATGTTTGAATGAGCTCTTAACACAGTTTTACTTTTAATAGCTTCAGATTCTTTCACAATATTAGGAAATACATCGTATATGTATATATACGTCCCTCACACTCCACCCTGTGTGCATTTTGCCCACTTCAGAGACTTGCCTGGAGCTTGGTTACAAGTTCTCGAAGGCGTTTATTTTATACCATTAACTGTAGAGTCCTTACCAGCTACCGGTCGGGGTTTTTTACTAAGACATCTGGGACTGTCCTCAGGATCCCCATCATCTCCTCGGAAAACCCACGCTGCTGAGTGGAAATTCTCCGTGTAGAATCCTTTTTCCTCAAGATCAACTCGAAAGCCAAGATCCAAAGAACAGCCATCTTCTGAGGTGACTGAGGAGCAGAAAGGGGGTAACGTGAATCATGCCCTGGCAAGAAAGGAGATGCACCCACGCTGATGGCCAAGGTGGGAAAGCAGCCGAACCTGTGCTGGGGAGACTCTTGACTGAAGGCAGAGAGTCTTCCTCCAAAACAAGGGGCTAAGTTTATTAGGCAGTTCTTTCGGGAAGAACTTGGATAACCTTAAAATATCATAAATAAAACAGGCATTGCTGAGGGGCCTAGACGCTGGAAGTCAGTACCCTAGAGAGAGTACTCTGAATTTTTTTGTTGAGGAAAATCTAGAGAAAATAATTATTTTGAGATTTACATATTAATACTTAGGGGTCAAGAGGAAGCCATGTAAGACAGAATGAGAATCTGTTAAAAATTCTAAGCATAAGGGAAAAAGAAAATTGCTCTTGTCTTTCTGTGCTTTGAAGAAGGCACTGCAGAAACATGCATTCCTGAAAAACTCTCTGAGGTCTTACCTTAGAATAAAGCAAAGAGGGAGGCAGGTAAAGTTTCATTTGACAGTTTCATTCGTAGCACTTTTGAATTTCTGTGTATTTGTGAGTCTCTTGGCTAGTGTGGAAGGCTGAGCTAGTTAAGACACTAACATCGCTCTCCTGTATTTGCTTCTAAGTGTTCCTTCGAGGCCCTGTTTAGGTCATTCAAACCTGAACAAAGTCATGCCCCCAGGCCTTTCAGTCTTTTAAGCGTGCAGAATTAAGAAGCAGTGTTTCAGAACCAAAATATAATTTAAAGAAAAGCCTAAATCCGTGACCTGCATTTCTCAGGTATCATGAAGCAGGGGCAGGGTGTGGTTGAGACATCACAGAATGCTTCTTCAATGACACATCACTTCTCTTTCAGTCTCTTCTCATAGACTACATATAGTTGTTCCAATTCCTTTTTCTCAAAAAAGAGGTAAAATCTCTTCTTCCTTCTCCTCACCCTGTCTAGCAAGGCCATAGCACTGCTTCCCTTATAGAATACACCCATATTGATTTGGTTATAAATAAGAAAACCAGAAACAAAATATTGCATGTAGTAATAAAAATCTATTACTTCTAATAGTAGCTTCCACTATTACCTGGAATAATTTGATTTTGGGGGAGGGGAACAATTTATGATTGATCTAAATAAAAAATATGATTGAACAGAAGCTTTGCTTGATTGATCACAGATGATCTTTACATGCCATGGTGAAAGGGACCATTTCTCTAGTTTTCAGTTTCTTCTAATTTAGAAGCACCAGTTCCTTCTAGTTCACTGTGTCTTTGAGCTCCCTGGATTCTTTCCATCCAAGTCTGTTTTGTTTGTTTGATGGACAAATCCTCCATTATTGGTGCTCTTAGACATTCATATCTGGTATGCATTTCTTGAGAAAAAGAAACTACCGTAAGTGAGCTGGGACTGGCTCACAGTGGTTCACAATAACTCACTGTGCACATTTTCCCCTAACGTTGCAATTCAGGGAGGTCAGGCTGGTAGCTTGACACTGGTCAGGGTAGGAGTGTTTATGCAACAGAGACTGGCAAACATCACAAGTCAGGGCTGTTTTGTTTTTTGTTGTTTTTTTCCCTCCCTTTGGAGAGCTACTTGTTAAACATTTACCAGTACCCACATGAAGCAACACAGAAATCAGCTGTGTAACTTTCCCACATTCAAATTCAGGCCAACATAGCACAATCGTCTAAATTAAAACAATGACCATGTTTTCTTTGAGGTGAATTCTGTTTTGAATGAAAATGTGAACAATTTGTTTCACATTAGACATGAGGGAATTGAATTGTCTGCCATTTTATTTCTCAGTTTATCTAAGCCACAGACACTCACGTGGTGTCTCTTCAGAAACTTCGCAATAGAAACTGCAATTCATTTGGAGCTGCTGGAGCTAACATTGTTTAACGTGTGGTTTAAATTCTATCTCATTTATAGAGTCAGGATATGCTACTAATCCATGACTTAAAACCTGACAGCTTTATCGAGCATCATTACAGCTGGTGTTTCTCAGTCTGTTAATCTCACTCATCTCTGACTTCCTACATAATAACTGGAAAAGACATTAGGAATGACATATTTATGTATGTGGACACAGTTGATCAATGCATCTAGGCTGTGGGGAATGCTGACTAAGGCACACCAGGTAAATAACTTGAAGGCTGTAAACGAAAGTCAGAAAGGGCCTGCAAAATGGAGCTCTGATTTTTATACTCTCAAATGGCTCCTGTATCACAAACAGATGTGGCAAGAATTTGGGTCTAATTGTGTGAGGACACTTGATAGCATTTCCCTGATTTCATTCAGCTACAAAAATTAGTCTGGAAATGGCTTTTCCAAACATTAGCTGCCATGGAAATAAGAAAGGAGGGGATGGACAGAGAGAGAGAGAAAGAGAAAGGCAAGCAGGCACAAGAACTCTGTTTCTAAAAATAAGAGCTAACAATTACATTGTGCTTATTACATCAGCCTTTACAAAATACTCGTTTATGAATGATCCCAACAACACTATAAGCAAAGAACTATGTTTTCATCTTCACTTTCCCAAATGGGCATTCTGAGTCATGGATAGGGTAAGTGAATCATCCAGTCGCTCAGTTACAAATTAGCAGTAGAGCTGGGTTTCAAACCCAGATAGCTTAACCAGGAGTCTATGCTCTTCAACACAGCCCACTACCTCTGGTCGGACCACTCAGATCTGAACCTGGTTCATCTCTGAGAAAGTCCAAACAGGGTCTCACTTCTTGTGATACCACTTTATGATCCCCAAATAATACAGTGGAATGAAAGACATATGAGAATGTCTCAGGACATCTGGAACTGCATTGAGCATTTTATCCTTTTTTATTCTAAAGAGCAAAAAGAAGCGTTTTAGTTTTTCAAGAGCAAAGAAGTCCAAATCCAATTTCAGTAATACCAAGCATATACAAGAGCTCTTTCTGTTTTAAGGTTTCATTTATTAAAAGGCTCATCTCCACAAGCCAAATTTTGGAGACAAAGTTTTAGTGACAGAAGTACATTTGGATTTGTTTTTTTACTTGGCTCAAAGTTCCACCGGGGCAGTTGTTGAGAAATCTAGAAGCTCAAAGCTGCAGCAGGTGTGTGGCTTGCTGCTTCATTGGATTTTATCACAAATTTTATGTCTCAGTTTATGTAAGGGTATGTTGATTAGCTCTGTCTTGGTAACTGAATGAACAGAAAACTGTTCATCCACATAATCAAATCTGTTTGTAAATAAGTGAGCTGTTTTAACAGTATCTTGCATTCTGATAAAAACAAAGATCACTATAATTTAAAGACCTACCTATGCTTGGGGAAAAAAATAATAATAAAGATAAATCCATGAGCCCAGGAATCTATGTACTTTATATTCATAAATATTAAAAATGTAACTGAATATTTAAGGCCAAGGATTGGAAAAGATGCTTTAATACTTTAAAATCCTGCAGGGCTTCTCTAACTTTAGCAAGTACTATGTAGAAAGTAACTTTGCATTAGGCTTAAAGCTAGAAAGACAGGTCAATAAATTGTTATAATTCCTTTGGCTAATTTTCCTACCATTTAAAGTCAAATGTCACAGAGCTAAAAAAAAATGCAAAAAAAAGTGATTTTTGAAATATGATGTGTGAAAGAAGGCATCCTACATGCAGAGTCAAAATTTTTTAAAGTTTTCATCATTTTTATGTCAATCAAGATGGGCGGTAACATTCTTATATAATTTACATTCCTACTTTATCATTACATAGTATTCCAATATATCTTCCTCTTTATTTTCCCACTAACATCATATTTATCCAATTAACATGGTCAATCTTTTAAAAAACTCAATCCTCACTTCAGTCCACTTGTCCATCTCATTCCTACTTACCAATCCACAACCCCATCCTTCTGTAGAAATTTTGCCCACTCCTCAAATCCTTCTTCCTTGAGTCCTCCCCTTCCCTACATCCAGAATCGCTCTCTCCTTCCTCTGAACTCTCTAACCTCATCATGAGTTCCACATCTTATCTATCCCCATGGAGCCTACCCTGCACCATAGAGCAATTCTTTTAAGTTAATTCAACTCAATAAATGAGTAAAACATGAATGAATGCACCTGAAACCATTTAAACTGCAGATTCATGTCAAATGTTTCATGAAATCTCACTTGCTGTACAAAATAAAAACTACAAGGACAAGCATCGAAGATATAGGGATTCGACTAACATAGCAGTGTAGTCAATTATACTTCAATAATAAATTGTTTATAGAAATACTGAGGTTTGTTCTTAACTGTCTGCAAGAGACGACACTGCTGCATGCTGTCAATGTACCACTCGTGGACGTTTCTACACAGCTTAAACAAATGTGTAAGCTCAAAACCTATTGTTGCATTTGTCTGTGTGTCAGGACCATAATGAACATTTGCCCTCTTTGGTACTAAGAGAGCAGATGTGAAAATGTGGGTCCAAGGACAAGAATCATTCAGAAGGATTCTTCAGAGAAGATCAATGAGAGGACAGGAACCATTCTTCCCGGGGACTTTATATAAGGACCTTCAGCAGAAGTGGACTATGTGTTTCTGGTATTCTTATTTATAACCAAATTGTTCTTCCTTTGCGCTCTTCCTTCTTAGCTTTTACGATGCGTGGATCCTGATTAATGCTAACGGATTGTTGAATATCTTGATAATTTCAGTTGCATGGGGTTTAGAGGTAGGAGCTGCAATTGAATTTTCTGTGGCATAAAAGTGAGGAATTCCAAAGGTCCAGAAGGAAGAAAACGGAATTCAATCAATATGGGTGTATTCTATAAGGGAAGCAGTGCTAGGAAAGGGGCTCCTCGGGTGACTACAGGGCAGCATAGGAGCCTTCAAAGTAGAGTAGTATCTAGAGGAGATTTCAGGTTATTTTCCAGGGAGTATGTGATATAAGTCCTCTGTGTGCCCTTGAATGTCTTCAGAAGGTTCTCCTTCTCACTCTCGCTTAACGTGAGTATATTCTTTGCGGGACCCGAATCAATGGGGCCAGGGGTAGTTGTATCTGATTTATATGCATAATACAAGATTTGTATTCATAGGTGAAAAGAAACAAAATTATTCATCTCAAGACTAGGGATGATTCTAGTACACTGTGAACAAAACCTCTTTCCTCTTTCACAGCCTGAATACTGAGGATCAAAGCCACCTAATCCCATACACCTTACTGTCTAAATTAACATGACCTTATTCCATAGACTTTATTAACACAGTTTTATTTTCCCTTGGACACTTGGCCAGGTGGATACCTTCACTGTTCATTATAAGGAACTTCTCTCCAAACCACCACCTCTTCAGTAGAAAGCACCAACAGAAAGTTTATTTTCTTAGTCTCTTTGAAACCCTCAACATCCTCATTTTGCCTTTTCTGTAAGTCTTGACCTGTTAAACCATGATCCTTACCCTATTCTAACTAAGCTCTCATAATGAAAGATTTACATTAAACCAAATTTCTAATTCTCAATAAAATCAAGTGTTGCCTTTCCCCCTCCAAATTACCATCAATGCTCTCTCCAGGGGGTGTCTTCTGTTCTCTCTATAAGCAAGGAATAGTTGTCTTATCAATATATAGTGCGGGTGATATTTGATTATTGTTATGAGGATAGAGCACTGGTGTATCATCATAAGGTTATGGGATGAAGGAGACAGTACATGCAAATGAGTGACTTGAGGAGAGTTTAATAAAAAACACTATTTATAAAGTGTGGGCAAGACTTAAGGAAATTAGATGTGGTAGAGTGGGATTAAGACCAGTCCATCTAAGACTAAGATGATAGGGGGACGCCTGGGTAGCTCAGCGGTTGAGCGTCTGCCTTTGACTCAGGTCATGATCCAGGGATCTGAGATCGAGTCCCGCATCGTGCTCCCTGTGGGGGAGCCTGCTTCTCCCTCTGCCTGTGTCTCTGCTTCTCTCTCTGTGTGTCTCATGAATAAATAAGCAAAATATTTATTTTAAAAAAAAGATGATAGGGGGAGGAAGCAGGTACCAGTTACTAAAATCCAGAGCTGTAGAAGGCAGTGTAGATGGCATTACTTTATAGGGATACAACCAATGGTTTTAGGGACATAACCAGTCTTTGGCACACCACAGGGAAAGACTGGAGCAACAACAACAGGACCTCAGTGTCCTCATTCCTTCCAGGCTCCTGCTGATCTTTCCTGTTGGTCAAACTCCACAATAAGCCAGGGGGAAAACTAGCCCCTTGATATAGTCCATAGAGGTGAGCCACTTAGGCCCTAATGTAAGATGCAGAAGAGTGGAAAAGGAAGCTAGACAGGCAAATGGATACTATTTGCAGATGTGGGTTCAAGAAAGAGGGGTAAGCATAAACCCAGTCTCCCAGTTTGATAAGAATGCTAGAAAACATATATATGGATAGATCCTCATTCTTGCAGGGTGAAAAAGTGTGATAAACTAAAAGTGTGATAAATTAATTAAAAAGTTAAAAGTGATTAAAAGTGTGATAAATTCAATTACACATGTGTAGAAGCAAGGGTTACAGCTGAATTTTTTTGTATAATGAAAAAGTATTTTAAAGGTCAGAGGAAATCAGGAAGGAGATAGAGGGGAAGGGTGTGTGTGTGTTGCACAGTATGTGTTTTAAGATGTATGGATGTGTTTGAAAGCGAGAAGGGAAATAGTATAGCAGTAATGGGGAAATATCTGAAATCCAGGATCAACCTATAAGCCATAAAGGTGAAATCATAGCAGAGAATATATGTAAGAAAAATTGTTTCCTATTGAAATATATTTGACATAGAATATCATGCAAATTTAAGGTGTACCAAAAAAAAAAAAAAAATTTAAGGTGTACCACATGTTAACTTTTGTACATTATAATATGAACGTTTGTATAATGTAATGTGATTGTCATTGTAGCATTAATTAGCACCTCTGTCACATTACATAATTGTTCTTTTCAATGGTTTTGAATAACGAAATTCTACTCTTTTAGCACGTTTGATGATGATACAGTGTTGTCTGTGTTCACTGTACTGTACATTTTATCTCTAAGACATATTTACTACTCATTGCAAGTTGGTACCTTTAAACAACATCTGTCTTATCCCCCGATTTCTTTCTTAGCCCTTGGTAATTACCATTTTGCTCTTTGTTTTTATGAGTTTGGCTTTTTTCATTCCACATATAATTTATATACAGTATTTGTCTTTCTCTGACTTATCTTTGAGAAAGTTTTGATGCAGAACAGTGGGAACACCACCAAGAATGATAGAGCCAGAGATGCCCCAGGGTGCAAAAAAACAGGGCACTCAACTGGACCACCACGTCAGAAACAGCAGGCAGTTTGAGGTCCGCACATCACTCACATTGAACTCCACCGTGGGTCAGGTAGTGGCAGTGATTGCGCTTGTCTTTAGCCACGAACAATGAGTGTGGGAAAAAGTTAAGGACTGAGAATAGAGGACAATCAGATGGGATATGGAATATCTTGTGCGTGAGTAAGTCATTTATTGCCACCTGAAGTGGGAGGCTATGAGAGGAGACAGGAAAATAGGATCTGAAGAAATTGTATCTGAGAATTCATGAGAGTTGAAGAAAGATATGAGTCATCAGCATGTAATAGCCTATGGGATGCCAAACATGAAAATATATTAAAATCCACACAATGAAATACATATTAGAAACATCTTAGAATACCAAGGCTAAGGAGAAAACCCTACAAGCTAATAGAGACAAAAGTTGGATTAATAACAAAAGTTTTGAGAATGAGATTGGATTTAGACTTCTCATCAGCACCGATGGCTCCAGGAGGACAATGAACCAGCCTGCTCAGTAGTTTGAACCTAGAATTCTGTACTGAACTATGCCAAACTGCCATTCAGAATTAAGAGGCAAGTAAATACATCTTCAGATGTATCTAGACCAGTTTATCTCCCAAAGAATCTCTCTTAAAAAATTACTAGAAGATTGTTACAAGATTGTAGTATTATGAAAAAAAGATTCTCTTGAAGGTAATTCTGGTGTATAAAGCAAGGATAAGGAAAACTAATGAAATATTATTAGGTATTGGTTATTTAAATATTTCTTAAAAATTTGAACCAAATTCTGCAATATTTCAATATCGAAACTGATGAGGGAAAAGGGGAATAGAAGTGGGAGGAAAGGAGCATTACAACAGAGATGTGAAGCAGTAGGGATACTTATTGGAAGTCTACGATAACAAAGGTATTCTTCAGGGAGGTATCTCAAGAGTCTAGGAACAGAAGAGGGATAATAAAACAAGCTTATACAGTAGTATATGTGAAAATACAAATTTAATATTAGAAATCCAGTCCTTGCTGCCAAATAAGAAGATATAACTGGAAGAATTAGACGTTGACCAAGGGACAAGAATGAAACATTTACCAGGACCAAATGGGCCACTTAAGTTGTATTCTTCACTGTTCACACGACTGTAGGAACACTGTGGTGGGATAATAGAGGGCAGTGTCTTATTATTTAAATATTGTTATGATTTTGCCCGCAGGTTTATAGCTACATTCAATTCCTAATCTGTTACTCACTCTGGATAAATTCGACTGCTGCCTTCAGGAATTGTACTTGTGTCATTCTATCAGCTTGTCTGTAGGAATAGCCTAGAACAGTCACTACTATATCAACAAGACATCATTCTCTGCAACACAACTCCTGGGTTCCTGGACCCAATTGTAATGTGTGTGTGCATGCACATGTGCATGTGCCCCACACCAACATGCAATTCTCTGGACACCTAGCTAAAAATTCCAACCCTCTGAGCACATTGGTAGAGTCCTCTGGTCATCAGCCCCACCTAGGTTATCTAGGGCTTTCCCAAAGTCACCACAATAACATAACAAAAGACACCTTTATTGTTGTCTTCATGGGGAATTCTAAAGATTTTAGGAGCTAGGAGCCACGAACCAGTGGACCAAGGCCAACTTTGTATGAGGATGAATCTGAATGACCAAATATATATTTTGTATTTCTTATAAATCACAGTATTACATCATCTTTCTTTTTTCTTTTCTTTTCTTTCTTCCTTCCTTTCCTCTCTTGCTTTTCCTTCCTTCCCTTCCCTCCTTCCCTTCTCTCCTCTTCCGTCTTTTCTTCCTTCCCTCCCTTCCTCTCTTTCTCTCTCTTTCCCTTCCTCCTTCCCTTCCTCCTTTCCTCCCTTTCTTCCTTCCTCCGTTTCTCTCTTTCTTTCTTTCCATTTGCTCTGGTTTCCATATCAGTGTTTATCATGAATAACTGATATGTTTTGTAAATAACACGGAAATGATGAATGTCTACTACTTGGATAAGTATCTTCTAACAACTAGCTGCTAGAATTTTGGAGCCAGATTAGTGGTGGTATGTGTTAAATGTACTAATGTTGCCCTCTATTTTCTTTAGCACATTATTTTCCCTTCAGTTGGACTTCCTCACTCATGACCTACCTTCCATTCTCAGTTGCAATTGCTTGTGGGACTGGGGTATAATGCTGTTTAATAATACTCTTTCAATACCAAGAGAAACACCATCTCATTAAAATACACATCCACTTAAAGACAATTCCTCATTTTAGAAATGTTAAAACAAGAAGAAAATTGTCTCTTTTCATCAAACATACTAATCTTAGCTTTTTACATTATACATATTTGTGTAAGCCAACTCAAATTCTTTGAAATAAGGGACAAATTTAATTGTGTAAAGAATCCTATAGTTAGTTATTTCATTTTCTAAAGAGAAAAGTAGCCTTCATATGCAGTTGTGTGTTTTGAAGGAGGTAATTTACCAAGTTGGGATTCTTTAGTGCATAATGAAGCATTGATTATTCCAAAAATAACTTTTATATAAAAGCTTATAATCTCCACATTGCCATGTTCAAGCAGTAGGGTTTTTATTCTGTAGGTAAGAGGGAGGGGGCCTGGGTAGCTTTACCTGTTGCTTTGCTCTGGTTTTAGAAAAGAAGGTGATTGTCTACTCACTGGATCCTTCAGTGATGTTGCTGGCAAATGAACTCTCTCCTGCTGAGCTGCATCTTTTGCCATCTTTGAACTGCTGCCTCCTTCTGGCCCACTGGTCTATTGCTTCTTCCTGGGAACCATCACTGGCCCGTGTACCTCTTGGAGCCAGTTCCTGGGATAACTTGCGGAGGTTATTTATTTCCAAATTCCAATCTAGATTAAACCACATTAAAGTAGGAAAGTGAGAAACATTTCAAGATAGAGTTTCAACTATTCCAGTCTTTGAAACAGTATCACTGTAGACTAGAACTAGAATAATCCAACTCTTTCATGATTCACTTTTTAAACTTGTATTACTTGAAAAAAGTCCATATAGACTGAAGTTGGGGGATCACTATGCACTACCTCAGTTGGGCTCAATTCAAATGATAATTTTTGGATACTGGAATATGCCTGATATTATATTAGTTATTTTAGAAGAGCAAAGTTGATAATTATGCCCCCTGAATTCTCAAAAAGAAGACAAGATATTACCTG
Source organism: Canis lupus familiaris (assembly GCF_011100685.1). Classification (NCBI taxonomy): domain Eukaryota; kingdom Metazoa; phylum Chordata; class Mammalia; order Carnivora; family Canidae; genus Canis; species Canis lupus. The sequence continues at coordinate 7,742,621 of NC_049224.1, read as the reverse complement.
AATTAGTTAAATTGCAATCTATGATAATAAGCTTATTATTCCATTCAAATCCTTTATGGTTTAACTTCCATTAATCACAAAAATACTAATATCATGATACTTTTCTTGCTGAATGTTTAGATTCAAAATAAGGAAAAGGGGAAAAAACCAAAATGAATGAGGCTTTGATAATTTTATATTTGATTAAATAACAACTTGAAATATTTGATATACTTCCAAACTGCTACCTTCTGTGATCATAAGCCATGAAACTGTGTATTAATTAGAAGAAAGAAAATTACAAATAATCTAATTGCAGTAAATTCAGATTTTAAGAAAATAACGAAGTAAAATAAAAGAAAAAATAGCAAAGTACATAATACCTACTAGGTAATTTTATAGGCTGGAACTGGTTAAGATGTTACTTGCTTTTACTTTTTGACACCGTATGAAAGGCAAGCCACATCGATATAAAATGAGACCAAATCCTAACTTTTATTTTTATTCTATTCTAAGGAGCAAAGGAGTTTTAAAATTTGGTCTTTGTAATTAAAATCTAATTTATGAGTATCAAAGTTTGCTCTTACAACTATTTAAATAATAAATGGGATATATACATGAATAAATTATCTTCTTGGGGCACCTGGGTGGCTCAGTTGGTTTAGCATCTGCCTTCAGCTCAGCTCATGATTCTAGGACCCTGAAATGAGCCCACATCGGGCTCCATGTTCAGTGAGGAGCCTGCTTCTCCCTCTCCCTCTGTCTGCTGCTCCCCCAACTTGTGCTCTCTGTCAGAGAAATAAAATCTTTAAAAAATTATCTTCTTTTTATATACAATTATTAATGATCCATTTCTATAACAATTTAAATTTTACTTATCAGGGACAAAGACCTAGGAAATGGGAAGAGTCATTATCCAATTCCTCTAATCTTCAGTGAGTCTGCTGTTGACCCCTACCTCTTCCTGAGGAAGTAAGAGCAGGACAGAAAAATGACATTCATTCTTTTTTTTTTTTTGACATTCATTCTTTATTTACTGTTCACTTTATATATGTATAGTTTTTTGTTTTTGTTTTTGTTTTTGTTTTTGGAGAGAGAGAGAGAGAGAGCACACATGCATGCCATGGGAGAGAGAGAATCCTAAGTAGGCTCCACGCTCAGTGCGGAGCTTCATGTGGGGCTTGACCTCACAACACTGAGATCATGACCCAAGGTGAAATCAAGAGTCTGATGCTTAATCGACTGAGCCACCGAGATGTCTCATGTTCACTTTCTATATATTAATTTCCACTGTTACTGGGGCTATAGTTATGAACAAGATTACTTTTTTTTGCCCTTTGGGATTTTTTACAGTGGTAAAACTTTTAAATATTCTCTGGCAATTTTGTTCAGTGCTTGTGCTAGTTACATTTGTTGAGATTAAGAGTCCAGGTTGACTCTGAAGGCATCCAGGAGATAAGAAGGAAAATTTTCTAATGTCAGCTATTTTACATTTAAAAGTACTTTTTTCCTGAACTTGCTGAAGAAAAAAAAGTTCTATGAACCTAGCAAACTGTGTGATGGCAATATGGCCCTGTGATATGGTAGGAAAAATTTTCTTCTAGCCTTTTCTTATCTACATAAATGAAAAGAAATTGTGTGCCCTATAGTATGTTTTGAAGTGTGATTTGAGAACCACTGTAAGGCCCACTGAGATCAAAGTGTCGTTCCCTTTGTCCTGGTTGGCATTCGTAGAATCTCAGGTTTGCAAAAATATATAAGGTAATTTGGTCTAATTATCCTTTATATGCTTAAAACACCTTAACAAGGTTTCTACCAAGTACTCATTCAATCTAAGCTTGAATGCTTCCCATACTCAAATATATTACCTGTTTACTACCTAGATGAGCATAATCCTTGAATATTTTGAACTGATAGAAAGTTTTTACTTGCTGAATTGAATCTATACCTCAGTAACTTTCATTTACCTATAAGCTTCTTCCTGGTCCCATGAATATCCAGTAGGTGTCTACTGAGCTTTTCTAGGAATCAGGCAATGTGCCTGGGGCTGGAATGAAGACACTCAAGCATCCTGAAGTACTCTATTAAAATAAAAACTATCACTTTGTAGGAATAATATGTTAACCCATTAAAGAACACCACCAATGTTTTATCAAGCATGAGTGTAAAAAAGAAAGCTATCACTTTGTTAAAAAAGAAAAAAAGAAATAAAGAAAGCTATCACTTTGAAAGCCAAAGGGAGGTCTGCAAAGTGAGCTGGAGACCAAAAAGAGGAAGATGCTTAGCTGGAAGGAGCCCTGCCTGAAGAAGGCTAGGCATTGAAGCTGGACCCTGGGAATACTCATCCAATGTGAAATGTTGAAATGGGCACCACTGTGGAAAGTTCCAAAAGTTAGCTTATTGGAAATTATCCCAACAGCTATATTATGCTAAAAGAAAAGGACTATTTTCTTTCTTCATCTTTTTATGCCTAGAACTTGTTGCAGACCTCGCAACCACAAATGTTCTCAGAGCTGCAGTACTCTACACCATTTGCCTTGGTGTTGGCTTCCAGAATCAGTCCTTCCTTGAAACACAGCAAAATAAAGTATCTTATGTATGCATGCAACTATTATATCATATTACAGGTAAATGGCTGCTTAATTATGGATATTTCTAAGCCACGTAAAATGCCATTTAATCCTTCTCATTCTCTCCTTGTCATTCTTGCTGTTTAGCCTAGTCTTGGTTTCTTCATTAAAATATTTTATGATATAATATGTCTGGTTCTTTGGCAGAGATCTTAAAGATATATTTCAGTCTATTTAAAGCTGAAGAAATGAGGCCCTGAGAAAGCTCTTTACTCAGGCATATAGAGACTTCATTTGGCAGGGGAAGAACCTAGGATTTAGTTTTAAGAGTTTCAGACTTATACCCTTTCCTTTATTTTTATTTATTTTTTGCACCCTTTCCTTTATATGACTGGTTCTTTGACCTCCTGCCACTTGCCCATACCTACCTGCATTTTTTAAATCTAGTTCAGAGGTCATAAATTGTTTAATCTGTATATTGTCTTGAAAGTCTTATAGTCTAGAGATTCATTCATTCATTCATTCATTCATTCATTCATTCATTCATATTTATTTATTTATTTATTTAAAATCCACATCTCCAGCTATCTTCTGAAAATACAGAAGACCTGGCTGTACTAGACCTGTATTCTCATTCCCTCGGGACAGAGCTCCGTCTAGGTCACCAAAATTCCATTATTTTTCACTGCAGTCTGTTTTACTCATTCACCTTATCTCCCTGGTTCCTGTAAGCAGCAAAGACTGTGACCTCTAATCTAGCTAATTTGCAAGCACACACTCAGAAGGGTGGAGGGAACTACACACTGCAGTCTTCTTCAACTTATGATAGTGTTCTGTCCTGATAAATTCATTGTAAACAGAAAATAGCATAAGTTGAAAGTGCATTTACTGCGCTTAACCTCCTGAACATCACAACTTAACCTAGCTTACGTTAGGTGTGCACAGAACACTCACATTAGCCTACAGTTGGGCAAAATCATCACACACAAAGCCTATTTTAATATAAAGCATTGAATATCTCACATAATTTATTGAGTACTGTGCTGAAAGTAAAAAAAAAAAAAAATAGAATGGCTGTGTGGGTTCAAAAGGATTGTAAGTACGTGAATTGTTTATCCATGTGATCATGTGACTGACTGGGAGCTGTGGCTGCCATTGCTCAGCCTCACGAGAGAGTATAACACCACGTATCACTAGTTGGGAAAAGATGAAATTCAAAATTCAAAGTACAGTTTCTACTAAATATGTATCACTTTTATAGCATCCTTAAGTTGAAAATTTTAAATTAAACTGTTGCAAATCATGGACTGTCTGTATTACAGTTAGCACTCATGCCAGGGATTCTTAATCTGAGATAAGAATCTCAGACAGAATCTGGACAGAATCTGAGGAATTGGAGGACACTTCTGCATATTTAGGCATAAGTCAATTTATGCCAAATTTATATATATCAAATTTATAATTTTCTGGTGAAGCAGTATAAAGATGTCCCAGTTCCTCAAAGCAATATATACTCTGAAAAGATTACAAAATCCTCGCCCAAGGTGTCAATATAATAATAATAATAATAATACCAAATAAAGTATAAAAATATTCATAGCTCTAAGAGAGTCAAATCCATACAAATATTTAAAAATTTAAATATCTTTTAATACAAACATTTACATTTCTGAAGCATTTCCCTGTTTTTTTTCTTTTTTTGATTTGTTTTGTTTTCATATACGAACATAGAGTTTTGCACAAAGAAACCCAATGTGACTTCCCTGAAATCTTGCATTCAACAAATATTCATGGAGCGCCCACTCTCTAGGATAGCTCTGGTGTTGTGGATAAAGCAACGATTGAAATAGAGAAAAAAAAAAAAATCCATGCCCTCATGACTACATTCTTGTGGGAGAAGACCCAGCAAATAAACTAGTAAACTATATAGCATATTAGAAGGTGGCAACTTCTGTGCATAAAAGTAAAACACAGAAAAGGGATAGATTATACCTGGGCTGGAGTAGAAAAGGTTCAGATTGAAATTTTAAATTGAATAATCTGAGAAGGTCTCTCTGGGTACTGAGAAGGCACCATGCGAGCAAAAATTTGAAGGTATGAAATGAAGCACGTGGGCATATGGGGGAAGAGTGGTCTAGGGAGCAGGAGCAGCCCCAGCAAAGGACGTGATATAGGGTCTTGCCTGGCAGGTTCTAGCAACTCAAGGAAGTCAATGTGGCTGGAACAGAACGATCCAGGGGAAGAGGAGCAAAGGTGCCAGAGGGAGAGTTGTAGGAACAGCCTTTTGGTGAACCACAGTAACACAGGGAACTGGTAGCTGGAATCGTTCAAAGTCTACTGAAAGTGCTGCATCAGCTGGGGGAAGATTCTGACTTGAATTATTAATTTACTTAAGGAAATAGGTTTTGCTGGGAGAGGTGGTCCAGGGAGGGGAATAGCTTTGGGGTAAGGAGAGCCAGCCTGGAAGGGAGGTTCATCTAGGCGAGCAATACATCTGTTCCTGGAGACACAAGGGCCCTGATTGCAGGTCTGCCCCTTGCTGACTCCAATAATTATGGACTGAGGCAAATGGTAGGGTTAGTACCATTGACCCGGTTTTCTGGAGGTAGGTCAGCCCCGGGAAGCAGTCACTGTGACTATGGATCTTGGCTTCAGGGTGTTCATCCTAAGTGGTGACCATACAGCATTTGTGTTGTTTTAGGATATCCATCTTCTGTACAGTATGTTTCATGTTTCTCGCCAACACTTACATAACTGTGCTTTCTGTGTTTTAGTTCTACTTCTAAATTGTACTAATTCTGTTTTAAAATTTAAGGATGGAACCACAAAGAAAAGAGAGTTTCATCAGTCCCCACTCTCCCTGCTGGATATGTCAGGAATGTTATGGGCTGTTTGGTGGGGAAGTTTTTACTCTTTGGGGATGTATTTTCATATATAATGTGGAATAATGCTAACAGGACATGTAAAATATTTTTGACTTATTGCAGAAGAATGACAGGGCTCATCTTGAAGTGGCCAAAGTGATATAATGCTGACCCAAGACTGAAAGCAGACAGGGCAATCCCATGTACTTAGAGACAAGCTTCCATCGCAGCCCTCCCAGGCTCTGGGGAGCTGCTGGGTTCTGTCAATGTTCTGAGCAGAGCCAGCCAAGGCATGGGGGAGGCCAGAGGCCCACCTGAGGTCAGGCGCCCCATGGACGGCTCAACCAGGATTAGCCACGGCCGTCTCTGGTTTTCGTCCTCTGCTTTGATTACTATTGCACGTGGCCTCCTGAAACATGTATGTCGTCCTTCTGCAACGCCACAGTAAGCTTAAGAACACATTTTATCGCAAACATATTCTTCCTATTATAAATATGCTTAGCTTGCAAGAAGGAGAGAAATGGCAGATTATTTAAGAGTGGCAAAAGGCTAACATTTCCTACCAAATTGATTTGGCAATACATCAACCTTTTAAGGAGAAATTGATTTTTTAAAAAACTTTATATTAAACTGCAGCCTTGGTGATTGTGTTATGTGCTATTTATGGGTGGGGTAGGTGATAATGTAAAGAAACAGGCTGATATATGCTTTCTGACTCTAAAATACTCCATCTATCTTCATCCATAAAGAGAAAAAAGAATCCCAAGCAATAAAAAAGCCCTCATGTTAAGACTTTCCAAAGCTCAAACATGTAAGAACAATGAAAGTTCAAGATTCTGGACGGCCACTGTACCTGTCAAGGCTTTCTGCTTCTGAGGCGACAGCAATATGTCTATTTGGTGATAGAAAGTTTCCTTTGGATCATTTCTGTCTTCTTCGGAATTTGGCTCTGTTGATGTAATCCTTTGGCACCCTGCTGGCTCCTGTTTAAAGCTGGTTAGTCCAAGGCCCTTTTCATCTTGGTTACCATATTGCTCTGCATCACTGGTCAGTGTTTCCTCGATGACAAACTGATTATCTGTAGCACATGCTGCGCAGTTGAACTCAGTGGTGTTCGGGAAATCCATTTGAAAACCAACTTTGTCATGATTCTCATTTGCTAGGTCTCCAAAATCTCTACGGCATGCATTCTTTACTCCTAGCATTTCTGGGCATTTGTCTTTTTCACCCTCTCCCAGAGAGCTGGGTGAGTCTTTAGGAATTTTCGTTCCCATGGGACAATTGGAATAAACTGTGCCTCCTTTATCGTTTTGAATAATTAATCTTTGCTCTAACTCATCAGTTATTAAGGTCAGGACTAGCTCTGTTGTTTTGCTGGCAGCTGCTATCTCTGGATGACTGGCCTGGGATTTCGTTGGACCCCAGTCCCCTCTGCTGTGGCTGTTGGCGTTGAGCGGGCTGCCAGCAGAGAGGCTGCTGGAGGATGCAGGGCTGAGCGTCGGGCCCTGCGTCCTCTTCGGTTCCCCCACTTGCTCTGCTTTTGTAGGAGAGTCACTATGTAAAGTGGCTTTGTGAAAGTCTCTGTCAGCCTCACAGTTTTTCAAAAAGTCAGCCCGGTGATCAAAGGAAAATGTCTCCCCAGGGATTTCTTTAGGTTCTGGAGGTCTGGTGGCTTTGTGGGATGGGCTGAATGAGGTGCAGGACTTCAGAGCACTTGGACTGGAAGGCAGAGATGAAGAATTTGATGCCTCACAACAATCTGCAGGTGGAATTTTGCTGCCTTTGCAATAAATGCTGGCTGCCTTCTCCCCTACAAGCTGCATGCTCACCAAAGATGAAGAACAAAAGTCAAAGTCTTGGCCATCTTGAATGGAGAAGATGTCAGTAATGGCACTCGGTGTAAAATGCCTTCCCTCTGTGCTTTGCCTCCTACGTAGGTCTGATATGAGATTTTCTGACGTCTCAGAGATGGCTTTTCTCTCTCTGTCCACATCCTTGAGATCCTCAAAAGGCATTTCCCTTAAGTTTGTATCACTTAAACTTGTGGTCTTTAGGGTATCTTGTGAGGTAGGAAGAACATTTTCGAGAACAGTGTCAGTCTTGGAGAAGAAGGGTTTCTTTCTGAGGTTGTTCTGACTAATTTTCAAGTCCTCCTGCTGAGTGATGGCCAATTCTATCTCATCGTCATCTGAAACTGAAGATATTGTATCAGGCTTAATCTTCTCCCCCTCCGGGGTTGAGCACAGAAAATCCACAATTGTATCAACATTTTTCTCCTTCTGGACAGCAAACACAATAGGAGGAGAGATATTTAAACCATCTGAACTCTGATGCTTCTTCTCAAGCTGCCATTTTTCAGGGTGTCTAATATCAGCTTGTGCAGAAGACCTGGAACATTCTTTAGTAGTATAATTGGAGGAAGTGTTTCTGTATTTGGCCATTTCCCCCCTTCTTTTAGGATGGGTTATATTAATGGATATATTTTGTTTCTTACTCATATATTTAACTTTAATCCCTTTGCCTACAACGCTTACTTTTAGTGAGGGTCTCTCTGTTCTGGCAACTTCTTCCGATTTAGGTGGCATCTCAGGCTTTAGTTCTTCTACCAGTGTATTCCTATATCTAGAAGAGCAGCTTCTAGAAGTGTAGCATCTCTGAGTGTGTCTAGAAGAGTAATGCTGGTGACATTTTCGACATCTTTTTGTTGGGAAGAAAAATCTGTTCTTGATTTCTACTTGCACGCTGAAAGCCCCACATTTCACTTCTGTAATAATTGTGCCTTTTGCTGGTTTAAAGGCTTCTGGGGTGTTTCGGAAATTCTGCAGTGTTTTTTTTCCTGATGATGGTTCTTCACAGGCATTAAACATGGTCCCAGATAAGACTTTGTCTTGCTGATGAGAAATGGATGAAGAACGAACATCATTTTCCTTTTCCCTACTTGTTTTGCTGTCAGATGAAAGTTGTTCGTTATCTTTAGGAAGAAAAGGGGAATTCTGTTTTCCATTCATAGAAGCAGATGTATGCTCATTTTCATTTTCCTTAGATTTCCCTAATGTCCTAGTCTGAAGAAATACAGCCTTTGGGGCATCTCTTTTGACTTCCTTTTCAAGTTCTTTTATATTTTTGTGGTATGCTTTAGTGGCAGGTTGAAGTTCACCTGGTAAAGAAAAAGCCAAAAAAGAAAGAAGAAAGAAAGAAAGAAAGAAAGAAAGAAAGAAAGAAAGAAAGAAAGAAAGAAAGAAAGAAAGAAAGAAAAAGAAAAAAAAAAGAAAAAAGTTTTCTGTGTCCATTTAGAGAGCAGATGGGATATAAATTCTAGGGTACAATTCAGTGCACATTCTTTGTCTCCTGGGTAACATTTTAATTCATTTCTAGTATGTAAAGGTACTTTCCATAAATATTCATTTCTAATAAATAGTTTAAATCAGTTATCTTAAAATGGGGGAATGTTGCTTGGTAGTTCTAGGAAATAAGAATGTAATTAAGCTTTAAAACAGAGACTTCTGAATTGGGTGCAATGAACATTTGCGAACAAATTTACGCAAATAAATTTTAAGAGACTTCTTGATAAGGAATAATTTGCCACGATCAAGTATTTGAACATGGTGTTATAATACTACATATAATACTACTGTAATATAAGCTAAATCCAGCTTGATTTAATTTGAGAAGGTATAACAAATAAAGAGGCCCAAGCATGGGTTATAGAGAACCTTTTAAATAGATCTGATATTTTCCTTTGTCCTGGTGTAGGGCCTTTATATAACACAGAAAAGGTGTCCTAGTATTGCCAGATGCTATCATACTTCAGGAGAGAACTAGAGTCTGGATTTATCATATTGTGAAATCTCCTAATTTCTAAAGATTGCGTCACATTTTAAAAAACCCTCTATAGATGGAGGCCAATAAATTTAGGGACCAGCGTTGGCCCAAGAACTGCCAGCTTGGAACCTTTACTTATCTTCTACTTTATAATTTTAGAATATTTTGCTTGAAAACTTTGTGAATCTAAGTATGAGGTAGCAGATCTTGTGTAAAAAAAAAACAGTGGACAAAATACAAAGATCTCATATGTTTTAAACTACATCTGAGAGTATTTGGAAAGGAAAAGAAAGAATGGACAACAGAGAAGTCACAGAAATCTATGAATCAGGTCTCTATGGAAATAATTTTAATAAGTTGATTAAGCTAAAAGTTGAAAAATGTTATTTATGATTATTTTAAATGTTGTTAATTTAAATACAATTTTGTATGTACCCATATATAAAATCATATTTTATAGAAGTATTTGTGTAAAGAGTAAATCATTAAATTCTCTTTAACCAGAGAAAGAAAAATATCCTACCAAAGTTTGGCTAGAGGTGGCATACAAGGAAGGAGTGCAGAAATATAATTACTGTTTCAGAATAAAACAAAAGAATCATAGGCTTGGGAATTACTACTCTCCAACTTTAGGTTCTCAAGCACACTGGAGTTCCCACTTGTCTTTCGTCTAGTCTGAGGGAATGGCTTTTCCCATGGCAAGTACTGAAAGAGTTCCCAGCAAGCCTGCTTACAGCCTGAGAGCTGTAATGTAGAAATCGTGGGAGAAAAGACATGGAAACATCTCTTTCTAAAGCCCTTTTACAATGGAGCATGTATACCCTAGGAGTTATATATGGTGGCCTTCCAAAACTATAGATTACAACTTTTTTTTTAAAGATTTTATGTATTTATTCATGATAGTCACAGAGAGAGAGAGAGAGGCAGAGACACAGGCAGAGGGAGAAGCAGGCTCCATGCACCGGAGCCCGATGTGGGATTCGATCCCAGGTCTCCAGGATCGCGCCCTGGGCCAAAGGCAGGCGCCAAACCACTGCGCCACCCAGGGATCCCTATAGATTACAACTTATTCTTAAAATAACACCCTCATGCCAAGAACAGTTCAGTTTATAGCCCTTTTCAGTTTCATAATTTTATAGTTTACAGCCTCTTTCAACTGACTACATTTCAATTTCTTTGAGTAGCAACATAGAACTGAGATAGTTATAATAATCATCCATTGATAATCGATTCTAAGAATAGGGGTCTCAATAGCCTTTGAAAAAGTAAATATGTATTTTTAAATTTTTATTATTCACAATATATATATACATACCAAACTTCTAAATTGTTTTATAACATTTATATGCATTTATCTTCCTACTTTAATAGACTTTTTGTGGTAAAAAACAAAGTACAGAGCTGGGTAGTTCATTTTATACGCAATTATAAAACCAATGAATTAGACTTACATACTGTGGTATTCAAGATTTTCCATTTTTTATAGGCTTTTCTTCTTTTCCTTCTTATTTTGGGGACCTGAGCATCTTCAGCTTTCACTGTCCTATGAAAGTATAAAATTTGAAATTATTTTGTGATCAGAATTCAGGTTTAGTAAAATTACTGACAACTCATCTGCCAACTTGATAGCATAGTATCTTTCTCTGGTATCCGATAGTATGCTTTGAATACATTTTCTTTTCATAATTATATTTTCCTTTCCTGTTTAATTCTACCCTAACTATTTAGTGCATTATTATATACCACGTGAACATTTGAACATGCATTTTGTTACATGTGTAGGCACTTAGGATGCAAGTTATAAAATCATATTCTACTTAATTGATTTTTCTTATATATTCTAACTTTCCTTAGCCTATTAGAAATATATGACTTTTTGTGAAGTTAATGTAAATTTATCATCATCAGACTTCTAGGCCTGCTAAATTGAGTGGGGTAGGGAGATGGAGAGATGATCTGCTTCCATTACATTATCACCATACACATTATACTTAAATATAAGATGGGATGCACACTATATAGTCTTCGTAGAGGATAAAATTAATTCTGTACCTTTATTGTGAAACAAGGAGTTATTTTCCCTGTTGATGTTGTCTTAACTACTAAAAGGTATTGCAGAAGATATTTGGGGAAGATGCAGCCTCCTAACTTCCACAGTATCACCTCAGTAGGCACCTGCCTGTGCTTACAGCTATGTCTGATTCAATTGCTTTCCTTTTAGAGGATTAAACTGTCTCCAAAGATGCAAAGAGAAATAGCTTCGCTCTGAAGCAATTGTTTTGAGTGTATTTAGGTAGACTATGCCTTTGGATACCTCAGCAGAGCAGTTCAACTTTGATCTGTTTTACACATAACTTAAAAGAAATGGGGCTATTTTGTGGCCAGTTTTGGCAAAAATTTAAATTCTTCTTAACTCATCTCTGTCCTCAAAATCCCCTGTATCATAGTATGTGGTGATTTCAAATCGTTTTTCCTCCATAAACTCAAAATCTCATAACTTTCTGAAAATTCTTTTTTCCTTAGGCAACCTTTTTATATAGAGCAATTGACACTCTTCTGGCGTCTTCCAATTATCCTTTCTATTCTTTCCCCCAATAGGCACAATTAAGTTCCTATGGCTGACTAAGCAAGCAATAATCCTTTCTTCTTAGAAGGCCAACGTGGGGGTTGGGTTGGGGAGAGGATTACAAACACATAATTAATATCTTTCTTTTTTTTTTTTAATCCCTGTCTTACACACATTAGGTTTTCTAATTTAAAAAATGCTTCAAAAGCACTTGACTAAGTTATTGATTATTTCTCTCTGGTCCCATATAGTTTGAACAGCAAATTATAGGCAGTTCTTCTGTGTTTAGTAGAGAGTAATGTGGGCTTTGACTCAGAAGTTCTGGGTTGTGGTCTGGCTTTGCTGCTTATTCAGGGAGGGTCATGCAATTTGTGAGGCTGAGTTTCCTTGGACTCAGACAGAAACGGTAACAATTTTCACCTTACAGAGTTGTCTTGAAGAAACAACTGAAAATGTGTGATAAATAGTTCCAGTCAACTGACATCTGTCATTCTTAACCTTACATTGGAGTGTATATACCTATCTCCTAGACACACATTAGAACTGAACAGTGCCTGACATTGGGAGAATATCCATCACACCAGAGCTGTAAGTGAATGCTCAAAGCTGATCAAACCATCAACTCTTAGTGAGCTAGACTATCTAAATGAAGTGTTCAAGATCATCCCATTTGAAATTCTCATTGTGTAGAGGAAAAACTGATGCCCAGAGAGTCCTTGCTTCCTTTATCACCTTAATAGTGGCAAATTGAGGACTAGAACCCAGGCTGTTAGGAATTAAGCTAACTCTCTCTTTGGGCCGATATATAAGATATAGATGCCCTGAGATTGCTTCTGATCATGCAGAGCAAACTGTATAATCTTACTGCTCTTAAGCTCAGAATGAGTGTGACAACTTTGAGTTAGGAAACTGTACTGTTGAACGTTCAATATATACCTGCTATCCAGCACAGGACCTGACACGGAATGGGCACCTAATAAATATGTATGACTAAATGAATTAAATGGACAACTCAATCTGCATCTAATTATGTATTTAATAATGTACCCGCTTGTTTTTCTAAATGTATTCATTCCTATTACTTTGTATTAATTTGTTGATTGTTAATAAAAGTCTGGTTTTAAACAAATACACTGCTGATTTTTTCCCCCACTAATTATCTCTCTTGCTCTCTATTTCCATAAGAGGTACTGAAGTCAATGGTAGTGCCTGGAATAATTGGTATAAGTCCCATGAGCAGTCTGGAGCAGGTGCTACAAATTCTAGTTTACTTAAATGGCAGCAAACATTTCCCCCATTTGCCTGTTAAAAAGGGCATAGCTGCAGTTGACATGGCCTAAACTGACCCCGAGCAAAATGAGGAGTTGGAGGCTTCCTAGTCAAATCACTGTATTCACTCCTTGGCCTCTCCTCCTTTTAGAAAGAGCCTAAGGAATTTACAGAGAGACAGGGTTTGCTTGGGACACCAGAAAGCAGGGGCATCACAGTTCTAAAAGATTAAAGAATTTGGTATTTGATACTCCAAAAAATTTCAGGGCAGTCACCACTGGAAAAATCAGAATATTGTTTGATTTCCTTATACATGGTTTAGAATATTTATTTATTTATTTATTTATTTATTTATTTATTTATTTATTTATTGTTGGTTTAGAATTTTTAATTTTGCATAGACATCACCATCATTTCAAAAACTTCCCTACAATGATTTAATAATATTTGCATATTGGGGCACCGGAGTGGCTCAGTTGAGTAAGCACCTGACTCTTGATTTCCACTCAGGTCATGATTTCAAGGTCACGAGATCAAGCCCTGCTTAAGATTCTCTCCCTCTCCCTGTGCCCCTTTCCCTGCTGCACACGTGCACGCTACTTCTCTCAAAAAAAAAAAAAAATTGCATATTTCCTATCTCTAAAACACTTTGTCTTTTTTCTAACCTGCCCCTATCCCTGCCCCTCTTTGCACTCTCCATGATGATCTGGACACATGATCAGAAGAAGAAGAAGTTGACTGAAATTGTTTCCCAATACCAAGACTGCCAACATCTTTGTTTCATTTATACCATATACTATCAAATTTCTCTTATTTGGAAGATAAAATGGTCCCTAGGATGTTTTCCTGCAATTATTCCTCTTCTCTCATGTAGCGTCAACTTTTGTCTTCTGTTGCACCATTCTTATGTCAGAGTACAAACATTCCCTGACCCCTCCATCTACTGTCACACGCTGCTGTTCACCTTTACAGCAACATGTCTTGAAGGAGTTGTCTCTATAGTCTGACTCCACTGTATGTCCTCACATCATTTCCCAAACCTACTCCAAGCAGTCTGTTACCTGCCTAACCTGTGAGGAGCACTCTTGCCTTAGTCCCCGGTGACATCTATATCCAAAGCTAATAGTTCCTTCTCTGTCTTTTTTGCTCTTTTAGCAGAATTTGATGTAATTGATCATTCTATTCTTCTTGACTCTATTCCTTTGTTTAGACTCCACGGTGCCATGTCCCCCAGTCCTTGTCTTGCTCTGCTGGCCATTCTCTTTTAGATGCTTTTGAGGGATCTTCCCTCAGTCTGGATCTAATCTTAGGCATATTTAGGATTCTCTTTGCTTCTTCATCACCTCTCTCCCTAGGAAATCTCAATCATTTTCATGGCTTTAAAATCACCTATAGGAGTAATTCTAAAGTTCATAATTACACACCTGACTTCTTCCCAAGTCCAGCAAATCCTGAATCTTCCCACCCTCTGTTTAGCTCAAATCAGGCACTGATATCTCACCACCTTTGACTCTTCTCTTTAACTTACTTTCCTGCTCAAAACCATCAGCCAGTTTGCCCTACACTATTTCTAAATATCTTATCCTAACATATCCATTTATTTTCTTCTCCTTGCTACCACCCCAATCTAAACCTCCCTCCTTCTCTCCCTAAATATGTGTATATCTATGTGTGTACACATGTATGTCTATGTAGTTTAGATGTTATAGAAGAAGTTTTATATATATGTTTTAAAAATCCAGACTACAATAGCTTTCTAATGGATTTTCTTCTATATTTATATCCTTTGATTAGTCATATAGCCAGCAGTTTTAAAATATATAAATTAAATCATGCCATCCTCCTGCTTAAAATTCTCCAATGCCTCTCATTCCACTTCAAAAAAAATTCTAAGTTTTTTTCTTTACACATAGGCATAAAATACAATTTTATTCACAAGTAAAATATATCATCACTAGACCTTGGGATGTACATTAAAGTATCCATTCTACTACAGGTTTCCTGGATTTATATTTTTCATAAATGTTTATTTTGTTCTGTGCAAAATTGGTAATAAAGCTTAGAAAAGTTACCATGATTGCTGTTATATATCAGCTAAATCCTATCCCAATTGAGACCTTTATATTGGATTTTATAGATCTTTTCTCTAACTGGGTTTTGACTCATTACTATAATTTACAGAAGAATGAGGAAAAATATAAATAAGAAATATCAACAATATCTTTCTACTGCAGAATTATATAGTGACACCATTATTCTGAGACAACAGTTAGATGGTAAGGATTTCTTTTTAAAAGTATTAGAAAATTTTACTGGTACTACTTTTCCAACAAATTATTTAAAAATTCCCTATTGTATTGCTAAGCTGAAGTGTTTTCTTTGGAACATTCAAAAGCAATGACCTATTACCAATAAGAAGAGAAAGAGTTATAAAAGGGTAGATAATGATCACTATTAAAATTCTAGAAGGAGATTGAATGTGATGTCAAGGATACTTCAATTCAAAAAAATGAAAGAAAGAAAGAAAGGAATTCAGAAGGTTAAATGCTTAACTTCCAAGGTAGCATACTGTTTCTCTTTAATGACTTTAATATCCATTGTCTCCAGTTTTCTGTAGAATTTGAAAGAAATCTTAGTGTATTTCTTATGGCTTCGTGTCCTTGATTTTAAACACAAAGCCTATGTTCTCTGTCCTAAGTGTTGAAAGGAAATGTAAAACACATTATATAAAACATACTATGGAAAGTTCAAGGGGAAAAATATTCAAGGAAAAGAAAATTCTAAAATTTCCATTTGATTTTGAGAGTGTACCAACGTGTCTTCTACTGGAATTCCTGATTTTGAATGGCATGGATTTTAAACTATATTATTTTGGCCTTTATTTTTAAAGAGTATATAAGGCATAGGAAGAATAATACTGGAAAACGGTTGTTTCAGTAATGCCCATATAGATCTCTGTAAATTCGCACTCAGCTTCTATGGGGCTGCAAAATTGAAAGTTTACAAACTTGGTTGCTGGGTAGTAATTCTTAATGGATAGTTTGCTGGTGTCTTGAAACTAAACAGCTTTAGTTAAGACCATTTAATGGAGTCTCAGTACTGTTGCAAGTTGTTCTTTACATTTCCTTTCTCTGTGCTGTAAACATTGAAAAGCAAATCCATGTCTGTATACATTTCTATACATTCATATGGGTAAAATATTGGACTCCATTAGGTTAAAATTTTTATTTTTTTATTTTTTATTTTATTTTATTTTTTTTTAGGTTAAAATTTTTAAATAGAAACATACAAATCTCACATTCAGTGAAACTGGCTTTTCCTTTCCCCAGGCACACAATAAGTCAGTTGTTGATGCTCACAGGTAGTGTTCGCGTTCTTGGTAATCTGTAAATTTTGAGTCCACTGGATATAAAAGAAATTCAGTACTAAAATTATTATCTTTAAACATAAGGTTTGCTGGAAGGCCATCACCTTATTTGACCCATAATTGATCAAACATAACTTAGAGGATGAGGGTGATGCTTGGAGAGCAAGAGGCACACCCTGTATCAGTCAATTTAGAATCTCTGCAGAAATGAAATGCAGATAGAAAAGAGCATTGCACAGTGTGGAATTTATTATTGTCAATATCACTATTATTAATATTTTAAAAACTGGATAAGGAAAAATTTCTATTAGTGAACCAAAAGGAAATTGAGCTCAGTCTTTAATAAAGTTTGATAAATTAACACCCGTAAAGGAAGGGAAGGAAGAACTGAAAATGGAGATCCTTTATACTTCTGAAAGTGTCTGCCCTTTGTTCGAGGATAGATAGGTGTGAGATCACCTACCCAACTCCCTCGTAGCTCATCAGAGGAAACAGAGAGGCAGCAAATTGCCCAAGGAAATGTAGTGCTGAGACGCTGTCTCACTTCCTTTCCCACCATGGCAAGACTCTGAATGTGAAGAATTTTTTTACTCAAGATGTTTGAAAGATGTTTATTGCTTTATTGTGTTAAACATAGACGCTCTTCCTGCCATGCTTCAGGAACTATCCTCTGTCACTTTATTATAAAATGAAGAGAGTTCAATTTTAATTGGGAAGACCCACAGAGGGAGGTTTAATGATTTGGTACTGTGTGCTATGGCTTCAAGGTCCTGAGCTGGACTTAATGTGAAAATGTACATATAATGTAAACCTCAAGGAGCAAACAGTGTAGCACAGGGATTCTCAAACTTGAGAGCAACTTGCTAAAAATGTAGATTTGGGGCCTCACTTTAGAGGTTGGGATTCTGAGGCAGAGCACGGGAATGCACATTTTTAGTAAGCACTCACTCTCCTACCCCCTTGGGACCATGAGATTCTGATTCAGAAACCCCATTGAAGCAGATACAACTGGATAAGTGGAATGGAACCTCATTCAGAAAATCTTTAATAATAGCCTTAAGATTTCAGAGTAGGGCAGTCCTGGGAAAACTTGAATTCAGTTTCACTTCATTCCACTTCATTTTCCTCCTTTCCTAATTTGTACACACTAAAGTTTAAAATGTTTATTGTTTTGGTTTAAGCACAGATGGTTTTTCTTTCTGTATCGGCAAGCTTCTAGGGAGAAAATTCCTTGAGAGATCACTTGTTATTTTTTACTCAGCGCCATGTAAAGGAGTGCTTCTAAACGCGTGTCCTAAATCAATCTTAGGTGTTAACTCTCCGATATCCTCCTTTCTTCTTGTGCTAACCAGAATTTGTGATAAAAATTCAGCAAGTCAGAAAGGCAGGCCAGGGCCACTAGAATTAAGTTGTCACATTGTATTTCTCATGTTCACTTTTCACTTTGCAGAGTTAAAGGGCTCCCATATTTTGGGTCTGACTTTGTCCATAAAAGCCAAAATGGTTGGCAGGTACCTGGGGGGCATTACAGTGTAGTGGAAGTCTTCAGAAGGAGGGTACTTGATAGGGTAAATGAGGTACCCAGCCTTTGATCTTCCTTTTTATGATGGTGCATCCATCAGCTCATTTTGTTAGAACTCCAGTATTTGTTGGCCATGGCTCTTCATGAAGTGCTTCTGGTGAGACTGTTCCCCTCCTCTGAACCAGACTTCCAGCTGCTCCACAGTCAATCTGGCTTGAGCCAACAGAGCTTTAATGGAAATTAAATTTTGGGGCCCAACAAAGGTAGATAGAACATTGTAGTGTATAGAGCCGTAGATTATCTGGTCTCCTGAGAAATCATTAGAGATGTGGGCTGAAGTGTAGGGCAAAGAACTCGTCTGTCTTATACTTTGATGTGTTCCTATTCCAAATATGCAGAAAAACACAGTAGTTAGGAAACATTTTAGTTTGAATGAATGAGTAAAACCTGCTCTATCGTTCCCTGATTTCAATCATTTGTATACTGCCTTCATGATTCCTACTGTTCCCATCAAATATCCGTGCTGCTATTTGCTTAATAGTTTCTTGATTCATTAAAATTGCACTTTAGCTTCATGTTGTTTGAGGTTTGTGAAATTCTGGATTGTAGCTAATGCACATTAAAACAAAAACAATAACTAATAAAAAGAAAGTGTCTTTTTATTGTACTGCCCCAAATCGCTTTGTATACCAGCCAGCAGTGGGGTATGTGTCTCTTACTTGAGAATATACAGTCATACTCTGTGTGCTATTATCATGACATTATTAGACTAGAAATCTATTATGTGTTTTGCTTTGCTTCACTTCCTTTTTGGCTTTGGAATGATTATTAGAGTACAAGTTTTGCTAATCCCGTGTGCAGAATGATACATGAATTAAATTATCACCATCTGAAGAGGAATCACCCTATTCAAATACAATTGGAACCCTAGCTGCTCTAAATGTTTTTCAATTGCCAGCTCTAAGAAGTCTGTAATTACGGTTTTCCCCTACTTTGACCTTGACCAGCACAGGGACTTTGAGACTCTATCTTGAGAATCCCATTTCTGTTCTCTCAGTCCTAAGTGAGAATTCACTTTATTCCTCTTCCACTAATTATGCTGTCTGCAACTAGGTGAGAGATGACAATGTTATGGCAACATTTATATATTTCAAATAATAGAAAGTTTACTAGACAGGTGTATTTCTATTAGACGAAGAAAGAGGAAAAATAAAGCACATACATACACTGAAATATGTCACGAGATACCTTGAAAAAAATTGGCCAAGAATAGATACAAAAGGATAATTGAATAGATCTCAGGGACTACTTTTTTCCTGCTCAAGACTTTCCCTACCTATTAATTAAATGAAGAATGCCTTTGAGTTTTCTAAAGAGGAATGCTGTCTCCTTTTTCACTTATTGAAGTGGAGCCACACTACTTCACTAGGTTACAGAAGAGCTGTGCTTCTCTGAAGACTTAATAATTGCTGAAATACCAACTCTTGATGGGTTTAAATAACATCCTCTTAATTTTGAAGCTTTCAGCCTTAAACCTCAGTTTGAGGTGGTGTTTGACTATACCGTGTCTTGATCTTCACGCAGAAACCTCTATGTGTAATTTCCCCCAAACATGAAATCCCTGTGATTCTTTCAATGAGATGTCTTATCCCTCAGGGGCAGATTTCATCAGTTCTGCTGACAACGGAGTTTTTGATAGCTCAAAACAGAAAATGTGTAACATCTTCATTCCTTTTCAGCATAGAACCAAGAAAAACCAATATATAACCACAGTGCTAAACTCTAAAGAGTGAGAAAAAGCTGAAGTCAATATTTAAACACTCAAAATATTTCTTCCTACCTCCAAGCAAACCTGTGCTTTGCTCATAATAGCCTAAAAAATGGCCATAGGTTAATTTTTGCTTCTTCTAGCCATTCAGAAGGAAGTAATGAATATATTCTTTCAAATGTTTCAGTGGAAATGTTATCATCAGCTGCTATTTGTTACAAGCCAACTTTTTATTTTTATTAGGGTACTTTGGGCATTTTTATTTGTATTTTATTGGGCATTTTTAAGCTTCATCACTGGTTTAGATCTCGTAATTCAAGATCACTTGAATTACCTTAAAATTACTTGTGTTACTTCTGAAAAAAATAATTTGGTGAGAATATTAATGTAAACAAGATATAAGGATTATGAAGAGGTTTCAATCAAAACATTTAGAGACATCGTCAATAATTTCAGAATCACCATTTAAAAAAATTTTCTATGCTCATTTTACTAATTCACTAAAGTAAATAAATTTTCATAGTTTAATCCAGTCTAATGCATGTTTTTGAAAGCAACAAAAAAGGCATTTATTTTAAATGTCTTATGCTTAATGTTTTCTTATGTTTCCTTTACATAGCTTGAGCTATCGACTATGCTGTAGTTTGTCCACTGTCATAAAGAGGTGTGGAAATTGCAGTCTGGCCAATGATGAGGGAATGAGAAATTATGATTAGAATTAATCTGCCAGGTTAATTTAATCACGTTATGATTAGGTTTATATTGGGCAGATAATCAGTGCTAACTTTCCACCCCATCCCTCAACTTCACTGAGCTCTGGGCGGTCTCATGAGATAAGAATAGGATATTGGTACATTTTGTGTAATGAGCGTGTATCTTCACAAGTCAGCACATTCAGAATTTTCATTCTGCTTTTTGCAAAAATAATCAAGAACCAGTCTATGAAAGAGCCATAACTGAGAGAGTTGAGAATTTGACTATCACAGTTAAATTCCTGGTGTGTCAATTTAAAGACCTTTTTGAAAACCTGGTTATGGAATTATTTTTTCCCCCGAAGACCTCAAGGCTATTTTCTAAGCATCGTGATTGTAATTTCATCACATGGTGATTACAGATACCTTTGAGAAGTTAAATGACTACATATATAATTTTTTTTTAAAAAGTGAATTGCTAGCAACTGAGAATATATCTGGGAAGACAAAAAGTAGAAAATGGAGATTTATTTTTCAGTTTACTTTCCAAATGAAGGGCTTTAGGATACTTATTCAACACTGTGGTAATATGACACTAGAATAAAATAATGTCTAAATGCTGGGATAAGAAAAGGAGGTTAAAAACCATTTAGTATTTAAGTTCTAAGTGAGACTGAGGAAGATAAATTTTTGTAAATTTATATTCCATTAAAATCTTAGAACATATCATTTAAAGATCAACCAATGGTGAAACTGCAAATACATTATTTAGCAAACTTTGATTTGGGATTATTTATACAAAAGATATTAACCAGAATATTTTGTCTATGAAGGTGGTCTAAATCTCAGATTAACTCCAGCTGTTTACAGAAAAAAATATTATTCCTTAATGTCTTCAGATCACAATGTTTTGGGTGATCAATATATTTAAAAAAAATTAAATGTAAACTTCTATGTAGGTAAAATTAAGTATAAAGTTAAGGAAGAAAAATTCTACTAAATCAGATGAGAAAATCATTTTGGTGATTAGTAAATTTAATGCTGCAATGGAAACAAAGCAGAATTATAGAAATTCAAAACAAGGGCTATTGCTTTGAAATGAAACTGACCTTCCATGAATTCAGAATGAATTTCAATTATGCTTAGAAGCCTAGCTTGTCAGTTGCATTTTCCTTGCTTTCCAAATGCACAATTTGTTTCAAATATCCAAATTAGGATATGGATGGTAGCTATTCAAATGTGCATATGATGTCTTTCTTAGCATAAATAAAAGGGGCCTAAATACACTGACTATTTAGAATTTTTTTTCCCCCATCCCTCCTTTTTCTGTGTCCATCCTATTTGGTAACACAGCAAGATACAAACAGCTGTTGGATTTTTTGTGACTGGAAACAAATGTGTTGTTAAATTGTCTTCATATATAATAATCAAATAATTTTCCCTTTGCTATCATCCTTTGCTAAGCAACTAATCTGGGACAGCAAGGATTAAAATAGAGGATATTTCATTCAAAACAGCAAAAGAAAAAAATAAAAGGAAAAAAAGGAGAAGGTTAAAAGAACATATAATCAACTCACCTGGGTAAAGCCTTCATAATTCCTCAGCTCTGAAGGAGACATAGATAAAACACAAAGATGTATTTTGAAAAGCAAGAAAAGGAAGTAAGGATTTGAGTACTTCCTCTTGTTCTTCTTGGGATTTATCTGGGTTGTCTAAATCCAAAATCTGATTAGCATACTTAATCTTATGCAGTGTCAGGAATGATCTACCATCCTGTAATCAGTCTATTATTATCTGTCTTAACCATTCCTAAGTCTGTTTGTTTTCAAATATACTGTTAGTGAACAATGATGTACTGTGTGTTTTTGTGGCTTAGGAGTTTGGATAGGGGTACTGTGAAGCAGTGCTATGATGTTCATGCGGTGTACATGGAGTGGAAGAAACCCCCCCAATAAAGGAAAATCTAAATGATCTAGTTTGGCTCTTGACACTGGTGGGGCTAACTATAAGGTAATTCATTTACCTTTGTGAGATACAGGGGCAGAAACTGTGGTGTACGGTATGGGGTGTTTCGTGTGGCAGAGGCTGTAGATTTTTGGTTGGGAAGATTTAAATTTGAGTCACATTTCCATATCATATGTTGATTTTGAGGGTCATCAGACTTCTCTTAGAAGTGCTCGTTTGTAAAACTGGGATAAATAATATTGGCCCTGATTAAGAATTTTTGAAATCCTATGAAATATGTAAATGAAAAAATTTAGAAGTACAGTTTAGAATCTTTAAATAAATGAGACATTTCTATTAAAGTAGTAGCAGCAAATGATATTGCTCATAATTATTTAGGTGATTTTTATTAATGCCTAATAAAAATTTAAAGATTTTCTGTGGCTTTTTGCAAACACATATATTATGCTATATGTGTAAGAGGCTGGACAAAAGGGAAGTGATCAGAGTTGAAACTGCAGATTGCTATGCTAAGGAAATTGGACTTGATCTTTTGTCCAAATGGGAGTCTTTTTCAAGAATTCAACAAGAGCTCTTTGGTTGCACTGCGAAGAATGAATTGGGAGTGAAACCTGAAGTAAGGAGACCAATTTAAGAACCTGATGTAGATACCAGATGAGTAGCTTGAGTTTGGATGGTGGCAATGGACAGAAAGACAAGAAGTATTAAGATTCAATTAGTATTAAGAAGGAAAGAGAAGAAGATATTGAGACTCAAGAAGTATTAAGAACTAAAAGTGATAGGATTTGGAGATTGTTTGGCTACAGGGTGGGGTAGGGTAAGGAATAAAGTAGAAATAAAAATAATAAAACCCAAAGTTTCATACTGGAAATTGCAGGATAATTAAAACAGGGAAATAGAAGCAGAAATGTTCTTGGGATAAAAGACAATTGTACACATGTAGTGTTTGGGAGGCAATGAGATGTCCAAGGAGGTTATGTCTAATAGATAGTTGGAGATAGAAATCTGATAATTAAGTAGTGAAGGTTTTACAGAAATGTCTAGAGTAACAAGAATATAATAATGCATCATTATTAAGAAAATTCTACAAGATAGCTCTGGTAAGTGGAAAGATGAAAGGATTTGGAGTGAAATACTTGTGTTCAAATTTTGGCTCTCCTCTTTATTCATAATGTGATTTTAAGAAAGTTAACTAACTCCTCTTAGCCAACTGTAAAATGGGGATACTGATATTGACATTCATTTCATAGGGGTTTAAGGATAACATGAAATAACTGTCAACATTTTATATATAAAGTGCTATATAAATATTAATGTTATGAGAATAAGCTAACCAAAGAGTTCCAGCTCCTTAGGAGTTTGTTGTAAATAGGGATCCATATGTAGTTCTGAGCAATATGCTGGGAGAGAAGAGAGAGGCAACAAATAATTTTTACAAAGGTCAGAAATCTGGATTTGAATTAAACTTACAGCTTATTAGTGTTAATTTAGATATATTGAATAAAGGGAATATACATACCCTCCTCATGGTGTAAAATAAAACCATGCATTTTATGTGATTATCATAACAGAACAATGATAAATCATTAAAAAATAGGATTTATCATATAGAATATTATGATTTATCACCATAATAAAATGAAAAATGTTTATTATTCATGAGGATGTTTGAGATGGCTGGGAACCAAAGAAAAAGATCAGTATGACAATCCCAGTAATAAGTGTAAAATAAGAGTATTTTTCTGAAATAAACATTATTCGACAACTATATAGCCATGAAAACTTTGAGGCCCACACTGATACGTATTTTCTTTTCATCCTTGACAGTGCCTCCCAGAACACACAAGGGTTCCTCTGGCTTACCACTCATGGCTACATTCCCAGTGAAGACCTCACTACAATGCAGAACAGATGATGGTCAGTACCAAGGCAGCCTCTGAGGTTTGAATTTGTGCATGTCATTGGGGCATCTCATTTGGAGTTCCAAATTCTCCAAACTGGTATTAGAATACTCAAGCTTGTTTCATAAACACAAATAAATCCAGCAAAAAGAGCAAAAATAACTCTTAGCAGCAAAGCCGTTGGATAAATGGCATTTTAAATTGTTTTTAGCGCCACTGATAGAGATGACTTCAGCTCACTGCTATCTGAAAGCAGTATAAATATTTATAAGGTACTCTACTGAGGTGTTCAAAACATCACACTGTTCCAATAGACTACAATTTCAGGGTAGAGTAAAATGGACAGGATAAAAAGTAAAAAAAGAAAAAAAAAGAAAAAAGAAAACAAAAACCCAACCTTCAGACATCATTTGTCCATTTATGCTGTTCTAAAATGGATACGAGTACTGTTTTTTCAATTTCTGCTTCTGGGTGGTACTTTCACATCACTTAAAATGAAACCACCTCACAAGTTAAGTGGTTTGAATGTTGTTAATCCATCAGGGGTGAGACAAAGAGTCTGGTATAGTTTTCATGAGCCTAGGACTGGAAAGCCAGGGCACTTTTTTGATCCTTATATTTTGTCTATATCAGAATTTCTAGTTAGAAAAAAGTTTCCATTTGCAGAAAGGCTTCTTTTTTAACTTAAAATCGGTTTTAAAATTTCACAGCTGCCCCCACTATTCTGTACAGCATCATTACAATGGGAATTGGAAAAGGAGAAATATACATTGTCCAATACTAGGCACTTGTGCTTAGCGATAAAAGAGAAACACAGTACTCTTGAAGGAATAAAGAAAAGTTGAAAGTGCTATTTCCATCAATAAGTACAATTACATATAGATACCCTTCAGTGAAAATAGAATGAGGAATTTGCCTGTTAGCCCAATTAACATGCTCAAATGTTCATGTTTGGGAAAAAAATTTTCCCAAATGATAAAAGAACTCAGGCTTTTCTGATTACCCATTTTTCCTATGCCATTTTTATTACTTGAATAACTTTCCTTTTTACCATTCTACTTTGGGCAAATAAAATGAGCCATCTGAAAATCTACGGTAGATGATAATAAACTGCACTTTGCTCTCACAGGAGCTGTTTTGAATTCTGAGTGTCCTCGGAAGAAAAAGGACAAGGTGTAGCACAGGGGGAAATAAATAATTTGCAGCATTGAGTTTATTTTCACACAAAAAAACTCCTTTCCATTTTTCTCCTGTTGGGTAAGATTTTTTGAAGATGCAAGCTCTGGCAACATTATCCCTGACTCCGTGAGATACACCCTCTGTGTCTCTCACCTGGCCCTACCCGTATGGAAGCTCCCTAGTGTCTGAACCCCTTTACTGAACACCCTCTACCTGCACCAAGTCAAACTCTCTTGCCCTCTTTTTCCAACCCATTTGCAAGGACTTCTGGTTTGCCTCAACACCTAGCTCTTTTACATTTGTAGACAGATATTCCTATTTTGCTGGGCCTTTTAAGCATAGCACATACATAAATTTCAACATCCATGATATGGATGTGGATATCCAGCAATATGTGAATACACACACACACACACACACACACACACACACTCAGAACCTAACAGTTGGCTCTCATCTTTAATAAAATTTGTGTTGTAGAAATCTTATTCTAAATGATTAATTGATTTGTTTTACAGAAGATTTTCACTTACTATTTTGGTGTATACACATTAGCAACACAGTTCTAGAACCAGCTGTCTACTGTGATGTGAGATTTAATTAAGTTTATTTGATTTATTAACAAACATATTCTCTCCTTCCACCTCATGGTCTCACCCACCCTTTGCAGTTTCATTCTTTTCTGTCTTCACCCAAATCTCTGATCTGATCTTTGAAAAAGTTATTTCATCATTTCTTCCAACTAAATGAAATATGTGCACTTCTAATTCTAGCCCTTCCATGAACAGAAAAGTTCATTTTGAACAGTGAAAAGTTCAAAATGCAAAGACTGGTAATTTGAGACTAGTAATAAAAAAAGAGACATTAGACATGTAACTTCAAATCTGATGATGAAAAAGTATTGACTGTATATATGTATATATATATGTGAACATGTATATATATAAGAATATATACATGCATATATATGTATGTATATATACTAAAATCTCTATTTTTGTTCATACATACATATACACACACACACACGAATGAAAATAGACATTTAAGTCTTCCAGATATGACTACATTTAAAAGGGCTTTTATGTTTTTTATTTATACATCATTAAACAGGAGGATGACTAAAATTTGGCTTTTTTTCATTTTTCAGAAGACATTTATCAAAACATTAAAAAAATACAGAACACAGAAAACAGAAAATAGATAAATATTTTAATGTGTTGTTACCTTCATTTCCATTAGAATACATTCATGGTACTCGATCCATTAAAATTGCTTTACTATTCCTTTTATTTATATGTAGCTTATTCACCTCTCAGAGGTTAGGAATGTTAAGAATGATTATTAATAACAATAATTTACTTACTGATTTTTCCCTGAGTATAGGATTAAATATCCAAGACTAAATTTAGAACTACATTTTGTTGATATTTTACATTTTACTGGATTATCTGAACATGGAAACCTAGAACTTTGATACAATCTTAGACTCTTTAAGTGAATTTGGAATAAAACTGAACCTCATCACACTTCATAATAATCAAGGCACCTAATTTTCTAGATACTTATGTAGTTCAAATTTTATTATGTATCTAAATGTCCAGTGCAAGTCAATTTTGTCTAAAGTCCTAATAATACCAATAAGCTTTCATCAATTACGATGAGAATCATTGTTCATTAGTAAAATAAAGTTTTATTTAAGAAAATGATCACATTTAAGTTAAATGATTTTAGTATCTAAAATTTTAATTAACAATATTTGGTAAATTTGTTATTATTATCCCCTATTTTAATTTATTCTACTATTTTTTTAGTATTAATTTCTACTTCCTATTAGAGGGAGACTCCTGCACTAGGCTATGTAGTACAGACTGTTAACATTAAGTTATTTGACCGTTACTACAATTAATTGTGTGAAGAACGGTAAGTTGTAATTGTGTGACTTTGATTAATTAACTGATTCAACTTTAATGGATTAAATTAAATAAATTTACCTTTCAGGATTTCGTTTTCCTTATCTATAAAAGAAGGTCACTGAACGACATATATTATCCTTAAGGTCTCTTCCAGTTCTCACATAAAATGACTAAGAGCCAAATTATATAAATTTATACATTTATAGGCTACCTTTTAAAACAATTTCAAACTAGCCTTATAAAATATGACAGTTCTATGTTGTAAAATTGTGAATTACTACACTTCACTTTTCTCTGAATCTTGCTGATTCAGTTCTAAGATACACTTATTTTTATAAAGCTTCTTAGAATGGTTGAGCTAAGGCCAAAAACCAAAATGTTGCATTGGGGTTTAATAAACATTGTTAGTAATGATTACATAACTTTTTGCTAAGATAGATATATATAGCCCTTATCACAAAATGACATAAAGCCAGTGTTTTTACTGAATATGTAAATCTGGGAAATATTTAACATCTGACCTTTGAGGAGAATTCCTTTCAAATATATTTAATTTCAGTGAAGAAGAGAATTTTGATTTGTCTCAACAGCAATCTCGAGCATAACAGATAATTATACATATTAGTTGATTTTAGGTTTAAGGAAGAGGTTCCCTACATAGTGGTATGCTCTCACTTAAACTCTCTTTCATGAAGGCATGGTATTCTGACCACTGGCAGAGTTATTAACATAGAAAATTCTTAACACCGATCAAAATAGATGTGGCAACACTGTAACAGCACCACTGCTGGAACAAGGAAGCCAGTGGAATACGATGGGAAATGAGCAAAAATCAGCCACTGACCCCTGAAAGAACCTTTAGGGTAGGGAAAAGACTGGAAATAAAGCTTAAATTCATTGAAATAATTTTGTCTGAACTTTTAAAATGAGAACTTTAGTGATTCGTCTAATGCTTACAAGAGGGGAATTCAGGTTTACATATTTTTGTTTACATTTTCAGAACATATGTTTTACAGTATGATTTTTCTTATTAGAAATATGGTTTTGTGATATAGAATTGCAGAGCACAACCAAAAAAAAAGTTTGGAGAAGGCAGACTTGGATTTAACAAAATCTGAGGCAGTGCTGTAATTTATAAAAACACAAATTCTATGGTTAAGATGGAAAGTACCTGTCGAAAATATTTCTGAACCTAAAATGATATTTTGTGTTGTGACATTCCAAAGCACTAAATATTTTTAATCTCACTTGAGGAATAAGTTATTAGGAATCAAGTAATACTCAGAGTCTAGTTATTTGATTTAGAGATTGGGGTTCATTCCAATCCAGTGTTTGAGTAACTGATGGGCAATAGCTCGGCTCGGTGGCACAAAGAATGCCTGCTGCTTCCCTTTGGTCAGAACATCCACAACCTAAAATACACCATAATAAAATGTATTAGGATTTCAACACTGAAACACTATTTCTATGCTTATGCAACTTAATTAAAATGTGACAACTCTTACAGTGAATAACAACATAGAAAGTGACAACATCCATGTTCAAATGCAAAATTTAGTGCAGTATTTTTAGTTGATTCAATGAGCTAGTGAATCAATTTTAATAAATATTCCAGAAAGCATATTCCCTTATGACAAAAGAAAAAAAAAAAAAGACATGAACAAGAAAAGTACATGCTCCACACTTATTTTCAAAGTGAAGTCAATTTTTGGAATAGGTTCCCTTTTATAAAGTTCTAAAAAACATCTAATTTCTATTTTTTGAAGTTAAGCATAAAATGAAATAAAAATTCTGTTTAGGCAAAGTCACAAAGGATTTCAGGTCTTCACTACTAATAGTGTATCCATTTGTTTTCTATACAAATACTTTGGGTTAAGCAAAACAGACAAGTAATTTATCTTTCATTATACTACTGAAGGATGATGTTTTAAAAAAGTTCTTGTGCATGTATCTTTGTTATATAGTTTTGTTATTCTTGCCCTTAGTTAAGCACATTTTAAAATGAACAAGAACTTTTCAAAAAATTTAAGCATTTTCACTGATATTTTCTGAGAACTACTTGTTTTAATGCTATAAACTAAAATACAAATGTCTAAGACTAAGCTTCCTGTTTCTCATCTTTGATTTCATGTTTACCTATTTTAAGCCCATTGAAAAGCTGAAGGAATGACATCTGAAATTAGAAAATGGCACAGAATCATCAACTCGAACAATCTCACAGAATGAGTTAGCATAGGACGCATCAATTACACTGCAATCCATGCATGATGGGTGGGCCACAGCCATTCATTCAACTTGGTGAAAACATGTATCCTTGCTGCATGCCCAAACTGATACAGTCAGAGAACAATCAATAGAAGAAGGAAATTAAATTGAACTTTACCTGTTCTCTAGTGAACCAGCGGGCATCCTCTATTTCATTCTTGTCAACTTTAATTTCTGTAGACACTGCCACAGCTAAGCAACCAATCATTAAGGAGGAGGGCATTGGCCATGGCTGACAAGAGACATACTGAACATGGCCAACTTTGACTCCACTTTCCTCTTCTACTTCTCTCCGAACAGCATCTTCTATTGTCTCCC
This sequence comes from Canis lupus familiaris, assembly GCF_011100685.1. Taxonomy (NCBI): domain Eukaryota; kingdom Metazoa; phylum Chordata; class Mammalia; order Carnivora; family Canidae; genus Canis; species Canis lupus. The sequence goes on along the minus strand of NC_049224.1, from coordinate 7,712,658 downwards.
CTAATCAAATGGGGCAAAAGAACAAGTAGCTGATGAACATGCCTTGGACATTCTGTGCTCTGAATAGTTCAAACATTTGGAAATCACTTTGGACAGAAACCCAATTCGAAGAATCAGAAAGCACAAGCCTAAAACTAGACTGGAATCCAAAAAAACATTTCTTAAAGTATATGACCAAGTACATAATCAAAATGCCAGAAAACTTTTCTTGAAGGTCCAAATTTTTCGGCTACAGTGTAAAAATGGTAACATCCACAACTATCCAGAACCTAGTAGATAAACACTATGCAATTATTTTATATATCATCTCATTTATGTATTATCATTAAATAGTTATAAATTATCATTCCAAGATTTTTATAAGTGGTTGGCCTTTTCCTTACTAAAATCTTAAAATTTTTTATGTTGTCAAACAATTATTGCAGATAACTTTTCTTAAAAAGAATTAAAAACCACATTAACACTAAAAGTTTAACATAAGATGAAACAGTACTTTTTCTTTCTAAATGATTTTTTTCTTCTAGAAGACTGTTGACTCAGGTATGATAAAATAAAGTAATGCCTAGAAGTGTACTTTTTAGTTCTGATTTGTTGGAATTGAGAATTAGAATACAGGGAGGGAATGGTTTTTAAGTACATCTGAAAGTTTAGGAATATTTTGCTATTTAAGTATAGCTTTTTATTTCAAATAGGTTGATGTATTTCCTATATTAAAATTAACAACTTATGTTCATCCAAAAAAAGAAAAAATAGAGTGGAACGTTAAGTCATTAGACTAGTGTTAAGATATCTGCAAGACCATAGCTAAAGATTAGCATACAATACATACCACAAAACTCCTATAATGAGAAAAATAAAAGGAAGAACCAAAACAAAATTAGGCAAATATAAACATGTAAAATTCAGAGAAAATGAAAATTGGATGCCTAAAACACATTTGAAAAAGATGCTCCATTAGGAGAGAAATGAAAATGGAAAACTACAATGACACTATTTCTCATACCTATCAGGATGGCAAATTATAAAGTATGAAAATTGTAACTTGGTAAAGATGTGGAAAAACAGAACATGTCATGTGCTGTTAAGAGCGTAAACTGGTAGGGACACTTCGAGAGCAACTTGGCAATGTCTACAATAGGTCAGGATTCTCATATCCCATGAGTTAGCAATTCTACTCTCAAGTGTATACCCTTGAAAACTCTTGCAAATGTGCACAAGGAGTAGTATAAGAGTATTCTTTGCAGTATTGTTTGCAATAGCAAAAACTGATATAAACTAATTGTTCAACAGCAGAATGGATGAACTGAAGAGTATTTTTTTTTCCTGAAGAGTATTTTTAAATAAAATGTTTTATAGCAGTTAAAAACATAGCCTAGAGTCCTAGAGACAGCATAGTGATTAAGAGCATGGAGTCAGCATGCCCAGGTTTGTACCCCTGCCCTATCACTGACTAGCTGCTTGATCTTGGGCAAATTATTCAGCTCTTGTACCTCAATGCCGTATCGGTAAAACTGCTGTAAAGTAGTACCTTTGTGAGGCTGTACGACGGTTCTATGATTCAATATATGGAAAGCCTTCAAAACAGAGTGTGGCGCAAAGTATGTTTATTGCTATTACTATAAGTGCAGATTAACATTGGAAGTTAAGATTAAACATGTGTATTAATTATCATTTATTCCACAGGTATTTATTAACTCCTACTACATACAAGGCACTGCTGTAAGGGTGCAGGCTACAAGGATGAATGAAATAAAGTCCCAGCCCTTATGCAACTTGCTTTCTGATATGAGCAGATAATAAATGAGTGGACAAATAGATACACACATATATCAGATAATAAATACCGAGATACATTCACACATACATACATACCATGTAAAATGGTAAGGAGTGCTATAGGGAAAAGCCAGGCAGGATGACAGAATTGGGAATGCAGGGTACAAGGCTAACTAATGTATTTGGGGCTGTCTGGGAAGGCCTCTTTGAAAAGTCAACATAGTTGGGTCTAATGAAGGAAGTGAGGTGTAAGTCACGCAGATACTTTGGGTAATAGCAATATATGAAAGAAGAAATGCTGAATTTTTAAAACAGGCAAGATTATTCCACTAGTAAAAACAAATATCACATCACTTAAAATACACAGAAAATATTTTAAAACATCCCATTAAAAATGTCATAGCATGATAATTTGTCAAATGCCATCTAAAATTTTTTTTTGGAAATTTTAAGTTAAAGGAAAGTTATTATGAAAGTTATTAAGAAAAGGCTTACCAGGTTCAATAAATCCAGCAAGGCAAGTAAACATGCCTGGGGGAAATCTTTTCTGCCTGCCTAAAAGACACTTGGTCCCATCTGGATGAATAACTTGCATGATTACTACTGGATCTGTTTTTAAAAAAATAAGATGAATGAATGATAGGAAAAAATAATTTAGACTCACTGTCAAATAATATAATAAAAAGGTGTATCTCCCATAAGAACAAGACTCTGGTCTAAGACTGTTTCTTTCTGTTTCTGTTTATTTCAGGGAACTTGCAGAGAATATTGTATCCTAAAGGAAGACTAATTTTGTCGTCTTCTTAATAGAAACATTTATTATATACTTATGGTATGCTAGGCACATATATTTTTTTAATTATAAAAAAGTTAGAGTAGGTATTATACAGCATGAAGAAAATACAAATTTTACTGTAGCCAACGTGAATTTGCCTCTCCCTTCCACTCCAATCCTGAACAAATGTTTTTAAAAGCTAATGTGGCTCTATGATGAAGTTTAAGCCATTAAAAAGATGAAATTTAAATTAAATAACAGTTTATTTCCCAGAAGTCATTAAAGGCAGTGAATTCTCCTTACTAGGTCATGATTGAGAACTGGAGTCAAATGTAAAAGGATCCTGAGCAGTGAAACCAGGTGTCACAAAGTCATGCATTTTACTCTCAGGAGACTTCCTCAGGTATTGTTGTTTATCTCTTATTTTTTCACAAGTTTTAAAGGACTAGGTTTTCAGATTTCCAACCTACAGAAGACTCCAAAGTAGCAATTAGGAGGACAGAAGGTATAGGAAGACAGCAGCAGGGATGAAAAGCTAGCTGCAGGCTGTACTGCCTTGGTGATGCCTCAAAAAGGCAAAAGGGGCTTTTGTGCGTGTGTGTTTTTTTTTTAATCTCTGCACTAAGTAGATCCTAATGGGGTAGACTTTTGAAGTCATGTATTTTAACACATTCAAATTCATATCGATTAACTCAAGAGTTAATAAACGGTCAATTACACACAATGTCCCTTACTTAAAAGTCGTGGAACTATATGATACTTTACTATTTATAGTCTTAACAGTTACATTAATTCTTATTTTATTTAATGAAAAGGTGAACCTCTCAACAACTCAAAATCTTGTCTTCCCAGAATGTCTTACTCCCAAGGTTCCAGATGGCTGAGATTTTACTGTCAAGGAAAAGGCTTACCAACTCTTGGATATGATGTATTGTGAACACCATGGAGGCTAGGGCAGTCTTCTTTTAAGCATACTCTTTTGTAGCCACCTTCTTCAATTTTAGTTGCACTTCCACAGGTTGGGCAGAACTTATATCGACTGTGCCAGGCAAGAACTGATCTTGCTTGAGCTACAACCCCTTTAAGAGAAGCATAAAAAGTTTTAGTTCTGTGATAAGTAATATCCAAGTAAAATGTTTGTAAGTCAAGGCATACACTATATTCTCTGAATGGCTGTGTGACCAAGAATTTTAGTATTCTTATTTTTATGAGGAATGTTTCTTTTGAAGTAAAATATCTAATCCAACAGATGACAGATGAAAATTTAACTTTTAATTTTAACTAATAAAACTTTCAGATAGATGTTCGTACATCTATCTTATGCACTATATTAGCTTAGCCTTTTACTATAGAATGATTTTTATATTTTGGATATACAAGATTGTAGCGTATGGTGATTTTACAAATACTGACTTTACAATAGTGACTTTTACAAAAATACACTATGCAGCCACTTCCTAATTTAGACTTGGATCCTAAGAAAATATTCAGGGCAAACTGTAGGAACTTCTTTCTCCTGTCCTGGGTGACTAAACCACGACTAGTCCATGTCACCAGGATATGTGAAACACATCCTGTTTACAATTGGAAACTGCACAGAATATTAAAAAAAAAATACTAAAGTTATAACATTCATGGTTAGCCCTATTCATAAAAAATGCCTACTAGAATAAATCGCAGAATATATATACTTTGGCCTTTAGCCTGCTACATCAAAAAAGAATATGGCCTGACCAGAAATGTTATAATTGAAGCAATAAAAGTAGAAATGCTGAATAGGCATTTGCCTGACAAACTTGCTCTCACTAAAATACATTATTATTTGGTTTAAGGATTTTTGAAAAAAAATCAGAATAACCATAAATAGCAGTAACAATGTTTTAAACTGGAAAAACAAAACCAATAAACCACACACAAAAACATTTTAATACCGAAATTCAACAAACCATAGGCAACATTAAATATGTGCCTACTACGTTACCTTACAATATGAAACTTATGCAAAGTATCTACACTTTTTCAAAACTGCTTCAATAAGAAGCTAATATTTATTGAGTACCAACAATGTGCAAAGCATCATGCAAAGATCTTTAATATATATCATCTTCAATCTTTATTTGTGAAGAACAAAACAGGTTTAAAAGATATTATGTATTCATGAGAGACACAGAGAGAGAGGCAGAGACATAGGCTGAGGGAGAAGCAGGCTCCCCGTGGGAAGCCCACTCTGGGACTCAGTCCCAGGACCCTGGATCAGGACCTGAGCCAAGGGCAGATGCTCAACCACTCAGCCACCCAGGTATCCAAAAACAATATATTTCTATTAGACTACCTGATACAGAGGATAGTGTGAAATGGACAATATGTATGACAGAGAATACAAATTTACTTTATGTGAAATAAAAATACTTACATAGCTCAATGAGTCACCTCACCTTATTTAATGTTTAGAGCAATCCTATGATGTAGGTACTACTATTATCCTTTTTTTCTGGAGGAGGAAACTGAGGCACCAACAGGTTAACCGTGTAAGTTTATATAACAAGAAAATAAAAGGACCTCAGTTTTCTAATTAAAAAAAAAAAGAGCGATTCTTTTCATCTTAAAATTATATAGCTACAAAGAAAAGATGTTTTCTTTAAAAAGTGCAGGGTTTTCTCCATAGATGTGGAGAATAAAACATACCAATCCAGACTTTGGGAGGAGATATCTACGTAGTCTCTGGAGGGGCCCAACACACATCGCCTAAGGGAAGGTGGATATTGAGAAGTGACTCCTTCCTAACCTTCCAGTAACTTTAATTTAGCATAATTTACCTTACATTCCTTCCACTTCGTTGATACCCCTCTTACAAATTCATCAATAGCCTCATATTACCAAAATGAAAGATCTTTAAAAAAAAAAAGTCTTTGTCTATCTTACTCAAATTCTCACCAGCATTCAATGTATTTAACCACTTCCTCCTTGAAATACTCTGCTCTCTTGGTTTCCATGAGCACCTTGTCCTGCTTTCCCCTTACCTGTGGTCAGGCCACACTGTGGACAATACCTTTGATAGCATCTCTGTTTCTACTTGATCTCAAAATTTAGGGAGATTTGGGTATGATTCTGGGGCTTTCTTTCTTGCTTGCTCTCAACTCTCTATCTCAGTAGTTTTCTGAGATTCAAATAACACCTTCATGTTGATGACTCCCATAGGGGTAATTCCAGATCACACCTCTCCTCTGTGTTCCAGATTCTAATATCTTTCTCTAAAACTCAACATGACCAAGATTCAAATCTCGATATATTTAACTCTGTCCTGCTTCCCTTGCTTGTCACCCCGCTTTATCAAGAAACAGTATCACTATCTACCAAATTACTAAAGTCTCACACTTAGCAACCATACTTGATCTTTTCCTTCATCATTATATACCCCATACCCAATTCATTAGCAGGTGCTGATGATTTTTCTAAAATATACCCTGAATGTTTTCCTTTTCTCCATCTCTACCATGGTCACCTTAATTCAGGCTGTAGTCCAGGTTACTATCACTCTCTGTTATAATAGTCTCAACCTACTGATCAAGCCCTATTAGTTTTACCTCTACAGCATTTCAAATTCTTCCTTTCTCTCCATTAACCCAATCCACTGCAAGCTCTTAACTGAGGTACTGTACTCTCTAATCTGCTCTTAACAAGACTTCTGACTTCACACTCAATTACCTACAATTTCATGATCTACAAAGCAGGCAGAGTGAGGGTTTTTGTTTCTTTTTAAACTATGGGTCTGGTCACAACATTTAAATGGAATTTAAAATAAAAACCATGGCATATAAGGCCCTATGTGAACTAGCATACCCAACAACAGAAAACAAAATAGTCAAGGTCTTGGCCATTATGCTCAGTGTATAGCAGGTGCTCAGTAATGATTCACTGAAGAATCAAGTAAAACCAGCCTGCATTAGGATTAATTCTGGGGAAACTAATCTTGGCTGATTAAAACTATTTTAACTGCTCTGGCGACTAGTCCCCTACAGTGAGAACTTTAGCAAAGTTCCAATGAAGATAGCCTAATATTGCTTACTGAAAAAAGTTTGCCTTCTATAAAATGAAGGTATGTGTGACTTCAAACCGGTTCCAAAAACAGTATACTTTCCAACACAAGTAAGCCATGTTCTTTTCTTACCAGCTTCTTTTTCTTTCAATTGCAGAAGAGCCGGCATTGGAGGATGAAGAAAATAACAATTTTCATGTCTTTGCTTAAATTCTTCAGCAGCAACAGAATCTACACCTAGAGCAAACCAGGCAACCAACCCATCTTCTTCTCTTGGGACTTCTCCAGCATAATTAAATGACTCTTTTTTCATTTCAAGTTCTACTCCAAGGAAAATCAAGGTGATCTTTTCAGGCTGAGACAAATAATCTTTTACATCTGTGTAGTTCAGCTGACAAAGCCGGACTTCTGGCTGTTGGAAAGTTTCTTTATTGCCACCTAGAGTAACCAAGGGATTTAAATCTGAGAAGAGGATATAAACTGTGGCTGGATGGCTTTCTTTAGCTAGTAGCCAGTCAGAATTATTTCTTTTTTCACTTTTTCGGTCTAAGAGTGTCCTGCTAAAATAATTTTCACATTCTTCCACTTCATTACTTAGGAACCAAGGCTTCATCCCACTTTTAGCATTAGCTAGTAAGTTAGCTATATGCTTATAACCCCAAAATTTAGCAATATCCAGTGCAGTCTGCCTTGATTTATTGACAATGGATCTGTCACACCTACAGATGAAAAGAAAAATAAAATAGGAAATAAGCACTTTAATATTTATCACAATAAAATATTTCCAGATGCACAATTGCTCCTTTAATGATTATGCATATTTTTTCTCTTAGTACAAAATTTGCTAGTGGGAAAGTTAAAAGAAATCATCGTAAATGATGAAAAGTTAGAGATAGTAGATAGTTAACATTTTTTGAGAACTGTAAAATAAAAAAGCAGTAAATCTTATGTGTTATAAGAAGAAATTAAAATTTTTACAAGGGGTTCTTGACAGTCATAGTGGGTAGATCTATGTTTTCTATTTGGAAGAAAAAGATTAGACTAACTCATAAACTTTCTTTGCCATAGGTATGAAGGATATTTATCCCTCAAAAAAAGAAGTTAAAGGCTATTAGTTAGATATTATGCTATGTTTTTATATAATAATTACAAGCCCAATGGTATATGGCTACAAGAAAAATTTAAAAGTAAATATATAACCCGGAAGTTAAACCACAGAGCCCTTCAAGTAGTAGTGCCTAAAACGTTTACCCTTTGTCAAGTAGAAATTGGACAACATCTGGGTGCCCATTCCTTGCAGCATACATTAAAGCAGTCCAGCCATTTTCAGAAGTTTCATTGAGAAGAGATGGAGAATGACTGAGGATTACAGTTAACCTGGCAATGTCTCCTTCAGCAGCTGAATAGTGAAACTGGGAAATTATTTCTTGCTTTGGGCTTTTTATAGAAGACATTTCTTCCTTAAAAAGAGGGAAATAGAAAAAAAAAAACCCTCTCATTTTCAATTGCTGTTTATTCAATGATGGAACATTACCTGAATGCACACGTAATTAGGATAGTTATGGTTTCTAAAGCCATATACTCTTCAAAAGGTAATTAGTGCTCAACTGTCATCACAGCATGTATTTCAAAGTCGTTTTAAATATACATTTCAAATATAATTCGTCATGGGGGGTGTATAACATAATGTATAAAGAGTTTTGGTAATAAAGATAAGGAGGGGCATACTCTTGAGAAGGAGTGTCATGTAACAAGCATTATAAAGAGGAGGGGGTATCTGAACTAGATCAGAGGGATTTCATTATAGAGCAGGGGAATGAGGGGAATTAAAGCAGACAGAAGTCAAGTCACAGGTTGTTTTTTGTTTTTTTTTTTTAAGCAGATGACAACCAGTATTCTCTTAGAGTCGACGATACCAGAAACAGGTGCCTGCCCTTAGGAAAATTATGATCCTACAGCTGATCCTTCAGAGTTTCACATGGAAGCGATTTATTGGTTTCCCTGCACAACTAATTCTACAATCCATCTGGGATTGATTTTTGTTCACAGCGTGAAGTGGGGGCAAGATACATTTTTATGCCAGTGGATAATCCAGATGACTTGGCGCCATTCTTGAACTTAACGTTCGTCCCACTCCACTGCGGTTACTGTCCTGGCCATAAATCAGATGGCCATTTATTTTGGATCTGTTATTGAACATCGTTCATTTGGTGACTTTGTCAAAATTTGAATCCAAGAAACTTTTTAAACCATTAACTTTGTCTGCTTTACTTGCTTGTTTCAGTAAGGAAAAAGATATATAGAAAATCTCATACCTCTTAATGAATGTTGTCTCAAGATGGATTGAAAGTGGTAGAGCACAAACTGAGCCATTCTTTGTGGAAATGGTTCATGCTTAAGTTCTCTAGAACAAAGTTTTTTTTTTTTTTTTTTTTAAGGTATGGATTTTTGTTTAGTGAAATGCTATTAAGAATTGATTTGGGGGTCCCTGAGTGGCTCAGTGATTCAGCACCTGCCTTCGGCCCGGGGCGTGATCCTGGAGACCAGTGGAGACCTGGGATGGAGTCCCACATCGGGCTCCCTGCATTAGGCCTGCTTCTCTCTCTGCTGGTGTCTCGGTCTCTCTCTCTTTCATGAATAAATAAAATCTTAAAAAAAAAAAAAATTGATTTCGGGGGCAGCCCGAGTGGCTCAACGGCTTAGCGCCTCCTTCAGTCCAGGGCCTGATCCTGGAGACCCGGGGTCAAGTCCTGCATTGGGCTCCCTGCACAGAGCCTGCTTCTCTCCCTGTGTGTCTCATGAATAAATAAACAAAATTAAAAAAAATTTAAAAAATTGATTTGGGATTCTACGTAGGCTATCATCATTCTACGCAATATTGAGGCTAAAAAGGAAAGATCGAGGGCAGCCCGGCTGGCTCAGCAGTTTAGTGCTGCCTTTGGCTCAGGGAGTGATCCTGGGGTCTGGGATGGAGTCCCACTTTGGGCTCCCCACATGGAGCCTGCCTCTCTCTCTGTGTCTCTCATGAGTAAATGAAATCTTTAAAAAAAAAAAAAAAAAAAAAAGGAAAGGTCGTAATCCATACTTAGTGTCTGCTGTTGCCTCTAGTGTTCTCACGCTGCAATTTAGCTGGTCAAGTGTACAGAAGAGGGAGTATGAACAAAATTTAGGGGGAAAAAAAACGGGCTGAAAAGATGGAAGTGTACACCTTTCCAGTTTGTATCTTTACAGTGCTTCTAAAAAGGGTCAAATGTGACCACTCACCAAAGGAGAGGGGGTGGGATGAGCCCTCGAGTGTGTAAGACTGTTGAATCGCAGTACTGTACACCTGGAACTAATACCACGTGTATGCCATTACTGCAATTAAAGTAAAAGGCTTTAAAACAAAACAAAACCTCCTAGGAATGATGAAAATACGTTCACAACTTCAGCTGGGGGGGAGGGGAGCGACTTCTCTATTAGAAAGCCGATTTATGTCCTTCGATCTACCTCTACCGTAGAACGCACCTATTGTCTTGCAGTGAGGTGTCTAGAGGACTCGTGCACGAACACGACGCCCGGGACCGCGCCTGGCCCCCTGCTGTCCGCGGGCCCACGGGGGCGGCCTCCCTTCCCTTCCCAGCTGCCCACGTCGTCGCCCCGGTCCTGGGGGAGGCTGGCCTCGGGCAGGGTCCTGCTGCCTCGGGTGCTCCGAGGTCGCAGCTGTTTCCTCGCCCTCCCCCAGGCCTCGGGCCGCAAGGGTCCCCCCCAGAGGGCGATTCACGCCCCGCAGGGCGGTCCTGATGCATGCGGGGCTCTCAGGAGGGAGGCGGGGGAAATGAATACTGGTCCCGGCAGCTTTCTTTTTTTCCCCCTTGTTTTGGCCGCGAAGCCGGCTAGATTCAAACAGGCGTCCTCCTGCAGTCACACCTCCCCGAACTCCAGCGGCGCCCCGGATTGACCTCGTTTCTCTCGCGCAGGTCCCCGCGGGGTCAAGGCCCTGAAGGCGGGACGGGGTGGTCCGGGGGCCAGGGGCTTTCCCAAGGCAACTCCCGCCGCCCCGAAACGTCCTTTCCCCCCGCTGGGGAGCCCGGGGCCCCGGAGGTCGCGGGCCCTGCTCAGCGCGTTCCGCGTCCTTCGCGGCCACGCCGGGCTCCCCCTCCTCCTCGGCGTCCTTTACTCTCTTCTCCGGTCGCTACTGGGGGATTCCGTCCTTCAAACGTGAACCTGCAGGTGCAGCGGCCCTCGGCCTCCCCCACCTCCAGGGCCGGGCCGCGCCCCTGCCCCCCTCCCGGGGGGGGGTAGAGATGGGGGGGGGTGGGGGTAGAGATGGGGGGTGGGGGTGGAGAAGGGGGGGTGGAGATGGGGGGGGGTGGGGGTGGAGAAGGGGGAGGTGGAGATAGGGGAAGTAGGGGTGGGAGCGGGGGTGGAGGTAGAGATGGGGGGAGGTGGCGGGACGGCGAGATGGGGGTGGAAGTGGAAGGGTGGTGGAGGTGGAGATAGGGTGGAGGTGAGGGAGGGGTGGGAGGAGGGGTGAGGGGGCGAGGGTTGGAGGTGAAGGTGGAGAGTGGAGGAGATGGAGGCGGCGGAGGGGGTGAAGTGAGGGAGGGGGAGGGAGGGGGCGGGGATGGGAGAAGGGGGAGGGGGGAGGGGGACGGAGGTGGAGGTAGGGTCGGGGCGGGGGGTGGGGGGAGGGGAGCCCAGCGCTGCGCGCCCCCAGCTCCCGCCCGCGCCCCGACCCCCCCCGGGCTGCGCCCCACCTCGAGGCCGGCGGCGCGACCACAGGCGCTGGGAGCCCGTCACCCACCGCAAGGCGGGCTCGGGCGCCGACGCACTCGCCGCCGCCGCTACTAACCCAGAGGTCACCAGACCGGAGCAGAGCAGGAAATAGCCGCAAGACCGGAAAACCCCCGCTCTCGCTCGTCGCGGCGCCGGATGCAGCCCTCCCGACTTCCGGCGGAGGGCCGCCGTCTTTCCAACGGTTTTCTGGGAAATGTAGTTCGGCGGTCGCTAACCGTGCGCGGTCCGTGAGGGGGCGGGGCCTCGGGGCGGGGGAAGCACGCGCGAGGGGCCGGGGAAGCAGGTGCGGGCGCTGAGCTCCAGCATCTCGGCGGTCGGTCGTGCCGAGGCGCGGGAGGCGTGGTGGTGCAGACGACGGGGAACTGTAGGTGTGTGGAAGCGGTTGTAAGTTGCTCAGCGTTTCACACTCAGGGCCCTCACCTCCCCCCAGGTGTGGTCTGCTGCCCCGCGCTCTTTCCCGCAGGGTTGGCTGCGCCTCTGAACCTAAACTCGTCGTGTGCAAAATGGTACCTTGTATGGGCCTCCTTGGTTTAATCGTTCTTTAAAAAGTGGATGGCAAGTGCCCACAACAGCTCCTGGGGCTACAGTCATGCGTCCAGATCTCTTGGGAAGGTCAGCATTTAGTGCCCACAACACCATTACTGTTCGTGCTGTTGCTTAATTTTTTAAAATATTTTACTTATTTCTTCATAGAGACACACACAGAGAGGCAGAGACACAGGCAGAGGGAGACGCAGGCTGCCTGCAGGGAGCCCATGCGGGTCTCTATCCCGGGTCCCGGGGGTCACGCCCTGGGCTGAAGGCAGGTGCACAACCGCTGAGCCCCCCAGGCTGCCCCGTGCTTTTTGCTTATTTTTGTGTGTGTGTGCTTTTTGCTTATTATTTCACTTCCTGTACCCTCAAGTTCCAACACCCTAAAGAAGTTAGGTGATTCCAAGATGGCAAAGCTAGGTGTTGGTAGTCGGCTAGGCCAGGGCTGTTTTTCTTTCCTAAACTGTCACCTTGGCCATCAGCGAGTTGAACCTGCGAAGGTGGACCCTTGCTTCCTGACTGAATTGGAGACCTCGGAAGCGTTTTCTTCTCATGGTGAAGTTATGTATGCTGGTCAGCATTTCATTACTGTTTTTTTGCTTTTATTTTTTATTTAAGTTTATTTTTTAGTGATCTCTACACCCAGTGTGGGTCTTGAACTCGCTACCCCAAGGTCAAGAGTTGCATGCTCTTGGAGTCATCCGGGCACCCCATCATTACTGCTTTTCTAGACTCACTTGAAATACCCAATCTTTATATTCAAACACGTATTAGATTAATATAAGGAGTGCTTCCTTATTAATCATCTAGAATAAACAATTAAAAGTGTGTAGTTATCCCCGTCCTTTGGATTCTTGTGACATAAATACCAGGCACCATATTGTTTTATTGATAAATATTTAAGGTTTAGCTTTTTGGAATTATGAACATATATCTGAAATGTAAAGTGGCTCTTAAGAAGAACATAACCATGATATCAGTAGCACAACTAAAATTTTAATAATAATTCTGTAATATAGAAGACTCATTCAATATCAAATATGATTGTCTCAAATATTGTTTGATATATTTTATAATTGATTTGCTTAAAATAGGACCTAAACAAAGTCTCCCCATTGCATTTGATGGTCTTTGATCTATAGGTTCCCCTACAATTTTTTCTTGTGATTTATTTAAGAATTACGATTATCTGCCCTGTAGAGTTTCCCATATTCTGAATTTTGTAAATTGTTTCCCTACAATGTCTTTTAGCATGTATTTTTTACAAACTGGAAGTTAAGTCTCCAGGTTATTTAGAGTAAAACAAAATTTTTTTTCAGTGGGCAGAAAGAGTTCATAGGTATTATTTGCTTCCTATTATTTTACATTAAGGGGCTTACACTGTATGGTTCTCTATGTCATGTTACAATTGCTCATTCAGTGTAAATATTAACCTGATAAAGTTTATGATAAAATGAATTTTCTCATTAACATTTCAAGCTAATAGTTTTAGCAGCCATTAATGATTATTGCATAGGTCCATTATTTCTTTAGAAGTTGCAAAATGATCATGTTCTAATTTGATCGTGCTACGTTTATTAACAGAAATTATTCTTTATAGTAAAGAACTTTACCTCATTAAGTACAATTTATACAGGAAAATTGGATGAATGTGCAATTTTCTCTCTTATTTCCTAGTTTTAAGAGAAATGAGTTCCCTAGTATCCTTCAGGTTTTTAAATATTTTTATGAACCTATGGATGTTAAAATTTTTGATATACATCAAGTCATTGAAGATATCATCTAAAACATATTTCTATAGTATTTGTTATTTTCATGTGCAAATTGTTTCTTTGGCCAGTGGGAACCCTAAGTGGACTCCTGGGTTTTTTTTAACCTGGCTTCTGTAATGAGTGACAGCTTACTTCCTTTCTGGCATAAAAAGATGTTTAAAACTCATCTTGTAAATATTCTGCACAGATCTGGAATCAGCCCTCTCTTTAAGGAACACTGATTCCTTTTAGGAAAAAAAAGGGAAAAAAAAAAGGTATTTAGATACCACAGTTCTTTAGGTACTTAGGGTGCTTATTGCTAATAGGTTACTGAATATTTCTCTACATGTAATCCTCCCCAAGAGAAATTAAACAGATACAGATCCTATCCAATAGGAATTTACATTCCAAGGACAAGAATGGTCATTAATATGGATATTAATGCCATAAAGTAATGTTTTCATTTTATTAATCTGCTTGGAAACTTAAAGGTTTCTCCTTAATACCTAGGAGAAAAAGTTAAAACTCTATAACCTAGCGTTTCTACCTTCCTTGATATGGACCCAACATATATTTTTTTGCCATGTGTTCCCAAGAATCTCTCTCTTTTTTTTTTTTTAAAGATTTATTTATTTATTCATGAGAGACACAGACTGAGAGAGAGAGAGAGGCAGAGACACAGGCAGAGGGAGAAGCAGGCTGCTCACAGGAAGCCTGATGTGGGACTCGATCCTGGATCCCAAGATCATGATCTGAGCTAAAGGCCGGCGCCCAACCGCTGAGCCACCCAGGTGTCCCTCCCAAGAATCTCTTATTTAAACTGTTTCCATGATCCATCCAAACTCGTTTATAACTGACTTATGATTTCTTACGTCAGTACTTCCTCTCAGGCCACTTTTCCTAACTTATATACTTACCCTTAACCAAATCTAACCCATTTCTCAAAGTCCAGCTCAAGCCCCTCTTGTATTGGGTCTTCTAGATTATTTTTGTCCACACAATTGTTAGTTTATCACCAGTATCCCCTTGTTCTTGCTACTTCAGTGTATCTGGCTCTTATCCCAATTGCCAGCACCTGTATTTCTTTGCCTGAGGGCTCTTGTCACCAGAGTATACTTTGCCTTCCTGCTCAGTAGATCAGCAATGCTATGTAATTAATACTGCCTGGGAGTAGCCCTAGCTAATGATTAACATGAATCATATAAAATATATAAAATAAATGTATCTTTCACACCTTGGCTAGACTGCTATAGTCTGGTTGCCAGATATCCCCAGTAGAATTAGTTTTTTGTTGTTTTGTTTGTTGGTTGGTTTTGTTTTGGTTTGGTTTTTAAATCCACCTTGAATACTTGGTTAATAACTTGCTTTTCTTTCCTAGGCTCACTATCTTCTTCCTCCACTGTTGTTTTCTCTTCTTTAAGCATTGCATGTGAATCTTTGTCTCAGGACTTGCTTCTGGGCAAACCTAAACTGAGACAAACATTTTTTCCTCTTTTCAGTTCAGAACCTCTATTATATAGTAGTTAGCCTCCTCCCCATAGTTTGGGAGAATCATTAACTATCATTATGTAAATAAATCCCTATTACCTCTTATTCTGGGACACATTGTATTCTGTTGTGTCTATGAGAATTAATGTCATTGCAAAGCAATGCATGGAATTTGTGGATTGATTGCCTTTGAGTTGAATAATTTGGAGTTTAAATTTGAAACCACAGATTTCTCCCGGTCTATCCATAGCATTGTTTTTTTTTTACAAAATGGCCTATCCTTCACTATTACCAGCCCTTTAATATTTCATGGATCTTTTGTTATACTTTTTAGTTTTAGCTGCTCTGGAAAGTTAGTCTCTACTTTTTTTGTGTGCTCTGCAAAAGAATGGTGTGTGTAACACATAGACTATTTTTTCTTAAGATTTTATTTATTCATGAGAAACACAGAGAGACACAGACAGACATAGAGACAGAGACACAGGCAGAGGGAGAAGCAGGCTCCATGGAGAGAGCCCAATGTGGAACTCGATCCCAGGACTCTGGGACCACACTCCAAGCCAAAGGCAGATGCTCAACCGCTGAGCCACCCAGGCGTCCCTAGACTATTTCTTAAGACAGTTATATGCCAGCTGTATCCTGAAAATTTAGTGAAAATCCATCCAGTCATTTTTTTTCTCTCAACCAGATAGAAACTTGATTTTATAGATAATATAGAAATACAAGTTTATGTAGATTATTTTATTTGGTAATTAGCCTTATATTCTCTGGAGACAGGTCTTATTCACACACTGCTTTAAAATTTTTGTATTAACACTTTATGTATTTTTGCCTTAATTTCTAAGAGATTGTATTCTTTTTAAGTGAAAAGAGTCTGATTTTTTTAAAAAAACCAAGTATGATAATAGTTGCTTTTCTTTCACATGTAAGGCACTCAGTAAAGTTGATGGTTGATAGTGATGAGTTATCCTGGGAACCATGGTTTAACTTGATAAATTAGAGCTGAATTCTTTAAAAGTAAGAGTATTTTTTTTTCTTTTTTTTTTTTTTTTAAAGTAAGAGTATTTTTAACTTTACATAAGGTTCTTGATATAAGATAATCATGTGTAGTTAGGGACGTTTCTAGTTTACATAGTTTGCTTTGGACTTTGGACAAGCTTTTCCCTCCTTTTAAAATACGCTTCCCTTAGATTTTCCTTCCTTCCTTCCTTCCTTCCTTCCTTCCTCCTCCTCCTCCTCCTCCTCCTCCTCCTCCTCCTCCTCCTCCTCCTCCTCCTTCTTCTTCTTCTTCTTCTTCTTCTTCTTCTAAATGATTTATTTATTTGTTTGAGAGAGAGCAAAGTGCAGGGGAGAGGGGCAGAGGGGGAGGGAGGAAGAGAGAGTAGAGTCTTAAGCAGTCTCCATGCTAAGAGTGGAGCCCCACGTGGGGCTTTATCTCAGGACCCCAGGATCATGCCCTGAGCGGAAACCAAGAGTGGATGCTTAACCTACTGCACCACCCAAATGCCCCTCCCATGGATTTTCTAATTACTGACTCCTTATTGTCTTTCATGTGTCTCTCAAATGTTACCTTTCCAGTGGGTTTCTCTGATCAGCTAGTTCAGTGTAGCTCTCCTACTGATATTTTCTTATTTCTACCATTCTTGTTTTTTATATTTCTTGTTTCTATATTTATTTATTTCCTAGCGTCACTAGAATGTAAACTACTACATGAGAGGGTCCTCGTTTATCTCATTTTCTTCTGTTTTCTCCAGACCTGGAATTTTGAGTGGCATATAGGAAGCCTTCAGTGAATATTTGTTGATGTTGAATAAATGGTTGTTTTCATATTAAGTATATTTTGATGTTGCTATCATACCTTAGTAATTAGAACTTCTCTCATAACATTAGGCAGGTATGCCTCAGACTTTACATGGTTATGTTTATTTTTGCGTTTATGGAGTTTAGTCAGGAAGATAACCATCTGGTTGTTTCCTTCAAAGAGCTATTGACTAATGAAATAAAATGGGTAATAAACGATGACATGTTCTATGATGGAGTGTAGACAAAGTGGAAAGCACATCATCGTGGGTACCCAATCGACACTTACTGGACAGGATTAGAAAAGGTACAGTGGAGACTTAAAGTGCTTACCCATGTGCTACTCTTCTCTCTTTCCAGATCTACTAGGAAGAGGATATGGCCCAGCTTTTATTACAGCTAGGCATGGCTTTGTGAATAATTTTAGCCAACACACTGTGGATGGAAGTGGTGCTCTTATGTCCCAAAGTAGTTATAAGACAGTCCAGGTCTTTATTACCTCATCATGAGAGTATGGGTCTGGCATGTTAAGATAACCAAGTCACAAGGAGATAGCGCCGGGACTCACCCTCCGGAGGGAGCTGCTATGGATAGCTGCCAGACTCCAACAAACTGTATGAGTGACAAAACTTTTTGGTATGAGCCAAAGAGATTTCAGGGTTTAGTCACTACCCCACCATAACATAGTCTGTTCTAAGCAATATAGAAAACAGTGAGAACACAGTGATGGGGGTAATCTCTGAACTGAGATTTGAAAGGCCAAGGAAAATGAAAGGACAAAATCACTTCCTCAGGGACTCTCCTTGTCGGGATGGAACCTAGTCCCTTAAAAGAGTAGGAGCAAATTTAGAAATAAAAGTAGGTTAGTACTCCAGATTCTAAGGAGATAGTAGAGTTTACTAAGTATCAGATATGTCAGGAAAACGTGCCATAAAATTCTGATATCCAAGGGCCCTGGTAGGCAGAGTGCAGACAGCGCTTTGTCAGCAGTCCCCAACTTGTCTGATTTAAGGCCTGTTGTGCTCACTCTGCTTTTGCAAATACATTTCCCCTTACTGAAAATGACAGCATGTAATAGCAGTTGGCAGAGATGACCAAAATAAAATACTTTCCCCTTTGCGATGCGTACATCCAGAAATGCATTTAATCTTTAAATACACTCATTTATGATTTTTATGGGTAGCAAGCCACTTTTGTCGAGTTTAATGGTAATTTCATCTGTCTTATGATTTTCAAAAACAATTTTCAGAGTTTTTCACTCTTGGAAGTATATGGAAATGACTGTATTTTTCACATAAACATCAATTTAGCTTATGTATTTTATAAAGAATTCCCAAACAGCACTTTATTCTTATTTATAAATCATCTCTCCCCTTTTGCTGTATGAGTTTGTGTTTTATGAAGCAACAACCGTGATGTGAGGAGGAGCCTGTCTCATCAGAGGCAGAATTAACATTGCTTTGAAAGAGCAGCATTCTTTCTGTGTATTCCAGTTAATTGATGCAGTAATTTAATCATTGAGCCAATGCTCACATTTCATGTTGAAGTCACTTAAGCTTGATTTTTTTTTCTTTCTTTTTCGGAATGTCTAGGCTGATGAGGATTTAAATGGATTTGTAGCATTTAAAAATGTCGTCAAAACTGATTGCAGCATGACACGCGTCAGATTCTGTATTCAGTTTTAGTTTAGTTGTTTTGAAGCCATCAGATGAAAAAAAAATCTGCATTTAATATTCTGCAACAGGTTCTTCTATCACCATCCCAAAGCCCAGAGGAGCGCAGTATAGTCTTTTAGTTTTAGTCTTCTATTTTTCCTGAGGATATTTTTGACCCTAGATACATTTTCCTTTAAATTTGACTGAGCTGTGATCATGGCTCTGACCTCTAGCCTTGAAAGAAGAGGAGTTATGCCTCTCAGGAGCGATGCCTCAGGCACTTTGCAAGTCCGCTGGCAGGGATTATTTCCCAGGCTGGGAAGCGATGACCTTCTACGGAGAGTGAATGTCTGCAGTGCACGTAAATTCCTTCAGCCGTGATGGAGAGCCTCAGGTTTGTTACCTGCTCTATGAATCAGAGTCCATTCTCTCTCTATGGAGGACGAGTAATTTAGTGCTATATTTAAAGCCACATGTTATGTGCTCACATATCAGTTAATTTATTGTTGGCGGCGAATAGGTTTTGTTTTTGAGCCCCGGATAGGGTTAGTGCAGAAGTAAATCTGGAATTTTGGAATGAAAAACTGAGATGACTTGACTATTCTAGAGGGCACCTTACCTGTTATTTCTAAACCAAGTGCCCCGACAGTGCTCTGTCAGCTGTCTCTAACTCGGATGAGTTCAGTATCCTGGAGAGGATCTTTGTTGCCTCCTAAGCTATCATTACAACAATAATATAATGCTGATTGCCACGATGTTCTCAGAATACATTAAGAAGAGGAATGAAATTTAGAATGATTAATAAACACTTTTTGAGTCCGTGGGATGGCATTTTGTTTTTTTTCTCTGAGCTGTCAGTCTGTATCCAGTGAATTTTGAGAGTTCTGAAAAATTACAGGAATATTCCTTCTCTCCCTCTTTTTATTCCAAAAGTACCTATGCACGTGTGAGATTTTTTTAAAAAAAACCCCATGTTTAACATTCTGTGATGAATTTTAACAGCAATGTTAAAACACTCTGTAAATTTATTTTTCTTTTAAAGTAATCTCTGTGCTTACTGTGGGGCTCGGACTCCCAACCTTGAGATCAGGAGTTGTATGCTCCTACCACCTGAACCAGCCAGGCGCCCCCCCTAAAATGCTTGATGTATTTTAGGTTCTTGCGAAAGATCCTTGAGAATCCATTTCTTGTCACTATGCTGTTTAGTTAGTTTCAATATAAATCTGATTGGCAAAACTGTGGGAAAGCCAGAGTAATTTAGGAGGGGAGCTGTGCCACTGAAGGCCATGTGAAATACTTAGAAAATGCTTTACCCTTTAGAACGCCAGGATAAGGAAGCATTACAAAATGCCACTAGGGATATCTCATATAATATTCCATTTTGTCCTAGTTAAAAAAGTTATCTGCTATGGTGAAAACATTTCCGATTTAAATCACATGGAGCTTTTCTGGCAACAGGGCCACCAGTGTGATACTTTTTATGTGGGGCCAAGCACTGTGATCTGAAGTAAAATTTGAACAGTAATTTACATATTCATTCAGAAATAGGCAAGGCATTCTTAAAATGTTGGTGGAGAATACTACTGCTGGAGGGTGCAACTTAATCAAATCCTATTATCAAATCTTTTCCTTTTCCACAATTTAAACTTAATAGAGATCTGTTGTGCAGACCATATCTAATTTTGTTAAATGCACCTGTCTAAACTCCCATGGATAAAGCATCACTTACCTAAGTTATATCTCATTATCTGTTCTCTTTGGTTTGGTTTCCAGTTCTTAGCAAAGGAGATCTGTGATATATTTGGGCGCAGATTTATTTAAAAGGCCCTGGCCTCTTGAACTTTTCTGGTAAAATGGAGAAAGAAAACGGAAGCAAATACTGTCTTTGTTTTATCACTACTATGATGGCATTGGATAATTAGATTCTGATCTGAGCATCTTAGCTTTCTATCATCCAGTATCTTTTACCATCACCTTTGCCTTCTCCCTCCTTCTTTCCCTCTCTCCCATCTTCTGTGATTAAGATTTAAATGAACTTCCATGAGAAAAACTAGAATGATATGGTTGGGACAGTGATTATAGTGCTTTTAAAATATTGGTCCTAGTCATGAAATAATTTCATCTTTGAGTTTTAATGATGTCAAATAGGGTAATGGTACATTTTAACTTGATTTGTAAGCCAATTTTTGAAAAGATATGTGAATTATCTTTGTGGTATTGTGTAAGGCCCAAAATGTAATAAATGGTGTAAGTCTAACTGATTTATAGTTTTATACTCTTTTTTTTTTCTTACAAGCAACCCCTGCTTCCTCCTTGGCGTTCCTATTATGCCACCATCATTGTTTGAGGTATTCTCACTAGGATTACTACAGTAGCTTCATAACTATTTTACTTCTTTCAGGGCTCATCTTACAAGATTTAATTTACCCTCTAGAATACAATCAGAGTGACTTTTTAAAGTCCACCTGGGTGGCTCAGTTGGTTGGGTGTCCAACTCTTGGTTTCCACTCAAGTTGTGATCTCAGGGTCTTGAAATGGAGTGCTCAGTGTGCAGTCTGCTTGAGATTCTCTCCCTCTTCTTCTCCCTTACTCTGTGCCCTTCCCTCAGCTCACACACTCTCTCTCACTATCTCTCAAATAAATAAAATCTTAAAAAAAAATCTGATCATTATTCATTTGCTTAAAATCCTCTGTTACTGTGCATCACTTTGAGAATGATACAGGATATGAGGTTCATTCTTTTTCTTTTACTGCTATACCGCTAATTAAAATTTTAGGAGGACATATACCCAGTGTGTATTTATTTTCTTTTACCAGTCATATACATGTACAAGGCTTAGAATATTAAAATATTATGTTCATTCATAATAGGTTCAAAAATAGAATTTTGAAAAAAAAAGGTGGTAAGCATAATCATAAGAGAAGTTTTAATGTTTTATTCCTGTACTGTTATGTCTTATGCACCCTGAGTGTATGCACCCAACTTTGAAGAATCCATTACTTCTTTATTAGCTACCTACCCTAGACCCATAGCTAAGTAATTACAGAGGATGTGACATGTCAATTCTATTTCTACTGGTAAAAATATCTACCTCACTCTACCTCCCCACCCACACAGCCTCTTCTAGAGTAATGCCTTTGATTTTCAAAGCTCAGTTCATGTAGCACCATCCCCGGGAGGCTGAGTTATATACCCCATAGTCTGTTTCAAGAGAACTCTGAATGAATGTTTCTTATAACATTTTATAGTATAGGTTTCTTTTTTTTCTTTCACTCAAAGGATTAGATCTCCTCTGGGGAAAAACTATTTTGTTCATCTTTTTATCCTTAGAGGCAACCATAATGCCCAGCACATGTGATACCCTCAATAGAAGTTAAATGAATTCACAAATAAATTAAGAATGAAGGTAGGAAGGCAGCCAGAGGGAGAGAGGGAAGAATTCAAATATGTATGCAAGATGAAACAACGTGTTACTGGTGGATAGAGAATCTTAATCCACATCTCCGTGGTTCCCTGATGGTCAATTGGTAAATATCCAGGGAAGGTAACTTGACATTTTTTTTAGGTGAGAAATTCTGATTACATATCACTATCAAATTTAAATGTTGTTGGGGCACCTGGGTGGCTCAGTTGGTTAAGTGTTTGACTCTTGGTTTTGGCTCAGGTCCTGATCAAGAGTTGTTAGATTGAGCCCTGCCTTGGGCTCTGTGCTGAGTGGGAGCCTGCTTAAGATTTTCTCTCTCCCCCTCTTTTCCCCTACCCCATCCTCTCAAAAAAAAATATATATATATATAAATATTGCTATGTAGGTGTTGTCTGATTTTGTCCAGGTCCTAAATATTCACTTGGTTATTTTTTATTCAAAGTTTCATTTTTATCCTTTAGAAAAAAAAAATACTGTTTTATGTAATGCTGTAGGACCAGCACAGGTATGTAAAATATTCAAGTACTTAAAGTTCCTTTTGAAATGAGTGTGAGCATAGAGTGAATCATAGGAAGCAGGTTATGGATAAGGATAATGTATTTTGATGATATTCAAATTCATGCAGCAAAGACCAAATAAGTCAGAGCAGATTTGCTGGTTCATCAGTTGTGCTTCTTTTGCATCCTTATTAGTAAACTGTAACACATTTTACAAAGACCCATCATTTCCCACAGGGTACAGCTCTAGGTTAAGCCTAAAAAAGCAACTTTCATTATAGATCGTTCTTTGAAAGTGGAGTGAAGCAATTATAGTATCTCTCTGAAGAGGTATATTGGCCAAACACTCTACTTTGGAATAGTGCATTATACTGGATTAGTTATTTAATACCTTGACTATTATTGGAACTTGGAAATGTGTGTAGATGCCCTCTTGGGCTTATTGATATTGTTAGGAAAGCAATGTATATATTCTGGGAGGGAAAAAAGATCCCTCACCCAGTTTCTCAAAAATTAAAATGTAGTAATTTCCCAATTGTTGTTTCAATTCTATGCAGTTTACAGTACTAAAGAAAGTTGTTTTGAGAATTTATAGAAACTGGTATTTATTCATTTGACTCACTATAGTAATCATTATTCTGTGACACATTGGTATAACCTAATTTCTATTCTGTTGATAACTTGTCTTTGAGCAAATTTAGATGTAAAAATACAGGGACCCTTCTTTTATGTTTAATCTCTGAATTTTCTCATTTGAAAAATTGGAATAAAATGCATAAGATCTGCTTTTTCATAATGGGCTGGTAATAAAATCCTGGCTCATTTTAGGCAAATTAGTTTTTCTCGGGAGTCAAATAGTCTCCTTGGAAATGTTTGACTGTTTTCTCCTGAAAGTAATGGATTTTTGTCACCTTTCTCATATTGGGACTTGGATATTTTCCTTTTCATTTCTTTACATTTTAAAAGCTCTGAGTTATTTGAATATGTCAAATTTAAGTTATTTAAATTAAACTGAATCTTGCAAGTCTTTCTTGAAGGTTTTGAATATAATTCCAACTTGGAAAAATATTTTTTTTTTTCAGCTGGCTAATGATTCCTCAAATCGCAGTTGGAATTTCAGAGTTGAAATTTCTCAGTTTAAATGGTATATCTTCTCTAGAAAAGTAATAGGTTACAAAAACTTGTCATTAGTATTTAAATTTCAATCGAAGATGTGTTTCTTTCACTATTTGCAGAGAGTTGTTATACATTTACACATTTCATGCATATAAAAGTCCATCATTCTGTGGGACTTTTTTTTTTTTACATTGCCATCTTTATGTACCCATTCTTTAAAAGATATGATTGATACATGTTAGATATACAATTTGGAATGTACTCTTGTGGAATATTGTGCTGTTCTAGATGCTATAGCTGGTACTTTGTTACTTTGCTACAGTTACCATACATTTACTTGCGCATGATCTTAGCATTTTATTTATTATTTTTTTTTAAGATTTTATTTATTTATTCACGAGAGACAGAGAGAGAGAGAGAGAGAGAGAGAGAGAGAGGCAGAGACACAGGCAGAGGGAGAAGCAGGCCCCATGCAGGGAGCCCGATGTGGGACTCAATCCTGGGACTCCAGGATCATGCCTTGGGCCAAAGGTAGGTGCTAAACCGCTGAGCCACCCAGGGATCTTAGCGTTTTCAACCTTACTTTTTCATTACCAAGAACACAACCTAGCTCACAGACATGAAAATTTCTCAGCCCCACTGGTGAAACTAAAATGGACTTTTTGAAGTTGATTCATCAAAGAAAGAAACTGTAGCAAAGGAAGTAATGGATTAAGATAAACAACATTTATATTGGTTGATGCATTTACATGATTGCTATCAATATAAAATTTCAATAATTGAAGTGAATGGGATTATTTAAAAGACAGGCTTGATATGTACTAATGAAATAGTGGTTTATTATTGGCACAACTACATTGCATTTTCCCCTAAATTCTTTTTGCTTCACTTATGTTGGTGTGATTATTTTTGGCCTGCCTGGTTTCAAAACCTGACTCTGCTACTTATGAGCTGTGAATTTTGGACAGTTACTAAATCTGTTTTCTTATATGAAGACTGGATTAATCAATGGTAACTTCCTCATAGAATTGTTATAAAGATTAAATGAGTAAATATAAGTAAAATCTTATTAACATATGCAATTTAAGACATGTCGGGATAAGGATCCCTGGGTGGCTCAATGGTTTAGCGCCTGCCTTTGGCCCAGGGCTTGATCCTGGAGTCCCGGATTCGAGTCCCACATTGGGCTTCCTGCAGGGAGCTTGCTTCTCCCTCTCCCTGTGTCTCTGCCTCTCTCTCTCTCTCTGGGTCTCCCATGAATAAATAAATAAAATCTTAAAAAAAAAAGACATGTCGGGATTATTTCTTAATCTCTTTTGTTAAGGATTTTAAAATATTTTTGTTCTTGAAATGGAAATGTTGATCAAATGACCACCTAGAATAAAAAAGTGAATTGCATGTGAAAATTCTATTAATACAGTTGATAAACTGTGGTGTGAATAGTAGGGTGAGTGGAGAAGTAGAAGCAGTTTGTAACATTATTTGATTCTTCAACAATCTCGTTTTTTGTAGTAAGGTTTATGGAACCTGTGTGCATCTCTTCTGCTTAGATTGTGACCATGTGGTCTTTGTTTTTTAGATTAGGGAAGAGATTATAGCATTATTTGGTTCCTGTAATATGTAGTATGCGTAGATTAGCATCCCCATTTTTTTCTGAGCTTCTCTACTGAGTCTTAGAGGTTGAATGACTTCCCTAAAGTCACAGAGCTAATCTTACTAGTGGAATGTATAGAATTAGCCTCATATTTTATCTTACATTTATTTGATAACTATTTCCAGTTATCAAAACTGTATTAAATATGACATTGTTTCCAGAAAGAGATACTTAAAAGCAGAATTAACATCTGGATTATAGAGGATTTAAGGCTACTGATTGATATTATAAAATGACCAAGGAAATAAGAATGGTATTAATAATAAATTTAGTTTGTACTATTTGGAAGAATCAGAACCCTTGGTTTCAGGCTTTCTGAAGATAGAAGGAAAATATAAAATTTATTAAGAACTTTTTCTTAATTGATACATTGTTTTGAAAAACCTTCTTGTACTCACAGGTTTTGGAAAAGTACAGAGGCTAAAATTAGAATGTCTCTAAAGTATATTTTAAGAAGAAGTATGTCTTTTTGATAAGTCCATTGACAATTCTTAGAAACACGGAGGAAGTAGTAAATCTGTCCTTTGGTAAGCATTATCTATAAAGATCCTTAAATCATCAGAAGTATTATAGCTTGAAAACTAAAAGAGCTTATTCAAAATATAAGCTTATTAGCAATACTTAAATAAACTTCAGGGTGAAGTATTTACTTTCTTATCCATTGGCTTTATTTGTAATGAGTATCTGAGACCTGTGCCAGTCTGCTTTTGCCCGGTTATACCATGGTACCGATCAACTCCAAAATTTCAGTGGCTTATAACAGTATAGGTTTATTTCTTATTCATGTTGCGCACGTCTTGCAGGTTGGTATGTAACACATCCACACATTATTGTAGCATGGGCTCACCAATGTTTTCTCTCATGTGGTCAGAGAGAAAGGAAAGCAGACTCTGAAACTAGAAGATGGTAGTCACATTCCGGGTTGGCAATGGCACAGGCACTTGAGCTTCCTTTGAATTGGTCAGAGCAAGTCATGTAGCCAAGCCTGAGATTGTGGTGGTGGGAAATATATTTCTTTTATAGGAGGAATTACTAGAGAGGGAGTTTAAAGGAGGAGGAATGGATGTTTTGAAGAAATAATATAATCTGCCACCATCACCACTGTAATTCCTAGGTAGGGGCACTGTTAAGATAAATACTGCAGTTTTCTGTGGAAAGTGCTTATATCTAAAATTGTATTTCAATATCTTCATCTTTCATTTTGTAATTGTTGGGTGGGGTTCTAATGTTTTGGCTGTTGTATCAATTTCCCTGCATTTCTTGTGTCAACAAATTGCTGGAGTCAAGGCTTTGTCTTTCAGAAACAAAATCCCACTGTAAACTGGAGTGAGTACAAGGAGTTGGGGGCGGGGCAGTGGGAAGTGGATTATATGAATACATGGGAATGTCACGGAGCCCATGAGCAGAAAGTATTGCTGGGGTCATGTGGGACTGGAAAGCTTTAAGACATTACTCCTCTCTGTGTCATCTTCTCTTCTTTATTTCTGTACATGTCTTTCCTTATTTTCTCTGTGCATATGGACATTTCTCTCTGCTTTTCCATACATTTTACACTCGGTGACAATCCCATAGTTCTTTTTACCTGTCACCACTTCAAAAAACATCAGAGACAGAATTATCCTTTTGGAATCCCAATTCTAAACTCCCAGAAGAGAGAGGCACTGGTCAGTAGGTTATGACTGGCTAGAGTCAGGGAATTTAGATTTCTATGACAGCAGAGTGGGGAGGGAAGATCCACAGAAAAGGAGTTGTACAGATAACCCAAAAGCTGTCTTTTATGCAAATGTTACATTGTTTGGCAAAAAATACATGGGTTTAAAATGAATTTTCTTTCTTTTTAATAAGAATAGAATCCTCATGAATATGACTTAAGTTCTCAGTTATGGTTTTTTACTGTTTGATGAACAGGGAGAAGGAAGCACTCTGGTAAAGCTTTCAAGGCAGCTAACAGTTCAGTTTTGAAGCTGTTAAATTGTAAAAAGAAAAAGTATTGGGTATACTCATGTTCTTTTATACACTTTGTTCCTGCCTTCCCCAAGAGGCAGTGTTAGGTCACTGCTCCAGCTACATGAGTAGCCATCTCCCATAAGACTCACGGCTGCTGTAAATCATGTTTTTCTAGAACAGAAAAAAAGAAAGCCTCAATATTCTTAAAAAAAAGTATTTCAATTTTTCTTAGGCTGAACAATACATATTAAATTTGTCTATTATAGTAGCACTGTTCCCCTAAAGTCGCTGCATTGGTAAAGCAGATTAAAAATAACAGCTCATTATAATTTTTTCTCCAATATTTTATTTAGAGACGTTGTAAACTTAAACAAAGTTGAAAGGATAAAAAAAATGCTTTTCCATGTATCTTTCAGGTAGATTCACTAGTTTTGCCACATTTGCTTGTATTTCGCTACATGTATGCTTGTGTCTTCCTTTATTTATCAGACATGGTTTACTCAATTATAAGGAAATCATGTAATTCCTCCTGGAAGAACTTTATTACTTTCATTTTTCTGGATAGTGCAACCCTCTCTTTTTTGTCAAATGAATAATGCTCTTTTAAAACTATACCCCAAGCAAATAAGAATAACTGAAAAGGCTCAGGGCCTTTACAATGACCTATTTTGCTCCTTTTGCATAGTAAGAGGCTCATTACAATATAGATATAACTTAATCTGTTGTCAGAAAAAACTTTATCCCTAAAATCTGTGTTGATATTTGTTTTTTAGACCAATTTGCCCATATGATTCTATTTTGGTTTTTTATTGATTTATACTGGAACATGATTTAGAATCAACAGCAGGTGGCAGTGCTAGTAAAGGTTGTGACTTCTGTTATATTGTCAGCTTGGAAATGAAGGTATCTTTTCAATCTACATGAGTAATATACTTAGCAAGGAATCTTTAAATAGAGACCTGCATTTATCACTAATTAATTTTATTTCAAGAATTATTTTGCAATCAATTGAATATGATGAGATAAACGTATTAAAAATGTTGTCTTAATTGTGGGACCAATAACTTGAGAAAAGCCAGCTTATTTTTTCCTTGTTTTTTGCTTATTTTACAACAAGGAAGAAAACTCCCACTAAATACTTACAATTAGAAAGATTAGGTAGTTTGAATCCTGTTAAAATTTGCAGGAAAAATGTCACAGCAGGATCATTTATTCTTCTATTGATAAAAAGTGGTTATTTTGAAATCTTGTGGCAAACTTCAAGAAAGGTTTTATAAAGCTAAGATACTCTAGTTCAATAGGGTAACAAATTGTAGAAAGCTTAAACTTCTCTAGGTATTTGTGGAAATAATTTAAAATTTCTATTGTAAGTTATAATTTGTTGCATAAATCATAATTTTGTTTTGTCTTCTTTCTTTTTCTTTC
Source organism: Canis lupus familiaris (assembly GCF_011100685.1). Lineage (NCBI taxonomy): Eukaryota > Metazoa > Chordata > Mammalia > Carnivora > Canidae > Canis > Canis lupus. The sequence goes on along the minus strand of NC_049224.1, from coordinate 7,684,003 downwards.
TTTTCTTTTCTTTTCTTTTCTTTTCTTTTCTTTTCTTTTCTTTTCTTTTCTTTTCTTTCTTTTCTTTCTGATTTTTATTTATTTATTCATGAGAGACACACAGAGAGAAAGACAGAAACCTAGGCAGAGGGAGAAGCAGGCTCCATGCAGGGAGCCCGATGCGGGACTCGATCCCAGGACTCCAGCATCACACCCTGGGCCAAAGGCAGGCGCCAAACCGCTGAGCCACCCAGGCTGCCCTGCTTTCATTTTAAAGAAGAGAAACCTAGAAAATAAAGTAATTTGTTTCATTGAGATATTCTACTTGGTTTTTCACAATTTTTGTGTCATTTTACCACAAATGATAGATTTTGAAGGTGATATATCAAAAGCTTGTTTGTTAGGTTTTAATAGATCTATACCTGTGTTTAAATAACTTACATGTTCCTTATTTAAGCATTTATATGTTTGTATTTCCATATGTCATCTAGACATTAGCTCACAGCAGAGTAGTTGATTTCTGTCATTAGCCCAGTTTAGCTTATGAAGAACTCACAACACTTAAAACTACAAGACAATTGGGAAATCAGCGTCCTTGCTCAGATAAAGAAACTGAGGCCCAAGAGAGATCTCATTGAAGGAGGCTTAATGTTATGGAAAGATCCTGTTACATTGATTCTTGGGGACTCAGGAAGGACTCAGCTTTATTATGTTATTCACTTATATTCCCTGGACTCCTGCTCTGTCTCTCCCCCACCCCCTCAGGGAACACGGGAATGGAGGGAGTCTTATCATTCACTAGGTCCTGTATTTTATTATGAAGAAGGTGATTTTAACAAATATCTTTTTCCTCCAGGAAGCACATTGTTAGCCACTTAATTAACTGAATAGTTGACTTCATGCTTGATGTGTGATTAAAATTAGATGAGCTTTTCTGAACCCTAGCTTTAGTGCTTTCTGAGAAATATCCTATGTAGCCGCAGCTATTATCATCTCTACTTCATAAGAATGATAAATGAAAAAAAGTGACAAAATGTTTAAGTTGCATTAGATAAAACACTGAGTCATCAGGAGATTTGAATGGGGCAAAAGTACTCTTAGGTGTAATCGCCAGTTCCCCAAGGAACAGCTTTTTCCACGAAGAAGAAACAAAATAGAATAAAATCTTAAATTTTTCTTCCAGAACTGCATTAGAACTAGGGAATGAGGTGGAAACATCTATACATTTTATGGGAGATACATCATGAAATAGAAACACATTGCCTTTTCTCAAAGTATCAATGGTTTATTAAAGTTGTTAGTTAACTCAGACACAAGTTTTTGTACTTCTGAAATTTAGTTCTCATTAATTCTTTTTTTTTTTAAATTTTTTTTTTAATTTTTATTTATTTATGATAGTCACAGAGAGAGAGAGAGAGAGAGAGAGAGGCAGAGACACAGGCAGAGGGAGAAGCAGGCTCCATGCACCGGGAGCCCGATGTGGGATTCGATCCCGGGTCTCCAGGATCGCGACCTGGGCCAAAGGCAGGCGCCAAACCGCTGCGCCACCCAGGGATCCCAATTCTTAGTCATTAGGTCTTAAATTGTAGCCTTTATACATAGAGTAGATTTTTTTTTTTTTTTTTTTTTTTTTGGTTTGGCAAATCACCGTGTCTTGAAAATTCTCAGGTCAAGTCCATAGCCAAGTGAAGTACCTTAAAAAAAGAGCTTTATCAAGTTTGGCCTGCAGTAATCTATGCTTTAAATTACAGCACAACTCATTCCAAATCAATATAATGAATTGATTTGTAAACGTTTCAGGCAGGATTGCTTTCTTTGGATTTTGTCTATTGAATGTGCACTGCAGTTAAGGCATCTTTTTTTTTTTTCTGCATAATTAAGTCCATGTTCTTGGCCTTTCACTGAGTTTAAACTGGGTTTAAAAGGCAGAAATGTATGTTAAAGCGAAATTATGCACATCCATTATTCTTAGTCTTATAAATATTGAAGCATTTTTTTTTCTCTTTTGTTGAGAAATAGAAGAGAAAATAAAGCTGGATGCCCTGAACTTTAGTTCCCATTTCTTAGGATATTTCATGCCTGGAAAAAATTGAACTTACTGTTTTCAAATGCTTAAATTGCCTGAGTATACAGTGAAATTCTTTATTTGTATAGATATGATTATGTTTAAATTATGGTATATGGCAAAGTGTAAGAAGGAACAACATAGTTGTTTAAATTTTGAAAAATCTGGAGAGATTTTTGAGTTAATATATAAATGGAAGGAGCTACAGGGAAAGATCAATTCAACTAACATTTACTGAGCTTGTGTAACAGTACCTTCTATGTGCCAGGTACTGAGTTAGTCACTTATAGGTATCTTTCAGTTTCCCAGCAATCCTCAAAGATTAGAATAGCTAATTATTTACATATTTGGAAAATGGAAAGCTCAGAGCATGTAGGATTAAAACATAGGTCTTCATAATGATGTTTTGGAATCCAATACTGTCATGTTGCTTCATCAAACTAGTGCTATTCAGGTACCAGGAAATATAAAAATAAGTTCAGTTCCTGCCTTTGAGAAATTATGTATGGTGGTCTACTGGGAGAGATAGGCATTCAAACAAATCATTTGCATTACCGTGTGAGGAGTCCCAATATATAATGATGTACTACAATGAGGGAGGGCATTGTTTCTGATAGAGGGGGCTAAATGTGTAATCATTGTGTTGTGCAAAGGTATAGTGCTGAAGAAATGAAAAGTACTGTCCTGTAGCTGATTTTAAGGGCCTGGAATTTTATGCTAAGTGGTTCAGGACCCTTGAACTGTGCTTTCAAACAACCCTCGTTACTGGCTTCCTAAGTGAGTGTTGGGGCCAGTAGATTTTAACTGTTTTCTGTCTTTGAATGCACAATTAAATTATCAGACTTTTGTAGGACGTATCAGACTTTTGTAGCACAGAAAACATTTGAACGCCTGTATTTGCGATGCTCGTTAGCAAAACATACTCACTTTTTTAAAAAGATACATTATTTGTAAAGTAGATTCCAGTGGTCAATAAGGTACTAGTTAGTGCTCACTCGGCAACTTCTTATCAGATTTTTCAGTGTTTAGAAACTATGAGCAAGGTATTTTAGACAATAGACATGGTTGTATTGTAAGAGAGATGACTTGTAGGATTTTAGATTCTTTGAAAGTATAGTTATAAAGAGCATTTCTGGAACTGGCAATAACCTGAAGTTCCGAAGATGTATTTGCTGTGAAAACATCTGACACACCGAATAATGACGTATTGGAAACCTGTGAATCGATAGATTGCAGGCATTGGTGATCTTTGTAAGTGCTATTATCTATGATGAAAAATAATTGCATTTTCAGTTCAACCACCCCAAATTATATTTTTAGATTTAATTTGTAACTTGGGAGTTAGCAGAAACTTAATATATTTGGAGCATCATTCTATGTAATACCTGGCTTTAGCTTGATGAAACTGTGTTTTCTATCTCCTTAAATGTTATTCAGTTATGGGATTTCTTGCACTCTTGGTTAGTACACTTTTGTGCCCTTAGTAAAAACAATTGTATTTCGAAACCAAAGTTATTGACTTATAGATGTATCTATTGGTCCTGAAGTACTTTACTGAGGGAAAAAAAAAAACCCTACGAAATTAATAGAAGAGTTTAAAGACCATACGGTGCTCAAGTTACACTTCAAATTAAAAATGTCTTACAATGTGAGGCAGTCACCCCAGTAAGAAAAAAAAATATGGAAATGCAACAGTTCTCCTCACAAACATTTTAAACAGTAGTTCCCCTGCTTTATGTAGAATTTGAACAGTTGCTTCTCTTCACCACAAAGCAGATATCCTTATCACTAACAGCAGCATGAACTCAAAAATAAAGGTTGTCATTAAAACTTCTCACATTTTTCCTAAACGTTTTCTAAACATGAGATCATGAGTAATAGAAAGGAGATTTTAAGTCAGGAAAAGAATAAGCAGTCTTTCCTTTTATTATGGGTGTCAAACATAATAGAAAGGTAATAGTTGTTAGTTTTTTTTTTTTTTAAGATCTCTAGGTTTAAAGGAATTTAATGTTTCCAAGACAACACATGAGTCAATTAAACTGTAAAGTGTGTGTGTGTGTGCGTGTGTGTGTGTGTGTGTGTGTGTTTGTTTAATCTTGCTGTTGCTACTTTTTAATGGAAAACAGCCACATTTCTGCTGTTCTTTTTAGGCTATTGTCTTCAGTTAGAAGTCATTTTCATGCTTTGCATAAACAGGCCCAAACAAATTCTTAAATTGATTTTGTCATATCAGTATCAGGAAATAAGAACTGTGATACCTAATCATGGCCTTACTGTTGAATTGTTTTATGCCTAGGAAGCAGAATCTAAAATTCTTATTAGCTTGTTAATATGTCAGACATAATTGGAAAGTATGGAGTGTTTCCTAATTATTATCCTAGTAACCTCAACTCTATCTACTTTGGTTTTCTCAACAGTGTGAAGAGGTGTGAGCTTCAATTAATTTTTGGGATTATGAAATCACAGATTTAAAGGTGTGAAGTGTGTAAATGTCATTATCCTAATAAAAATTCAAATTTACAAGATGAAACCTTTGAATAGCCTTGAATAAATGGAATCTTTCAACAAAGCAAATCCTAAAATGTCCATAAGAGGGTGCACAGGCATTGTAGAAACAAACAAACCCAATTCCTAGAATGACACGGAGAAGTATATCTTTGTGGCCATGAAATATTTAACATTTTAGAAAACATTCAAAGCTTCCAGAGCATTTCGTTGAACATGACATGAGTGTATGCTCATCTGACTATAATCCTACTTTTCTTGATTTCTTCTGAATAAACAAGTTGTCACTATGTTGGTTCTTGGAAAGCTTAAATAGGATCAAATCAGGAAAGCAGTGTCAAAAAGGGGATGTAATTATAGCTGTTGCTATTGAAACAACTGAATCTAGGGGTTTTAAAGTCATAAGTCACTATATTAGAGAAATCTAGATCCTGTTTTATACTTATGTGAAAAGATGGACTTTTAACTTTAGGGGAGAGGAAATTAATTCTTAGAATAAGGGGCTTTGAGAAACTTTGAGAAAGGAAGACAAAAATGCTATAAAATGTCTTCTGAATTCAAAGTACAAAGTTTCTATTTGTTAATTTGGGCCCTAAAATTATTTTCTACTTTAGATTATATAATTTTGTGGAACATATCTGTAGGCTGACTTTAACAGATTATTTCATCCTTTGCAATTTTTTATGAAATAAACCCAACTTAAAAAAAAAAACAAACGGAAATCAACTTAAACAAAATAGCTAACCTAAAATTGACTTCAAATATTAGCATATTGACAAAAGGACCAATGCTCCTACAGAGCATTGTTTTCATAAATTTTCATTGCATGATGTTAAATAACTAGATGAGATCAAAAAAAATTTTCCAATATAATATCTTTTGCCTATTTTGTGATAACCTTAGAGAAAATTGAGAATTCTTTCTCCTATTAGTTTTAAGTAAGAGGAAATATAAATGATTGTTGGACATTCAGTATTAAGGCCAAATTTGAAGGAGCTACCTTAGAATAATCTCTGGTGATTTCATGTTACCTTTTCAAAATAAAATCAACTTTTGAAGTGAAATTTTATAGATGTTATGTGAATGGAAGCATTTTTTGGTTGTAGTATATCATCTACTAAGAGAAGCCCCACACCTCACAGCATTCCTCATTTTTTCACCATCAGGATCTTAGAACCACTTAGAACCAAAAATCACCATCATCGTATCTTTTAGGTGACCCTCCTTCACATGAGCCAATTAAGGGAAGATCTGGTAACATGATTCTTCATGTTGCTGTGTAGGTAAGAATCAGATTCTTGGAACTTGGTTGTCTAGGTAGATATCCAGATTATAGCCCTAGAAATTTAGCAGTAGAAGAATCTCTCTGCTTGTACCTCAGCCAATTTTTATTAAAGGTAAATTATCATAAAAAATTCTTGGATTGATAAACTAACAATTGTTGAATACTCTAGACTTATGTTAGGAATTAAGAGTGAGGACTGGGGCTAATCTATCTCATACTCCAGTTATGCAGTTTCAAGTTGAAATGGAGAATGTGGTCAATTTAGAAAAGAAAATTAATGTTCTTGCTGAGCTCTCAAAAATGTATTTCAGTGATGATTGAAAGATCTGAGATTCACACTGATCTCAAGAATTAATAAAGGTGAGACAAATAAACATGGAGTCCATCTTCCACGAGAAACAAGAAGGCTCACTTTGTGCTCAACATTGCTTGAATAATCTATTGCAATCTATTGCAATCTATTGAATATTTTAGCCCTGTGGAATTATCTTCAGTTGCACATCAGCTAGGTGAAGAAGAGAGGATGAGAATAGCAGAAGGAAGAGTTACTAGTGAAGAATATCACACAGTTTTACAGCAGCCTTTTGGAAATATGGATGACAGTGGTTTTTTTCTCTATTCACGTTATAAGCAATGCCTTGAAAGTTTAGGGTTTAGAACTAATTCTCTTCAACAGTCCGGAGTATCAGAGGCTCAGGATCGATCCCATAAATGAAAGATCATTTGTTTGCAATTACAAAGAACACTGGTTTACAGTTAGAAAATTAGGGAAACAGTGGTTCAACTTGAATTCTTTCTTGATGGGTCCAGAATTAACATCAGACACGTACCTTGCGCTTTTCCTAGCTCAATTACAACAGCAAGATTATTTTATATTTGTTGTTAAGGTGACCTGCCAGATTGTAAAGCTGACCAACTTCTACAGATGATCAGGGTCCAACAGATGCAGAGACCAAAACTTATTGGAGAAGAATTAGCACAACTAAAAGAACAGAGAGTCTGGAGAACAGATCTGGAACGAGTCTTAGAAGCAAACGATGGGTCAGGCATGTTAGATGAAGATGAGGAAGATTTGCAGAGGGCTCTGGCACTAAGTTGCCAAGAAATGGACATGGAAGATGAAGAAGCAGATCTCCATAGGGCTATTCAGCTCAGTATGCAAGGTAGTTCCAGAAGGGTATCTCAAGATATTCCACAGATATCAGGTACACATCTTACTTTGGAAGAGCTATGGAAGAGAAGAAAAGCCTACTTTGAAAAGCAGCAGCAGCAGCAGCAACAGCAGCAATAGCAGCAATAGCAGCAGCAGGATCCACCAGGACAGTTCTCACATCCATGTGAAAGGCCCACCACAAGTTCAGAAGCCCTAGGCAGTGATCCAGGAGATGTTATGAGTGAGGAAGACATGCTTCAAGCAGCTGTGACCGTGTCTTTGGAAACTGTAAGAAATAGTTTCAAAACAGAAGGGAAAAAATAATACCTTTTATAAATCATTTAGATGTTCTTAACTTTCCAACATTATTATCTGTGTGGTTACAGCACAGAGGGTCTGCTTTAGTCATGTGTCAAAGAAGCAATGTTCAACAGAGGAGATAAGACTTTTAGGTGGTTTGCAACAGAAAGTGGAAAAATGCATCAGCTGTAGGACTAAATAGTAATCCTCCATACACTAGCCAAAGAGGCATTTAGAGATTAAAGAAATTTAAAATAGTTTTCTAAATGTTAAGAATTAACAAAGGCAACATAAACCTCAGCTGCATAAAATAAGCCAATAAAAATATAGATATAAACACTTATACTTTTTTTTTTTAAGATTTATTTTACTTTAGAGAGAAAGAACATGTGTTAGTGAGATGAAGGGTAGAGGGAGCAGAAGAGGAGAGAATCTCAAGCAGACTCTCTGCTGAGCTTGGAGCCTGCCTGAGAGGCAGGGGTCCATCTCATGACCCTGAGATCATGACCTGAGCTAAAATCAGGATTCGGAAGCTTAACCAACTGAGCCACTCAGGTACTCCGCAATTAAACTTATTTAAATCGAAATATAATTGACATACAATATCCTGTTAGTTTCAGGTGTACATCATAGTGATTTGATATTTTTATATATTATGAGATGATCACCATGGTAAGTCCTGTTACTGTCACCATACAAAATTATTACAATTATTCTTGACTATATTCCCTATGCTCTCCATTACATCCCCATTACTTATTTACTTTATAACTGGAAGGTTGTATCCCTTAAACCCCTTCACTTGTCCCCTCATCCCTTACCACTTCTGGTACCCAATAGTTTGTTTCCTGTATCTATGGGTCTGTTTCTGTTTTGTTTATCTTGTTTTTTTAGATTCCATCCATAAGTGGGATTATATCCAATTTATTTCACTTGGCATTATACTAAAGTCCATCCTTGTCACTTATGATAAGATTTTAATTTTTTTTATGGCTGAGTAATACTAAATTGTACATACATAGCACATCTTTATCATTTATTTGTTGATGGACACTTAAGTTGCCTCCATATTGTGGCTATTGTAAATAATGCTGCAATGGACATAGGGGTGCATATGTCTTTGCATTGGTGTTTTTGTTTTCTTCAGGTAAATACACAGAAGTGGAATTGTTGGATTGTACAGTAGTTCTCTTTTTAATTTTTAAAGGCACTTCCACATTGTTTTCTGTAGTAGCTGTACCAATTTATATTCCCACCAACAGTGTTTGAGGGCGAGCTTATCTCCACATCCTCACCAACACTTGTGTGGTTTTTTTTTAAAGATTTTATTTATTAATTCATGAGAGACAGAGAGAGAGAGAGAGAGAGGCAGAAACAGGCAGAGGGAGAAGCAGGCTCCATGCAGGGAGCCCGATGTGGGACTCGATCTTGGATCTCCAGGATCATGCCCTGAGCCAAAGGCAGGCACTAAACCCCTGGGCCACCCAGGGATCCCCACTAACACTTATTATTATTATTATTATTGTTTTTTTGTTAATAGCTAATCAGACAGGTGTGAGGTGATGACTTATTGTGGTTTTGATTTGCATTTCTCTGATAATTAGTGATGTTGAGCATTTGTATGTTGGCCATGTGTATGTGTTTTTTTTTTTTGGAAAAAATGTCTGTTCGAGCCCTGTGTCCATTTTTTAATCAAGTTTTTTTTTTTTTAATTTTTATTTATTTATGATAGTCACAGAGAGAGAGAGAGAGAGAGAGAGAGAGGCAGAGACACAGGCAGAGGGAGAAGCAGGCTCCATGCACCGGGAGCCCGATGTGGGATTCGATCCCGGGTCTCCAGGATCGCGCCCTGGGCCAAAGGCAGGCGCCAAACCGCTGCGCCACCCAGGGACCCCTCAAGTTGTTTTATGATATTAACTTATGAATGTTTTTATATACTTTGGATATTACTCCTTATCAGATGTATGCTTTGCAAATATCTTTTCTCATTCAATAGCCGCATTTATGTTTTGTTGATAGTTTCCTTTGCTGTGCAAAAATTTTTTAGTTAAATGTCATCCCAATTGTTTATTTTAGCATTTGTTGCCTTTGCTTCTGGGGACTGGTCTAAAAAACTATCACTAAGACTAATGCCAAAGAGCTTACTACCTGTGTTTTCTTCTAAGAGTTTTATGGTTTCAGATCTTGAATTAGGGACAAATGGGGCTAGACAGGCTAGGTAGGCGGCCACGGAAGCAGGCTCACTAAAATCCCTAAAATGCTGAGGTATAGGGAAACCAGAGATAAGGGAACCAGCCAGATCGCCCTGCCCTAGGTGTGGGCAGGGAGGGTGTCTTTTTTATGACAGTCATTTGTGACCAACAAAGAATAATCAGACCCCAAAGAAGAAGTAAGCCATTAAAGATGTTATCACTAGTCCTTACTCTATGGTCATGTCAATAGATAATGTTAAAAGGATTTAGGATCCCTGGTTGGCTTTCAATAAAAGACCAACCCTAGGAGCCCTCAGTGGCAACCCAGTCAGAACCCCCCTCAATTCTGAGAACTTTCTCTTTGTATTCTCACTTAATAAACTTCTATCGCTTTACTCAGTCTCCTTTGTCTGCGAGATTTGTTCTTCAACTCCCTGAGACGAGAACCAAGCTCTCCTGTATCAGTCTTACTTTCAAGTCTTTAGTCTATTTTGAGTTTATTTTTGTATATGGTCTAAGATAGTGGTCCAGTTCCCTTCTTTTACAGGTAGCTGTCCAGGTAATTATACTTTGAGTGAAAAAGAAAGCAAAGATATATTAATCCAAATTTCATCCCCTAAGGAGAGAGAGGTCTGAGCATATTGTGAAGGGCAGTAACTAGTCATCTCAAAAAGAACAAAGGACAAAAGAAATAAATATAGTCCATGTAGTCAACATTTAGCTACCATTTGCCAGACATTGGTCAACAGGTTGCTGTTTTAAGACTGATCAGCTTAGTCCTCGGAGTTCTAAAGAGATAAGCTTATCTTTCTCTTAGATTCTATGTCTACTCAGAAGATGTCAGGTATGCTAATACTTCTAATAGACATTCCAGTCACCCTGTATTAATTACTGGACACTGCAGACTTGTGTATAACTGAGTTCTAAAAGGCAGTTATGTCTTCTAATTTAGTGTTGATATGGGTCTTCTGTGGCTCATTATGCTACATTGGTATTTTTCATAGTAGTCAATTAATTTTGTAGCTCAACTGGACAGAGTTGGTGCTCCTTTGACATTTAATGTCAGGGTGGCAGAGAGTTTCTCTTAAAAAAAATTGCTACATTGGAAATAAAGAGTGTTTAAAGGAATTGCTTTATATTGTGAAGATAGCTAATGTTTTGTTTCATTTTGCCTTTCCTTACTCATAGGCACCAGGGACAGCCAAGGTTTTTTAATTCATTCTTCAACCAGTGGTAAGGACTCCATGTCATCCTTCAAAGACAGTTTGATATTTATCTTCTTCAAAGATCTCGAGGGAAGGAAAATCTATAAGCTACCCTGGTGACCCATCTCAGTGTAGAATAGACCTTATACGTTAATACAAGAAAGAATGAAGAAAATTTCAGTTTGACATAAAAATCATCATTTACAACAGGTCACTGAGAATGAAGGGACGACCACGCATTCCTTCTCTTCCCGTGTGGAGAAGACGAATGGCCTCTCACCGCCGTAACTTTCCCCTGAGTTCTGCCTGAAATCCTTGCAATCAGTGAATGTTAAATGAAGGGAGATCAAGAATAGCTGTCAGGCAGTGGATGTAATTATGGGGAAATGAGAGGTCGAGAAAAACTGAATATCCTCCTATTCTTCTACATCATTCCCCCCCACCTTTTTTTTTTTTTTTTAAATTCATAGCCTTTTTTTCTGACTTTCCCCGGGTCCCATCCATTTCTCCCAGCTCATTTTCTCCTAAGTTCCTGACAGTGAACACAAACTTAGGTCATGACAGGTCATGACATTCAGGTGCAGAACTCTCTGAGTTTCTGTGACAGAAAGAAGTTAAAAAGAAAAAGAAAAAAACAAAAAAACCCAAAAAAACAACCAACCAACAAACAAACCCACCGTGACTTCAGGTGAATGAGGTTGGGCTAGACATAGATGCTGGAGTGTTCATCTCAACTCAAGCTCTGAGATTGATGCCCTGGGGATAGAATGGACAGGTGGTGGGTGAAGGGAGTACACTTTGATGAAGCAGCATACTAAGTAGACTCTTGGGCCCCTAACACTAAGGCCCTGCTCTGTTAGGTCTCAGGGATAATCTCTCTTCTTCTAGCCACATATACCATAGTTTGAAACTTTAAAGAAAACAAGTAAAAGCAACCAAAGCCGGAGTTATATTTTAATAAGATGATAATTTTGAACTACTCTCTCTAGAGATGGTCTATTCAAAAGTTATGTGGATATGATGCTATTTTAATGAAAGCAACATGAGAAATGCATCATATTACTACATAATCAAGCTGTGATAATGTTTTCCTTGGCTATTACATCACTGTTCTGTGATCTGCTCTGATTCCAGTTGAAATTTAAGGTGTTGACTACAGGCCATAAAGTCCAAAAATTATCTGGATCTTGGTTGCTTTATTCTTTCCTAACCTGGTCATTGTAAATTTAGAGTTCTGGGGGCATTTTTGCTGCTAGTTTTCTGATGGAAATTGGAAAATTAAGTTGTTTTGGATATATGAGTCCTTGCTTAGGGAATCAGCCTTTTGGTAGGGGGTGGAGAAACAGAGACAGGGTGGACTTAAAAATATTGCAAATAGCATCTCTTAACACTGGGCTTCCCTTGGGAGAGGAAGTCCTATTTCAAAATGTTAAATATTTAAAATATTTGTAATAACTAATTGCTTTTAAAATCTCAAGTATTGTTTTCCAGATATAATTTTGTACCTAAGTTTGTATGGAGTTAAATTTATCTTATACAATAATGCAGTTCTGGCTTAGGGCCAGAGGTGTGTTATAGACTGAATATTTGTGTCTCTTCAAAATTCCTGTGTTGAAGCCCACACCCTGAACATGATGTTATAGTAGTGCTGACAGTGTTGGGGCTACATGTTCTGGGCCTCATGGGGATTAACATACTAAGCTTAGAAATAGTCATCAAGACTGGGATGGAGGGAGGCTTGCTTCAGCATCCCATGAATGTTAGAGATAACATAGTCTTTCTTCTTCCTGACTCACAAGTGGCCCACAAAATCTAATTAAAGGTTAGCAGTCAGGTGTGCTGACCCTTTGACATGCATGCTAATTCTTTGACCTTACTGTAGTGCCCCCCTTGCTTTCCCCATCATCTGTCCCCTTGCTCTATAAAACTTACAGACTGAGGTCCAGACGTTGCAGAGAATAGCTGTGCAGTGTCTGGCTCATCACCTGCCCAGTCCATCCTGGCAGTAAGTTACCCTGAATAAAACTGTGTACGCTGTATATTTTGTTTTTCAGTCTCAAAGTGCCTCCTCAATTTGGGGGATAGTTTTCTATTCCTCTCCCACCAAATGATAGAGTCTCTGTAGGAAAGGCCTTTGTGAAGTAATTAGGTTTAAATGAAGTCATGAGGGTGGGGCCCTCATGATGGTATTAATATCCTCTTATATTAATTAATATAAGAGGAAGAGAGATAGGAGTGCTTCCCATCCTCCCCCCCACCCCCCCCACCCCACTCCCCCACCCTTTGGCTTTCACCAGGAAGCATATTTGCTAGCTCCTTGATCTTGGATTTGTCAGCCTCCAGAATCTTGAGAAATAAATATGTATTATTTAAGCCACCTAGTTTATGGTGTTTTGTTATAGCAGCCCAAGTTGACTAGGATAGGATGGGAATATCAAAATAATTCTAAGATGTAAAATGTTACTCCATTAGCTTCTTTTAAGAATGTTCTGTCGAACTTTCTAGCTGTCTTTCACAAATCCCTTGCTGCCATGGACCCAACCTAGTGGCTTCAGAAAGTATTCATCTCTCAAAATCCATACTTTGGAATTTTACTTGTTTTCCATTATACAGCCAAAAATGTTTGTCATTTATCAGTACATCCCCCTCCCTCTTTACCTATATTTAAATTACCACTAATTCTCATACCAACCCCCTAAGATATTTTGATTCTCCCCTTTTTATTCTTATCTACAGTGGTCCAATTTATTATCTCTTGACCTTCATTGCAGAAGTCTCCTAATTGGATCCCTACTTCCACTCTGGCCCTACTCTAATCCATTTTATTCAAAGTGGTCAGCATCATCTTTTTTTTTTTTTCCTTTTAATGGGTTTATTTTTCAAAGGAATTTTAGGTTTATAGAAAAATTGAGTGGAAAGTACAGTTCTTTTACACCTCCCTGAATCCCATGGTTTCCCCTATTATTAACATCTTGCATTTTTGTGCTACACTTATTGCAGTTGATGAGCTGGAATTGATATATTATTATTAACTAAAATTCATAGTGTTATAATAGGGTTCTCTTTTTGTGTACATCCTATGGGTTTTGATAAATGTATTATATGTGTCCACCACCAAAGTATCATTCAGAATACTTGCACTGACTTAAAAATCCTCTGTACTCTGCTGATTCATCATGCCCTCCCTTCCTCTCTGATAACCACCAAACTCCCACCCCTGTCCATTCACTACTCTGGGAATGAAAGTCTAACATTTGAATACATTGTTTTATAATGTGTTATGTATTATGCTATTAATATCAGTATTAATTTGTTTTATATTAAGAAGTCCCAGAGCAGTATGTGTGGTGGTTTTTTTTTTTTTTTTTTTTTTTTTTTTTTTTTAAGACGAAACCATTTTGAGGATTTAAAGGGAGCTAAGGGCCCTCATCTTGTATTCACTGACATACACCCTGTCATGTAATTTCCCATAAAATTTCACTGGTTTCATGGATGCTCTGAATCCATGCTAAGAACCCCTGCCCCAAAGAGAACAATTTGTATATAGTTCTTTATACCCTATGGAATAAAGCACTAACAATTTCTTTCAGTAATAACTAAAATGTATAAATCTAGTGTGCAAACTAAAATTTTGAACTGTCCTCCTGGGGTAGCTCTTTTGGTTATAAAGAAAACGGAATTCACTTTTAGAAAAATTTGATGAATATATTTTCTCTCTGATGAATAGAGATTTTTCCTACCAACGATAAGTTTTTAAGATAACTGAAACACACATTGTAAAAAACTTTGTCATTTATGTGTTTGTGAAAGCCATTTCAATCTGTGCTCTTCTTCATTTGCAGTGTTTTCTCTTTTTCATTTTCATTGTCCTAATTGTTTTAACCTACTTAGTTTTTCATATAAATTATTCCTTCTCCAAATATAATAGAGTATTTACTGACAACACTTGAATTCATAGAAATAATAGGACTGCAGATCTAGGAAAACCCTCATATAACATTAATTCCTTGGCTTGTTCCTCTCTCTGCCATGACCCCACAGGTTTCCACAACAAATTAGTGAGTGGTCCACAGCTTCATTGCCTTTCCCGTAGCCATCATGCACTCTAGAGTTTGCAAAGGAGTCTCGAGAGTTCCATGGACCTCTGGATTTCAGCAAGACCTCCCAGCTCTGTGTGTTTGCTGAGTCTGTCTCTCTAAGACAAGCTTAACAGAAGGCAGCCTAGAGACCTCACTTTTTGCTGGTAAGGCCATCACTCTTGATTTATGTTATGACTACAGGTACCCAAGATAATAATCATCAGAAAATGCCATATTTAGAACTACTTACCCTTCTAAAAAAAGCATCAGGATGAGTCCATTATGCTTTACTCTCATGTTTATCTAAGTCATCTTCAGAAGCCCCCAGATTTTGGTTCATAGATCATCACCTGGGCTCATGTTCCATAAGCTTCAAATGTCCCCTGATATGACCATGTTATTTGCTTCCACACCAGACTTCAAATTGTTCCACTGTGCTGTTGCAGTGTATCATGAAAATCTGGTCTTTGAAATTGGCAACACTCTCCTCCTCATTCCTTTTACCCTTTTGCTTGAACTGAAATCTGGTCATTCTTCAAGACATTGATTCTCATCTTGTTCTCTTCACTGGTAGCAATTTTTAAATCTCATATCCTACATGTAATGGAGACTGGAGATGAGGTGGATGTCCTCCTTATGTTTCATTGTTCCTTCTAGACTGTTGAGTTTCTCTCTTTTCTCCAAAAGATAAGATCCTCTGAAGTTCATCCTCTCTTGGTAATGTACAAAAGTCTCGCCTCATTCAATGAAGATTTGAAAATCTAGATCACTGTTTTTGTTAATGATGACTTCGACACCCTTGTTGCAGGGATGATTGCGCTCAACCCCTCTGAGCTTCTTGACTTCACTTTTCCTGACAACACTATATAGTTCATGTGCTAGACTTTGTCATTGCCAATAGGTACCCCACCCTCAAAATACTGAATTCAAACATTCTACTCTTTAACCAATGTATTAGTTTCCTGTTGCTGCTATAATGATCTTAGTGGCTTAAACAACACCATTGCTTTATCTTATACTTTTGGAAGAAGTCTGAAATGGATTTTAGAGGCTAAAAGCAAAATATCAATAGAGTAGCATTCTTTCTGAAGACCCTCTGGAAAAATATGTTCCCTTGCCAGCTTTTAGAGGCCACCTACTTTCCTTGGTCTGTGGCCTTTTCCTTCCTGTTCAGAATCAGAACTATGGCATCTTCAAATCTCTTTCTGACTTTGATTCTCTGTTTCTGTCATCACATCTCTTATTTGTCTCTGATTTTTCTGCTTTCCTCCTCTAGGGGCCCTTGTAAGTATATTTGGCCCACCTGGATAATTCAGGGAAATCTCCCCATTTCAAGATATTTAAACTAACCCTGCATACAAAGTCCTTTTTGCCATTTAAGGTAACATATTTATGGATTCAGGGGATTAGGATGTGGACATCTTTGGTGGACTATTATTTTTTTCCTGTCAGATCAACTATCTTGTATTTCCAGGTCATTTGCTAACTCTGTCTTCAACGTTATTTGATTACATTTGGATCTTATTCATTTAATAATACTACTTATTCATTGTCTATTACTATTTTAATGGACTCACTTTTCTGCTTATCCGATTTATATTTTACGGTCTTTTATTCCCTTGCAGACACTCAACACCTTTCTCCCTTTCTCAACTGCACCTCTGCCTTCTGTAGCACTCATCAGGTTGTATCCCTGGTTAAACACAAACAACTCTCTGTCTACCCACTTTTCACCTGCACCGGAGCAGCTGAAAGTGGGTAGAGAAAAACATCTTTTCATGAAGATCTTTCATATCCTTCTTGTCTTCTTTTCTTCCTCGTGGAGGGCTTTAATGACATACCTGCCCTGACTCTAGCTTCTTATTTACACTGCCGTAGAGGAGATGTGACTTTATTTATTTGAGGGACCGAAAGGGGGCATTGGGAATATGTACCTCATCCTCCTTGGCATCTGACTGCCTGTAGGAGTTCCCCCTCCTATGTTCTATGTTGCTGTGAGGGAGGTTTGACCCTGGGAGGGAGACTGCAGTTCTCCAAAACTGATGTATACTGGGTTGGCAGGTCTGTCTAATTGTGGACTTCAATATTAGGGAATCCACTTGCCCACAGATATCAGACACGTATCCCACAAACAGTGTTATCAAAAAAAAAAGTGATACTTGATTTCCTATTTGCTTTTTTCTCAGTTGGAACACAACTTGAGTGTATTATCTATTGAGTGCCCCCTTATTCTGACCATTTTGCCTAAAACATCCCTTTTACTCTCTAATTCTTTGCCCTGCTTTGTTTTTCTTTGTAATAATTACCAATACTTGGTATGATGTTTTTGTTTATTTGCTCTGTTTGCTCTGCTACATGTAAATTCCAGGGGGTAAGATATTTGCTTAGCTATATTCATAGTGCCTGGAGCAGTGATTGGCTTACAGTGTGTATTTGTTGAATGACTATTGAAAGAGTATGAGAACCTTTTCATTATCATCTGAAGATTCAATTTAGACACTTGTAATTTTATTTTGCTTTATTAAAAAAGTGCCAACTCTCAGTTATCCAGGGTAGAGTTAATTAATTTGGAGATTAAACATGGTAAAAAGTAATAATAGACAGTTCATATGTTAAAAAATTAAAATATGAAAAATTTTGATATATAGCAAGAAAAATTTTATATACCAGAAAGAGCCTATTTTCTTTCTTTTTTAAAAAGATTTTATTTATTTATTTGAGAGAGAGGACAAAAATGAGCAGTGAGGGAAGGATAGAAGGAGAGGGAAAGGGAGCAGCAGACTCCCTGTTGTGCAGGGAGCCTGACTTGGAGTGAGAGTCTGTTTTCAATACAAGTACGTAATAACTAACATCTATCAAATATATCAGACACATATCAAATTGTATGTTCTTCAACTTGGAAACACCTTTACTCTTGTTAGAAGTATAGAATGTTAATTTGAGGGATCCCTGGGTGGCGCAGCGGTTTGGCGCCTGCCTTTGGCCCAGGGCGCGATCCTGGAGACCCGGGATCGAATCCCACGTAGGGCTCCCGGTGCATGGAGCCTGCTTCTCCCTCTGCCTGTGTCTCTGCCTCTCTCTCTCTCTCTGTATGACTATCATAAAAAAAAAAAAAAAAAAGAATGTTAATTTGAATGTTACAATTAAAGCAAAAAAAGCAGAGTAGGGTAAATAAATCATTCAATAGAGAAAAAAGATGCCATTTCTTTACAGCATGTTATAGAGCAAACAAATTTTTGTTTGAGAAAAATTTTCTTTTGTGCCCTGAGTTCAAGTGGATTGAAAAAGTGAAAGCATGATTAGAGATCATCTTTTGAAACCTGTGATAAAATTTGTATTCCATTAGTAATGGTTAGAGAAATGCTGCTAAACAAGAACAAAGTTAATTTGAAGTCTCAGAATGAAAGATATAACAGATATCTACTGTTCCTCTTTTCTGATAGCAGATCTAGGTTTTCTTTTTGTGAGTCTTCCCTTTCCTTCATGCAGTCCTTATGATTCAGGTGAGCCTGAATCCTCTTCTGGTTCCAGAGGGTGTCAGAAGGATCAGGCTTGAATGATCACCATATTCCATATCCTTGGCCACAGTCACTGACACAGAGATGAGCTCATGACCCAAGCAGTTTTGGTCAATGTTAATGCCTGGACTTTAGTTGGAGCTCTTGGAACAAAGTGTGCATTTTAGCTGGGGTTGATTGGCTTGGTAGACTGTAAAACTGTGGCTGCCAGGGCTGTCTTGCTGGAGGCAGGCCAACTCACTGAAAATCAATTCTACGAAAACTAATTTTCTGAAATTAAATTTCCCAAATGAAAATTTGCTTATATGACAAATCTACTAATTTACCAAAATCTTATTTCTTTTAACTACTTACGAGGATTACTATAATTTATACTTGGTGGAGTGCTTTTTAAAAGATGTAAATGCTTTTTAAAAATAAGCTTTTTATTTTTTTTAGTTTTTATTTGTATATAAGCATCTTAAAGAATTTATAGTTGGTAAATTCTAAGGATTATAGGGTGATTTATTCTTCTAACTATACATTTTATATTTAGAAGACAGTATTTCATCATCGGTAACTAAGAGCATTTCATGTGACTTTTTTTCAGGTTTTGTTTACTTCATATCTTTTTAATGTCATTTTTTTATGTTTTTCATTTCCTACATGCCAAATATGACATAGTAATCACATAGTACATTACAGTAATAATAGCAGTCTCCTCTGTTCATCCTAATTTTTCTAACACTGCTTTAAATAGTTTTATGGTTTAAAGTCAAATCTCTTAACAAGTTATTTCCAAGTTTATATATTCAATTGTTTATTGTGAGAAACCCGAATAACTTCATTTCTTTCAGATAATTTTTTTAATGTTATATTCCCTCTACTTTTTGATATATTTAGCTTTCTTGTACCAAGTCCTCAGATGACATATAAGCTTAACTGCATTTTTAGCAATTGTTTGCAAAATTTTAACAAAGACATTGACAACAAAGTCATTAGACAGATTTGTTTTCACAGAACTGATTTTGGAAAAAAGAATTTTGGTAAAATAACCTAAAGTCCACTTTCTACCACAGAGGAGAGACTTCTTCTTCTTAAAAATGAATTTAACATAGAGCTGAGAGATAGATTGCTGACAAAAACATCATTTGAACACCTGGATCCTACTGTGCATTAAGATAGAGGTTGGAGATTGGGTTCTCAGGGATGCAAACATTGAACTAGACGTTAGCGTATAGGAAGTATATCAGGATCAACACCTGTGGAAGTGAAGTGAAGGAGGCTGATTGGGCAGAGGAAGCAGTTGGGGTGTGATGTGTTCTTTACGAGGACTGCAGACAATCCCACTCTTTTGAGGAGGCTGGAATGCTTTGATCTAGCTCTACTCTTTTCATAGCATCAAGGTACCAGGGAAATTAAATTGTAAACAGAAAGTTGCATGGGAAACATGGAGGGAAACAAGGGGAAGTGGACATTTCTCAGCACACAGTGAAGCCTTACATATTTTGTACAGTGGAGCATTTCTCTCTGGTGACTGTTTGTGTCTCTTAGAAGTGGTACTCTCTCCCATGGGTTGTGTTGGACAGGATCACAGGGCCAATTCTACCTTTGAAACCCCTCTATTTCCAGTTTTACCTTTCATCATAACTTTTCTGTGACAAAATTTAATTTATCTTTTTTCCTATATCTTCTAGAAGATTCTTGCTAGAACCTCTATGAATAGCTTCCATGTAACTCTTACTGCCTTTGACTCTTAAAGCTAAAGTTGTGTTGTAAAGACTGATGAACCTATAAATGTTTTCGTTGCACAGGAATTAGCTATTTCTAGGAGGGGAAGTCTCCAAACAGGGTTTTTACTTGGTATCCTGGATAAATGAGGCCTATTTTCACTTGCCTTGAAGCCAAAGTCTTCACTGTATCAGATACCAAGACACTTAACATCTGTCTCTGAAAGACTTGAAGCATACAGGCATGCCTCTTTTTGTCATGCTTTGTTTTATTGTACTTTGCAGATATTGTGTTTTTACAGATTGAACGTATGTGAAAACCCTGTGTTGAGCATGTCTGTTGGTACCATTTTTCCAACAGCAAAATTTGCTTGCTTTGTGTCTCTGTGTCACATTTCATAATTCTTACATTTCACACTTTTTCATTATTATATTTATTATGGTGATTTGTGATCAGTGATTTTTGATGTTACTATTGTAATTTTTTTAAAGATTTTATTTATTTATTCATGAGAGACACAGAGAGAGAGAGAGAGAGAGAGAGTGACAGAGACAGAGACAGAGACACAGGCAGAGGGAGAAGCAGGCTCCATGCAGAGAGCCTGATGTGAGACTTGATCCTGGGTCTCCAGCATCACACCCTGGGGTGAAAGGGGTGCTAAACTGCTAAGCCACCTGGGCTGCCCCTGTAATTGTTTTTGGAGCACCACAAATGGTACCCATATAAGAAGAATTAATTGATAAACGTTGTGTGTGTTCTGATTACTTCACCGATCAGCCATTTTCCCTATCTCTCTCCCTCTCCTAGGGCCTCCTTATTCTCTGAGGCACAACAATATTGAAAGTAGGCCAATTAATAACCGTACAATGGCCTTTAGGTGTACAAATGAAGTAAGAGCTGCACATCTCTCATTTTAAATCAAAGGCTAGATATGATTATGCTTAATGGGGAAGGCATGTCAAAAGCCAAGACAAGCTGAAAGCTAGGCATCTTGTGCCCAATAGCCAACTTGAAAATGCAGAAGAAAAGATCTTGAAGAAAATGAAAAGCATGACTCCAGTGAACACAGGAATGGTAAGAAAATGAAACAGCTTTATTGCCAGTATGGAGGAAGTTTGAGTAGTCTGCATAGATCAAACCAGCCACAACATTCTCTTAAGTCAAAGCCTAATCCAGAGCAAGGCCCTAACTCTTTTCAATTCTATCAGGGTTGAGAGATAAGGAAGCTACAGAAGAAAAGTTTGAAGGTAGCAGAGACAATAAACAAGTCAATAAGCTAAACATGATCATTTCAAGTAGTGATAAGTGCTCTGTAGAAAATGTAACAGAGTAATGGGCAGACAGTGGAAAGAGGGAGCCCTTTTGATAGTATGAACAGAAAAGGCCTGCCTGGGTGGCATTTGAGCTGAAAACTGAGTAGTGGGCAGCCCTGGTGGCCCAGCGGTTTAGCGCTGCCTTCGGCCCAGGGCGTGATCCTGGAGTCCCGGGATCGAGTCCCACATCGGGCTCCCTGCATGGAGCCTGCTTCTCCCTCTGCCTGTGTCTCTGCCTCTCTCTCTCTCTCTCTCTGTGTGTGTCTCTCATGAATAAATAAATAAAATCTTAAAAAAAAATAAAAAACCTAGTAGCAACAGAGCTGGCTATGTTAATGTCCTAGGAAAGAGGATTCTGGGCAAAGAAATTAAATATGTGATGATGGTGGATAGGAGCCTACTATAGACAGTAATAGACATTTTGTTTTGTTTTAAATTTATTTTTATTTATTTATTTTAATTTAAATTCAATTTGCCAACATATAACACCCAGTACTCATCCCATCAAGTGCCCTCCTTAGTGCCTGTCACCAAGTCACCCAGTCCCCCCAACCTCCTCTCCATCCACAATCTTTTGTTTCTCAGTTAGGTTTATCTTCCTCTCTAATTATTCCCCACTCAGTTTTGCTCCTTTACTTTAAGTCCCTTTTACTATTTCTTTATATTCCACATATGAGTACAACATTTAGACTTTCAACCATTTTGAGCTTATCTTTGTGTATGGTGTAGGAGGATGGTCTAGAAGAAACTGCACATGGCTGTCCAATTTTCCCAAAACCATTTATTGAAGAGACTTAGACAATAATAGACATTTTTATTTTCATTCTAACTGCAATTATATTCTTATGGAGGATTTTAAGTCAGGAGCAATATAATCTGATTCATGGTTTAAAATGACAACTCTGGATTTGGGGGGAAAAGAGAAGAGGCGGGGAGACTGGTTAGCTATTATAGTAATCCAGGAGAGTGATGGTGATGGCTTCAAGTGGTGGACTGAGAAAATGGGGAGAAGTGATAGAATTGAGATATACTTTGAAGGTGCGACGATTAGACTTGCTGATAATTGAGATAATGCAAGGGAAGATGGTAGTGAGGAAAAGAGAAAAATCAAGGATGATAAATTTCCTTCTTTCTTTCTGTTTTCCCATAAGGTGACAGTCTTCCTTTGCTACTTCCATGTCTGCCCTCTCTCTTGTCAAGTACCACTACCTTTCAGGTACTCTTGTGAGAGATACTTTCTGGAAAAAGTCTTTCTTTTGCTCTGCCTTGTTTTTGAGAAATAGGCCTACTAGGATTTTGATGACTGTAGGTTTCCTTCTTGAAAGCACCATGTTACAATTACTGCCTTTGTTTTTGCTGTTACCCCTTGAATGTTTGTGTCCCCATAGAATTCATATGTTTAATTTGATGGTATTTGGAGATGAGGACTTTGGTAGGTGATTAAGGCATGAGGGTAGAGCTATCATTAATGGGATTATTATCCTTAGAGAAGAGATCTCAGTTTTCTGGACCCTTTTGCCATGTAAGGACACAGCAAGATAGCCCGCTGTGAACCAAGTAGTAGACGCCCCCCCAGACGCCAAATCTGCAGGCACTTTGATCTTGGACTTCTCAGCCTCCAGAACTGTGAGAGATAAATTTTATATCTGTTGTTTGAACTGTTTAATCTATTGTATTTTTGTTATAGCAGCCTGAGTGAACTACGACACCCCTGCCTTAAATTGTTTGACCTGTGTTTCTGGCCTCCTCCAACTCTCTCCAAGCCCTAGAAAGACAACTTTATCTTTCACATATTAACTCTTGTCTTTAGTTTTCACCACTTTAGTGGAATCAGTCACTCTTTGTTTCTATATCTTTTTGTACTTATTTCTAATATTTCATTAGAACACTTTCTACATTCTATTTTCATTATTTAAATTTTTGTCTCCTCTGTTGGAATGTGAGCCCTTCAAAGGTAAGAAAAATGCTGCTTTTCATCCTGGTATCCCTAGCACAGAACCTTACATTATAAACTCTGATTAAATGTTTGATCAATGAAAGGCATTGAATTACCTCCTGTTCTGGTTTAATTAATTTTACTTGTAACCACTTGCTGAAATAATAAAAAATATTATCGAATAGCACCCAAGTGCCATTCTTACCAAAACAGTTAGTATGTTTAATGTTTATTTAAAGGGATATTTTAAAATTTATGTGATATGTTTCAATCTCTCAAGTTCTTTGCTATACTGGATCCAACAGATGTCTCAAAGTTAAATTTTGCTTACCTGTGTGAAAACAGGTGAATAGTAACTGACCTCTATCCTTTTCCCCTGTTTCTACTAATACCAGTTCTGGAGACCTTCAGTCCGGTGCTGTTTGATGGAAACTTGTGATCAGTATGTCACAGTGTTGCCACATGAACTCTTTCTAAGGAAGGCTGTGAAATAGCTAGGCTTTTTTTTTTTTTTTTTTTTTTTGTTCTTTTTTGAGAAGCATCTTGCTTCTAAATAGCAATGGGTTCTCTGTTGCCTTAAGTCTGCAGGTAGAGATGCTGATGGTGAGAGTGATGTCGGTGTGTAGGGTGACCAGAGATTTTAGATTCAGATTCATCTCCTGAAGATGTGTGTGTTTCTTCTAATTTTGGAAGATCTGTCTTTTCTTGCTTTGAAGCAAAAGGATAAGGAGAGAAACAATTTGATGATTCACATTAAAAAGAGGTAGGAACAGTGTGCGCAATATTTTGGCAGGAAGGGACAGAAGGATAAATACACTTTTAACACTTTACCAAGGTCATAATTGTGCTAACTTTAAGTTGAACTGGGAGAGGGCATTTATTCATAGAATATGTTTAAAAAGTGTTCAGTTGTTATCAGGATTGAATATCCATTTTTCTCTGTTAATCTTTGAAGAAACCAAAACAATTATATTTGATCAAGGATAGAGTGAGAATTGTGCTACTATTACTATCATTGAAAGAAATGTGTAAACTAGAGTCTGTGATTATATTTGAGTCTCAAGCAGCTTACCATTGATACATATTGGGAACACAACATGGTATTAGCTCATCTTAAGATAAAAATCTTCTCTCCTGCCTGATTTCCTTGCTTCTCTTTGCAATAAAAGTCCTCAAAATGGTAATCTGCAGTTTTGGTCCCTGATTCCTCTCTTTATATCTCCCTACACTCACTCTTCTCAGGCTCTTGCTGCTCTACATCCCACCAAGATTTCTCTCATTAAGGTCAACAAATAGCTCAGGTTGCTCAGTCTACTCCTCACTCTCATCTTACTTGACCTATTAGTAGCCTATTACTAATAGTGGACCTATTTTCAAGAATTCCTCTGTCCAAAAACTCTCCACTTAGCTCCCAGGATACCACAGTCTTCTGATTTCTTTCTGCATTACTACTGCATCTTCTCTCTCTCTTCTTTTTCTGATTTGTCTTATTTATCCTGACCCTATAATGCTACTTTGGCTCAGGCCTCAGACCTTGGATCTTTTCTCCTCTCTCTCCTTACTGTGTTGGTGATCTCATCTGCCTCATGACTTAAATTTTGTCTACATGTTTACACTTGCCAGATTTATATCTTTTGACCCAGACCTCTCTCCTCATGCTAGAATCATATATCCAGCTGACTATTCGATAGCCCCATTTAGATGTCTAATAGATATTTCCAAATTAATATGTTCACAAAGGGATTTCTACTCTTGTCTTCCCCTAAATTTATTTCACTCACGGTCTCTCTCATTGTGAGTTAATGATGACTCCCACTTTCTAATTGTTGAGCTCTGACAGCTTATACCAATCTATTAGAATATACATTGGCTCCACCTTCAGAATAAATCCAGAATTTTGCATCTGCTTACAATCTTTGATGGTCCAGTCTACCATCATCCCTCATCAGGATTGTTGTAACAGTTTCCTAACTAGTCTCTCGTGTTCCATACCTACCCCATCAGTGTATTCTCAAATGACAGTCTGAATAATCTTGCCAGATATAGCCCACACCATACCTCTCTTCAAATCACATTCCACCAGTAGGCTTCTATTTTCTTCAGAATCAAACCAAAAGGTCTTACAGTATATTATGTATTAGTTAGCTTGGTTAGTTACAGCAAGCTACCATAGACTGAGTGGCTTAAACAACAGACATTTATTTCTCACAGTTCTGGAGTCTAGGAAGTATAAGACTATGGTACCAACAGATTCAATTATTTTTTCTTTTTTTAAGATTTTATTTATTTATTTGAGAGCGAGAGAGGAGGAGAAACAGAGAGAGAGGGATGAGCAAACTACATACTGAGCTTGGGGCCTGACATGGGGCTTGATCTCATGACCCTGTTATCATGATCTGAGCCAAAACCAAGAGATGCTTAACCAGCTGAGTCACCCAGGTGTCCCCAACAGATTTGATTCTTAATGAGGGCCCTCTTCCTGGCTTGCATAAAGCTATCTTCTTACAATAGCTTCACATGGTAGAGAGGAGAAACTCTGGTGTCTTCCTTTTCTTAGAGAGACACTAATTCCATCATGGGAGCTCCACCTTCATGGCCTCATCTAAACCTAGTCACCTCCTAAAGCCCCCACCTTTAAATACCATTACATTGGGAGTTAGGGCTTCAACACTGCGGAGAGGGGGACACAGACATTTAGCCTATAAGAGCTTATATAAATCTACTGGCTGCTCCCACCCCCTCTCAGAGTTCTCAGGCCTCCCTGCAAATACTCTGGTCTAACCATGACAGCCTTCTTACTTTTCCTTGGACCTACCAAGTACTATCCCACATCTTGGATTTTGAAATGACTTTTTCCAGAAATGCTCTTTCCCCAGATACATGTATGGATCCCTTTTGAGCCTTTGCTCCATTGTCACTGGTTTAATGAAGCTTGCTCTGAGTGAGTTTTTTAAAATTTGTGACCCCTTTCTCAACACTCAACATGCTTTTTACTTTTGCTCATTTTTTTTCCATGGCACTTTTTACCTTTTAATATAATGTATATGTGATGGAGACAGTGGTTTGTGCTCATTCAATATACTTCCTAGCTGTACCTCTTATGCCTCTTGCATTTTGGTGGGGCATATGACTTTTTGCTTATGGAATATGTGTGGAAGTAATGTGTATCACCTCCGGGCCAGGGTGGTTCAGAGCAAGTATTTCTTTCTCTTGTTTTTACTTTCTTTCTTCATCTCTTGCCTGGATGCAGATGGTTAAGAGAAATTGCTAGAAGGAGAATCCTAACTTTGTGAATCACAGGAAGGATTCCACAGAACACCCAATTGGAACATGGTATGAGGAGGAAAAAATTGTTATTGGATCTCAAAGTTATGGCTAGCCTCCATTCTAATTGGTTAATGCCCATGCTATTTTAGAACATTTTGAATACCACTCTGGGAACATAAATGGATCAGTGCATTCACTTGAAGCTGAGTGGGGTAAGTAATAGCTATTAATGGAGGGAAATATCAACAATTAATATGGATACCACAGGTATCATCAACAATTTCAACAGTTCCTTAGATAAATTAAATAACGATCACACACATTCAAGATCATTGAGTATTGACTATAATCTGGGCTAGTTTGTGTGAAAGTATCTTAACTTGCAAATTTGAGGAAATTCAAAGTCATTTCCATTCTTTTAATATTGTGGACATTCATTAGCAAGCATTTTATTTTAGGGTTTATTCCTGACAGTGTAAGTCCAAACAAATCCTGAATTAATACATGTATTTTTTCCTACCCACGGCAGTTTGTATATCCATGATGTATACTAACATCTGAACTGCATCCTGCAACTTATCAGAACTGAGGCTTAGTTGGGAGTAGATGTGTCAAATAGGATAAGGTAGGGGCAGAAGAGAAGCCTCTACAATCCTGAACAGGTGAAGTAGTAGACCTAATAAAAAAGACCTGAAGCTGAGTTTTAGATGAAACAAAAATCTTAGCTAGTGAGGTGGACAGGTCAGGAGAAAAGATTTTTGGAAGGGAGTCAAGACCCTATTTTAGATGTCTGAGCCAAAGGTAAGGAACCAATTATTATATTTGGAATTCAAGAAACCAAATAGATGTTCAGGTAAAAAGAAAAAAGTCTAGGTGCTACTATGAACAGCCATACATAGGTTGACGTGACAATAAACATTGGGGCTCTGAGTTTATGGTACAGAATTGGTTCCTGCATCTGAGATAAGACTGAACTTATAATTGAAAATTTAATGTTCCAAAAGCTAAAAGTTTGAGAGATGCCAGGCAGAGAGAGAGCAGATATTTTCACCATTGCTACCCAATAAGTACCCCCACAATGCTTTGTTAGTAAAATAAAGGATTGAATAGGCAGAAAGGTTTAATTTAGATATTTAAAAGGTGGTTAACTGAAACAATCTTAAATTGTCTAATGTGTTAAAATATATTTGGTTGTATCTTGGTAATAATCTGCATATGAATTTTATTCTCATGATTTCAATCTTAAGCTTATGTCGGGCAATTTTTAGATATGAAATGTATATATAAGACGTTGTGTGATATGGAGTAAGTACAGTTGATCCTTGAACAAAGCAGGGTTTAGGGGCACTGCCTCTCCCCTCCCAGTGTAGTTGAAAATCCATGTATAAATTTTGACTCCCCCAAAATTTAACTGCTAATAGGCAGAACCAGGAGAGATCACTTCTTACTGCCATGTGCAATTGACTGGAGAGATGAACTGCTCAGGCGGAGATGATTAGTGTCACACGGCTTTTTAAGCAGATCCCTGCAACACTTGAGCTCTCTGCAATAGCAACAGGAAGTGGCTATGAAATTATTGCAGTAGTACAGCATGTACTGTAGTTAATTTTATGCAGTTTGATTTCATTCATCATTTATATTTGTTTACATTTCTCCTGACCTGTGAATGGCACCAAGTATGGTCTGTAAATGTTTGTGTGCATGACTTTTGATAAATTTTAACTTTTTATAATAAATTTGTCTATGTTTTATGGTGTAAATGATAGAATAGTATCTACCTGTACTTTATGCATTCATGACACACCTAACTTTATCTTAATTTTTTCAGTATTTCTAGGCTACATGGTTTGTCCATGAATTTATTCATTCTTGAAAATCTTCCAATATATTTATTGAAAAAAATCCTCATATAGGTGTATCCATGAAGTTCATATCTATGTTGTTCAAAGACCCATGTGCATTATTTGCAATTAAAGCCATTTAATCAATAGTAAGTTAAAAATAATTAAACTAAAAAATAAGGATAACATGAGATTAAGAGACATGGTATGAATTAGCCATTTGTATATAGAACTGCCAACAGTGTGTATGGAAGTGATCATGGATGTCAATATTTTCAAATTAAATTTCATCAAAATGCAGAAAACTGGGTTTTAATGTGCAGTGTCATATACTTGATTTCCTAGGTCAGGAAATTAGGGTTTATTTCTCAGTGAACAAATAGGAAAAGCCAGGATTATATATGTGCTCATTTTTTGTTGAAATAAACTTTTGTTTCAAGAAAGACGTATGGCCCATAGCCTGTTTGGGTGCAATTTAGTGCCCAGCTGTATGGCTCTTGATAATAAAAGAGTGATAATGAAAAGTGATAATAAAAATTATATTCACCCGCCTTTGCTTTGTTGAATCCAGTTATGTTTTCCTAAAGATGATGTGGAAGGTCGTGTTAACTCTTAGTCCGCTCCCTGAAGATGTGGCTGTTATTACTGCCTTATTGTCAAATTTCTCTGTATTGTCTCCAAATTCCCTCTCTTGGTCCACAGGCAAACATGAGAGTTTTGATAAATTGCTTAGAGATTGTGTGTTTGTTGTTGGTGTTTTAGAGAGGAAAGGAGAGAGAGGAGGGAGGGCCAATGGAGAAGGGGGGGGGAGAGAGAGAGAGAGAGAGAGAGAGAGAGAGAGAGAGAGAGAAGCAGATTCCTTGCTTAGACTGATGTGGAGCTCAGTCTCACAACCCTGAGATCGTGACCTGAGCCAAAATCAAGACTTGGTTGCTTAGTTGACTGAGTCACTCGGGCACTCCAAAGATTGTGTGTTTTTGATCTTATTGTTACAGTGACTCAAATATCTTAAGCCACCGTTGTAGTCAGTGCTTTGTTTGGTCAACTCTCTGTGGCAGGATAATCTTTTGAGGTTTTTATTTATTTTTTATTTTTTTAAAGATTTTATTTATTCAGTCATGATAGACAGAGAGAGAGAGAGAGAGAGAGAGAGAGAGAGAGAGAGAGCGGCAGAGACACAGGCAGAGGGAGAAGTGGGCTTCCTGTCGGGAGCCTGACACGGGACTCGATCCCGGGACTCCAGGATCGTACCCTGGACCAAAGGCAGGTGCCAAATCGCTGAGCCACCCAGGGATCCCCTATTTTGAGGTTTTTAAAATGTATTTCTCCTCTTTGTATTTTCCCCTTTTTCTTTTATGTAATTAAAAGATTAGGTGCTACCATTGTTCGGAGAAGGTTTATGGAACAGCATAAATGTAAAAATAGTAGCTAAAATTTATTGAATACCTTCTGAATGCTAAGGACTTTACTACTTTTTAAATGGGAACTACTTTAATTCTCATAGCACCTTATAAAATGGGTGCCATTATTATTACCAATGTTGGCATGAGAACAGAGAGCTGTAGTGACTATACCACAATCATATCATGCAAAACAGAAATGGCTAGGGTACTGTCCTTTCCAATGAGAATTTCCAAAGCTGAAGTCATCTGAGGAGACTAAGACTGGTTTCCTGGAAATGGAGGAGAGATGGAGTATCTGTAAGAGAAAAGTAACAGGAGAGAGGAAGATTTTCCTATGGTTAAAGTGAGATTCCCCAGGCTGGAAAGAAGAGGTTTGTGGATCTCAGAAGCCTGAGAACATTTCTAATTCCTGACCCAGGATTAACATACTCTAAAGGCAGGTCATTGAACTATATATATAGCCTGTTGGGCCATGCCCAGTTAACTGCCTATTTTTTGTTTGTGTGTTCATAGATTTTATTTTTTAGAGCAGTTTTAGGTTTATAGAAATACTGAACATAGGTATAGATTTTTTATATATAGTCCTCTGCCCCCACACATACATAGTCTCTCCATTATCAACATGCCCACCAGAGTGGTACATTTGCTATGATTGATTAACCTGTATTGACATCATCATCACCTAGAGTCCATAGTTTACATTAAGGATCACTCTTGGTGTTATAACCTATGGGTTTTGTCAAGTGCATGATGATATACATTTACTATTCTGGTATCATACAGATTATTTTCAGTGCCCCCAAATCCTTTGTATTTAGCCTACTCATCCCTCTATCTCCCTATGCCTGGCAACCACTGGTTTTGTTACTGTCCCTATTGTTTTGCCTCTTCAAGAATGTTTTACAGATGAAATCATATGCTAGGTGGTGTTTTCAGATAGGCCTCTTTTGCATTGTAATATGCATTTAGGTTTCTCCATGTCTTTTCATGACTCAACTGTTCATTTCTTTTTTAGCACTGAATAATACTCTATTGTCTGGTTGGACCACAGTTTGTTTATCCATTCACTACTGAGGGGCATCCTATAGCTTTCATGTTTTGGCAGTTAGGAATAATGCTGCTATACACATCTGTATGCAGATTTTTGTATAGATATAAGTTTTCAGCTCCTTTGAGTAAATACCAAGGACCACGATTGCTGGATTTGTATGGTAAGAGTATGGTTAGTTTTGTAAGAACCTGCCAACTGTCTTCCAAACTGGCTGTCCCGTGTTGCGTTTCTACCAGCAATGAATAAGAGTTCCTGTTGCTCTACATCATAATCAGCGTTTGGTGATGTCAGTATTTTGGATATTGGGCATTCTAATGGGCTGCCTGTTTTTTGTAAATATATATTTTTGGAGCACAACCATGCCCAGTTTTTTATATAGTGTCTATGGCTGGTTTTGCAGTAAAGTGGCAGAGTAGAGTAATTGTGACAGAGACCTGTGACCTAGACTAAAATATTTACTCTCTGCTCTTTTATAAAGTATTTGTTGACCTGTGTACCACAGAACTGCTGTTACCATATCCGTTCTAGGGATGGCTGTGTTATATCCAGCTGACATTCAGAAAATATTTCCCTGTTTTCTATGACCCTGATAAAACTCTTACAGTATCTTAGTTGTTGTGGATTACACAAATTCTTGAACAGACTCCTGAGGCTTAATATTATTTTTTAAAATCATGCCTTATGGGTGCTTGGGTGACTCAGTCAGTTAAGCATAAGACTCTTGATTTTGGCTCAGGTCATGATCTCAGGGTCATGAGATGGAGCCCTGTGTTCTTGGGTTCCATTCTCAGTGGGGAGTCTGCTGGAGATTCCCATTCTGTCTCTCTCTCTCCCCCTCTGTGTGTGTGTGTGTGTGTGTGTGTGTGTCTGCTCTTTCTCGCTCTCCAATAAATCTTTTTTAAAAAATCATGTTTTTGGGGATCTCTGGGTGGCTCAGAGGTTTGGCACCTGCCTTTGGCCCAGGGCGCGATCCTGGAGTCCCAGGATCGAGTCCCGCGTTGGGCTCCCAGCATGGAGCCCTCCTCCTGTGTCTCTGCCTCTCTCTCTCTCTCTCTCTCGCTCTATCATAAATAAATAAATAAATAAATCTTTAAAAAAATAAAAAATCATGTTTTTAAAAAAATTTCTAGGCACATATCTTTTTCTCTTAGAAGTCATTTTTTAATCAAATAAAGTTATTTCCTTAAATACATGAACTCGATTAAGGTTTATTTTTAATATATATGTTGGAAGTATAATATTTTCTTTTTGCATTTTCTTTGGCTCTCCTCTCTTTTTCTAACAAGCAGTTATGTCTTTCCCCCCACCTCCCTCAAACCCAGTTTCAGTGATTCACCCTCCTATGTAGCGATTTAAAATAGTGCCAAGGAAAGATGCTTGTCCCTGTTGAATCTGTCAAGCTGTTAACTAGTTTCTTCTCAGGTGTCTGCTGAAGATGAAGCAGGTTTTCAACACATGTGTTTCAGGGACTCTCTGGCTAGTTTTTCATCATTATTTTCAGCTGCAACAGGGTTCTGACTAAGAGAATCCTTTGTACTCTAAATATTATTTTACCAAATTTCCATCTTCACACATGTAGTAACTTCACATTTATTTGGCATAGGCAACAGGGCCTACAGAATAATTTATGATCTAAATGCAGCTTGTAATAGCAGACTTGCTGCTGGTGCTTAGAAATTAATTCAGAAATCACTGCCTGTAGCATAATGATTTACCATTGTTTTTGAACCATGTTATGGAACCTACAAGTATTAATTAAGAATTATGGCATACGGCCAAATAGAATCTGGTGAAGTTTTATGTTATAGCAAAACAACCTGTTATCAAAGTATTTTGAAAATAATAAACATTTTCATGTTTCCAGATCAAGTTGTGAAAGATACTGTTTAATGTACCCTGAGGGCTCGAATCATGCCAACACCACATTTAGTCTATAATTTGTATAGTCTAATAGATGAATATGTCCCCTTTTATGAATTTTTAAAGCTTCATAAGAATAATTCACCAAGTTAGAAGCAATTGAATGGATTTAAAATTGAAGTGAGACTTAAAGAGAAGGATTTTATAAATCAGGTCAACAGTGGTGATTTTTAAAAGTTGGACTGAGTTGAAAAAAAAATTGGTAAACAATTGAAAGTAGACCAGAGTGAAGAAGTGAAGATTCATGGATGTTTAAAAAATATGGTCTATTTCAGATAGAGTGCATCCCTGAAGGCTTAGCTCAAAATAACTTTCTCCCCAAGCAGCTACCAGAAAATCCCTACTGGAAGTGATGATGCTAATGAGAATGGTCATTAACATCTTACAGCATTTTACAGCACTCTAGTCTATAACGTCTTTTCTCAAAATGAAGCTTACTTGATTTTCTGTCTAGAAGGTATCTTTATTTCCCAAACTCCTTTATTTATAATTGCCTGTTGGTGCCGTATTCTTCTATCAATCCTTCTTTATCAGAGATGTATGTCCAAGATTTTAATTCAGGAAATAGGTCTGGGATTAATCCCCATCTCCTTTTCTAATCTTCCTGATTCCCTGATTCTAACAAGTACCACCACGATCAACATGTATGAAACATTTTGTATGCTGTTTTGCCTATATTTATGTTCAAGTTACATTTCCCCAACTGAGGCATCAATTATTAAATGAATTATGAGGCTAATCAAAACAAAACATATCCATAGAATAGGAACCCTAGAAATTAAACCTCCATTAAGGTTCTATAAAAAGCTCCCATTTGTCCAGAGTTTAATTCAGTTTAGTTAATTCGACAACTCTTAAGAGTGTTATGTGTTAAGTGTTGCAGAGACTTCCAAGCAAAGTAAAACATGGTCCTTGTCCTCAAAGAGCTGGCAATGTGAGAGGTGAGATAAAACAAAGAATATTATCACAAAAGGAAATTCTCAGGTTAACTGAGAATTATTACAGTTACCCTAAAGAGGCTATCGATGGCCAAAGAAATAAGAAAGCAGTATAAGATACTTGATACCCAAAGCCAACTGTATGAATTACAATATTCTTTTCATGCCTATGAAAGAAGTAGGATTTCTCTCTTCTAATATGTTAGAAGCCAGGACAATCTATCTTTTGTGGGAGAGGACCAGACATACTAAATAGGAGGAAATAAAATGGCATCCAGGGAAAAGTACAGATTACAGACGAAGGCAAATGTAAGTAACCAGTTCATGATAGAAAATGGGAGAAATTTGGGGATTAATTCTATATGACAGAATTATATATGCCTTGCCTAGTTTTCTGTGTGCTCCCAGGAGATGTTCACGAACAGTATTCTAGGTGCATATAAAGGGACTGTGACAGGTGGATAACTTGAAAATAGCTACAAAAATATTGGGGGATATTATGGTTATTTGAATACCTAATAAATAGTTATTTTTTCTATGTAGAGAAAGGAATTCCTAAAGTGAAAACTGTGCTTCCCTGTCAAAAATTTCTCCCATTTTTTTCTTTTAGTAATTAATTCAGGAAGGGTATATACTGCACAGCTATGCATCACGCTTGATCTCTAAGCACTACACGATGATACTGTCTACTTTACCATCAAACAAAAGCTTGTCATGTAGGATTTTTTTTTTTTCCTAGTGAAGAAATCTCTGTCAGCTTTGCTGAAACATAGATTTACTGTCTGGCATTGTTCTTTCAGGCTTTCACTTTATGAGGCTACATATGTTCTCGATCCTAACAGGAGCCCATTTTTGCTGTTATCTTTCTGGATAAGTGGCTTCCTTTCTTTCACTGATGGCCTGAGGTGCATTGGGTTAAAGATAGTACTAAATTAGACTTGTATTCTTTTGAGGCAAATACAGTTTATAAAGAAAGGTGGAAACCTACCTTGATGAAGAATGTCCAGGCATTATGGCATTATGCTTTTGAAAGTGCTTAGCCTTTCCACTATGGGTAATGGAGATTGGGATTCATCCTTTCAGTTAATAATTAGTGAATATTTGTTATAGACCAGGTAATATATTAGGTGTCAGCTGTACAGCAGTGAACAAGCCAGGCCAGGATTGTAAGCTCAACAAGTTTATTAAACGAGCAAGTACATGAGCAAGATAACGATTATTACTAAAAGAAAACAAAACAAATTGATGGGATAAAAAATAATGTAGGTCAGAGTCAGGTGGTAACTTAGGTGAACTGATCAGGGAAAGCCTCTCTGATGACAGGACATTTAAGAACTGAATGACAGAGACTGTGACATATGACAGTCTGGGGCTCTGGAATGTTCAGCACAGGAAACCGAACTAGCACAGCGGCTGGATAGAAGGAACAAGGCTATATGTGTGAAGAAGCTTGTTGGGCATTTCCTAATGTTGATTCAGTAGAGATGTCCAAATAAGCCATCTTCAACAAAGGTTCCTGTTAACAAGTCTTATTATTTGACAGTCTTACTGACTTCCCTCTAAAAGATGACCTTTAACTCTGAAAATAAAGACACTTTCTCTTTCTTTTCAAAGCCAAATAAGTAGTTAATATCGTTCTTATGTTTATTCTGTTTTTATTTGCTAGGAGGAAAAAAAATTCAGTGACAAGTGAGGGTGCTGCTTAGAAAATCTTCTAAAGCTCTAATCTGCATAATAGCCCAGAGAAGGAATAAAGACCATTGCTAATTTGGCACTTTTTAGGAGTTTTCCTGAAAATAGGGAATCCTAATGGTAGTAGTTGTATTTATAACTTTTCTTTTGCACTGTTTGGCAGTTAGGTGAGGAGCAGGAACAAACACAAACCTGCCATATTACTCTTACCCTTGCAGTTTGGTAGTATTAACATTTCTTTATAAATAAACAGAATAATCACGATCTTTAGCTTGTTCAGGTGGGGCTTCTTTTTCCCTGGTTCAAAGTAGTGAGATTTATCCTGGATATGATAAACCTACATTTTCCTTTTATATTTGTAGACTTTGATAAACCTTCCTTTTTTTTTTTTTTTTTTTTTTTTACCGCTTTTCAGCAAGTTTTAGAAGATTTTAGGCCACTAGTATCACTTAAAGTTAACTAACGGTTGTTATATGGAAGCATTAAAGATTAGATGGCTTTGTTATTATTTGTCATCCAACCTACTATTGTAGTGGAACAAGATAGTAGCATTTGGGGAAAATGGAACCACTGGCTTTTTGACACATTTCCTGTACAAGGGCTTGTAGTTCAGAATGAATTTCATTTCTAATAACTGCTTTTGATTATTTATAGGTTGGTTGGGCTTCCCATTCACAACCCAGCAGAATAACTCCTCTGGTGGGGGTGGGGGTAGCTGCAGTTTTGAAACTTTGTGGCACAATTCATCCATGTGATTTAAATTTTCAAAATTATTCATTTCTATTTCTACTACTGGAAATGTTTTACTTTAATTCAAAATGTTCAGTCCCCTGCAGGGCTCATATATATAGACTTGCTAATCCATATACTTAGTTCTTTGAGTTACTAACTTGTATTAGTTAGTTATTAATGGCTTTGAGTTACGACTTGTATTCTCCATGACTAGATTAGTGGTCACCAAGAAAACTAGCTACTAAATGTGATTGGTTTAGTATAACTCAAATAGCATGTCATAATGACAGTAAGTCAGCATATCATTTTGAGATACAGATAGCATGTTGAAAAGAAATTTTCCCATCAAGTCATAGAAGCTAAGAAATCAATGCTTTCTTATGAAGAAATATTTGGAAAAAGAAATGAAGCCACAGAGATCCACCCTGGTGTTATTTAAGTAAAATGAATGTCCTCTCATATAGAAGAATGTCCCCTTATATATTTTCAGTCTCGTTGAAGAGGTAAATGAGAGAAACGGTGTTTCACTGTCAAGATGTATCTTGCACATTTGATGGAAAATTACTGAAGAGAAGCAGTCACATTTCAGAGTCTCAAACCTGTTAGAAAGTAAGAGCAGTTTCTCTCCATGGAATTGTTATTGTGAAAAAATAGGCTAGCTTATAACACTGTGGTGCTTGATTTCAAGTCCAAGTTTATATCAGCCCTTCAACAAGGTGTGGAACTGTAATAGGATGTGGTGGTTTGATATAAGGTAGTTTATAAGTCTGATCCTTAAAAGCCCATGACATTCTACTGAGAATTCTCTGTTCTGATTTTTCTCAAGTAAGAAATGTATGGGGGTCATTGTTAGACATTCTGAGTGGGTTATAGGAA
The DNA here is from genome assembly GCF_011100685.1 of Canis lupus familiaris. Classification (NCBI taxonomy): domain Eukaryota; kingdom Metazoa; phylum Chordata; class Mammalia; order Carnivora; family Canidae; genus Canis; species Canis lupus. Next base: position 7,647,043 of record NC_049224.1, on the reverse strand, counting down.
ATATATATGAAATAATTACTACTGTATGGAAACATTTCCCGATTGTGCTGTGGTATATCTCTGGCATGTTTGAATTATTGGCAAAAGAAAAAAAAAACTATCATAGATATATTGATGCCCACAATAACTTTGGGACAGTATAGGCCATACTTAATTATCTTGGAGTAGAGTTGTTCTACTCATATTGTTTTCAGAAAAGAGATAAAAATAAGACCAATTATAATAAGAAGACCCAAGTCTCCTGGGAATTTTTCTTCAGTGGGTAACATTTCAGGGAAATCCCAATTTATCTGATTTAATGTCTGTGAGAAAGTAATTCCCAGAATACAAATAGTTCTAATACAGATTTTTCATTGCTTTACAAAATCCTGTGTTTCACCATCTTTAATTACTGCCTTGCTGACGTGTGAATGAAAATCTATAATGATCAGATCACAGCATATAGCCTAGGCAGGCCTACTTTGGCAGACCCCAGTCCTTACTGTATCACATTCTAATTCTTATACACCTATTTTCATATGTCACATTGGATTTTTCTTTGATGTAAAATTTTAGATAATTTTATTTTAAAAGAATAAATTATTTCTTTTGCTCTTGAGATTTAATTTTTTGTATTTGCGTATGAGCTGAGTAGCAATTGGCATGCATTTCTGTGGACATTATATGAACATTTATTCTTATTTTTGGAGCTAATGATAAATTTGGAGTGGGACCCTTGGAAAGCTCATAGATCCTAGGTTTTGTGTTTGCAATACCTAATGCAAGAAATGCTCCTGGCTGTGCAAAGCTGGTCCAAACTACTACAATTCTCTACAGAAATCTAAGACACTCACTACATAGCTAATTTTATGGTTCTTATGGCAAAGTTGGTAAGTATTTGGTTCCACTTTTGTAAGGAGTAATGGTAAAATGCTTCAGTTTCTTTTTTTTTAATTTTTACTTTTTATTTATTTATGATAGTCACAGAGAGAGAGAGAGGGAGGCAGAGACACAGGCAGAGGGAGAAGCAGGCTCCATGCACGGGGAGCCCGACGTGGGATTTGATCCCGGGTCTCCAGGATCGCGCCCCGGGCCAAAGGCAGGCACCAAACTGCTGCGCCACCCAGGGATCCCAAAATGCTTCAGTTTCTTGAGACAAAATACTGTCTGTCTTTTTAAGGATAGTGTAACTGTCAGAATCAGTAAATCTGAGGTGAAACTGCTACTTAATATAGAATAAGTATTACTTGGATACCAGTTTTTCAGTCTAACAGATAAAATGATTATTGATTAATCACACATATATACACATACATATGTGTTTGTAACTTTTAAGATGACTTTATTGTATGTCTTTATAAAAAGGAGACAGAAGCCTTCCCACCCCCACCTACACTGTAGACACTGCAGATTAAAAAAAAAAAAAAAAGGTTGAACTTGTGGATCGAAGATGAGGCAGGAGATATAAAACGGATTAAAGTTAAAATGAAGATAAATTCCTGAAAGCAAACAAAGGCATGAGAAAATGCAAAAAGCTTTCAAGGTTAAATAGAGTGATAATCTCAAAAGCCAAATGAATTTAAAGTTCTACTCGGTTTTATCACAACCTTTCACAAATAAGACCTTAAGGAGATACATGGGTAAATATGATGAGCTGCTGTACTAGTTCACCACAGGAATACCATATCTATCATCTGATTCTCTCTTATAGTTGTCACCCTATGTAGAAAAAGGTCTCAGTTTGAGACCGTTTTAATGAATTACTGATATTTGGGTCATCTCAGTACAATGCGTATTTTGTTTTCAATTCAACTCATTGGCTCCATCACATGCAGGCACCACTTCTTAATTGGAGAAAGAATATTTAAGTTGTCTGAAGATGGTTAACCCCAGTATAGAGTTCTGTGCTAATGGGCCAAATTTTGTGTCTAATATCTCCATGGAGCAGCTAGTTTTACTGTGGCATTGGCTAAGGATTTCTTTCTCTTCCCATTAATCTTTTCCTGTATACTTGCTGAGGGCTTTTGACCTGGTCACTCAGGGACTTGCCAGCCAGCAGCTGACCAGTATGTGTCCTTTGTTTTGTATTCAGGATGGTCTGCTGGGTCATCAGGTCAGTGCCCAACTGTATTAGAAATAATAGCTGTAAGTAAAATCATGGTGAGGCTTTAAAAGTGCATAAAATGGGTAAAAAGCCATTTGCTCACATGTAATGTTTAAGAAATACCCTGGTAGAAGTGCTGTGTGAAAAATGACAGGTGCATATACTACAACTAACCCTGGCTACTGACTAATATTTTACAGTAATGCTGAGTATTTCTAGTTTCCAATAATGCTAAATTTGATTTTTAAAATACTAGGATAATTGGAAAGGGGACTACAGTATAGTTCAGAACATCTTCATTTGACTGTTAACATTTCTTTATAGCGCTTCCTGTAATTTCGCAAAGAGTGTATTGTGCTTTAAGTTTTTGACTGTTTTCTAATACAAAGTATACCATGTTGTCAATTTATAGCTTAAGAATATTGTGGATGAGAAAAAATATCGTATCCAAAATTAGAATTTGTGCAAGCAAGGATGAATAATGTATTCATTCCAGAGTTGAGAAGCGAACCTTTATTTCCCAGCGGAATGTGGAATTACTAACATGGAGAATGGAAGAATGATAGTTCAGGTTCAAGACAGCAGAAATTCAAGGAAGACAGGCTGAGAAACGAATAAACCTTTGAAAGTAGAACGCTGAAGTGAAAAAGTAAATCTGGAGGAAGTATACTAAGTAGATATGCGACCCACCATTATCTTTTTGACATTGAGACTGAGCCAGAAGGTTGTGAGGCACGGGGAGCTGCTAGCTTGTGGTGGAGCCAGGTGGGAAGCAGAGTTTCCAGACAACTGGACCAGTCTTGCTCTGAGAAAAACACAGTGGGGACTCAGTGTGGTTGGAGAGAGGGGAGGAAAAGCTCAGATAAGACTGTCGATGACAACAGTGATACTGGATTCTGGATCAATTAGAAGTGGCAAGGTTTGGGCTTATGAAATTCTGGATAATTTACAATAGCGTTTTTCAGAATGCCTCTTGGCTGCCTGGAGGTACTTGAGATGAGTTTGGAAGGTACATGGGCACAACATTAAAAATCACTGAGCCACATAGAAATTCACTTTCTTTGCAATTTTTTTTTTCTAATTAGAATAAGGAGAAAAAACCAAAAAGCTTCAGTGTGGTACTAGTGTGTCTTTAAGAGCTCACTAACATTTGTTGATCTCCATATTTGATAACTGGAAAGCAGATCTTGGCAAACCACTGCATCTTGCTAGAGGTTTATGGTATTTTTTAATGACACATGCTGATTTTTCATTTACAATAGAAGTAGACAGTTTTTTAAAGTAAATTTATTTAACTAAAAATAATGATTCCATTTAAACTAAAATATGAAGTGTATGAGTCTAGGTGTTATAAGGATAATACATTAGCCATAACAGCAGTAGGCAAATGAAGACAGCTTGGCCAACATTGATGTAGGAAAATAGTTCTGGTCTTCTTTTATTTATAAGAGAGTCTGAAGATATTTGGCCAAGTAGTATGCTAAAGCTTTCCTGTGTACCTCCACCTTCTTAGTAGTCAGAACGCTACTTACGGGGAAGAGATAAAAAACTTTTTGTACCAAAACACTAGGAGAAGCAATCAGATACTAAAGTGGAAGCTTGGATAGGTCCCCCTCTACAATAAAAAGGTGATTTAATACTGTTTTCAGCCCCAGACACTCATACTTTATGTTTATACAAGTTGGCTGGCAACAGTAATGTTTTTGGTAAGAAAACAGGGTAAACATTGGATCTTCTATTAACTTTTAAAAGCAAATGCAGTCTATTATACAGGTTAGGTATAAAATAAAAATAAAACTTATTTGGTAATAAATAGTTGAAGAAAAATATAGCCAAAATTTGGGCCTTAAACAAAAATCACAGGTATATTCCCTCATCTTCAGTAAATCATAACATAAACATTTCTCAAGAAATATTCCATTGAAGGTGCAGTGATTCTTGAATGGGTTGGGCTGGTATCTAGGAATCTAAAATGGCATGTATTTGGCAGGAGTTAGTTACCTTAACTCTGACTCTCATTTGCAATTTTCTTACCCAACCAGGGTCATCTAAGAAATTAACACTCACAAGTTATATGACTTTTCAGCAAGAAACTAACTCATAAATTTAGAGGTTGCCACTTAAGTGGACAGTGAATGTAAGTGGATTATTTTATGGAGGCTTTGAGGCCTCTAATAACTATCTGTAAAGATTCTTTGATATATTAAGAGAGCTTTTGCACAGCTGATTTATTTACTGCATGCTCTTTACCCTCCACACCACGGGCATTAAAAAAAAATGCCTTGAGTGCTAACTAAATCTAGAAGTGGCTGAGTTGAGTATGGTATAGGAAAAAAAGCTGAGTTGAATGATAAGCATTTAAGAATATTAAAAAGAAATACTTCTCTATCCATTGGGATCTGTTAGTAACCAATTGGTTCAAAGCAGATCTCAACAGGTTATAAGGTAGTATTGGCCCTTTTTATGTCTACCCTTAGCCCAGGAATAGCTTTCTCTTCTGTGCACTTTGCTTTTCTTTTTTCCCTAAACACTTTTTGTTCTGTGTCAGTTAGTGGTGGATGCATCGGTCTTTTTTGATAGGTTTTTAAGCTCTGTATCTTATATATCTTATTCAGCTCCCAAGACACCGTCTTACTGATAGTAGCCTTTCAATCACTGCTTTCTGAATTAAATCTTGAGAACTGTTTAGCCTGCATCTGGAAATAAGCAGACTGCCTTGTGCCTCAGATGCCATTCTAGTTTTACCACTTGCTACCTGAGTGGCCTTAGAAAAGGTACTCAGTCTCTTTAAGGCTTAGTTTCTCCACCTGCAAAATGGGGCAATAATAGTACCTGTCTCTTAGAGTTGCTGTGAAGATTGAATAAAATAATTTATGTCAAGACATAGAACAATGCCTAGAGCCATATATAGGAAGGCAGTCAACATATTTGAAATATTTAATTTTGGTGATGATATCCTAGTATGTTTTTTTTTAGAGACTACTTAAAAGAATTATAGATTACAGAAGTGGAAAAAAAAAACTATTGAAATCCTAGAGTCTAGATTTTTGTCTTGTTTCTATTGGTATTTATATAACGTTAGCCTGACCAAGATTTCATAAGCTCAAATCCTCATTCCAAATGGAGGTGTTCAGACTTGATGTCTCTAAAACTCCCTCCATTTAAAAAGTTTTATGGCTGTTATTGTGTTTATTCTCAATAGAAGGGCATTTTAAAAAATAGAAGCTAATATATTAACCTTTAGGATACTGCATAATTTGTATATGATAGAATAGACTTGATTAAAAGTTGAAAAATATGGGGCAACCGGGGTGGCCCAGCGGTTTAGCGCCACCTTCAGCGCAGGGCATGATCCTGGAGACCCGGGATCGAGTCCCACATCGGGCTCCCTGCATGGAGCCTGCTTCTCCTTCTGCCTGGGTCTCTGCCTCTCTCTCAGTCTCTGTGTCTCTTATGAATAAATAAATAAAATCTTTAAAAAAAAGTTGAAAAATTTCAAGGTCTTATTGAGACCACAACAATTAAATAATCTTTTAATCTATATAAACCTCATTTAAATAAGTGAAAGTAAGATGTGTGTTTAACATTTTTATCTGCTTAGCAAAAGTTGAAGCTAAGTTCACCTGAAGTTATCAGGTGAAGTGATTAAACCAGGTATTGGTAGAACTGAATATAATGCTGCACAAACTTAATGAATGTGTCCTTTTCCCAGATGCAGTTTACTAATGCTTTGGTGACTTCTTTGGATCCATTATACTTCTGTTTGGATGGTTGCTGAATGGTTGAGCTGTACTTCTGGAGTTCTCTCCTTGACTCAGGTTCCAAAGCGAATTGACCTTTAAATCTTGATGACTGGAAAGTGGAAAAGACCCATTCCATCAGGCTGTCCTTGAAACCCTGGATTCAAAGAGATTACCCTGGATCTTTCGTGGTTCTGAGTCACAACACATGACGGATTGAATCTTCTTTTTACTCTAAATATCCAGCAACTATAACCCTCTTCTTTCCACTCTGCTGAGTTTTGAAGTGATAACATTTAGTGCTATCTCTCATTCCTTGGGCCCCATTCACTCTCCAAACCATTGCAATCCGATTTCTTCCTTGCCACTTCATTGAAACTGCTTTGGCAAAAGATAACACCTTCAAAATTGTTAACTCCAACAGATATTTTTATCCTTTTTTTTTTTTTTTTTTACTGTACTGCTTTAGACAATATTGCTACATTCGCCTCTAAACTCTTGATACAAATATATTTTCTTTGCTGTGTGTATTCATAACTTGTTTTCCTTTCTTAGTGACTGCTCCTTCTTATTTGAGACTTTTGATTATCTTTTGAACTTTAATTTTATCCTTTCTCACATACTCAAACTCAAAAGATCCTGTGAAGTCTACTTTCAAAAGGTACATGAATCCTTTTAACCACTCTAAGGTACCATCATTCTCTTGTGAATTAATGATACGGCCTTCTAAAAAAAAAAAATAACAACAACAACAAAAGCCTGTTTTTGCTTTTGCCCCATACAGTAGATTCATATCACTTTGCCAATCTAAACTTCTACTGGCTCACAATATCGTTCAGAGTAAAACCCACATAATGAAGTCTGTATAATGTTCATTAAGGCTCTACTTCATTAAGGCCTCTTATGCTCTCTCTAGCATCACTTCCTTCTGCTTTCTCCATTTGTAATATTTTTCATCCATACTGACCCCATGTTGTTTCTCAGTCCAAGCACACTCATAACTCAAGTCCTTTGCATTTGCTGTTTCTTTTTCATAGAAAGCTCTATTCCTAGATATTCATATGACTCACTTTCTCACTTACTTTAGATCTTTGCTCAAAAAGTCACCCTGAAAGTGAAACATTGCCTAACCACGCCATATAAAATAGCAATGCTCTTCCTCCTCCTGAACTTTGATTTCTCTCAACTGTGCTTATCTTCATCTTGTTACACGATGGGTGGCTGCTAGGTATTTAGTCTTGACTTTTCTCCTAAGCTTCCTGAAAAGCATTTCTACTTAATTGTCCTACAGACGTGTTGAACACACATGTTCATCTGACCTGATCAAAAACTTTGGCATTGTGCTTCTATATGATTATTCATACTCTTTTTCCATCTGTAACACTCTTTTTCATTTGCTAATTCTTACCCATGCTGCAAGATCAGATTTCATATCTTGTGGCTTTTTATCCGTATGATTTCCACCCTTAGAATGGTTAATTGTTCCTCCTCTCTCTATAAAGCCTTGAGCTTATCTTTACTGTATGTACTGCCTTATAACAATTTGATTTCTTGTTAAAAAATATTTTATTTTTGCGAGAGAGACAGAGAGAGAGAGAGAGAAAGAGAGAGAGAGAGAGAGAGTAAGAGACAGAGTGAGCACCTGAGCAGGGGGAGGGGCAGAGGGAGAAGCAGATTCCTTGCTGAGCAGGGAACCTGATGTGGGACTCTACCCCAGGGCCCTGGGGTCATGACCTGAGCTTAAGGCAGATGCTTAACCAACTGAGCCACCCAGGCACCTGCAATTTGATTTTTTTTTTAATTATCTCTCTCCCCTAATAAACTATAATTTTCTTAAGGGTAGGGATTGTACCCTACATATCTTTCCGTTCCTAGCACCTTAGTATTGTCAGTATAGAAGGCACTCGAGGAGTGTTTGCTAAACTGATTAGAATGTTAAGGAAACTATTAGCCAAAAAGCTCAGAAAAGATTAATCTTTATGCAACTCCAAAAATTTGAAGGCGTGGGGCTGGAAGTAGGGCATAGGGGCATAATAGGATCGGCATGAAATTATTGCCTTTGGTGACAGATGCACTCGAAGAGAGGAAAGATAATAGAGGTAAAACAACAGATCCTCTGTCTCTTAACAGTGTCACAGCACTGTGTCAGGTGGCTGGCCCAGCTTTAGTAGTCTTGTTGGGTGGTGGTAGAAGGATAAATTACACATCAGTGAATTCTTAGATCTGGAAGCCTCTTGCAAACAGAAGGAAAATAGAGAACAACACTACGTTTCAGGGAAATGCTATGAGTGAACAATATAAATAACAAACTTTTAGTATTTTTTAAATGTATAGATAATTGGATAATTGATTTCCTTTGATGCATGGCTGTTTTCTTATCCTTTTCTGCCTAAAGGTAAATAAATAGATGCTGAATTGAGGCTTAGAGTAGATAATTCAGTGGTTGATGTTTCCATACCTAGTAATTACAGAGTTAGAACAGAAATCTGCTTCTGACTCCAAATATTTGATTTTTGTTTAATCTCTTCTTCAGAAATAAATGTTTCCAAAGACATGTATTCAAGTGCTGGCTTCCTTCTTTAATCAGTCACTTAATTTACTGGATTCAGTTTCCTGGTTTTTGAAATAAGTGCAATAATATTTGTACTGTTTAGCTCCCAGCCTTGTTGTGAGGCTCCAATGAAAACTACAAAAATGCTACATGGAGGTATTGTTTTTAAGATTACTATAAAAATATAGACTATCTTATTGATATATATTGTCAGCTTCATTTAAAATTATATTATTTGATGTTTGGTATATTAAAATGACAAACAATATTTACTTTTAATTAGGCTAATACTGTTTTGTTATTATTACTTAAAGAACAACCAATATGCTTGATAAATTAATTATGAATATATTGAAGCCTTTCTCTGAGACAGTGTCCTCAGTGTCCACACTCAAAAGCCAATTATGATGGGCACGTACGTATTCTTTTGTTTCTGCTAGTGGCTTATGCTTCCTGAATGGATTCCAAGAAGGAATCATGTTATATTGATTTCCTCTTGTAGCAGGTTGTTGTATAGCCAGCTTGGAATGTATACACGATTGTAGGAGTTCATAATATTTGTTAGAGGAAGCAGATTTATCTTTATAATAAGCACTTTGCAGAACATTTTTTTCAGGAAAAATACTCTAAGTTTTTACTAGGATGTTAAGTATGTATCATATAGTTATTCATTTACTCATTCAACAAATATATACTGAGCACCTATTAATTGCTAATGTTTTAGGCATTTGGAAATATTAGTGAACAAAGTAGAGTTTCCAGCTTCTTGTTTCAGTTGGGGGGATACATATTAAACAATAATTAGAATAAATGAGTATATTACATAGTATGCTAGAAGATGAAAATTAATATGAGGAAAAAAGGAAAGCATGGTAACAGAGACCCAGAGGCTGAACTTATCACTCATTCAGCTAAATAGTATTTATTAAGTACAACTGCAAAGAAGGTAATGTCTAATTGATACTGCACTGGTAGTACTTAGAGAAATCCAAAATCTAGCTTGAAAAAACCCAGCAAAGGTAGTGATGATATGAGGAAATGAGGCTAGCTAATAGATTGCTAGCGGGTGTGTGAATTATTCCAACTTGTAAGTAACATAATCTGACATTATCTATTACATTTATAATGAACAATAATTTACCAACTTCTGTGAATCCATCCTACAAAAGGGAAACTGTTAGTATACAAGGATGTTTAAGAATGTTTATTGCAACATTGCTGTTGCAAAAGAGGGAAAGGAGATGACTGGGTAGGAGCCAATGCACAACTAAAGCAGAAGGAAGATGAGCAAACATCTGAATCTTACCAAACATTTAATGATAACCAAATCCATGAAATTTCATGAATAATACCAGAGAAAACAGAATAAAAGAACAAATAGGCTTTTAAGGAAGTATAATTGATATCCTTAAAGAGATAAAAGAACCTAATGCAACCACCACCCAATGACAGGCTTAAAAAAATTAACCAATTAACGATCATCAAAATACAAAGCTCAGTAAATGGGCTGAACAGTATTCATTGTTCATTCATTCATTCATTCATTATTCAATCAGATGAAGATTTAATTAAGGATTAAGAAGACGGAACAAAGGGATTTACCTAGAATTCACAAAAGACAAAAAATGAAAAGTATGAAAGAAATAATTCATTTAGATTCAAAAGAATTCATTTAGATTCAAAAGTTGCTGTATTAATTTAAAAGATTTCCAGGAGGCTCTTTTGGGTTATTGTGGAGTGAGGCACCATGAACGGCAAAGTCTCCCATGAATAAAAAATTAGTCCAGAAATTGGCCAAGAAGTATGATGCCTCTTTGGCCTCAGAATCTCTGACCAAGCAGATCCCAGGAATCCTGGGCCCACGCCTGAATGAGGCTGGCAGATTCCCTTCCTTGCTGACCTACAATGAAAATATGGTAGCCAACATGGATGAAGTGAAGTCCATGATCAGATTCCAGACGAAGAAGGTGCTGTGTCTGGCAGTGGCTGTTGACCACATGTAGATGATGGATGATGAGCTTGTGTACAACATCCACTTAGCTGTCAGTTTTCTGGAATCTTTGCAAAAGAATTGTCAGAACGAAAAAAAAAAAAAAAAAAGAATTGTCAGAACGTCCAGGATTTGTACATCAAGAGCACCATGGACAAGCTCCAGTGCCTGTACCAAGGCACAGCTTAATGAAGTCTACTGCTAGCATTAGAAATGATAATTATAAATAAATAAAAAATTTCCAGGAGGAAAAAAAGATTCTCTGATGGCACCTGTACCTGTACACTTGTATTCTCAAACATTGGTTATTTTTAATTTAAACATTATTATTATTATTATTATTATTTGCAAATCCAGTAGGTTAAAAAATTATGAATGGCATTGAGGTTGAGAATTTTTTTCTATATGGAGTAAATATATGTGTGTATATATATATATTTTTTTTCCTATCTATTATCTCTTCATGACTTTTGACTTTTTTATATTAAATTATTACTTTTTAAATATATAAACCTTTGCATATAAGGGCTAATAATATTTTGCCCATTATATAAGCTAGTAATACACAATCTTAGTCTGTCATTTAAAAAATTATGATATACTTCGTCTTTGAGATTTTTTCCCATTTATTCAAATGCCAATATTTTCTGTTTTCTGAATATTATGAGTATCTTAAAAAGTATTCCCTTTTGCTTATCCCCACCTAACCTATATTTTATTTAACTCCCTTATAGTTTAATTTTTCAATTTTAGATCTTAAGCCAATTTGAAATGTATCTTTAATTACCATAAGAATTGGGTAGTTATCTTGTTAAGTCTGTGTGTATGAGTTAAAAAATCGGAGTTCTCATCTCTTGTTTCCCTCCTAGTACCATACTGTTTTAGTTACCACAGCTTTATATTTATAACTGAGAGAAAGTGATCCAATTTTATTCCTTTTTTCCAAACTGGTCTTTGCTATTCTTCTTTATTTACTTTCTGGAAAAACTTATGAATCTATTTGTCAGGTTTCTGTATGAATTATGACCTTTAGTTTTAAAATAAAACAAATATGTTAAACCGGAAAAAATACATGTAGCTTAATGAATGAATGTAATGTGAACACCATTGTAGTCAGTACCTGAGTAGGAAGTAGAATTTTGCCTGCCATCCTAGAATCCATCCATGTACCCTATCCAAATCCCACTTGCCCCAATAGAAACCACTACCTTGATTTTTATACTTATCACTCTCTAGAGTTTCTTTATTAATTCAATTTTTCAAATTAAAGGAAAAGAGAGTGATAAGTATAAAAAGGAAGACAGTATAGATGTTTAATTATTTCTTAAAATTTACCAATTTCCAAGATACAGAATTGATTTCCAGTCATCTTGCAGAGACCCCTTGGCTTCTTTCCTTATCATTTTGAAATCATAGATTTAAATGTGTTGTGATATATTCCAGTTTCTGGGCATTATTATTTTTCTGAAGCATAAATTGTCTTATTTTTGGTCAGTGGGAATCTCTTCCCTTTGGCTCATGAGTGTTTTGACAGAATTCTGGTAGTTTTTGATTGCTTCCTTTCTCTGCTCTCTAATTTGACAAGAATTTCTGGCCTTGTGTATTTCCTATCTCAGTCTTAGAATCAGCCTTTTTCCCAAGAAATCAAACTCTGGAAAATTCAGTGGAAAGTTGGATTTCAGGTTTAAAATCTGGGTTTTAGGGATGCCTATTTATGTTGGTCTAGTCATTGTTTCTAGCATTTTAATAAAATTATGTTTGTAGGCAGAGGTGAGAAGTGTATAGAATTAATATATCTTTAAATATATACATATTCAAAAATAATATGTAAGTTTATATTGATATTTTCCAATATATTTAAGTACTGTGGGGTTTTTATGTAACCTCTTCTCAAGGATATAGGAGAAAATAGTTAGAATTATGCCATAATTTCTTATTTCCTTTATCCTGAACTATACATACAACAGCCTTAAAGTGATATTACTAATATGACCATTATCAGTATTAGTACAGAACACAGTTATAAGTAATTTTTGTATATGCTATTCACATTCCTTGCACATTTCATTTTTTAGTGGTTGAACTATAAGGTCTGAGCATATAACAATTACATACTATATCCTTTTTCGTTTAACTTAATTCATTTAATTTTTATTCTAAATGTAATTATAAATGTAATATTCAGTCACCAGTGCTTATGTTGATATTTCTGTAGTCATTTGGTTGCTAGAATCCTTTCCCTAGTTGATTCCTTAGAAAGTGTTCATGACAGCATTCCTGAATGCTCGAATGTTGATAATCGTTTGTCTTATGCCCTTTATATTTGAAAATCAGTTTTGCTGGTTATGAAGTCCTTGAGACACCTGTTCTGTCACTGAGATTGTCAAATATATTCTATTTTTTTTTCTGGCATAAGGTATTGCTGTCAAAGTCCAATGATAATCTAATTTTATTTTTCTTAAAAGATAAATGTTTTTTAAAAAATGCCCAAAGATATTTTTTCCCTTTAAAGTTCAGTGATTTTTTGAGAGTATACCTTAGTGATAGTAGTTCCAAGTCTGTCAGGTACATGTGTCCTCCTTTAATATGTAGTTTTCCAAATCTTGAATTCAAGAAAGTTTTCTTGTATATTAGTTTTTTAGTATTTATTCTATCTGTTTGCTTTCCTTTTTCTTTCTAGGTACTCCTATGATCTGTATCCAAGACAATATCTTCAGTATTTTATCTCTTCAATATTTGTCAAGTCTTTCTTTCTCAGCCATTTTTGTCTTTTCTTTTTCAAGACTTTCTAAGGTGTAATTTACATATAGTAAAATTCATCCATTTTAGTGTACTGTCCTTTGGATTTTAAGAGATTCAGTAAATGAAAAAATGGTGTAAATGTGGTGTAAATGTCATCACAACCAAGATACAGAAACAGCTCTAGCATTCCTATCCCCTAGATTTCTCTGTTCTCCTCTATAGTTGAGAATTTCCCCACACCAATCTCTGGCAACCGCTGATATAATTTCTGTCTCTGTAGTTTTGCATTTACAAGAATGTCATATAAATGGAATCATATAGTGTGTACCCTTTTGAGTCTGAGTTATTTCATTTAGTGAAATGCATTTAAGATGCATACATGCTGTATTCATCATTAATTGTTCTTTTGCTGCTGATTACTGAGTAATATTCTAGCATGTGAATGTACCACTGTTAGACTCTTCATTCCTCAGTTGAGAAACATTTGGGTTGTTTCTAATTTTAGGTAATTATGAATAAACCTATTATAATTTGTGTATGAGGTTTTTGTGTGAACTAAGTTTTTATTTCACTTGAGTAAATGCATAGGTGTGGGATTGCTGGTTAATATGATCAGTATTGAGAAAGGCTTCTGCATCTGGAAAGAATGAAACTGGTGTGAGGCAAGAGGAAGAGCTGAGAGGCCTAATGGTGTTAAGTTCTTGGTCTCAATTTTTCCTAAGATCTGGATGCTTCTTTGCTTTCCCCATTGCTTGGTTGTTCAGCTATTCTTTAGATTTCATAAAATAAACTAATATTCTTTGGATAATTTATTTTTGTCCTACTAGGCAGTTCTAAATATATTTCTGACGTGTGCAACAATGTAAGACTTGTTTTATAGCAACCTTTTATTGATCATTTAGAGGGAACTAGCCCCTGTGCTCAATCTTTAACATGCATTTTGTAATTTGTGCACTATGATTATCCAGCCCATTGTACATTAGTTGCAATGAAAATTTAAATCATTGTTATGAAGAAGAGAGAGGAGGAAAAATGAAAATAAGTAACCACGTGGCACTGATGTGTTTACTAAAGGGTTCTAAACATGCTGTCAAGAATTGCCAATGTATTTATTGTTTTGGAGAATTCACTTTTGATTACAAATGACTTTATTGTTTAGTATGGGCACTTTAATGTTGACAAGTCTACTCTGCCACCCCCCCAAAAAAAAGCCACATTACTATGAATTCACACATAAATATGTAGATTACTTCTTTGGTGTATATATTAATAAATAAAATATTCATGAACTGAAGCCTTAAAATGAGAGATTTAACATCATTATGGCCCAAACACTTTGCTATTCCCATTAGTTCTAACAACATCCAACTTTCTGGTTCCCTATGGAACAAATTTTTAAAATATAAATGATTAAATAGGCCCCTCAATATGACCATAATCTTTATTGAAGAATTTAAGGTATTTTGATTTTCCTTCTGTGTGGTCATGAACACTATCTTTTTTTGAATTACTTTATAAGGACACATATGATAGTTGCTATTTGAGCAGTCCAGATGCTATGTGTTTCTGGAGTCAAGAAGAGGGTGAGGTCAGTTTCTGGGTTGGAGGCTCAGGGGAGGCTTTGTGGAGAAGGTGATATGAGAATAGGGCCTCATAAGTTTATTTGTGTTCAGAGACCACTGGCACCAAAAGAAATACCTGTATTTAATCTGTGTATAGTATACTAAACTGGTATTTAGGTAAAAGGTTCACCTTAAAAAATTAATTGAATTTCTTTTTCACATGATTTTGAACATACAGTTAAAATCAATAAGTCCATATGTCTGGATTCATGACTAATTATTAAAAGACAATCATGCCCTCTTTGATCCTGTTTCCTAGAATGAAATTACTCTCTTATCTCATTATGGAATTTTAAAATATTTAGTCATAATTCTATATTGCATTATCGTAATTGATATGAATTCAGCAAGAGAGTTATTTTTAAACTTTCATGATCTCCTGGAAAATAATAGGTCATTAAAAATGACCATTATTTATTCAGTAGAGATCAAAAGAATCAATGTGGTCACTCAGTAAAATATACTTTTGGACTTAAAAATGACTAAAATGGATTTTTAGAGTAATAAAACAATCCAGAATGCAATAAAAGCACACTTCAAAACAGGAAAAATCATCATGACATTTAGAAGCAATAGAAAAAATAATATATAACCTATTTGTAATTGATTTCAATAGGACCTCTGACATTTCTGTGTACTAAGGGGCCTGTTCATGGAGCCATTGCTAATAAACAGGGTAATGTTGCTGATTATTTATGGAACAGTTAAGAAATAATGGTTCATACTCAGCATAAATTCTGAATTAATGTCTTGAATAATTGTATGCTACATAGTATTATCAACCTGATATGCTGATATGCAGGGATCACTTTAGACACTTGTGAACAGAAGTTTTCTTAATATTTATAAGATGTTGAAAGGTCTGATTGCCTTATCCAGAAACCACAGACATTTGCTAACAATGTATGTCCTGTAGTAAATGTGGTATTTTATATGTGATACCATGTTAAGCATCACACAAATGAATTTAATCCACTATGCGAATTTTATTTAGTAATACAACAGAGTACATGCTTTGAAATGCTTGTGTAGTCATTGATTGATTCTCTCAGTCTTCAGATAACATCGTATGTGGTGCCCCTAGACTCTGGGCAGGTGAGCCTCTTTCACCTTAACCCACAATAGAAGTTCCAATTTTTATTTACGCCATCCCAGTAAAAAGTTTGGGAAGCTCTGAAAGTAACATTTATTGATCCATGATTATGTGGAAGATATTGGCCTCAGAACTAAAAGCGATTTAAAAACAATAAAGTATCTTATGCTTTTAGAAGTGTTTAAAATCTAATGTAAGAGGAATATGTAATGAATAAAAAAAAATCACAGGTTTGTTATTTCTGTTTTAATGAACTTAACATGTATTCCAAGTTCCCATTCCCACTATAATGGAAATCAATCTTGCTAAATCAAGGCAACTATCTTCTGGATAAGCTCAGGCAACTTCAAGTCTCCTTTCCTGCTCCTCTTCCATAGGAGGGTCTAGGTTCTTAGGCACTTGCATATTTTCGTGACATTGGAGAAAGATAATAAATAGGTCTTGGGTTCCTATCTGCTGCGCTTGGTGCTAGACTACCTTGCCATCTCTCCTGTCAGTGTCAGCAAAGTGCAGTGAGTATTCTGGGAAGTTCATTCTGTGCTGTAAGCCTACCCACCCCACTCTATTTCTCACTCCCTTAACCTTCAGGGATGCTATACCTTAATTTTCACTGATTTCTCTCCCTTACTTGGGCGAGAGAGCATTTTCTGATTCTCTCCATATCCCACGGCATTCAAGGAAGGATGATGGAGTGGGCATGAATTTCATTCATTCATTCCTGCTATTCCTAGGGAATTACCTGACTTATCCAAGGCCACAGAGCTTGTAAGTGGCACAACTTGAATCCTTGGCTGTGATTGTCATGTGATCATTTTTTCCACCTAACACTATTTGGTATTTTCTTAAAATTAGAAAATTGGTCAGTTGAAAAGTACATATAAAGTATGAACATGGAGTGGGGGCTGAATTGCATCATGCACTTAATAATTGTTAGGGCTTTTTTTTCTCTTCCTGACCTTAATGGGTCTGAGATTGAAGTATTCATTGTGACTTATGCAGTTCCTTATCTTATATATTCCTTCTCTCCTTCTCTCTTTTCCATCATACTTGGGGTGCTGAGAGAAGAGTGAATACTGCATATGCTTTTGTGGGGTCACTATTAAGCCTTGGTGTTAGAGAGCCTGACAACTCATGTACCGTAAGATAAACATTTGGGGATTAAACTAGTAGTCACTTTGTTCCTTGGGTGATTTACCTGGTAATATAGAACCATCTTCCATTTCAACTCTTCTTAGAAAAAGCATATTTCATACACTGACATACAGATACCTGGACAGTTTTGATGATCTACATCAAGGATCAGCAAAAAGAGGTTTATTAGAAAAATATGTATCTAAAAAGCATGTCAACAGTTCTTTTAGAAAGTGCTTTATCAATGTGTCAAAGATCTTTGAAATACACACCAGTGTTTATCTCAGAGTTATGTCTAATCACAAACACTGTATTGGATACAACTTAAATATCAGCAGTAGTAAGATGATTAAGCGGATTATGGTACTTGTGCAAAATAAATAATTATATAACCCTGGAATATGATAGTGATGAGCAGTGTCCATCAGGGGGGAATGTTTTGTGTTTTTAGTTTTACAAAGGACATATAATTGTATCCTAAGTATGAGATTAATTATGTAAAAACAATAGTAAAGAAAAAGATGAGAAGCAAATAGATTAAGGTAAAATAATGATTGTCTTTGGGGGATGAATTTACAGTGGTTGTACTTTTTATTTTCCCTTCCAAATCTTAATCTTTTTCTTCAGTTATGAACTACACATACTTAGGGGAAAAAAAGAACACACTTTAAAAGAGGTGTTTTACAAATATGTAGTATCAGTTTAAGATGTTGGAAGCAGAAAAACAATCTCAGTTTTTGAGTTTTTACAGATTTTGGGTTACATTTGATTACAAAGTTCAAAAAAGCTTTGTGAGTTGGGGCCGTAGTGCAGTTTTTTGCGTTGTGTATCCCGAGATGTAACATAAGTGAATCACAGCCACTATTAGTAATGTGCAATATGAAGAAAAAATATGCTGAATGGAAAGAGCATCAATCTTTAAACAACAGGTGGAGTTATTATTTAGCATTTTGAGTGGGGTAGGGTGTTTGTTTATCTCCTGCTGCTATTTATAATTCAGGACTGTTGTTATTTGAACCAGAATAGAGGAGCAAGTTGAAAGAGAAGAAGAAATGAATAGCTCCTCCACCTCCTCTCTAAGGAAGCTTACCTGCAATCAATCCTGCCCAAGTGAACAGCAGCTACAAATGGGTGTGCTCTCCTGAATTCACTGGCTGTATCCACAGTCCACGCTGCAGTAGTTGAAGCAATTTTCCTTTGAAAATATTGATTTCCTATGGAATTGTCATTTGAAATGATGGATCTACAGTTGGGTTGGGACCTGGAGGAAAGATGGTTGTGTTTGTGTTGCAGGCATGAATCTTGACAGGCTTTGTCCTCCACACAAAGGACAAAAGGAAAGGAAAGAAGTTATTAGAGTTGGGAGAAAGATTAAGGAAAATACTTTAATCATCTTCTGGTTTTGCAGGCCAATTTCTAGTACTTAGGACAAGATTATTTATGGGTCCATCATTTCCCAGTAGTTGAAATTTTTGATTATTTCTAAAACCAAAATAGTAAGACTTACGGTTATGTACTTTACAACAGAAATGCAGAAAGTTTTTTGTTTTGGCTGAGTATTCTTTGGTCATAATTTTCTATTTCTCAGAGGTGATCTGAAGGCTGATCTTTGGGTCACAGTGATAACAGTCCTTTTTCCATATATTAGATTTCCTGGAGCCCTGGAGCCTTCCATTAAGAAGGACTTGGTTCTTGATTATTTGCATCCTAAAATATTGGACCTGATTCTTTGCACCCTCCCTACTGTTATGTTCTTTCATATCATATGAATTTCACATAATATAGATCATCTTTTTCTGTAATGTGTCATTGCTTTTTTTCTGCCACACTTTGAGGTGAGTTATTCTACCCGCCCCCCCCCCCCTTTTTTTCCCTCTTGTCATTTTTTTTCCTGCATGCTCTACTTTTTACCTCAGAAACAACCAACCTCATTGAGTTGGGGTTTGTTAATTAGACTGATTATTTGCTTGACACACATCTCTTTCCTATTATTCTATATAGGACCAAAGATGTTAGGATGCTGTTTTGTTTTCTTCATTTTCAGAGAATAAGTCTATGAAGCAAGGTATGTACATGAGATTCTTAGAGTGTGTGATATACAAAACCATTAAATTCCTAGGGCAATTAGTGAATACCTATCATCATGAATGCAACATTCTTCACAAATAAATTTTATAACAACCAAAACTTGGCTTTATTATAACACTATTTTTAAACCATTTTCTACAGAAAATTTTCTATTTATATAAACTATAATAAAATTAGATCACTTTGTAGGTGTTGGAGCATCATCACTATATACTGTACATTAGGTACTTTTCAGAGTTTTTGGGTCATTGAGTCATTATGCCCTTAGGCTAAATGAGCACTATGATTCTTTGTTATTGCATTTAATATATAAACTTTTTTTTGATATTGCATTATATGTGTGTCTTTAAGCAACTCACTTTTCTGGCTGTCTTAAACATGTGCTTTCTCTCTTCTCTAATTTTATGCTTTTAATCTGAAAAATCATATCTGTACTAAGCAGAAATCTGTCTGAAGTAGGAATAAATGGTCACTGGGTAATATTTAAAAACACAAAGTTTGTAATGTAAGAGTTGAGCTTTTGGTACAGCTTTGGACCTCTATTTTTTTTTTTCTGCTGCCTTGAGCCCCTTAATAAAACACTTGGTTTCATGGTTCTTATTAGGATTGCAGAGATTTGAAGTAGGTGACTATTTCTAAGCAATGCCCATATTAATAGGTAGATCAACTCTCAAAATGTTGTGAGGTTTAAAGGTATCCTATATGTGAGCATCTGATACATGATAGTCACATAGGGTGTGTCTGAGAGAGAGAGAGAGAGAGAGAGAGAGATGGAGAGGAGTAGGAGTGCAAGGGAGAAACCAGATCCATCCTTTCAGGAAAGAATTGACCAAAAGGGGTGGTTTGCAACTCCTTTGGTAGCCATCTCTAGTGTATTTCACTGACCTGAATCACAATTTTCAGCACTATTGTCAGACAAACAGAAATGCCACCTTCATCTTTGTTTTGTTTAGGACACATCCCCTCCATCTCTTTTATTTAGAGAATCTATTTAGTTTGGGGAATGGACTAGGGCTTGTGTATGTGGATTAATGTAAGGTGAAACAGAGTATGAAAACATCTAATTGGAACAGTGATTAATTTGATTTTAATAGTCAGATGAATTTCTTTAACACAAAAAAAGGAAAATGCAATTGGCAGATGCTTGCTGATGATCACCTATCATCATAGCAATGTCTTATTACTGAATAATTAAAAGCACACCTCTAAACTAGAGAAACCCTTCCAATTTGGACATAAACACATACTAGGATTCAAGTACCATTTTAGATTTCAATAAAACCCTTAATTAGAAATCAATATGTTAGGAACTCAAATTTCAATAGTCAAATATTCTACTCTATAATGGTAAAATAAAATAGCCTTATATTTTTAAAAAGATTCTTCAATCACAACAAAAATGTATATTTTCTGGGAAACTCTCAGCTAGCCAGGGTTCATCCTTCCATTTCTGGTAGGATATTGTTAATTGAGTTTTTACTGTAACAGTGTTTCTAAGGGAGAAATTTTTACTCCTTGAAGACAGTGGGCCTATCTGCATCCTTTAAATTCTTGCAAATTAAATTCTGATTAGACACATTTATAGAAATTGTCTGATGTATTTTCTATATAAAGAGAAAGATTTTATATTAGTCTTCTTTGTGCATGTGCATTATTAATTGGAACAATGTCATTTGAAAAACTATTTTACTTAGATTCTCACATTTATTTTAACAAAGTAAGTAAATTCTATTTGATGTTCAGTGAAACAGGCTAAGTTATGTTGTTGGATGTTTATGGTAAATATGTGCCATTTCCCACTCATCTTTGTTTAGGCAAACATTCATTTCTGACATTTATCTATCTTATTTACCAGTCACTGCTATTTATATTAGTAGGCAATGCTATTTCCTATTTAACTTTGGTATGATCACTATGCAAGTATAATTTTGAGCTCAGCCACCTGTTTACACATTCTGTCATATGGCAAAACAAAGCCCTTTCTAAAGTAAGTATTAACAAGGAAAGTGGCAATTGTGTGAGTGAGACATTTGGCAGTCCTAACCCTAAAGCAGCCTTAAATTAGATTTTTTTTTTAAACTGTTAGCCTGCATTAATTCCTGAGGATGCTTATTGGTAGGCAGTAGAATTGAGATGCTGGTGAGTATGAATGGAGTAGCAGGACCATTATTGATAACACTTGGATCTAAGCTTTTAGCTTATAAATATTGAAAATGTGTTAACATGTATTGATGTTTGGTCATGAACCCAGGGGCAGTGGAATGCATAAAGAACACACTGAATACATAATAAATGAAGGAGCTGCAACTCTGCTGTTACATTGATGATGTACTTCTCACATGGATGTTTTTTTAACATGGAGGATATTCTCTCTTGTCAAATTTTTGGAAAGGAACTATGAAATCTTCTAGTGCACAGATTTGCCAAATTTCGGCAGTTTCCAGAAAAATCTCAGAGTAAGCTTCTCAGTGAGTGTGGTGGACTAGGGATTTTAGAGATCAGAGTTTAATCCTATTACCTGTGTTGTTTTCCACCTTAACACCAGGAATCCATTTTGGACACTGATTTCAATGAGCTATTATTAGGTGAATGTCATTTTAGTGAGTGATCTAAAACTGAATGAAGTCCCCCAGTCAAATGTTTTGCCTTGTATACAATAGTAAAAGATATATGAAAAGAATAATTTACGTAGGGAATATGGAATTTGACGTGGGAGGCTCTGTTATAAAACAGGGACTTCTCTTTTCCTGAATTGGGGGTAACCTGAAAATTTAAAGGAGATGGAATTCGGGCGAGCGAAAATAGTTAATATATTTTTGCTAATGAAAAACATTTATGACTGATTTTCTCTCTGTTTTTTTAAGGTGGGCTGAAGGAAAAGCTATTCAATCGAACTTTAGGTAGTGGAATGAGAGTTTTGACCAAGGTTTTGTCTTCCTATCATTAAAAAGAATTTTCTGAGTATGAGTTTCTAACAATATGGGTAATCAGAAATTTGGAAAAGAAAAGGCTAGTCTTATAGGATGTCAGGAAAGGGCATGAGCAAGCATTAGATAAAAAGAATGCACTCAAAAAAGACCCTTAATGAGATGAATACCCAGCTTGTCAAAAAACAAAAAAAACAAAAAACAAAACAAAAAAAAAAACGCTTAATGATGGAGTAAAGATAAATTTGTCAGTTTCTCATATGTTGAATATTCATCATATAGTCTATGCAGCTGTATCTCAGAATGCTGTTTCCATTTTTTTTAACATAAAGCAGATTACTAGTTTATTCTTAGATACTGAATTGTGTACCTTGTATGCCTAAATGAACTGTTATAAGACAGGACTTTAAATAGTATTTTGTTATTCTCAGTATTTTTTTTCTTATTCTATGATCAGGTTTATGGTATAAAGGCTACATTTTTTTTTTTTTGGAGATAGGCAAAAGATTATATGAAGAGCATATTCCTAGTTGGTATGCAGATATTCTGATGGATATTTATTCAGTGTTAAATAAAACTAGTGCTATATTAAATCGTATGTCCATATATGTTAAGGTATGGATGTTGTACTTGTTTATTTATTAATAGAGGAAGTGATCTTATTTATTTCTCTAGTAGGCTTATAGATTTATTTCTCTAGTAGGTTTCATAGGTTAATTCAGAGCCTAATCATATCTTTTCAGACTCAATGACTTATGCTTCAAATTTTACAAAACTGTAACTTGGAAGTAATATATCAATTCTTATATCCTCCCCGATAATATAAGTAATATATTAATATCTTACTGGTATTTATAATCTTATACTTCAAACTAATTTAAATGACCAATTTAAACATTTAAAGTAATTAAATATATCTATATATAAAATACCTGACTCCAGAAGTGAATTTAAGGTGAAACTCATGAAACTGAAGCTCCAGACCCCAACTTGCACAGGTCCTTTTCTTTTTTCTTTTTCTTTTTTTTTTTAATTCCTTAATTTTTTATTCCTGGTACCACTACCACAATTTACACGGCAATATACCTGATATAATGAAAAGAAAAAGAAAAAGCTACAACAGATAAAAGACCTCAGGAATGTACATTTAATTGACACTACATTGTATTAATCAATAGCTGCACTTTTTTTGCAGCTTTTTGCAAACTGTGGCTATGACAGTCCTGAACAAGAAGAGTTTCCTATTTAAGCTGCAGTAACTTTTCTGACTATGGATCATCGTTCCTCCTGTGGCAGATTTTTACAGTTCCTCTAATGCATTTGGGACAACTGTCTGAAAGTAACCTGCAGCTTTCCTGACAACTCCTCTCTCTCCTGCTAAGAACTGTAGCCCTTTTCTTCTGAAAATTTTTTTAGAAATTTTTGCTACCATATCCACCACTTCCACCACCAGATCCATAAACACCACCATAGGGACTGCCCGAGCTTCTTCCATCAAAACTGCTCCCCTTCATGGGTCCATAATTTGATTGCTGTTGTCCATTATAATTTCCAAAATCAGTATAGTTCCCACCACCACCATAGTTACCACCTCCAAAATATCCTCCTTCATTGTAACCATCATATCCTCCATCACCACCACCCATATCTGCCTCCTTGGTTTCCATATCCTGGTCCACACCACCATAGCCTCCTTTACTACTATAACTAGGACCACCACCATAGTTGCCACCATCACCTCCAAATCCATTATATCCACCATCACCTCCTCCATAACTACCTCGGTTGCCGCCACCTTCACCACCATAGCCTCCTCTTCCACCAAAGTTTCTACCATGGCCAAAATTACCACCACCTCTGAAGTTTCCTCCACAACCCATGAAGTTGCCAGATCCACTTCCACGACCGCTTTGTGATCCAGCAGACTGCCTCTCTTGTTTAGAAAGGGCCTTTTTCACTTCACAATTATGTCCATTAGTAGTGTGGTATTTCTGAACAATAATTTTATCAACCGTATGATGATCATCAAAAGTTACAAAAGCAAATCCTCTCTTTTTTCCACTCTGCCTGTCTTCCATAATTTCTATGGTTTCAATTTTGCCATACTTTTCAAAATAGTCTCTCAAAGATACAGAGTCTTCTGTATCTTCTTTAATACAACCAAGAAAAATTTTCTTCATTGTTAGATGGGCATCAGGCTTTACAGAATCCTCTCTAGAAACAGCTCTCTTTGGTTTCACTACACGCCCTTCAACCTTGTGTGGTCGGGCACACATTGCTGCATCCACCTCTTCAACACAAGAGTAATTCACAAAACCAAAACCCCTAGAAGTTTTGTTTGGGGGTCTCTCATTACCACACAATCTATAAGTGTGCCCTATTTTTCAAAATGTTCTCTTAAACTATCATCTGTAGTTTCAAAGCTCAAACCACCAATAAACAGTTATCTCAACTGCTCTGTTTCCTTTGGATCATGGCCCTCCATTTGAGAATGGACTTGCTTCTTCCAACTCGAGTTCAATATGGGTGCACAGGTCCTTTTCAATTCCAGCATACCCTCCCCCTTGGATATGAAGAGGAAGTGCAGATCATGCTCTAGGTAGTAGTTCTGGGACTGTGGGTGGTTCTGGGTCACCAGCATCTCCACATCTACCCATGTCCTCTGTGAAAATCTCATCATGGTAGAACTTATTGTTCATCCAGAGGATCTGAACAAAAGGTATTCTCTCCCTGTCTGGATCAGAAGCTTCTGAAGGTCTTGGTTTATAGCCATTTCTGCTCTCTACCAACCAGGACCAGCTCACAAGAGACAGGAAGGACCTAGCTAGGTCCATGGGATAGGTCTGGGGAGGACCTAGCATGTCCATGGGGTGAGGCATATATTAAAGATCAAAGTGCTGAGATTCTTCCAGAGCTTGCCCACAGTGATCATAAAACACCATAAAACTGTGGCTTTATAGTAAACATCAAACACTATAGTAAAGATAAAACAACATAAAAAAAAAAAAACATAAAACTCCCTCTGTACTGAAGCTTGAAAAAACCTTGTAAGCTATCAATAACACAAAACAAATTCTCATTAGCCATGCTAGAGGAAAGACTGAATTATCATTTTTTTAAAATGATATACAAATTATTACTATATTGAACCCAAAATGTAGGGGAAAAATTGTTATGCAAGTATGATAGAAGTGGCAATTAATAATAGTAGTAAAAGTAATAGGTTATTTTCCTGGATTTTGTTTTGTTCATAAGGTTTTCAGATTTTTATTTTTTTATTTGTTTATTAATTAATTATTTTTATTTTATTATTTTTTTGGGGTTTTCAGATTTTTTAAGACTTTATAATTGATTACAAGTCCTTTCCTCATTCTAGATATAAACTCATTTTCACAGCTACTTTTGTATTCATAATTTTATATTATTTTCTAAAAAATAGTTCTCCAGGTTACACAAAACCTGGATCCCTTCTCTGCTTGGTACAGAGTAGCTATTTAATCCATGTTTATTTTATTTTCCTCTAGATCCATTAAATTTCCATTGATTGTATAAGTAATGATGACTTTATCTACTAATATTTATTACATACAAATACATAGTGTCTATCAACTATGTTTCACTTATTATGCCATGGGTTGAATGATGGCATTTAAAAAGATATGTCCACATTTTAACCCTTGAAATTTGCAAATGCTATCTTATTTGTAAAATGGGTTTTTGTGACTGAAATTAAGTTGAGGATCTTGAGATAAGGAAGTCATCCTCCATTTTCCAGATAGGCCCTAAATTCAATGACAAGAAATAAATAGAGAAGACAGACAAAAGAGGAGGAGGCAATATGGCCATGGAGGTAGACCACAGAGGATGAGTATTGGGTACACAAGTCAAGGAATGCCAAAAGCTACCTAAAGTTAGGAGAGGCAAAGAACATAATATCTCCTAGAGCTTTTGGAAGGAGAGTGGCCCTGGTGACACTTTGATTTTGGATTTCTAGCCCCTAGAATTGTGAGAGAATAAACTTCTATTGTTTTAAGCCACTTGGTTTGTGATAATTGGTTACAGCATCTACAGAAAACTAATAGACCTTTTCGTTTTATCACAAATATTTTTTCATGTTATCATCAATGCCTGTTTTATTGTAGTAAATAACTGACTAGAAATTGGGTGAAGGAGGTGGTATTGGAGGCTTTTAGGGAGAAATAGAACAAATTCTGAAGACAGAGCAAAATCAGGAATTTATATTCATGAAGCAGACAATTCTGTTTTTCTTTCTGTTGCATTCTTTCTGATATTATAGTTTTATTTTATTTTTTTATCTGTATTGGGGAAATGGTTAAAGAATAGACTTTATTAGCATTTTATGCATTAGAAAGGAGCCCAAGGATCACTGTGTTAGGACCAGAGTTATAAGAGAAGTGAAGAGGTAGTTAGAAATTTTATGAAACTTTCAGTAGCACAAGGAGGCACACTGTGTTTAGCCATATGAAAAATCACCTAGAATACATCCTTTTCATATTTACAGGCTCAAAAATGTATCATTACAGCAGGAGTTGTGAATTTTCTTATTTGTCCTAGTTGTGACCTATTAATGGTACCACTTACCTGAGTATAGAAAGATCTTCTTTTTATTCTTTTATAATGTATTTTGAAAACTTAAGTAAACTGATACATGTTTTTGCTTCTTTAGTTGTACAGATATTTTCATGTAAATATACATAAGATGGTAAGTGCGCACACTTTTTTCATTAAGTGATCTAGACTTAAGAGTTGAATTGATATGACTGTTAGAAAAAATATGTCAGTCATTTAAATGCATGTTAGGAAATATACTGAACTAATATATGTAGAAAGATTATTTCAATTTCATCCAAGAAGGTAATTTAACCACTTATATCCATTTATATTTAATAATGGCTTCTTATTTTGATGTTTCTATATATTGAATTTTTTATATATCATCTTTGAAAGCTATAGTCATTTTTCTTAAAAATTGATGAGGAACTCATGAATTGTATCTATTGAAAATCGGACTCATTGTTCTTTGCAAGAATGGAGATGAGAAGGAATGCTTTGTCCACCTTGTTTTGTATTAAAGGACATATTTTTCTAAGAGGAATTTAATGTATTTTATCAATATTGGCTCATATTCTGTTGGTAGTCTGTCCATTAGAAAGCCAGGTGGGTTTTCTTTTTTTTTTTTCTTTTTTTTCTTTTTTGAAGTGCATGTTATCTGATATAAATTTAGCTATGTTCCTTTTTAATTTTAATGTGTGTTATCATTATTTTAGTTTTTATTTACATTCCAGTTAGTTAATATACAGTGTAATAGTTTCAGGTGTACAATGTAGTGGTTCAACACTTCCATACAATACCCGGTGCTCATCAGGCTGGCTCAGTCAGTAGAGCCTATGACTCTCGATCTCAGAGTTGTGAGTTCAGGCCCCACATTGGGCATAGAGCTTACTTGAAAAAGAAAGAGATTCTCTTAGATAAATCTCCCATGTTGCCCCGTCCCAATATTCTATTTATAAAAAATAAATTGCTTCTTATTGTTTTCAAGGTAGATATATGCATTGTTTAGCATTGATTAACAAGCCCTTTTTAGTTAAATGACTCCATCTCCTACTAATGCCTCCCCTCTTCATCCTCTATCATTTTATATTGACTATTAAGCCATTCTATTCTATGTCTGTGTGCATTTTTATAAGTTATGGAAGGATTCTAATTGAGATGCAACCATAATGTAATTTTTCTGGAAAACTGGTAAGGTGGGCACTCTTCCTACATCGACAGAACTTTTAAAAGAGCTTATTCTGAGGCAAAAAGAAGGATGAGTGTGTTGTAATAAGTGAACCTTAGCTGCAGAAGGTCAGAGTCAACCTCTAATTCAACATTCAATTGGGCACATGTCTGAAACCTATGGAGACTAAGTAGGAGAGAGATGTAGAAAAATCATAAATATGTTAAAAGGTAGTATGGGGGGATTGGCGAAATTAAGGATAGGGATTAAAAAGAGTACTTATGATGAAAAATGAAATAAAATGATAAAAAATGGTAAAAGGTAAAAAAAATACCATAAATCACATTTTCCCTAAAACCTGTGTAAAAAATTAGGATCCCAGCAGCATTGCTTTTTGAGTCTTCTTTTTGAGTGGAATTCCTACTATGCTTTGCCATAGAACTCCCTAAAATGTGGATTATATGAAGACCCAGAGGTGGCCCCAGAGAGCTGTGGTTCCCTGTGATATGTTGATGCCAAGGAAATGCTATGGGGAATATAGGTCTCTTTAAGACCTTTCTCTGATCTCAGAAATATCTTGTTGTTGTGGTGTTGGTGTTGGAATTGGTAGGAGCTGTATGTTCTGATTTAGTAGATGAAGAAAAGTTGGAAACTTTTGGAAGTTTGGAAGTTCCAAATTTAATTACTTTGTGTCCTAGAGTCTTGCAAAGTAAATGAATCTTATCTGATATGCTTACTTATGTTATTATATTAGTGGCTAGAAATGCCTAAAATATGTTCCTTCTGCTACTATTTCAATAATATCAAACTATGAAATTTATCGAGAAATTAAGTGCTTTAATTCAAAGACCTAATCTATTATGGTGAGATTTTGGTGCTTGTGGCTGGGTTGCAGATCTGATTTTTGATGAGGTGGTTTTCATGTATCATCCTAAATCACACCTGCTAACTTCCGATAGATTCAACTCTATCAGACCTGCTTCCAAATAAGTAAGTTGCTCTGGGTTCTAAGGACACTCCAAGATAGCTGATGGCTCTCTGAGAAGAGGAACAGGTCAGTGATGATGGTTCCTAGACAAGCCAGTTAGGAGCAGTCATCAAGAAAGTTCGGCTGTTTATCTTCTTCTTCTTCTTCTTTTTTTTTTTTTTTGCTTTATGATAAGCTGCAGAAATATCAAAGTAAAGTGGGGGGAAACAGTCTCGGCATTATAACATTGTAGGTTGAGATCTACTGGTTTCATGTAGGGATTCAGCTTTGTTTACTGAAAGGAGTAATTGATCCAAGAGAATTTGAGAGACCTGAAGCAGTTATTGCATCCCATTCAGGAATAACATAGTTAGCTTATTGATTAGTGGGGATTTTAAAAATCCTTACTCTTTTCTATTGAACCTTGATTAAATTGAATGCATGAGCACAATCTTAACACTTGACCTAATGTGAATGGAGGAGAGCTTAGTGTCGAATGAACTATGGATAAGAAGGACCACCCAGGGTTGTGAGCATCCCTAGAGACAGACACATTGTTGGGATCTCCTGTCCCTCAGTCTGTATATTGCTCTGGTGAGGAACAAAGTGAACCTCCACGTCCTATTATACCTAAGATATTGCTGCTCAGACTTCCTTCCTCTTTAGTACATTTTTCTATGGCCCCAGGTTTCCATATTTTTATGCAGATTCAAATAACCAAGTTCATGAAGAAGAGTATCCTTTCTGTTTTAATGGCATTCAAATGTTTCCCTCTTTGAAATTGCCGGACCGAATTTTATCACTCTGTATATGAGGCGATTAGAGAAGTTAGGCAGCTTTCTGTTCACATAGGTTACTAAGACCAGAAGCCAGGTCTTGAGGAAACACACCAGAGCCAGGGCTTTTGTCTGCCTCTCAATCCATTCCATTTTTTTTAACATTATGTATTTTTTTGTGTAAAACCTAGAGTAAGTGGCTCCTTTTCTATCTGAGGATGCAAAAATAACTGAGGTGCTCTTGAAAGTAATTAGAACTTACTTCCCCATCAAAGGGAAAAACAAAACTAAGTCTGATTGCTTATTTTTTAGTATTTGTTAAATTAGGTTCTTGGTGTGGGCAATGAAAAATATAAAACCTTAATGAAGGCCATACTATATGACATGGCATATTATGTATTTGTTTGAAAAAGGAGAAACGATGAAATTATTTACAGAGCACATAATGGCTACACTTACTCAGCTGCAATTTGGAAATTTGAGGGCACTTAAAATTTTTTTCACAAATATAAAACAGGAATCTACAAAGTGCCAGGCACTGTGTGAAGTGCTTAGGATGCAACAATAGCAGTTTGGTCGTGTCGCCTGCCTCCCCTGTGCATTCTGTCTAGAGGGGTGATATAGGCAAGTAAGTGAGTAAGAGGTGGTGTGAAAATGAGCCTCACAGGTGAACTACAAGGCATGTGAGTACTTAGCAAGGGCACCACATCCAGATGTGGAGAGTATGAGCAGTTTTGCCAGTAGTAGGGACATGTAAGCTACGAAGTCAGGGACGAAGAGAAGTTAACCCAGAGAAAATAGGAGTTGGATGGGGATGGGCAAGCACTGTAGATAGAGGAGCAGCATGTGGAAAGATTCCTAACTAAAAGAGGAAATATTTTTTTTCGGGAACAAAGAGAAGTTTAGAATTGCCCAAGTATGCCTGCTACAAATTTTTCTGTGATTTCAATATAAGTATATAATGTTATTTTTTTCCCCCTCAGGGCACCCATTATTTGGCAAATGAATACTTTTCCTAGACCTGGACATTTAGGAAACAATTTTGGCTCCTTTTTCTTTTCTTCTCTTTTCTTCTATTAAAAAAAAATAGAGATTTTTTTAAATTAAGATTTTAAAAATTATTATTTTTTATTAAATAAATAAAATATTTTATTTATTTATTAGCGACAGAGAGAAAGAAGAGAGGGCATGAGTGCTCAGGTGAGCAGGGGGAGGAGCAGAAGGAGGGAAAAGTAGACTCCCGGCTTTGAAGGGAGCCCATCTCAGGGCTCTGTCCCAGGACCCCGGGATCATAATGCAAGCCAAGGGCAGATGCTCAACCGACTGAGCCACCCAGGCCCCCATCCTTTTTATTTTCTGAAGCAGGGACAGATTGCTTATCTTCAGACATCTAGTCGTTGATTATCTCTGCTTGATGTGTGTGACTGCGTGTGGGAGTGCTCCTGTGGGAGGGGATACCATGCTTGTACATAACTTGAACTCTGTGAATCATGAAAGATCGGTGCCTTCCATTGCCTGCCTAGTGACTGTTGTCACTTACAGCATAGAATGTGGGCACTGTGGTCGGAAAGCTTGTGTGACTTGTAGTATATAATTGTGAACGTGTTCCCGACTCCTGGCTTATCCTAAACTTTATTTTATATATTTTTTTGTATCTTTCTTGTTTACATGCAACACCAGAATCCTACTTTATTGCTTGGAAATTTCTGAAAGTTCTGTCACATTGGACAATTATACAATTATAACTGAAAGGGGGAAAAAAAAGATGCATAAGGAATGATTGTAACTAGCTTATGCCTATCCAAAGCAAACCCGGTGATGAAAAATTGTCCTGTTATGTTTCTCTGTGCCGAAACAACTTGCTCCCTTCTGGCATGACCGATGCTTATATATTAGGTCACTCAATATTAAAATGATTATGAAGATCCCTGATGCACAAATATGCCCTAATAATGTAATTATTAACAATTATAATCATCATTATTAATGGTATTAATAGCTAGATTTTATGTCATGTTACTATAGATCAAATACTAAGCCAGGTGTTTCATGTTTATTGTTTCAGTCAATCTACATAATGTCCTTATGAAGCAGACATTATCATTTTCCTTATCCTACAGGTAAAGAAATAGAAGCATAGAGACATCATATGCTTTGCCCCAAATCACAGAACTAGTATGTGGGAGGAAGAATTTGAATCTAGGCTATCTGACTTCAAAGTTCACTTACCTACTAGACAGAGTCTGTTGCTGGAGATAGTGGGATCATAAAAGTTTACAAAACTATGAACTAGCAGCCCGCCCAAGAAACCAGTTGAGTTTAATTTACCCATTAATTTAAAGGACACGTTTCCTTGGCATCACGGACTATCTTCTTATGAGTATCTTCAGGATATTTATTAGGTTAAAATTAACTTGCAGTTCTTACAGATGCTAATAAGCTGCCCTGTTTACCTTTAAGCTGAACTTTACAAATGGTATTGTACCTTTATAACCTTGACATTTATTAGGGTTTGAAAAGTGCTGTTCACTACTTGAGAAAAGAGAGTAAATGTATTCTTAGAGTGCTTTGAAAAAAAAAAATCAGTGCTGTATGTGTGAATTGTTTGAGTGTTCTTTATGGTACACCAAGCACTTTTGCATCATTTTGTTTTATTCTTATAGCCCTCCAAGAGAGATAGAGTGGGTATTATTGCCTCCATTGTGCTGTTAAAGAAACTGATTCTCAGTGAGTTAAGGACGAACCAGAACCAGAACATGGAACTCTTACTATTTTCCCTAAATGCTACTTTTCCCTACATGCCTCTATGCAATTCAGGAAAAAAAATAGATGGAGGAAATTTCATAGGGAATAATATGTAAGAAGATAAATTCAGCTCCCTTTAGGGTAGGGTGGAACGGGATACTGCCTCTTGACTGCTTAACATTACCAAATATGACTTGGTTAATAACATCACAGCAGACAATGACATTCCCAAGTAGCACAACTCATAAACATGGCACATGGCTTCTTTGCTGGCACCTACTTTTATGTCACTAGAAGATGGGGGAGCTCCATGGGCTTCATTTCTCTCCATTTACCCTACACTGATGCCACCATGTAAGGAAGACAGATGTTTACGGAGAGTGGCTTTTTAAACTCTAGGAACACTTGGGGGAGCTCCTTTATTTATTATTTTTTTTTTTATGGAGGAAATGCATTGACTATCTTGGCAGGGATTTAGAAGGAGTTCTTTATTTTAGTAAATAAAGCTAAGGTGATCTTCTCTGTGAGAACCCATTGTAGGAGAAAACTGTTCCAGTAATTTGCCAACATACTCAAATTCTTACTAAAATTTGTATTCAAATAACCTGTGTTGTATTTTAGAAAATGTAGCTCTTGGCTAACATTTTCCATATTGAATTATAGAAATAAGAATGAGGTAAGTGGAGGGATGCCTGGGTAGCTCAGTATGTTGAGTGTCTAACTCTTGATTTTGGCTCAGATCAGGATCTCAGGCCCTGCATAAGGCTCTGTGCTCAGTGAGGGGTCTGCTTCTCTCTCTTTTTCTCTCCCTCTGCCCCTCCCCCGTTTGTTCACTCTCTCTCTAAAATAAGTACATACATAACATAAATAAATCTTTTAAAAAAATGAGGCAAGTGGCAAAATAATGGAGTTGAAAGTGTAGATTTTGGTAAATAATGGACAAGAGCTTGACACAGAAACATATTCAAGGAGATCTTGGTAACAGTCCCAAGAAACCAACAGTGTTAGCCTGAAGCAAGTATCTGACACGGCCAGTGTGCATGGCGGCGATATGAGGGCAGGTGAGGTCAAATAGAAAAGGCAAAGATCAATGTACATTAGCCAATAGATAATATCTTTTTTATTAAACTAGTGTTAGAGCAATTTTACAATGATCACATGTTGTGGGAACTTTGTGATCTTCAAATGTTGTGATTAAAAAAAAAAAAATTTCCTTTGATTGAAGAAATACTTCATTACCAGGCAAGTACTTGTAGTCAGAAGCCTGGGTAGCAAAATTGCCCATTGTATTGGCCCAAACATCTAGCTTGATGCAGACCAGGAAGGCCCTACAATCCTAACAGCTTAAAGAAAGGAAGATGACATAGGGACCAATGGGCTGGTTTAAGGCTCCTTTAGAAAGAGAGATTGAGGTCTACCCAGGGCGAAGATTTCAGGACTCTGGTAAAAAGGTCCAGTCTCTCTGCTTCAGAGATATAGGCCTTAATCAAATCTATTATCCCCGGGTTTAGCTCAACTCTAGTTTATGTGGTTACCCTTAGCAATATCTATCATGGATCTGCCTCAGACCAGCTCTGTGACCTTGATCTAACACTTAACCTCACTGGATCTTTTTCTATAGTGCAATCAATATACTTTCTGTTCTTTTTCAGCACTCACAGGGATGCCTGTGAACAAATAACATAGATGTGAAGTTGTTTTGAGTTTCTTAGAGGAAAGACACATTGAATACTGGAAATTATTGCTGTTATTAAAGTTAATGATTATTATTAGCAGTACATTGGGATAAACAACTCTGCCAGTCAAGATTTGAGTAGCTCTTAGCTAAAAAATCGAGAGTTCAGCTTAATCATAATGAGGGTTCTACTGGGGTAGATACAAGGTTGAGGTATGATAGTCCCCCCCCCCCCCCCCGGGAAGAGCATTGAATGATAGGTTTATTTAGTACCCATGAAAACATTTTCTTAGATCTTTTTTAAAATTGGAATTGGAAGGTGTTCAAGTACTAGATAAAATCCATTCTATTAGATGAGATTTACTCATTTCAGTGATGGCTGACTAGCTTTAGTTTTTGTTTTTGTTTTTGTTTCTTTTTCTGTCCCCCCCCCATATATCCCCTCCCTTCCCAGCCTCCTGCACACATGAAATGAATTCTAAAAAGCAGTACATTGAACAGTGTCAACTCAGCAATATGCAAACCTGTAATGTTCAGTTTTTTTTCAAGATTTTGTCAGCATTATTTTCTGTTCTGCTATCCATTGATAAAGACTAGGGAGTAGAAAACCTTGATGGTTACAGTATAAGTATCTCAATACATTCAGATAATTTGTTTCAAGTCATATTCAGTATTTATTATGGTCAATGTCTACTTTCAGTGGAGGAGTAATGGCCTGCATTCCCTTAGACCTGTGTTTGCTGAAGTCTGGGATCTAGGTAAAGACTAACTCCCCATATAAGGGGCCACATGCTCTTTGTGAGCAGTTTGGGGCACCTCACTAGTTGGCCATCACCTCTTCTCCATCTAACAACTGGCTGCTTGATAAGATTTGAGGCAGCTGGTCTCTAAGTGCCTTTTCCCTGGTATGGCACTTGAGATAGGCATGGGTGGCTAGGAGCATTCTCTCTGTGGCCCCCTAACTGAGAAACCCTTGCAGATGGGGCCACTACTTTTTCCTCAAAATCCCTGATGGGTAGTCTCTGTGTGGGCTCTTGTGGTCACCACCTATCCTTGCCTGACATTTTTGTAGCCTGTGCTGTGCCCTCAGAAAGCCTCAGAGCCCCTACCATGAAGCTTCAGCTTACGGAGAAATTGAAGAGAGTAAACTTTGCCCTATTCCCAATTGTTTGCAGTCTTGGTGCTTAGCAAACAGTTAGCTGTATAATGAGCTGCCTGTGAGATGTCTGTCTACTCCCACAAAGGACAAAAGAGAAAGGAGGACGTGCAAGTACTCTACTGATTCTCTCCTATCTTTTCTCCATGGATGCCCCTTTTCTCCTACAACTAGGCTTTCTAAAAATTTTTATTTATTTTTTTGGGGGGCAAAATTTTGATTTTTATGCCAGGTGATTGGCATAAAGACCACTCCATTTCGCATCCCTTTATGATTCCTGAGTGGATCTGAATCTTTTAGAAATGAGTTTGAAAGTTGTTTTTATTCATCCTCTTTAATTAGGCAAAAATAAGACATCAATATTTCATAGTAAATGAAATCTCTCTCCTATTTTAAAAGATGCCAAGAGATAAAAATCTAGGCTAATCAGTTCCAAATTGTGTGTGTGTGTGTGTGTGTGTGTGTTTCTTCCCTGAAATCAGAAATGTAGACATTGTTTTCCTGGTTTTACTGATGTGGAAAATGAATCTCAGAGTAGTTGTCACGTATCTAATAAAAGGCAGAGGATATATTCAAGTCGAGATTTGGCAGACATCAAATTCCGTATTCTTTCTGCTAGAGAAAACTACCTCTTAGCCTGGCATTCCACTTGGTCAGCCAGCATTCGAACCCCATTCCTAAGTATGGGAATGGCCTTTTCCTTATGTGTTTTGGAAGGGGCATAACCACTTTCCATTATAGAAGGTGAACATATTAGATCCTTTGTTAGCCCCCCTTGCAGCTAGGACAGACATATGACCATGTCAGATATGGTCATCCTAGAGTACAGGGCAGCTGAGGAGTTCTTTCTTGTCAGCAGTAGGAGTTGCCTTGTTGGGTTGAACCTCAGTGGTGGCCAGAGCAGTGCTGTCACCTCTTGTGTCCGGCGCTGAGGGCTTGCAATGCTGATAGTGCAAGCTGCAAGGTCTGTATCTTGAGACAGCTGTCAGGGGGCTCTGGTCCACCAGGTCAGGGGCCTGATTTGCGGCATTATTCTTGGCTACATCTCTATGTGTCTCTTTTCCCAACTTTTCCAATGAATCTGCGACATATCTAATATTTTTTCAATAGATGCCTTCCTGTTTAAATTAGCTAGGATTGATTTCATCTTGAGGGGGAGGGTCCAATCTACATTCTTCTGAATCATTTTCAGCCTAATTCTTCAGTGTTTGACTTTTTTTTTTTCTGAGTTTGGGGATCTGTTGGAGTTTATTAGAGAGCAAGGTAGTTTTACTGTTGGATATGTTTTGCAAAGTACTCTCCATTGTTTCCTTAAAACTAAGTGTGATTATTAGGATATAAAGAATATAATTGCTGCAACATGCAAGAGCATAAATGAATTTCCCCGTAACTACACAGGCACGGGCTTTGGAATTAGTGGAAAGGGAAGCAAAATAATCATTTCAAGTGATTAATTTTATGAAACGATGCCTTTCATTTGCCATCTGCCTAGCAGCACCCACTCAGTTCAAGAGTTAATGCACGTAAAGCCCTTTCTCCTCTGTCCACTCCTCCCTTTCCTAACAAACCAGTCTTAGCTTTTTTTCTCTCCCTCTTTTTTTTTTTTTTTTTTTTTGTACGCTTACTCCCAACACCTATTGATACATAGAATACATTCAGTGGCTCCTCCAGGTTGTGTCTCATTTGCATTTTCCTCCTCTAGAAAAAGGATATTGCGTCTCATTTGTATTTTTCTCTCCAAAATCAAGCCCAATGCCTGGAACAGAGTTGGCAATCAGTGAGTATTTACTTAGAGAAACAATTAGTACTGTAAATTCTGGGACAGTTAATTTCTTTAAAATTTCACCTTTTCCTAAGTTAAATTTTCAAGAGAGGCTTCTCTACATGATTTGTATAATTCTTCATTCAACCTCCCTGACTTCTTTGGCTTCTTTCAAAACCCCTAGTTCTTTCATAGCTGCATCCTTTCCATATTCTCTGCCACCACTCCCCCCCTCCATGTAAACGCACATATAACCCATGTGCCATACACAACAAAGTGGTCCAGGGTTCATGACTGGGTTTTGTTTCCTTTTTTTTTTTTTTTTTTTTTTGTTAACTTTAACATTCTCCTCTGAAAAACCTTGGTATTAATAGCACATTTTAAATTACCTCGTATTTTTACTTTCTCTGGCTCCGCTCCATTGTTGCTGCTTTTGACCCATTAATACTTAGGAAAAGAGTTTTGATTGCTTCGTGACACATGCTTATGTTCAACATTTTAAATATAATTTGAGAAAGAGAGAAGTTTAGATTGGACTTAGACATGCCTTTAACTTTATATGCTTAGAGCCTACCTCCCAAAGTTCTCTGGTACAGTCATTATCCTAGTCTATAGTGTAAAACTCTATTTGTGTTATCTGTCTCAGAATTCTGAATTTCATGCTGTGAAATATGGGGTTCCATTTTGTAACACTCCCTTTCTAGAACCTACTCTTTATTTTCAAAGAGAACAAGGATTATAGTGGAAGAAAAGAATGAGGATAATAATGGCTCCATTTTTACAAGCACCCTGTCAGGTTTTTGTGATGTAACCTTCGTCAATTTAAGTAAAGGCAGGTGAGAAAGACCCAGGGGCTCCAGCCACACAAGGCTGCCCTACATGTCCCTACTGTTCTATCTAACCCTAACTCTCTCCTAGTCTTTTCAAAAGGAGAAAAGAAAAGGACATGAATAGTTCCTGTCTGTTGTACTGCAAACTGGATAGAATGTATCAAAGAGGAAATTATACGTCTGGGATTTGGAAAACATTCATTATAACTGATC
Source organism: Canis lupus familiaris (assembly GCF_011100685.1). Classification (NCBI taxonomy): domain Eukaryota; kingdom Metazoa; phylum Chordata; class Mammalia; order Carnivora; family Canidae; genus Canis; species Canis lupus. The sequence continues at coordinate 7,609,212 of NC_049224.1, read as the reverse complement.
ATAGAACAAACTGACATGGACTGGTGCAATGTGCTGGCCTTACAGTAGATTTAAATACATAGAACAAAGGCAAGGACAAGCAGCAGCTTAACCTTGATTTTCAGTCAATTTCTTTAAATCTCCTTTTAAGATTTCTACTATATTTTGGGCTTCAAAATATACTGAGATCCTTTTCTTAAAAGAAACCACGTTAAGCATCGTCATATTGTATAAACAGATACCTCTGAGGCATTTTAAAGTCTAGCCAGGAAGGAGGCAGGGAAGGAATCCAGTGAATTATAATACAACAATGTAAGATTTAATAGTAACTACCTTACAGTGATTAGTTACCTTGTGCCTTTATTCTAGTTGCAGTACCAATAGGACCTCAGTTAACCTTCCTAACAACCCTGTTACTAATCTGCATTGCACAAAGGAGGAAAGGGGGGCACAGAGAGGTTGCCCAAGGCCAAACTGAGGGTGGATGAATTCCAGTCCTGCCAGGTTGGCTGCAGAGTGTGTTTGCATGTTTTAGACAGTAATAAGAGGTGACATAAGGCAGTACATGTTGAATGAATGTGCATTTCAGAGGTGGCGACATGGTGGCTTGAGCTTAAATCTGTTCCTTCACTGTTTGGGTCACGCTGTGTTTTGCCTAGGTGTTCTTTTGAAAAGCTTCTGTGAATTTTTAAAAATTTGAAATTAATCGCCAGTGCTTAAAAAGGGATTTTCCCATTAAATCCATATCTTCCAAATCATAGGCTTTTCCTATAATTCGGACGATATGGATAGCTTCTACCCACATTCTTATAAAGGAACCGTCTGCAACTGGGTAGCTGCTGCTCACTTTAAAAGAGGCATTGCTCTTCAGTTTGCTGCAGTCCTCACCACTCCCTTTTATTTCCCACACGAATGTTGCGTGTCAGCTGCCATTCATCCTCCTGCTTCAGTATTTTTTGTTTTGTTTCTCCACGTTTACGTGGGTCTTAGTGGATAGGATTGTTGTAAGTAGAGCAAAGTGTGTTAGGGAAGGTAGGAAGAAGGTGAGATACATACAAATCAAATTGCAATTTATATAAAAAGAATTCTGTAGCAAAACCAGCATTACTCAGTTTTTGACCAGAGTCATTTGTAATGGTTTTGGTGGGTTTTGGGGTTGCAAAATGAATGGGAATACATAAATCTGAGAATGTTTTAATGGAAGGACAAATTATGTTTTCTCTTTCCCTCTGTCTCCTCTCTGTAAAACAGATAGACACACAGGAGCATACACACACGTATTCAGGTACCTACATATATAACCAAACATACAAGTATATGCACATGCAGGTACACACTCTTTTTCCCTTTGAATTGTTTGATGGATAAAACATAATGTTGATACAACTACCACAGTAAATTAATTACTGGACCATAATTGTGTCCGGACGATCAGGTCATAGCTTTAGAAATACTGTTTTCCTTCGGGCAGGCACTTAGGGTATCCACAGGGTCACAGAATCAGTAGGGAATAAGGGATGAGCCATGGATGCCTTACAGATAGAATCAACAGGTGACCATATCCATGCAATTGCCAGCCTATCAAGGTCTGACTTTTCAAATTCCCTGGCAAGGTCTTCTCTTGTCATCTTATCCCTACAAGCGCTGAGTGCAGCCTCCTCCAACCCTTGTTCAGATGGAAGAAATAGTTTAAAAAAAATTCATTTTAAATAGGTTATCACCTGGCATCTTTCAGAATAATAAAATAAAGAACAATTTCAGAACTGTCCTTGAGTGCATTTGACTGAAGCATCTTCATGTGCAGTGAGGCTCACTGAGCATCAGTTTGCTACACTTCACTGTACTGGAGATAGTTCTCAATGCAATAGTCCATTCCAATTTATCTTATGCCAAGAAAATGAATATTTTTTAGACTCCAGGGGCACAATTTCCTTTTTTAAGTATTCTGTCTTAAAAGAAAATATCACTTCCAAACGAAAAGCAAATATTTAAATCTCTCCCTCACTCCTTTCCATCCCTATCTTTAAAAGATTAGATATCAGAGTAAAATAATTTGTGGTAACTGTGCAAATTTTTAAGATGTAGCCTGGCTGTGCTACTTCTGTCCAATACATAACATTTTTCTTAATAAACTGCTTGAAGCAAAATAGGAATTTCACAGGTGTTAAGTCTATTTTTCTTTCTTCAGTTATAACTGCTGATTTCAAATATGTAGATTTGGGACCCATGAACAATAAAATTACTGTCCTGCAGGTGCATAATAATAAATAAACATTAAAGGTTGAAAGTATATGCAAAGCACATACAAAAGCAAGTGCTAACCAGGTTTCAGAATTGAGAACTGTCATAGCATTTGCTGCAGTAGGAAAAGCCTAGACATTTTGGAGTTTTGTTCCAACCAAGCACAGACATTAGTTTTGTGGACACTAATTTCTATCTGTAAAGGACTCCTTTTCCTTTCTTCCTTCCTCGCTGTTTCCTTCCCTCCTTCCCCTGCCCCACCCTTTCTTTGTAAATTGGACACGTACTCTACTCCAATCACCGTACCAGGTGCTGGGGCACAAACTCTCTGTATTAGTCTGCTTGCGATGCCATAACAAAATACCACAGATTTAGGAGGTATTTTAACAGGTGATTTTAACAATAGAAATTTATTTTCTCACCCTTATGGCGGTTAGAAGTCCAAGATCAAGGTTTTGGCTGGTTTGGTTTGTGCTTAGACCTTTCTCCTTGGCTTGCAGACAGCTCTTTTTTGCTGTGTCCTCACATGGTCTTTCCTCTGTGGACATGCATCCCTGATGTCTCTTGCTCTACTGATCAGCACACCAATCATATTGGATGAAGGCCCCAACCTTACAACCTCACTGAACCTTAGTTACCTCTTAAAGTCTCTCTCCATATGTAGTCACATCCTAAGGCACTGGGGATTAGGACTTCAACATATGAACAACTTTTCAATTAATGTCACACCCTAATACAAGGTCTCTCTTTTGGAGAGGTTTACAAGAGAGGGAAGTAGAGAAGGGAACAAAAGTATTGGTCTCTTGACCAAGAATAAGTCACTTCACTTCTCAAATTCTCACCATTTTTTTCCTGTAAATGATGAGTTGGGTAAATAGTATCTAGGGTTCCTAACAGCTCTGATGGTCTGTAATTCCAAGTCTGTGTCTAAACTTAGGCTTGACACATAGTGTGAAATCCATGTGGAGAATGGGAAAAAAGCATGACGAGTTAGTGAGGACAGTAGCAGCTGAATAGTTACTGCTCCCTCTCAAGGGGCTGCTGGTATGACTACAGTCATTCCCCATCAATTTTCTTTTCTTTTTTCCAAATCATCATGTTGTACACTTTATTATTATTTTTATTTCAGTTCAATTAGCCATCATATAGTACATCAGTAGTTTCAGATACAGAGTTCAATAAATCCCCTTCAATTTTCGAAGAATGACGCCCCATCTCCCATGTATTTCAGGCAGTTGGTGATTTTTATTCATCAATCACCCACCAACTTCATATCTGAAAGGATGAACAAACACTTAACAAATTCTAAACAAAACAAAACAAATAAAAAACCCCCAACTCTCTCCTGGGAGTTGGGCAGACATTGTGTTGCCTGAATTTAGGGACTGAGTTCCTGAAAGAATTCCAAAAACATGTACCACCAATCAATAAAGTAACTTCTCCCCTACCATAATATCAAATACATGCAATGGAAACCCTTGAAGTTGCATATTCAGTGACATATATATGAGGCTTGTTTTCATAAATTGTGATTCCTCTTTCTAAAAATGAATTTTCTTTTTTACTTTTTACCTTTTATCCAGTGTGAAGTAATTTAAAAATCCATTAACACATATTGCCATGTTAATTGGATGATATTCTTCAAGGTCAAGAAACTATCAATAGATATTGAATAGTGACTATAAATAAACTCATCACAGTAATTAGATTTGTCAATTAAAATTGGGAACGGCTAGCTCTTTATGACTGGATTAAAGGTGGATCATTTTAGGAAAATAATTTTACTCAACGTAATAGATGAAGATTGGATGGTGATCTCATATGCAAGTTTCACTCTGTGAGTGAAATAAGCCTTTGATGTTTTTTCATACCAGTAGATTCAGAAACTCTAGGAAGTATGGATGCTGCTGAATTTTCTCTAAAAATATTTAAAAACTCAAACAAATGAAAATTCCAACATAATATTTACAAGACACTCTAATAACAAGATCTAACATTCATTAAGAACTTGGTCTGTGCTAGCCTATGCACTAAAACTGTAATGCATTATCTTTTTTTTTTTTTTAATTCTTCATAAAAACCACATGGGGTATATAATTATCTTCTTTTTGCAGGTGAAACTTTTCCAAGGTCATTCATACTACTAATAAGTGCCAGAGCTGGATTAAAATTTAGGTTCATCTGACTCCAAGCACAACACTCTTGTCACCTCTCTGCACGTCCATGACTAGATAAATACTTTAATTAGTTTCGCTTTTTTCATTATTCTCTCCAAGTGAGGTTTTTGGTGAAGAAAAATGTAACTCTTGTTGTTTTAGTTTTAGTAAATTTGGAAAGGTTATTCTGAAAACCAGATCACATAATTTATTGCATAGTTCTTCCTTTTTTAATCTGGACGTGGTACAGTGTATAGAAATTTGTGGCCACTATTTGCATTCAATTTTGTTGGTGACACAGAGCTGTATATTTTCCCACATGTTCTTTCTTTATAATGTGGGGGCTGTTCTAAATTGCATAGCAACTTTAGCATCACTGGTCTAGGGATGTCAAGTGTTTTGATGCATGGAAGACAAATGTGACTGTCAATTTTTGATACCACCAAACTGATCTCTTCACTCAGCAAATAATCATTAAGTGCCAGTCGTGTGCCAAGACCTGGTCTAGGTGCAGGCAATTCAACAGTGTATTCAAAAGACAAAAATTCCTGAATTCAAAGAATTTGTATTCTAGGGGTAAAAAGGCAGAACTAGTGTATGGTCTCGGACCTGTCGGACCCCAAAATGCATACTTTACCAGTAAGCTATCCTGCTTTTATATATACTAAGCCTTTTTTTTTTTTTTACATAAAATACATACATTCGGTGTGTCTGTGTGTGGGGTAAAAGTTTGGGGGGGTATATAGAATGTGTGGATAATAGCTGGGTAGCAACATACTAAGCTGTCGGCCTTGGTACATCAAAGTGTGACACTAACTACTGACGTCTGAGAGCTCGATGCTGTAGGGCAGGGTTCATACTTTCTGATTGCTGCAGAAAAATGTCTGGATTTGTGGTATGCTGGGTCCCCCTGGGGAGTGGCCCCCAAGAACTTCTGTGATGAGTGAGAGATGATTATATGGAGTATCTGTCATTGCTTATAATCAATTTGATTGCCAAGTTTTTATTTATTATTGTAATAAATATTCTTACTGCATAATCATTAAGTTTTAGGTTCCAGATAGTGAAGATAAGCAAAGATTTGGGGAAATGTTCAACACAATGGGGCATATATAGCAAATACCAAATATTTTGACATGGATATAATATTGACTGAGAGTTCAACCAAAAATAAGGCTGAAGAAAATAGAATGTGTGCTGTACTGCACGGTGTTTGATCTTATGGCAAGGAAGATGAGCACTCCATGCTTCTCATACTCGGAACCAGACATCTCCCAGAACATATGGTTGATACTAAGTGGTACAGAGGCTGATATATAAATCCGTTTTCTCTGTAATACCAACTATTTCTTGATTACCCTAAGAGAAAAAAATTAAAAATCCTAAACATAGATTACAAAGAACATGCAAAGTCCATATGCATTTTGATTTTTATATCTATTTTTGAAGTATAATAATGAGAAAAGTGAACATATGTGTAGAGATGGCAAATTTTCACTGATGACGAGCAATATCCCATCAAGAAATAAAACATTACAAAAAAAAAAAAAAAAAAGGAAAGAAATAGAACATTACAAGCACCCTGAACCCCCCATGTAGTTTTCTGGTGTCTACCTCCTTTCACTCAGAGTAAGCATTCTCTCCTGACTGCTAAAAGCACAAATTAATTTCACCTGTTTTGAACTTTATAGTCATGGAGCCATACAGTGTGTATGTATATATATATATATATATATATATATATATATATATATATATATATATTTGTGTCTGGCTTCTTTCACTCATCATTATGTTTGGGAGAGTCATCAGTATTTTCTGTGTAATTCTAGACTATTCATTCTCCTGACCGTATAGTGTTCATTGTGTGAATATACCACATTTTGTTTATACACTGTGCTCTTTTTTTTTTTTTTTTAAATTTTTTATTTATGATAGTCACAGAGAGAGAGAGGGGCGCAGAGACACAGGCAGAGGGAGAAGCAGGCTCCATGCACCGGGAGCCCGATGTGGGATTCGATCCCGGGTCTCCAGGATCGCGCCCTGGGCCAAAGGCAGGCGCCAAACCGCTGCGCCACCCAGGGATCCCTACACTGTGCTCTTGATGGACATTTGGTAGTTACAGTTTTTAGCTAATACAAGTAGGTGTGATATGACATAAAAAACTATGTCTTTTCATGGACATATGTATACATTTCTAAGAGCCAAGTTGCTGGGTCATATGTTTCTATATGTTTGGCTTTAAAAGATACAGTTTTCCAATGTAGTTGTGCAATTTATAGTCCTACTAGCAGTGTGTTAAAGTTTTGGTTGCTCTAGATTCTTGATAAAATTTTCCATTTTTTAAATTTTAGTCTTTCCAGTAATATTGGTGATTTTTATTTGCATTTCCATAATAAAAATTTTCATATTTTTTGTCATTGAGGTATTCTCGTTGGTTCAGTACATTTTTGTGCACGTTTTAGTTGGATGTTTCTGTTTTTGTTTTTTTTCCTAGTGATTTGTAGAAGTTCATTGTGTATTCTGATATTAGCCCTTTGCCGAATATCTGTATTAATATTTTCTCTCAGACCTTTTGTTGACATATGACATATAAGACTCAAATAACATACTGCTCACAAGAAGTCACTTTGGGTTATCCCCCAATCAAAGGATGAAACTTTTCTCATATATTTGTTCCACCACCACTTAGGGGTCCAGGTACCATATTCTCCAGCCCTGTCCTGGCCTCCTTTCAATCCAGAAAGATTTGAGAAGTGATTAGCAAGGCTAAATTCATAATGTTTGCTAGTATATGTCATAGTCTCAGGAATATTATAGAGTTTAGAGTACAGAGTCATATTTAGTCAATTTTAGAAGATTAAATTCAAGTTTGTAAGGATGAGTTGGATGTGCATTTGAATTAAATACCATTTTTTAGGAGACTTAGGTGGTTTCCACTCAAAGGAAGAAGTGGCTTTTAGAAAAGATGCCCTTTTTGTTAATAGACACGACATGTTTTTTATTTATTTATTTATTTATTTATTTATTTATTTATTTATTTATTATTTATTTATTTTTACATGACATGTTTTAAATCCAAGAATGAAAACACTATTGTTATGTTGAAGCCCAGTCCTGAAGCTCCTTGATACTGTGGCCTGTCTTCTGTTTGTACAAAATGTAAGAACCTTTCTCTGTTGTTCTTCCTCACTCTTTTTTTAAATATATGTATCAGGAATGCATTCTGCTGTAAATAGCAATTTAAACCCATGAGGGCTTATTGGTTTTATGAAACAAATTCAGGGGTGAGGTGTCTGGAGCTAGTATATCAGCTTAAGATGGTTGCAAGGGACCTAGTTGCGTTACATTTTCACACTCTCCTCTCTTTAGCGTGTAGGTAGGTCTTTGTCCTTCTGCTTATGGGCTCAGGGTCATAGGATAGCTACTGTACCTACAGGGAGAAAATATGTTATCAGGCAGGAAGAAGTCAGAGAGCAAAAAACTAGTAGGCTAGTCCCTAGTAGGCTTCACATTCATGTTGAAAATCTCTAGGAACTTTTGCCTAGTTCTTACAGCTTGAACTCTGACATATGGCTGCATTTGGCTCCAAAGCAATCTGAAAATTGAGATGTTTTGTTTTCTAGCTGAGAGAGGATGCAGAACACGGACAAAAAAAAAAAACAAAAAAAAACTGTAGAAGGGATAGGGTCCCCAGAATAGGCCACAGAACCATCACCTCCCTCCCTTCTTTCTTACATATTTTTTAAACTATTGGTTATCATTATACAAGTATTAGAGGCTTATTAAAAAATATATGAAAAATATTTAACATCCTAAACAGTCACTATAGGTATTTTGGCTTGCGTTTCCTAGTCACCTTGGAAAACAAGATTGAGGTGCTCAGTGTCCTCATTGGTTTGGGAGTGTCACTGCTCACAGGCATTCCCGGTGGACAGAGGTAGGTTATACATGCAGACTTTCCATCTATGTTTATTATCTATATTTATTTCTACATGTATCTGTTTATTATAAAATAAGTGAATTCACATTGATTTAGCGAATTCCAATCCCACGTCATTCTAGCTGTATTTTTTTTTTTTTCTATTTGTCAGCCCTAAACACTGTGAGAAACCTGGCTCTCATTATCCTCTACTTGTTTGCTTATTTGATCAGTCTTTCTGTAACCAGTCTCCTGTCTCACCACTTTCGTCGACCATCCCTCCGGATGTCTTCCTAGCTCTAGTTAGCCTTCAGCATCATGTGCCAGGCTGCTCCCTCTCTCAGACACGACCTTCTCTTCCCGCTTGAGCTCAGACAGCTATGCTAGGCTGCTCATCTGCCCCCACTCCCTTCCTCCTTCCTAAAGGAAGCCCCTTCCCCTAGAGGAAACTGAACGCTGCAGCTTCTCCCTGGTTCACTGGACCACCTACACCTACCTTGACGGGTGCTGTCAGTTATTTTTAGACTGAATTTCACAAGAAAAGAAGGGAAAGGAGAAAAGGATATGAAAGAAACCATTTGCCTTTTTGTTCTATGCTTTTTTCTGATGTTAGAAATTTTATATTTTCTTTAGGTAAATTGATTACTCTTTTTTTGGGTGATTTAATATATATATTTTAAAGATTTTGTTTGTTTGAAAAAGAGAAGACACTAGAGAGAAAGAGAGAGAGAAAAGCATGAGAGAGGGTCAGAGGGAGAAGGAGAAGCAGTAGAAGGAGCCTGACCTGGGGCTTGATACCAGGACCTTGGATCATGACCTGAGCCGAAGGCAGATGCTTAACTGACTGGGCCACCCAAGCGCCCCATAATATATTATTTTTAAGTCTAAAATAAGATGCCCATAGAGATATTGAAAAATATATTAGTTTTTCTAATTTTTTTTTTGCATTTAGTTATCTAATCAATTGGGCATTTATTTTGTCATTTAATGTCCAAGAGGGGAAGGATCTAACCATTTTTTTTTCTGTTATTGTAATACCACCTTCCTTTTTAAAAATTTTCTTCATATTCTTTTCTTGTGACTTCCCTTATCCCTGTTCTGTGTCTCTCTACTTGTATTTACTTTTCCTCTTTGCACCTGTTTCTATATTCCCTCAAATCCCACCACCAGAGATCACCACGTCTGCCAACTCCCCTGAGAGCACACTTTGCTTTTCCCTCTGCATTCTTCATAATGCTTTCTCTATGCCTTGAATGATTGTCAGCAAGGTTTTAGGCAATCAGGCTGAGTCATTCACAGTAAGGAAATGCCAAATAAATCACAGATCTGTAAGGCCCTTCTTAAGACAGGTGAGGGAAGGAGAACCCTCTGATTCTCTAAGATCTTCCAGTCCTAGCTTTCAGTCAGCAGAATCATTTTTCTTATTCTTCTCTGTGAGGTGACTATCTCACCTTAAGCAAAGTGTGCCTTGCGACTCTTAATAGATTTCTACCCTTGGGATACACTGGTCCAAAAGGTTCCCCATAATATTTAGGTGAAATATACCTGTTGGAAAAGGCAAGTTTAGAGGTTCCAGAAGCATTCCAGGACAGCTGCATCAGTCCTCCTTTTTCTTTCACTCCTCTTTCTCAGATAAACAGAACATTCTTACTTTACATGTTGGAAACAGTCATGGATGTGAACCGCTTTATGCTTATGTTTCAATAAGATACCATGAGATAACAACTACTCATTTCACTACTGCAGGTTTTATGTTACAGTATTATTCTAATTTTCAAATAAATTTCCAGTCTCTAAAATCCTAGGGCATAGTTCTCAGACCACAACTTAAAATAAGTAGGGGTTAAGGGACTAATGAGATAATAATGAGGTTTAATGAAAAAGAGTTCGAAGGACTAAAGGACAATGAGTGATTAAGTTTCTCTCCTCCTGATTCCCAAGTGAATGCATTTGTAAGGAACTTTGTTTTAGAAGGATGTTCAGGTCCCGAGTAAAGTCAGAGAAAGGGCTAAAATGATGTGGTTATAAATAGGAAGTGTTTGGGGACGGGGGAGGGACCTGGAGAGCATGTAACAGATTTGTGAGCTGAGTGATTTTTGAAACTACCTTCAAGGTGAAAGTAATAAGACGACCCTATGTCAGTCTTTCTGGAGTGTACAGTCAACTCTTGATTATGGAAGGGAGCAGTGGAGTGGATAATTAGCAAAGAATGGATAGTTCCCTATGCTTTTCTATTAATGGGGGGAAAAGGGCGATTGGTTCAGGTTGTTTCATAGAGGAGAGAGAGAATCTTTTTTCTCCTCAACCTTCTCATTTTAAACTATGACTTTCTCATTTCATAGAAGTACCAGGAGAGAATTTCTTTATCTTCCTATCATCACATCATTCAACACTTGCATCTGTACACATGAACTCTTCCTCTGTGGATGAAATGTGCCTTCTGTCCCCCTCCCACCTGCACAATTTACTCTTAAGACCCCATCCTCTCCAGCCTAGTCAGGGGGGTTAGTCTAACAAATCTTTTCTCACTTGCTTTATCATTTCTTGCTTTTTACCAGATCTTTGTGATGAGTACACATACAAGCTTTCTTCTATCTTCAAAACAAATAAGAGGAATAACAATACTCTCAAATTCCCTTTGCTCCATTTATTTGCTCTTCTTTTGAGTAAAACTATGAGAAAAGGCTGTTCTATACATATTACATACTTCTTGTCCTCATTCATCTTTGAGTCCACTTGATACCTTGACACCACTGTCATAAACTATATCTGACTTTTATGTGGCTAAAAGGAATAGTCAATTATCAGCTTGTCTTACTCAGCATCTCAGTATCCTTTTACACAGTTAAACATATCCTCACTCCTAAAACACTGTAACTGATTTCTAGGATGCCCCTTTAATCTTAGTTTCCTACATCGCTAGAGATTCCTCCGTAGTCACTCCTTGCTACCCTGACCTTTAAAATTTGGAGAGCAATTTCTCGTTGTTCTTTTCTCTCTTGTGGCTTTAAATACTATCTCTGTGCCAAGGGCTTCTTTACCCATATATAAACAGCTTGGTTTTATTTATTTATTTAACTTTCTTGAGGTCCCTGATCAAACATTGGGTTTTTAGTAAGTCTCCCCTGACCTGCCTCCGTAGAGGAGTGTACTTCCCTGCTCACTCCTTATAGCCCCTCATCTTCCTTTTCCTCCTCAGCCCTAAGCAACATCTGACATGCTGTGTATTTACTTGCTAAAGTTTAAATAGAATATAAACTTACTGAGTCAGCATTTTTACTTTATTGACTCCTGACTTCTAGCACCTAGAACAACATCTGTCATGTAATAGGTACTGAGTAAATATTTACTGAATGGATGAATGACTGGATGGAAATGGAAACAAGCATACTTCTTATTTTGCCTAAAAGTTGTAAGGGCTAGAGTTCTATCATGTTTGTGTAACAGGATGGGAAGGACGTGTTGTGGGAAGAGAATGGAGGCCAGAAACCAGAGCCCAAGCGTCAGCTGGTTGGCACCAAACCAAACTCTTTGGAAGGGAATTCTGGTTCTGTCTGAGTGATGATGAAGTGATTCATGCAACATAAAGATGGGTGATAGACTTTGTTAGGCACCAGGGTAACCAGTTAGGATAACCTCATGTGGTGGGGGATAGCTCCAGAGATTTTTGGCCAAAGCAAACCTGAGATGTGCCAGGTAGAAGAAATTATTTTCAGGACTCACTGGCCCTGTGAATTCTTCAAGTCTATTTGTCACAAACTGCAGCTTCTTCAATCATTTATATTTTTTAAAAAGATGGGGGACTAATGTTCTTTTCTGAAGAAGTGTTTCTGGCTTACAAAGAGGCAGCAGAAAAAATAACAACACATTATATATATGAAAATTAGCAGCTGCAATGAGATGAAAATAAAGCAATGGGATTTTTAAATTAAAAATATTCTAATTTCAAACCTCCTGTCTCTTACTATTAAAAAAATTCTCTAAGGCAACAAGCTATAACTATAAAAGCTCAAAATCTGTTTTAATCTTGGCTCTACTGCAAAATTAATGGAATAGCAAAACGGGGAATTACTTATATTCTCATTACTTTCGTATTTTTTATTATTATTATTTGTACATTGAGGATGCTGGACTGGAGTAGAGTTAGCAAATATATTTCATCCTTTGTGCCAACAGTGATCTATTGGTAAAGGCCTCCGAAAGCGCTGTGTGGATAAGCATTGGAGACCACACCTAGGCTCAGTGAAAAATAAAGCTGAAATTGATTGGTGCTGTCTGCCTTGGGTTTAGGAAAGATGAATGGCAGCATGTGTGCCTTGTGTCTGCTGTCCTGCACCTTACAGTCTAGAAGATATTTTCAGCTCTAAAATTCACTGATTGGGAATGCCAAGTATGTTATGTGCCGTCTTTGCAATAAAAGCAACAATAAGATTTTATATGTAAGATATTAAAACATTATTTTTAGTGTTTTTGGAGAATCTGAATATGTTTGCTAACCATTTCTCCTAAAGGTCCTGTGATTTATATATTAGTCATAGTATTTTTACATTGTGTGCTAAGTGCAACGTGGTATGTTGATACAAGCAGCATATAGAAATAATAGTACTATTTGGCCATGGAAAACTCAAGTTAGCATAATGAGTATAATTTTTTATAGATTGTAGTTTAATTTCAAAATAATTTTGCAGTTTTTCCCCACTGGCTTTGCCTCATAAAACCCCATAGGAAGTACTATTTTAGCATCTAGGAAATGAGGCACTTCAAATGCAATCTTTCCAAATTATTATAGAAACTTCTAGAATTCAGTGATGCTGTCTACACTAAAAGAAGTATAAGGATGAGACATAAGGAAGACTCTCTAGAGCTATTTAGTGATAATTCAACTTTAAACATGGAGCCCTAATTATGATGCTACAGTTTGTATTTCTTAGAGCAATTCTTCTCTGCCCTCCACCCTCAACATACTATTTAAAAGAAGTTAAACATTTTAGATCAAGCATATGGGTGTAATATAATTTAATCTGTTTTTCAAAGACATTACCAACAAATGATACAGTTATGTAACTGGATGAAGAATACCAATATGTTTTGAATGTTTTTAGTGCCAGTGATCTAATGATCACAATAAAGACATGTCAGTTTGTGAAAGTAAGCATGTGTTTTTCATGTAACTATTGAATGTGTTTTACTCATCTTCAAACCTGGCACTGAATGAAGCACTTAAATCCTTAACATTTTTGAATAGAAATAATTTAAATAGAACTTTGGATAAATAAATTCTGAAATATATTATTCTATGTATAATCCTGGAGTTATTTGTGAGGTTTGGGTGGCCTGGGTACATTTTCTCTAATATCTAAACTTGATATATAATTAAGGGATTTTTTTTTTTTTTTGAGAACTGAGAAAGGACTGTTAGAAATCATCTAATTCAATTTTCTCATTTTCTTTTCCTCCCCTTTCTTCTACGTTGTAGTTGATACGATTTCTATATTCATGTTGGTCATTTATTTTTCTTCTGTTTTCCCATTTTCCTCATCAGGGGAAGCCAAATCTCACTTTCTAGATGAAGCTTAGTATCAGCCAGACACCTGGGTCAACGTGAAATGTCTGTTAAATTAACCGAACAGTGGTTTGCTTTCACACCCTGACTGAATTGTTTGATTTTAGCCTGGGTTAGGTTGATAGTTTTTCATTTAGGCTATCTGGTTTAGTCCTTTTAGTAAGTTGATTTGATTAACTGAGTTTATTTTACTCACATTAATGTAATCTCCCAACTAATTGCCTCAGTGTCTATAGTCTGTAAGTAGCTCAAGGGCTTGAGGGTTTTTTGTTATTGTTATACTTTTACAAAGCAGACTTCTCCTTTTGGGCAGGTCCACGGTGTGTTCATCTTTCAGCGTCTTGGACAGTGCTTTCTACCCAGTAGGCTCTCAGTATTTGGTTTATTTTAATCTTATGTATATTCTCTTATTCTGTTTACTTGAGATACAGATTAAGAGTTTTTACCATAAATTAGGACATCACTTTTGTGGTTCTACATGAATTCCGTGGAGTCTCAGTTGAATGAAGCACTGGATATTATCCTGAGCTCTTTCAAAGTCTTCCCAAATTTTGGCATTCTTTGAAGACTTCATGTTAATGGGATCGTTGTCTGGCACCTGAGATTCTTTCAATAGTTGCAAGTGCTCCATTCTTTTCATTTCTTATTTTTTAGATTTATTGAAACTCCAAAATTTGTTTTCATTGAGTGTTACTGATACATTTATAGATGAAAATTTCTGAATAAAGTTTACCTGAGGGAAACATAGATAATTAAACCCCAAATCTCTTTTTTTATCAGTGATAAACCACTACAGACAGAAGAAGAGAATGCTAGTATTTTAGAGCACTGAAGGGAAGAAGGGAATGCCGAAGCGGGAATCTTATAGTCACCACAGGGAATTAAAAACTGGGTATTGCCAAGCCTCTTCCTTTTACATATAAGGAAATGAAATCAAAGAAAGATTAAATGATTTGTCCAAGATGCATGATAGTGACTGAAGGATCCTGACTCCTTTTCCAGTGCTCTTCTGATACTACTGTCCTGAGAGATAAATCCTAAATTCCTTGGATGTTTACATTTCTCCATCTCTATTCCTGCCCTTCTGTCTAGAGTAAATCACAAATGGCCAGGTCCCTCTAAACCTTTTACTGAAACTATTAAAAGAAGAACAGTGAAAGATCCTGCTTAGCTGGCGGTGGTTAGATGTGGGAGACTGGGTAAGGATGAGTAGTGAGTGGTTAAACATGAAAGACTTCACAGGTCATGTTTATCTAATATTTTCAAAGTTGTTAGAAAACCTCACCAACTTGCATGGGCTTTTACAGAAAAGACAAGCATCCCATAATCATCAACACTCTTCAGCAATGATTTTCTTCCTTATTCTTTTATATAGGAGTGCATTCCAATTTAGGGTACTTTAACTGTCAGAAATATCAGAAAGAGCTTTTACACTTTAAGCAATCTTCCCCAAACCCCTCTCCAGTAGACACACAGTGAGAGCAATTTTGAAGCAATCCTTGTTTTGCCTTCCCATTGCCCTCTCACCCCAGATGTAGCTTTCAGCTAATTAGCTCTTCCTGACATCGAGATGAGAGTTATAAGGTGCTCTACCTGGAGAGGTAAATTGGGGGAGGTCACGCAACTCTAGCCTTGCTGGGATTTATTTGTGAAAGCCCTATTTTGGTTTGCTACTTGACACCTAACTTTTCAGTTGCCCAAGTGCTCACAATTTCAAGGTTCCAATGAACTGAAACTTACCATTTTAACTTTAGGTCAGCCTCTCTACTCTGCTTTTGCCTCTTATCCTTAGGTGTTGCCAGTCCCAGCTGTAATGAAATCCACTTTTATTTTTATTTTATTTTTTTTAATTTGAAGAAATATTGAATGTCAGGACAGAATTACCGGACTTGTTTCTAATGGGCATGTTACTTAAAGATTAGAAGACAATGAAAGAACGAGGACACCCTCAATATTTTTAGCATCCAGTATGCTTTGGGAGGCAGCAAATCAGAGGACCATGCTCTGCTAGACCTTCAGAGAGGAATGAAGCCAATTAATGTACAATTACCAGCAGCAGTGCTTTATTTGAAGGGTCTTTTACAATGAAACTTTTTAACAGGGTAATTGTAGACATCTGTTTCATGTACCTTAGCAGCAACATAGCCAGTATTTGCTAAGATCTTCTGAGCATTTACAGCTTTACACAAAAGGACATATTGGCAATTCCGGTTTCTATATAATAGGCATACTATGCAAAATACTGAGCTAGAATTCAGCATTGTTGTAGAAATGCTCAATGTCACCAGAGCGATTGACTCATTCCACCTGGCTTTCAGACATTTGGAGAAGCAAAACATATGTACCTTAATTGCAAAATGTGGGCTTAATGAACGTGCAGGCGTTATGTTATACCAAATGCAACAATCGACATGATGGCAAGCTGCTTAAGAACATGTCACAATGTTTGGTTTTTAAGAGGTTTGCCTTTGGCAATGTTTCAGAGAAGAATGTGTTCCTTACATTTGCAGTCCTGTGAGCCAATAATAAAATGTTCAGCATATGAAACTGGTATTTATTTTAAATTGCTATGTCAATATTTTTGTTTAAAAGCAGGTTTGATTCCCTGTGTGGACTTTGTTGAAGCCTTCTATCACTGCTTTTTATTTGAGTTTGATTTAGCTTCTTTTCCCCCTGATTTTGTGTTTTGCAGAATGGCTTGCATGAAAGCCTTCTGATTGGGTTGGGGGGGATAAAGTTGCTATGTGAATTTCAAAGCCCAGAAAATGTAAAAAGGAGCAACATTTGCTGAAGGCATCAGAGAAGTGAATGCAATCAAGCAGTGTTGGTTTGTGACCTTGAAGCTTCCCAGAATAGCTACCACATTTGGAATAATGGAAGCCCTGGATTCAAATGCCTCAGGATGACCTCATCAGCAGCAGCCCCCTTCCTCCTACTGTGATGTCTCCAGGCTTTATGTCAATGTTTAGTCCGTTAGCAGGAATCCAGAAAATCAGGCTTTTGTTTTCAAAAATACAAAATAAAGGCAGCCATTGTGGAATATTGCATAACTGATTTAATCCTAATGTGATGTCAAAACAAATTTACCCCGCAGTTGAGAGAACGCTTTATCTACCACGGATACCATTGCTGTGTGGATGCTGGGTGCTCTTCCAATAAATTGTTGGGCAGTTGTTTTCATGAACTCTCAGAATTCTCCATCCCAGGCACATTTCTGTGGGGTAATTAAAACAGGCTTTTTATAATAGCAGTCTGAAACAGTATGCATCATCTATACACACTGAGCTGAAAAAATATTGTATTCATAAATTAAATTGGACATTTTGAAAGGTTAACGCAAAAAGCTACTTTGCTCTTGGTAATCAATAAGGAAAAAAGGATTTCAGGTAATTAAAATCTGTGAAGTGAACATTTCTCATTTGGAACCTATTAAAAAGAATATAAGCAGACAGAGGCAAGAGATAAATATGGAAAACAAGTGCTTCAGAATTTTTGTTAAATGTTGGCAAGGGAATAATAACGTATATTGAGAGGTCTGAAAGGATATAACATGTTATTATAGATAATATAGCAAATTATACAGTCTGTATATAAGTTATGTGTGTGTATTATTTAATTTATACATTAGGCTGTGATTTTAAAATATGAGTATTCTTTATTTTGGGCTCCAGTTTAGCTATTATGTATGTCTTTCTTACTTAAGGTGTGACTCAGGAACCAGTATGAACCATGGGTGCTTGGGAAAATACAGAATTCCAGGTCCATCTCTGACCTGCTGAATCAGGATTTGCAATTTCATGAGATCCCTTGGGGATTCATGCGTACACTACAGTCTGAGAACATGGCTTTGGGTGATTGTCTCATAGTAAGGTGGGTTGCCTCTTAACAATTTGTGTTCATTTTTTTTAGATGCAAATCAGTAGTGTTTTTGTTGGCTAAATGCAAGGATAATAACTGACTCTACAGAGGTTATACTGGAGTACCTGACTTCGTGCAATGTAGCAACTAAGGGAGATACTTATTTTATTTTATTTTTAAAGATTTTATTTATTTATTCATGAGAGACAGAGAGAGAGAGAGAGAGAGAGAGAGAGAGAGAGAGGCAGAGACACAGGCAGAGGGAGAAGCAGGATCCATGCAGGGAGCCTGACGTGGGACTCGATCCGGGGACTCCAGGATCACACCCTGGACTGAAGGCAGCGCTAAACTGCTGAGCCCCCCGGGCTGTCCGGGAAATACTTTTAGAGTGGAGTCAGACTCTTAACACAACTTGCTTCTGGGCCCTTACTGACACACCTTTTCTTTTTGTTCCATGGTGAGGTTCCTTCTTTTCTTTATCATTTGCCTACCAAAATTCAATCTCTGGTTTCAGGTTACAGTTTCCTTTATCTAGACTTCAGAAATCATCTCCCTGGAATTTTTTTGATACCTTTGTTGGAATATTCTTAGTTCTTTAGAATTTTTCTAGAAATTTGACCCTGGTTATAGATGTTAGACTTTGAAACATCTGAACACTTGCCCTTTGTGGTGGTTAATTTTATGTATCAACTTGACTGGGCTAAGGGTTCCCCAGATAGCTGGTAAAATATTATTTCTGGCTGTGTCTGTGAGGCTGTTTATGGAAGAGATTAGCATTTGAATCAGTACACCACGTAAAGCAGTTGGTCCTCCTCAGTGTAGGTGGGCATCATCTAATCCATTGAGGGCCTAAATAGAACAAAAAGGCCAAGGAAAGAGTGAATTCACTTTCTCTCTTTGAGCCGAGACATCCATCTTCCCCTGCCCTTAGATATTAGACATCAGCCTCTGGTTCTTGAGCTTTTAGACTCAGACTGGATGATCAGCTCTCCCCACCCTCCCTCCAAGGTGGGTCAGTCCTTAGATTGATTGCCTGCCTATGATTCCTGCTTTCCTCATTTAACCTTCTGGTCTCAAGCATACAGCTTCTGCTAGATACAGTATGCTAGAATATAAAATTCATTTTGCTTTCTCTTCAGTTTTCATATAGCTCTTAGAACATTGAAGTAGCATATGCTTCATTTTAGTTTTGACATAGAGTTGCAATGATGTATTGTTTTTATGATGGAAAACACTTGTTTTTGCTAAGGATTAAAATATATGGCTTTGGCTTGTGGATAATAAATATTTATCTATCTATTTATCTCTATATAATTTTTTACAATGAAGAATAAGGCCCTGTGCTATGTGCTGTGTGGTATAAGGATAAATTATAAAAGACATGGTCTAGAGTACCTAGTGCATGCTGACTATAATACAGGTAGGCTGCTCTATAAGTGCTATGAAAATAGAAGTGACAAGAAGGGCATTAGGTGCTCAGAGTAGAAAGAAATCACATCAACCTGATATTCAGGAAAAGGCTCGAAGAAGAGGCAGTGTATGAATAGAACCAAAATGGAATAGGGAAATGGTATTCCCAGCCCAGGGCATAACAAGGGCACAGATGCTAAAAGAGATTTATATAATATATACCCAGAACCATACTGGACATTTTGGTGAAGCTGAATATATGTGAAGGCAAATGGTAGGAGACAGAGGAATCTGAACACAATGTGCTAAGCATATGAACTGGATCCCTGGAAGGAGCATAATTGTTAGTGACAAAAATGGGAGAAAAAGAATGCTATAGTGAGGAAGGACACAGAATTCAACAACTTTGTGCCTGAATACCTGGCTACTAAAGGCTAGCCATGGAAAGGTCATACTTAGCAATGAAGATATGTCTATGAAGTCTTTGTCCATCTAAACAAGATTTCTCATCCAGAACGAAAAAGGATACATTAGAAGTTAATGGCACCATCAAGTGATGGGCAGCCAAATTTGGAATACTAGAAGCCCTGGACAGACAGAGAATAATACATGGGTCATATGTTTGGCCAAATGGATCTAACAGATTGAGAATCCAGCAAACTCATTTATCAAATTTCACAGCTCCAGACACCAGAAGAGAACAGGTGAGTTTGGGGTGAATGGAGAATAGCCTAATGGAGAAAGTATGGACCCAGGACTTAAGGACAACAATACAGATTGTGCCTTAATTCACTGTGCAACTTCTGGCAAGCCATTTCAACTTCCTGGGCTTCAGGGTCCTCACCTGTAAAACGAGGACAGTCTCCATTCCTAACCACTGTGGATACTCTTCACCTAATTTTCTAGTTCTTTTGAAGATCACAATGAACCAACAAATTTCAATTGGGAGACTCTGCCGATCAGCAGGATGAGGGCAGCGATTTATATTTCTTTCTGAATATCAAGATGATAAAAATGTTGGATCTACATTCCAGATATTGATTCATATGGAACCGTTGTTGGACACTCAGGTAAGTAGTGGTAGAAGCCCAGTGCTTGAGAAGTACCAGTAGACCCAAGACTCCTATTCCTTGCCTTTTTTGGCCACTGGACTGCCGGAGGAATCGGAGGACAGCAGGAGTGAGAAGCTGTTACTGGAGACATCTCAAGGTGACTCTTTGAATAGGACTTGATATTGGGCCTTCAACAAAAATATTCCACTCCTAGCTTATACCTGAGTCCATGATGCTTAAACTTCAAGTTATGTATTTTTTGGGTTCATCACTGTGGAAGTTCTTACAACAATTTGTGACTATGACTTTTGCTCCCAAGTATGACACAGTCAGTTTATGCACTGCAGGGAATATCTGCCAATCAACTAATATATCTCAGTGCAATATTAAAAAAAAATTCTGGTAGCTGTAGTCCCTTCTCATTACAGTTTTCTGCACAGTCTACTCTGGAAAGAAAACTGCAAAAATAGAAGAAGATGTATTTTCAGAAAATTATTCACAATTAATGCCAAGTGATAAAATTCCTAAGTTGAGGAAATGTCCCTCGATTAAATGTCGAGGGAAAGACAATGCTAACTTGACCTCCTTCAATTTTCATATGGAGGCTTGTGAAGTTTGGGTAGGATAAAGAGAAAAGCACCTTTTATTCCCAGAAGCTTTTTAAAGCTGCCTTTAGTAGGCACTGTGTGTCTTCTTTTTGTAATCTCAGGTTTTATAGTCTCCTTTATCAATTGTGAGAGGTGTGGAAGGGCTAGTTTATATCTTTCAGAAGGGACACCTGGGTCAACAGGTTGAAAGAACTTTGAAAGTTATTTGTATCTTTGCCAGTCACTGCATTGTGTGAGAATCACTGTAGCTAGTGTGTAAACTACCTTTGAATAAGAGGCAGAAAATGGAATTTATCAGGGGACAATGCCCTTTGTTTAGAAGGAGCAACAAAAGATGAATAAAAGACCACAGCCAGTCTTCTGTGTTTAGTGTCCCATTTTTCCAGATAAAAAAGGGGATAATATTCAATCTTGATTGTGCACAGAGGCCTTTGGTACTTTAAGGAGATGGAGGAAGAAGAGAAATGAAAAAGAAATAAAGGGACCAATATGTTCTTGAACTGTGACTTCTGGCAGCTGCATTTAAAAAACAACCATTACATTTTGTGGGAATATCTGTGAGGCTTATCCATTATGTGTGCAAACACAATCTGATTAGTATTTGTTATAAGCTCGTCTTGTCTGCTTTTATTACAGACATCACCTTCAGATGTGGGGCCACTGCAGCTATTAAATCAGGAATATTTAGCTATTATTTGTAATAAATGTCAGCAGGGCTGAACTGAAGCCAGCAGGAAATGTTCAGGGCAGAAAACACACTGACATTCATTCATGCAAATTTGTACCACTGGTCGAATTAATCATAAAGAGGGAGGGTAGAGCATACAATGCATTTATATTACTGGTTTGGCCAATTCTCCTTCTTCCTGAATATAGGAGTTATAATGAACAGAAAGCAATCTGCTGACAAATAGTCCCATGTGAAGTGCAGGCAGTGAGATTAACTTTCCAAAGCAGACATGTCTGGGGGTCTAGTGGACTCCCCTCCTTCCCTCCACACCACCCCAGCCCTCTGAGGCCGCTTTGTGGTGTCCTTGTTTTCTCTTTAAAAGACATTGATTTAGCATGCACATAACTATTACCTCTTAAAATCCCAGGGACACTCCGAAGAACATTCCATGAATATTGCTGAGTATTGGATCAGCCTTACCCTATTATAAATCAGGGTGCTTACGTCACACTGGGAAGGTATGGGGATAGGAACCAAGTCAGTGACTATGAAGAAATTGCCATTTACCAAAATGGAGAGAACTTACATTAAAAAAAATGCATTTGTGTAAAGTGAGTTGAAATAATCCATACAACTGAATAATATAGTCTCCTCTGAGAAGGTTGCAATCACTGTCGTCAGCAAACCTCTGGCTTGCACTGAACATCAAGGAGTATCATTTAATTGTATGAGTGAATAAAGTTAATACCAGAAAATCACTAGTGCACTTATTTTTTTTTTTTAAGAAAGGAGACAAATACGAGATGAAAGCATACTTTAAAATTTTTCTCATTTTCTCACAGCATGAAATTATTATTCACTGGGAAACAAAAACTGCTTAAAAGAGCTGACATAAAAATTATAGGTGACTTCAAAGATATTAATTATTCTTAGTTGTTTTAGTCCTATGATTTGAATTAAAAACATGGAGAACATGAGATAAAACTAGGCTTGATAAAGTTAACACAAAAATGCTTTTAAAAACTGTATACTAATTTTGGTCAAAATTAAGTAAAAGTCTTCTAAAATGTTTTCGTGTATCATGGAAGTCATTTCAAAGTAATGCTTTTCTAAAACATTGTCATTTTCTCCGCACTGCACTGAATATGCACACCTTTATAGAATGCATATTATAAACTGGATATTTTCTTCATAATGTTAAGCCCTGATGTAATTATATCACTTGCATTATTTCTCTTTGTATAGGTTTTAGAAGAGAGCTTGTACAAATCAAATGGAAAGGGACATTTCTTTTTATTTTATTTTTTTTAAGATTGTATTTATTTTTTCATGAGAGACACACACACACAGGGAGATGCAGAGACATAGGCAGAGGGAGAGGCAGGCTCCCGCAGGGAGCCTGACGTGGGGCTGGATCCTGGGTCTCCAGGATCACGCCCTGGGCTGAAGGCAGCGCTAAACCGCTGAGCCACCAGGGCTGCCTAGAAAGGGACATTTCTGTTGATTAAGTGAAAATGGTACTAAGTATAGTAACTGAATTGAATGACTTATACTATAATTTGGGAGATCAGGAGGGGCTGGCATCAAGGTGAGGGATGGAGTGTGTTTTCATCTATGGGATTTCTGCAGTGCTAATGGAGAAGACCAGAAAAGTTGATGCAGCATTGTGACTTCATGACTTTTCAAAGCTGAGCTATTTTTTTTTAATAATACCCTTATGGTATAATTATTGATTCCATGTCTTATTCTCCAAAGGGGTTGCAGGAATTATAGAGAACATATTTTTTTTAAAGTAAATGGAGAAAAGATGTGTAAATTATTGGCAACAGTTAATATCACTTATAAGGAAGGTCATAAGGTGACCTAAGGTGGATATGCACACACAGACTATTAGGCCTTATATAGTTTCTAAAGTGGAGTCAAAAGTTTGGCTTTGGGCTTCCTGGTGGCCAAGGAGAAAGAGCAGTGTAATTCATATATGATTAAGGTTGTTGGAAAGAAGAAAAAGTATTAGAAAAAGTATTAGTATTAGCAGGTAGACTCTATGGTAGCCCCCAAGATTCTTGCCTCCTGGTATTCATGTCCTATGCAAACTCTTCCCTTTGAGAATGGGGAGGATCCATGACTTCTAACTAGTACAATATGGCAAAGGTGAGGGGACATGCATGATCACATGTCAGTGATTATATTGTGTAAGATTTTGCCTCCCATCTTGCTAGGACTTTGAAATTCTCCATCTCTGGCTGAGAAGAAGCAAGATGGCATATTGTGAGCTGCCATATGGAGAAAGCCAATAGCAAGGGGAGGGTAACCTCCAGCAAGCAGCCGGAAAGGAACACCAGCCCTGATTCTGGCAGCACAATAATTGAGTGGTGCCAGCCATTGCAGGAGTGGATCCTTTCCCATTCGAGCCTCAGATGAGACTGCAGTCTTTGCTGACACCTGTATTAAAACCTTACATAACTCTGAAACTGAAGGCCCAGGCAAGTCATTCCTGAACTGACCCACTGAAATTGTGAGTTAATAAGCGTGTTTTATTAAAACCCCTGAGTTTGTGCGGCAATAGATAACTTATGTAAAACCTAAGGAAGGAAATCTTCAGTTTCTCTGCTATCTGGGTCCTAAAACTATTTTTTTTTTTTTATGTTTAATTTACCTTTGGGACCCAAAGATTTTTTTTTCCCTTTCCCATCAAATTGCCTGCGTCCTTCCTCCTCTGAGAACTTTGCTCCCTTCGCTCTGTAAAGACATCACTTTCCTATGTTTTCTCCCTTTTTCATCTTGAGACAGTTCTTTCTACATTCAAAGAAAAATGAATGTCCAGGGGTGCTTGGCTGCCTCAGTTGGTAGAGCATGCTACTCTTGATCTTGGGGTTATGAGTTTGAGCTCCACCTTGGGTGTAGAGATTACTTAAAAATAAAACCTTTAAAAAAATTAATGTCCAGTCTCTGGAGAGACTACCTACTGTTTTCTTGAGAGATATTGATGATGCTTTAAAAAAGTAGCATAGCATCATTTACACAGTAAAGGTGTTACAAAGAATTTCATAAGGGAGAGAAAAAAATAGAAAACATTTATTATATGTTACTTCTGTTCTAAGTGCATACATTTTAATCCTTTTTACACTAATGAAAACCATTTTTTTTTCATGAGAGAATTGAAATTCAGAGATTAGAGAATTTTCTTAAGGTCACACATTTGTTAGTGCAAACTGGAATCTGATACCCAGCAATTTGGTTTTGGAATCTGTGCTTTTAACTAGTATGCTATCCTCCCTCTTAAAGGCTAATAATAAAGAAGACAGCTATTAGAGTGTGCATGTGTTTGGATATAAAACTGAGTTTAAGTTTCCTGGTGGTACTTGCAAAAGATGAAATGTACTAAGTCATTTAATTTACATTGTGTAAGAATACAGTTATGAAATGAGCGATGAATCAACCATAAAATAAAAGGAGATTCAAAATTGTTTTGGCTTCTTGGTTGAGCATGTGGCCCAAATCATCTCATCAGGAGGCTCATTTCAGCACCAATTTTGATTACTCTGAGCTTTATTTAAGAAGGCAGCTTTTTCTTTCTCCTTGATTATTCTCCTTGAACCTTCGAATTTAAGGAACGGGACCGACTGACGTGTCTTTCAGAATAAATAACCTTTGGCCTCCTGTAGCCATTCCTCCATCTCCACCTTTACTTCCTTGATTGTTGGAGTTTTGTATAGTGTGATGATTAACTTTCTGTGTCACCTTGGCAGGGCTGTAGTGCACAGACATGTGGTCAAATGTTATTTTGGGTGTTTGTGAGTGTTTTTTGGATGAGATTAACATCTCAATCTATAGACTCTGAGTAAAGCAGATTTACCTCCCTAATATGGGTGGGTCTTAGCCAATCATTTGAAGACCTGACTAGTTAAAGACTTACCTAACCCCAGCAAGAGGGAATTCGGCCAGTGGATAGCTTTTGGAGTTGACTGAAACATGAGCACTTCTTGGATCTCTGACTTGCTGGCCCATCCTGCAGATTTTGGGATTGCCAGCCTTCATAATCATGTAAGCCAGTTCCTTAAATATATATATATTTTTATATATATATAAAATTATATTATATATAATATATATAAATTATATATAATATAATTTTATAAATATAAATTATATATAATACATATATATATAAATTTATATATATATATATTTAATATGGCAAACAATCAAAGTTGAATGCCCGAGTCTACCTATAAGCTTCTAGTTTGCAAATTCTGACTGAAAATATGGTGAATTTCTGCTAAATATAATGATGTATTATTTTTAGCTTGTGTTATTGTGATTAATATTTACTTCTTTTTCTTTGTACTACATAGGTAGCACGACTAATGATCTCTTAAGGCCATTCCTGGATAGTGATAATAAGACCACATTATCTGAATATAGGAGAATGCTTATCTTCCCATTTGCTTTAATTTAAAGCATTAAAAAGTAATTATGATATAAAGTTTAAAAGACAGACTGAATGTAGAACACATTTTTTTACTATCATTTAAATTGATATCAAGACCCTATTTCCTCTACAGAAATTTTCTATGATTTCTTATTTTCATTTGTTTAGAAACATGCTTGCTGAATTAGTAACACAGTCCATCTAGATTATAAATTCTAAAGAAATTCACAAAAGTTCCTATTCAGGCTCTACTGCTTTTACTTGTAGCTAGAAAAATAATTTAAGCTTTTGAAAGCAATTTTTTTCATCAGCAAAATGTGAAAGTTGAGAATTTAAATAAATAGCATTCATTTTGGCTTTAAGATATGATGATTCTTGGTTTATGGCAATAGCACACAAATTACATCTTGGGAAGAGTTCATGGTACTGTCCTTGTACCATTCTCTAGTTCAAGTATGTTACTCTTTAAAAGACTTATAAGGGAGGGGATCCCTGGGTGGCGCAGCGGTTTAGCGCCTGCCTTTGGCCCAGGGCGCGATCCTGGAGACCCGGGATCGAATCCCACGTCGGGCTCCCGGTGCATGGAGCCTGCTTCTCCCTCTGCCTGTGTCTCTGCCTCTCTCTCTCTCTCTCTCTCTGTGTGTGACTATCATAAATAAAAAAAAAAAAAAAAAAAAACTTATAAGGGAGTCAGTCTGTTAATCCCCCTAAACCTTTAAACTCTTTTCAGAGTTACAATTTGAATAACGTTTTGAGGTTAATAAGCTCCGTGTGTTCTATAATCAGCAAGTAACGAAGTACTTCATTTGTTCCCAAATAATAGATTTTAAAAATGAATCACAAACATACAAATATTTACATAACTTGCCCTCATAGGTGGGACTATGACACCATTCAAAATTTCTTTGCAAAATTAAAAAAAGAAAACCTAATTAAAAGTATAATGAAATGGATGTAGTGATATTGCTGTTATTCACTACGGTGATGAAAAAAATAGCAGCAACAACATCATCCCATTGTGGTATCATTTATTAAAAGATGACTTACACTTTCTCAGGGTGACAGGTTCCCCAAGCACATTCCGAAGGCATTCTGAATTTTCTTTTTGATTTGTTTTTATCTCTTTTCAGACTCTTGGCTAATTATGCCAAATTCTATGTATCAATCATCTGTGTGAATAGAACAAATATATGCTAAATAGAATAGACGTTTCTGATTGAATGTGTATACAGAATTCAATGATGAACAAATATGACCTAACTCTTTAGGGAAGGAGAATGATATTGACATGTTTTCAAACACTGAAGTTTGATGTTCACAATGAATTGAAATAACCTGGTCTTCATCAGATACGGAGTTCTCACCTGCCTGAGAAAATTTTAAATATGTAGATATTTTGATGCCCTAAATTTTACATTCTAGGTATTTAATAGCCACTTGTGTAAAAGAAAATTCTTAAGCAAACACTGCCCCAAATTAGATTATTTTGAGGATGGAATATATAAAATTATATCCTCTTCTTGAAATACTTTTTGTTTTATTCAGGACTAGGAAATTTTTAGAGATCCTGGAAGCAGTAGGAATGAAAGTTTTTGTGTTTATTAAATCTAAGTTAAAAGCTCTCACACTTGATTCCTCAGCTGGCAGCTCTAAACTAGAGCATTTGTGTTTGTTAAAAATTGATTTTTCCCATGGCTAAAAAGTTGATTTATTTTTGTTTTTTCCCCTCAACCATTTTTATAAAAAGGAATGAATATGAAGTGTTTTTGTGAAATTCATTCACTTTATTTTTTTGGCAGCTGAGATTTCTCTAGTTATTTGAATATGACCTTGTGATCCCATATCACCATGATCTGAGGTTCTTAAATGTCTTCCAGTTGAGGTAGAAAATACGTCAGAACTCATTAAGAGGTTACCTGCACACCATATTGATTTTAATAAATTGCTTCTTAAATTGTAGTGGGCAGCATCACACACAGAAAATCACACTGAGGTCAGGTGATATATTTGGATGCAATTAATGCATTTTTCTAGTAGTCATGGATAAAGCCATTCTCTGGTACTGTGCCATAAATAATTGTCCTTTGGTAAATTATTTAAAATACACATTTTTTTCTTCATTTTTAATGATGGTATATGTCAAGTAAATTGTGCTTATTGTTAGCCTTGGTGCCCAACAAACTCTGATCCTTCCCAGGCCAATCTTATCTATCCATAGCTATTGCTGAAAAATTTGGCCTGTGTAGGTAATGGAACTCTGCCCCCTTGTTTGGACTGATTGGGAAATAGGGAAATATTAGTGGTTAAGAAGGGGAGCAGTAGCTAAAGGTGTCGTGAGATAGAAATAGAACCCTGAATGATGATCATAAATCAAAGTTCTAGGAAGTAGAATTGTGAGGACAGTGGTTATATAACGAGGAGAAAGGATTGTAGATCTGTCTCTAGATCTGTCTCTAGGAGTATATAATTGGCAGAAACAAAACAAAACAAAACAAAACAAAACCCAAAAATGAGTTAAGGTAATACCAGAACACTGGTGTAAAGATCCTACCGTGCCACCAGGATTTTATCCTTCTGAGCACCCTATTGTCCTTGGTTTCTGTAGTTGTGTATCTTTACGGGTATTTCTTGTTATATAAGGTAACTTAAGTTTGTCTCTATTTCTTGACATGCAGTAAGAATTAATCCATGTTTTCCCTAGCTGCTGAACCAATTCGTTAAGTGAAATGTTTTTTTGTTTTAACTCACTAATATTTAAAAGCAGATAAAGTCCTGCACACTTAAAGCAGTGGTGGGGACCTGAAGTATCTCTCATGCCTTTTGTTTCTCCCATTCCTCACCTGCTGAGACAATTTTGTAGTCTCCTATAGTTTAAAACCCACTAATTTGAACTGAAGATATAAGTAAACCCATAAGCAGGTGATGAAAGGAACAGGGAGATGCAGAAACATGGGAGTATTTCTTTTTCTTAGTGGGTTTGGATTATTATTTTATTGTGGTTCCAATCATGATTCTTTGGCTATGGGACCTCTTCTCTAACTATCTTCATTCTTCCCATTATCTCACAAAATAGCACAAAATAGTGTTCAACTGTAAGCTTAATATTTCTAGTCTAAATCACTTCCCAGAACTCTGGACTTCTCTTTCCAGTTGCCTACCAACCATGCCCTTTGTGTGGCTAATAGACATCTCATAAAATAGTGGGAAGAAAGAAATCATTACACAAAGCAGTTGTGTAGTTATATTGAACTTAAAAACTGTGTTGTAATAGCCAGTTATGTAAACATGTTGGATCTGGTAATTTGACTAAAGCAAAGCATTATCAGATACTACATTAAATTAATATTTTAATTTATTGCCTTATGGCTTTGATTATATTTAATTCATCTTTTTGATTTCATGTTTATATAAGGAGTTTATATCTGAATTTATGTTTTAAATATTTTAATTACCATGAATGCAATTGAAATTACTAGTGGTAATTAATGTACAGTGCTTTGTTTTTCTATAAAGTGTCTGTGAAAGCCACTAACTGACGCCATATTATATATTGTTAACATAATTTATGTAGTTCACAGAGTGATCTTTTATCTGTAAGCATCCTAATAGCAAAACTTCTTTTAATCAGACAATTTTAGAATTTTATACTTTTGCTGAAAAAAGCAAGATTAAACTGATGAGACCCCTTTCTAATGTGTGAAAGTAGAAAAACACTATTTAAAACCAAATAAAATATACAAAGATATTCCTTTTATCCACTTCATTTTTGACCCTTACTGTGTCTTTGGAGGTAAAGATTATGTGTAGAGTGTTTGTTGGGAGTCAATTACTAATATGAATAAAAAGGTAATAAGTTAATTTCTGAGGTGATATCAGATATCATAGCTTCAAAATATGTTGATTTGCTGAAAATATTTGGTTTACTTGCAGACAGATTTCCTTTTAGGAATACATGCTTTTTTTGGTACCAAGAGACATATTAGTTTACCTTTCTTTCCATATCCCCCTCTTTAATAACTGTGGCAAGGCAAAAGGATAGAAATTATTTGTAATTGGAGGAAGCTCACAGTCAAATAGAGAGGGAGGGAAAATGGAGTAAGGGGGAATCACGAAATTTATCAAATCAAATAGAATTTCATTGCTACTGTTAATAAAAAACTTCCTCTTGACACTAGTATTGTTTTTATTGCTAGTAATCTTAGTAAAATGATCTCTAGAATTAAACTCAAAAGAAGTGTTCTGCTTTTGCATTTTATGTAATTGTAGAGAGGTTGTTTATGGAGAAATAGGATTTTTAAAGCAGAATCTGTGGTTAAGAGACTGTAAACAGACCCTTGTGCAGATATGGAATAAAAGTGCCAAGAAGTTAAGTAATATGCCCTGAGTTGGACAGGTTGTAGTGGACGTGGATTTCAAACTCAGACTTGTCTGGCTCCTATATTCATAACGTTGCCATTACATTTCTTTAATGAACATGAGAAAGATGACCACGCAATACTATGCATTTAGTAAAACATAGGTATTGTGTTCCTGTAAAACTAAAGATAATTCCTATATTAATACTCTATTAATATTTGAAGCCCTGGCCTGTATTTTAAACCTTCCATGATAACTAATTTAAAGAAAACAACACACTTTTATATTTGTAATTTTTAGGAAATTGAGAATAAAATAAATAGTTGAATGATTGTTTAATTACACTCCATAAAGTATAAACTAAAAAAAGGTATAGTGACCAAAATACCTGTCGTGTTGAGATTGTTGTCTTTCTGGATCTAGAATTACATACCTAATGTTCTTGCAATATGCAGACCGGTATATTTGTTCCTTATTATTTCTAACATTATTAGTATTAATCTTACTACTAGTTTCCAAAATTGGACCCTTTTTTGGACCAGTAAATAATTTTGCAGATTATTGGACTTTCTTTCATTTCTCCAGGCTATAGTGCTTGATCCCATTAGATCATGGTTATCAATACCAAAAGCCCATTCCAATATTCATTTTTGGGACACTGGTGTACTTCGCAGTTATCAAGAAAAAGGTGATGGTATGTGTTTCTTAAGTGATTAAGTGGGAATTAGGGAACACAATAATTCTTCCCTCACCCTTTACCTACCACTGATTTCCTAGAAACCTAGGGTCAAACTTAGTACATACACATTTGTTATAACTAAGCTCCAATCTTGATAAAAAAAAAAATCCTTTCTCATTTTTAAAAGTTTTTTCTTTCTCTCCTAAAATCTAATTTTATTCTGTTCTCATAGGTATACTTTTTGGTAATATGCTTATAATTTAGATTGTCTCCAATTCTTTTTAGAAAGAACAAATATTCTCTTTCCATGGAATAATATAGTATTACCTTGTCAAATACAAATAAAGGATAATTTTGTTTTTGAATCTATGAGGTCAAGGAAAATTGTGACTGGAGACATAATTTATTGACTGTATTAGTGAAATTTATCATTGTCTACGCATACGTCCTGTGTAACAATCCTACCTTTCAAAAAGTTGACTAAAAGGGATTGTCTTTGTAAACTTTCTTTGGAATATTACTGGGTAACTGCTTGAAAACTGTGAAATGGCAAACCACAGACTGTGTGCATGTTTAAAAGTTGATCTTCACAACTAAGTGGAAATAGTGGCTTTCGACTTAGTTATTCATGCCTCACAGCAGTGGATGGGTGGTTATTGTACAACACCGCACATTCTGGGGCGAGATTTTCTGTAATAACACAAACCAACAGGTTTAAACCTCAGAAATGACCTTTTAAAGGGCAGGCATTCAATTTTGACAAAAATGATCAACAACAGGCTTGAGGGTAAAATATAAAAATTGAAAACCCTACAATTAGGTAGTTTATTTAAAAACACAGGATGAGAGGCACAGATGGTTCATATTAACAAAAGCAAATAAGAGACTAAACACAGGAGTATAAAATTAGCAATGGCAAGAGATGAACTACCTTAACAGACTGGCTCTAAAATTATATATCTCTTCATCTATGAGGA
Organism: Canis lupus familiaris; assembly: GCF_011100685.1. Taxonomy (NCBI): domain Eukaryota; kingdom Metazoa; phylum Chordata; class Mammalia; order Carnivora; family Canidae; genus Canis; species Canis lupus. The sequence goes on along the minus strand of NC_049224.1, from coordinate 7,577,309 downwards.
TTTATTGGGAACTGGAAGTAAAGTAGAAGTCTTTGCTTTAAAGAAGTTGACCATCTAATAAGGAGGGTAGAATTTATATCAGTTCTTTAAATCTATGTGCAAATGAAATTTCACCCTATAAAGTTATTTGTACAGAAGTATGGATCAAGTTGTGAAAAAAAAAAAAAAAAAAACCTCGTGCATGTACAGGTACAGATGTGGATTGTGCTTACTTATGTCCCAAGAGCTATGTATTTCTCTCAGTCTGTTCTGCCCAATTATATAAAATCAAAGTACAGAAAAGTGATACCTGTTTCCAAGAGTAATCGTTGGATTCAGATGATTGGTCTTACAGGTCAGTTAACATTTCTGAACCAGTGAACCATCTATTGCGTGTGCATGGTACCTCATGAAGAGCTAGGTGGTAGTGAGAGGATAGTGGATTGGATAGAGGGAGGGATGTTCATAAGAAAAATTAGAAAGGTTTTTGTCCTCATGAGTGTAGTAGTTTGAAATTATGGATATGGGTGGGGGTGGAATAAAGACTCTAAGGGAATGTTTGTGTTCCGTAAACTCCTCTTCATTCCATTTTCACCCTTTGTTCTTGGCCTTGTTCCTCCTTTCCCTTTTTAAAAACCTTTTGTCTCCCAGATAATTCTGCACTGAGCCCTTAGTGGTTTGAAGGAGGAAGTTGGATTGCTTATGGGGCAGTATTTTAGGTTTTCTTCTCTCTTGGCATCAATTCTTGACCCAGTTTTTGGTCACAGTGGATCTATCTTCGTGCCTGTTTTTGGCTGGGTGTGGAAGGGGAATGTGATTCTTTTGCCTGTCTAAAGTCTTGAGATTCTTGTTTTTTCCTAATTTGATGGCCTGAGCAAGGGAGGAGAAGAAGAGTCCTTCTCAAATGCCAACTAACTCTGAACTTTGGTTTTATGAATGCCCTAGACATTTGATTGTTGTCCTTCATAGGTACTTTCTATGATAGCATGTGAGGCTGTCAATAGGAAGCTAATCTATTTGATCTCTTAAAGTGAATGGTTTCAAGGACACCTGCTTATATGGAACACTATTCTGTATCAAATTGCTTTTATTAAGTTATTTTATAGATTGAAAAACTGAGTAGCATAAAAAGTTTAGTGACTTTCCAGCACCGCTCAGCAAGTCATTGTCAAGATAATGTAGACTCCTGAAACTGAATGTAAAGCCTGACAATCAGGTAATTGTATACATGCATTTTTTTTTTTTTTTTTTTTTAGCCCAGGCCTCTTATGGGCTCCATTATGTTTTTTGTCATTGCTTATTTCTTTCAGCTGGCCATACTTCAAAAGCACCAGCTCTCAGAAGCAGTAACTCTGGGAGTGGCACCATTGGCAGCATCTAGCTCATCACTGACCCGGAGACTCTGGCTCTATGTAATGCCCATCCACACAAACGTGCCTGTGATTGACTCACAAAATGCACTCACTCCGTGAGTGAGACTGAATGACTTGAATGGGCCACAGGTAGTAATGTGTGCACAGAAATCTATAACATGTTTTTCTATTTTGAAACTGTGAACGCCACTTGAATAAAGAATTTTCTTTTCATTTGCAGGATTTCTCTCTGTCTCTGACTCCTCCATGTTTCCTCTCTGCTACATTAGCCCTGAATGAGCTGTAAATGGGATACTATGGAGCGCAGGAAGGATAAGGTGTTCAAAGGGAGTGAAGCGGGGGCCTGGGGGAGAGGGGCGGTGCATGTGATTCTTTTCACAGTTGATCTTCTAATGACTTGTTCAGTCTTCCAGGTGGCTGGCCCCATCATCAGGACTAGCACTTTAGACAGTGTGCCTTTCCAGCTGCTAGTACCTTTGTCATACCCACTGTTGCATTCAGTGCCAGGCTGACAGGGCCCCATTGGCAGAATTTTTCTAACCTCAGGTACGAAAGCAAAGCAAAAACAGTTATGTGATAAATGGATCAGAGCCATCTCCTATCTCTCCTTGGAAGGAAATACTTATTTTTCTTTCTCCTCAGACAAATGAGGGTGAAATAAGGCAGGCTTGTTGTGGGGAAAGAGATGAATCAAAGAATTTCCTTACGTTTCAATCAATACTAAATGCTTTGACATATGTTTTCCACTGGGAGGGCGGAACTGGGGTTGTCATAGAGTAATTAGAGGCTGGTGCACTGAGCATTGTTTATGCCCTTCAACCAAATACCACAGGTAGTTAAGCCTTTTTGTGTGTCTCTGTAGCAGGAATTCTCCTTCCTGGCGGTGATGGAGAAGTGTCTACAGATGTTTTCTACAGATGTCTCCCAGTGGGGACTCCCTTTTACTGACTGCTTTCTCTTGTTGCCTTTCTTTTTTCCTCAAATCTATCCATTTCCTCCCAATGAATGTTTTGCTGCTGTTTTGTCCCTCCTACCTGCCTCCTAGATCTCTTGTATCTGACTTAGCTTTGTCCTTTTTTCTTCCTTGCACCTGCACCCTGGCAAGAAGGCTACCTATTCTTTTCCAGATCTCTTATCAAAACTCAGTTTTGGAAAATGTTTTCAGTACAGTATCACAAGAAGTGCATTTCTAAAGATTAATAGTTGGGTATTCAAAAGAAGAAAAAAATATTTTTATACACATATGTATAATAATGTCTCATTTAAATCAGGCATTAAATGTGAACTATATGCTGCACTTAGTGCATTCAATTAATACATATTTATTGATGAAAAGGGCCCACAAGTCTAGATTTAGAAAGAAATTTGACTGACCTGCAATGAAACGGGATATGAAAAAGTAAATAAATACATTACTAAAAGTCAAAAATTGGTCCATCAATATTGAAGCTGTATTTGTCCTGCTAATATGATTATGATTAGATACATTACTATTATACTGGGAAGAATAGGAAAGTCTAACTAAAATAAACTGTTGGACTAAGTAAGGTATCTTGTCAACTGACTTTTTAAGTTTTGTGCAAAAATAATATACAGTATTTTTTTCTAAGATTTTATTTATTCATGAGAGACACAGAGAGAGGCAGAGACCTAGGCAGAAGGAGGAGAAGCAGGCTCCATGCAGGGAGCCCGATGTGGGACTCCATCCCAGGACCCTAGAATCAGGCCCTGAGCCAAAGGCAGGTACTCAACCACTGAGCCACTCAGGTGTTCCAATATACAGTATTTTAAATTTGTTTAAATCCCTGGAAAATTATTTTTCTTTTACTTCTATGTGCTTTTATTTCTCCTCTTGGTTTTCCTACAAAACATATTGTTTTCCCATTCATTGTTCTCATACTATTGCTAGTATACTTCTAGTTGAATTGTACAAAACCTAGACTTTTAAACAAATGTTTTTTAAATTATAACTTAAGGGGGCACCTGAGTGCCTGAGTCGGTTAAGCAGCTGGCTCTTGATTTCAGCCCTTGAGGTCATGGTCTTAGGGTCCTCAGATGGAGCCCCGCGTTGGGCATGGCACTCAGCAGGGAATCTGCTTGAGTTTCTCTCCCTTTCCGCTGCCCTTCCTCATGCTCGTGCATGTGCACTGTCTCTCTGTCAAATAAATCTTTAAAAAAAAAATATTACTTTTGGTGATCAAAGATAATCTGGATACATAACAAAGATTTATTATTTATTGTCTTTTCTCTTTTAATAGATGACATATAGGTCACGGTGATAAGGAACCCTTGCAAAGCATTTATCTGCAATTGTTTGCATAGTCTATATTTCCATCTCTAACTAGTTTTGGAAATTAAAAAGGTAGGAAAAGTATATACCTTGCTAAAGATAAGAGAAGCACACACAGTGCTTGAACACAAGAGTTCATACAGATAGGGAGAACGTATTCCATCCTGGCTTTCAAAATTGGGAAGCACTTCTTTAGAAAGGGAGTGGGGGCAGTCTGAAGTGTGTCATCAGCTTCTTAGAAATAATTTAAGGTGGAAACAGAGAAGAGATGAAAGGGGTGAGTGGGACAGAGATTAAAAATAAATGCCAAATTTGGAGGCATTAAAATAATGTGCGAAGTTTATTTTTTCTTCGGGTTAATTCTCATTTTTGTTGGGAGACTCTCTTCTTCACAGCAACAAACTGATTGATACCTTTAGCTCTCATTTTTATCCTGGCTGAAATTTATAACCATGAATACAAATCAGAGTTGTTTAGAAAATATTCCAGGTGTGGAGCAGTTCTTTTGCTTCTTGTATTTTTGAGTTAGAATACGTGGGGAATGCCTGAATTTGGGAACCCTGTGGATACCTAACTATTTTCTTCATCATGATGTTTGAAAATATATTACTAAAGACAATATGTTACTAAATTCTCACTATAAACTGGTGAGAAATCTTCCATTTGCCTTTTTGATGCCTGAGGACAGAAGAGAAGCAAAGATAATTTATTTTTTTTGTTTTTTTTTTTTAATTTTTTATTTATTTATGATAGTCACACAGAGAGAGAGAGAGAGAGAGAGAGAGAGAGGCAGACACAGGCAGAGGGAGAAGCAGGCTCCATGCACCGGGAGCCCGATGTGGGATTCGATCCTGGGTCTCCAGGATTGCGCCCCGGGCCAAAGGCAGGCGCTAAACCGCTGCGCCACCCAGGGATCCCGCAAAGATAATTTATAATAATGTTCTTCTGTACCTAGATATTTTCTTTAGGCAAATATTTTACATAATTGGGTAACTTCATCTAGGGAGGAGAAATTAGCACACTTTATTTAAAAAGAACCACAACTTTAATGAAAATTCATTAAAACATTTTTTAAAGTATTTTTTTAAAAATATATTTTTAAAAGAAGGTGATTTAAGAGCCCTTTGGTGGAAATGTCCTCATTTCCAGACATAGGCACCTCTCTGGCATCATTACCTGAACACTAAAGAACCATTAGGGTCACTCAAACCACCAAGGCAACAGAGACTTCAGCTAAAAAAAAAAAAAAAAAAGAACAAACAAGTATCTCTACTGTAGGGGATTCTTCTTCTTCTTCTTCTTCTTCTTCTTCTTCTTCTTCTTCTTCTTCTTCTTCTTTCTTCTTTCTTCTTTCTTCTTTCTTCTTCTTTCTTCTTCTTCTTCTTTCTTCTTCTTCTTCTTTCTTCTTTCTTCTTTCTTCTTCTTCTTTTTCTATCAGACCTTTTCCTCCTTTCTCAAGTGGTAAAACAAAGTTTTAAAGTTATCTCTCCCATGAGGCAGATGACCCAGTTCAGGAATATTGTAAATATAATGGTAACTCTCTTCCTGATACTGTTAGCAGGAAAGTCCTTATCTATGGAATGCTCATAGTGGGTGTCTTTGTTATAAGATTGCCAAAGGTAAACAAACCTAGATTTAATCTGTAGATTTATGAAACATCCTGTCTAGAATCTTGTCTGTTACCATGGGCCAGAAACTTTATTGTATACAAAAGGCAAGGGTTTATAGAGTTATGTGGGCCAGCCCAAGCCCTCCCAGCTTCACCTATGCCTCTTGATTCTGGGTAGGATCTCTGATTCATGTGAATCTGATTTGACAATCTAAACCTTTGTGTCAGCTCGTGAATAGCTTCAATGTATTAAATAACTAAATTGGATAACATGCAGTAATTTTACATATGTGATCTCATTGGATTGTCACAAGAACCAGGTCAATGCCCTTATTTTTACAGAGGAAATAACTGAGGCTCTGAGAGGTTACTAATTTGCCTTAAGTTACACAGAGAATTGTAGAGCCTGGCGCTGTGCTAGACTCCTTACAGGTAAATGAGAATATAAAAATCAGTCTTTGTTTTCCTGTGGTAATCCTCTACGTTTCATACAAATGGTATTCCCTGTCACTGCAAATAACATGTGAGACTTTTACTAAGAAAGAAACATGAATGTAAGGTTGTGGCAGTACTAGGATAAAACCTACTTAATTCTCTATGTTAAAAAAAAAAGGCTTGTTAAGGAGGGGATTTAACTGGAGAGGAGACTAAGAAGACTGTAATTTCAGGAAATTTGAGAGAATCTGAACTTTGAGTAGCTAGGATAAAGGCTAACAAAAGAATAGCCAACTTGACTTATATCCTGAGAAGTATGAGGAATAGAAGTGTTTAAATGGATGTTAGAAATAATTTCATGCCATCTACTCTTAGTGATGTAAATCTCAGTCGACCAAATTGGGCGAGCTAGAAATGTAACTTTGGTTTTTATTACTTATTTTAAACTGCTCTAGCCTCCTTTTCACTGGGTAATGGAAAATCTAAGTCAAGGCACAGTTCTGATCCCTTCCTTGGAGTGAGTTTAAGTTCTAGGGGTCTTTGAAGGGCCCAGGGAATGCATTGATGGTGGGACACCCTTAGGTCCTTGATATCTGCTGAGCTGTACATCAACTCACTACATCCTTGGTCTTTGCTTTTTTTTTTTTTTTTTCCAGATCCGTGCCATGCCGTGCCATGCCTTGACTTTTGGTGAATAGTCTGCTAGGGGCTTGTTCTAAGTTTGTTCTCTTCCTGCATTATCCTAGCGAGCAACAGAAACTGCAAGCTTATCTCAGGCCCATTGTTTTAAACCCACCATGCAGCTGCTGCTCCACTGTCCTGTCTGGTGTGCAGGGAAATTCTGGAGTCTTCCCACCTCCTTGGGCTTTACTGGGCAGTATGGCAGTTTCCCTGTAATCTGAACTTCTGACAGCTCTTTGGAATTATTTTCTTCCACTGTAGCCTCTTGGCTTAAGACAAGAGGCATAGTGAGTGCTCAGGTGACTTTCCTCGGGATGCATCACTGTCTAAGCTCTCCTTGCTTCACCTCTGAATGAAAGTAGCAAGCTTTACTTTTACGTGTATATTTTTTATATCCTGGAAAGCCCCCTTGGCCTAGATTTTGGACACTCCAAGGCTTATTCTGTGTACTCCTCTTGTCCCAAACTTTTCAGAGATGCCAAGTGTTTAGTTGTCCAAACGAGAGCAGTTATAGGAGAAATGTAAAGATGAGAAATGAGAGCTATGGAGTTGAGGAAATGGTGCCATCATGGTGCCTCATGGAGTCAAGAAGCAGTGTCAAGATTATTAGGTAGGTAGTTCAACTTTTCTTCCTTTCATGATGCCATAGCCCAAGGACAAGAGAGAAATGTCATATCAACAGTAATAATCATGGCTAATTCTTATTTATGGCTTACTCAGCTGGGGACTCCTCTAATAGATATTTATGAAGTACCCCATGAATCCTCACAACGATTCTATGAGGTATATGTATTTTCTTCACTTTACAGATAAGGGAACCGAGGCCCAGAGAGTAATGGCATGTGCAAAGAGAAGTGGTAACCGCTACCGTCTATGGTATTATACTTCAGTGGTGGTAGACAGTATGGTTCTGTTAGTTTTACGTTGCTTCAGAACAAATTTTCCACAACTTAGCAGCTGAGATCAAGAAACATCTTGATCAACAGACTATTTCTGCTGGTTGGAGATTGGGGAGCAACTTAGCTAGGTGGTTCTGGCTAAGGGTTTTTCACCAAATTGTAGTTAGTATGTAGGCCAGGTCTACATTCACCTGAGAGCTCGAGTGGTGCTGATGAATCCACTTCTAGTGAGCATCACTCATGTACCTGAAAAGTATGTTTTGGCCATTGGCAGGAGGCCTCAGTTCTTTGCCATATAGATGGCTCAACGGAGCTGCTTCGGTTTCCTCATGATGTGGTGGTTGGCTTCCAGGCAGCGTGGTGAGAGAGCTAGAAAGAGAAGCTGCAAGGCTTGAGTGTCATAGTCTGTCACTTCTTTCATAGTTGCGTATTAATTTGTTAATTTCATTTCATTTGTTGGAAGTCGTTCACTAAGTCCAGCTTGTTGTTCAAGGGCCAGGCAGTTAGTCTCCACCTTTTGAAAGGAGGATGTCAAAGAACAGTTCAGAAACATCAAAGTGGACATTCTGCGTTCATCATGAATGTTGTAATTTAGTTCACTGTAACTTCTAACTTGCTCTTTACAAATGTGCATGAAAAAAAAATAGTGTCTCTATAAAGAAACATATCCAAGACCTTATTAGGAGCAATGTATTCTATACGATCGAAACTGCCCATACTTTGTGCTAGTACGACAGTATAAAATGATCACGGCTTTGATGTGTACTTCATGGTACTTAGGAAGCAAGTTTTTAATTTATAAAGATGTCAGTTTCCTTTGCTTTTATTTGTGGCTATCTTTTATGGATTTTCCATTTCTCCCCTTGATATATTGAAGTCAATCCCTGTGGTGCATTTGTCATCCTTGGGTTACATTTCTTAGGTAAAATGCAGTTTACAGGTTCCAGCTCTACACATGGAGGCTCAAACTTAAAAGAGTTTTGTGATCTTGGATATGTTAATAGTCTAAGTCTCAATTTCCTTGTCTGTGAAGTAGGAGTGATAATAGTACACATGAAAGGTTATGCTGATTAAATGATGTAATTGCATATATGTTGTTTGGCCCGGTGCTTGATACAGAAGTGCTCAGTAGAGGTGGCTGTGTTGTCATTGCAATTATTTTTCTAATTATAACAGAGCTAGTATAATACCTGCCAAAAGACTACTAACTTTGAAAAAAAAATTCTGAGTGATAAATGATATGAGACCACCAATCTCTTTCTCATGGGATCATGCTATTTAGAAAGTGCTTCCTCTTTAACAATGGAGCTTTAAACCAGTCAGTTGTCAAGCACCTGATTTTTAAGCACCTGACTTTCAAAAAAAAAAAAAATGTATTCGTATTCCCATAGGATCAGCCCAAATGATTTAATTGATTTCTCTACTTCCTGGTAAGGTCAGTTGGTTAATGATGGTAAAACACTTAATTGTGGTAGAGTCACAGGTCAAACTTCCCAGGTCATTTCAGTTTTACTCAGAATTCATCTTTTGTTTTCTTTTCAGCCTTGTTCTCTGTTAAGTCAGATCTCAGATGATTGTGTTATCAATCACTGTGGCAACACTTACTCTATATGCCCAATAATATGCTCAGAAAATCATGTACCTTCTTTTCATGATACAGTTCTATAGCTGTTTTCATTGGACATGATAAGCAAAGCAATATGCAAGTTTCTGAGCTGGGAAGTGGAATGTACCAAGACATGGAATTGATTCTCTCTTTTTTTTTTTTAATTCAGGAACTAATCAAAATATTTAGTTCCTGGGTTTTTATGTCTGTGGTTCTTGGATTGAATCTCTGGAAAAGTAAAGAATTTAATGATCTGAATTCAAATAAGTGCATACTATCCTCTCTTATAATGAACATCATCACTGTTTCATGATAACATTGGAATATTCTGTTTCATAGAAAGCGATGAATCATCAAGCTATCTATGAAGGCAGGGTGTGATAGATGTGACAGTCCACAGAAGATTCTGTAAGGTAATTTGGCTTCAATTTGCCTAGACCAGCCCAGTTCAGTGCTTTAAAACTATATATCTCTTCAGCATATAAATGGGTATTGTTGTCCAAGGTAGGCTGTGGAACTTTTTCCATATAGGCTGTTTTTCCAGAGAAAGTGGCAGGAGGGAAAGAAGATGCTTTAAAACTTTTTCTTTTAGGGGGCACCTGGGTGGCTCACGTCAGTTAAGCACCTGCCTTTGGCTCAGTCATGATACCAGGGTCCCATCAGGCTCCCTGTTCAACAGGGGAATCTGCTTCTCCTTTTCCGTTTGCCCCTCCCCTTCTTGTACTCATTCTCTCTCTCCCTTAAATAAGTCAATAAAATCTTTTTTAAAAAGGTCTTTGTCTTTTAGTTGCTGTATAGAAATTCTCAATTCTGGGCATGTATCAGAATCATCTGTGGGCCTTCAAAATATCCAGATACCAAGGCTCCAGCCTAGACCTAATGAGTCTAGAATCTAGGGGTTGGGAACAGAGATGTATATATTTAAAAATCTCCATTGTTAATTGTAATGCACTTTTGCATGTGATATTATCACTTATGTTGGAGGTTTGTTTGGAAAAACACACTAGGAGCCTTTTTGCAATTTCATTTTACTAAAAGCATAGACTAGGAATTGATGTACTCTCCAGTACACAGTCAACAAGATCTGTCATGGGCAGGGACTTTACACAGAGCTTCTGAGCCAGTGTTGAAGGACGGAGGGAAATGAGGAAGTGGTAATAGAGAACCTCTCTGTTCCCGTCGCTTGGATTAGAGAGAGGGATTGCTGGGGAAAGCTCTGTTTTTCGCGGAAATCTAATGAATTTTGAGCTGGGTTTCAATTTTATTTTTGGAAAACTCACATTTCAAAGTTATTTTTTTCTCAGGTTTGATTTTACAGACTTTATGGACTTGTGATTCAAAGTAAGGTTGCATAGCGATTGTGTTTTTGTGATAATTTATACTTTCTGTTTAGAATCAGTTGGATTCTATAATCTTGCATAGGTCATTTGCTAATTTCAAGGTTTAAAGTCTCAGAATGAATAATCTGTCACATTAATCTTACTTTCAATTGTAAATTCCTTGAGGATACCGCCTGCCCTTTGCTCACAACTGTATCTATTTATGCTTATTTTACTCATTATTTTGGCTCTACCTCCAGTGCTAGCGTAGTGCTTGGAACATGGTTAGAGGCCTTTATCTATTGAATGAATAAATTCTCCAAATCTACTCAGTTTTTACTCTATTATTCAACTTTTCTGGCCTGATAGAAATCTATGACATGCTTTATTATAGAAGCTTTCTTTTCTTTTCTTTTTAAATAAATACCTGCTATACCCATGCAGGACTTTTTGGAGCATGAAGAAACATTCCCACTGAGAACTGAGTCCCATAGTCTGTTCCCATGCCTCACATGATAACATCTCTCTGACGTACAGTTTTAAGTGTTCAACTTGAAATGTTAATTCATTTGTGTTCATGAGCTGGATGGATTCTTTACATCATCCTGCTCTTCACAATTAACCACTTTGTACATATATTTTCTGGCATTAGGCTGTGTATGTGTTATTCTGGAAAAATATCTTGGCTTTTGTGAAAGATGGCCTGGGAGAATTAAATGTGTGTGAAGTGAATGATAGTGGCAATAAAAATTATTTTTAGGAAGCTTGTGTTTAAAAGCTAGTTTCAACAGAAAATAAGACATGTTCCTTAGCAGTAGTATATATGTGGCTTTTAATCAGTTTTCATGATTTTGCGTTTTTTTTTTTTTTTTTTTGTCTTCTTTGATATCGTTTTTAATCCTTGAACAACTGAGGATAAATTTGAAACTTTGTACTTTAAAGATTAAGCAGTAGGGAAAGCATTGTGGACTTTCATATGACAGTAAATAGTTTTAATAATATCTATCATTTAATGAGCTATTGTAATGCATCAGGAACTCTGGTGCTTGTTTTACAAGGATTATTTTATTTGATTCTTAGAGCAACCCTAAAAAGTAGGTATTGTGAGTAGGCAAATTGAGACTTATAGCAGTTATCTTGCCGAAGACCAGACTGTAAGTGGCACAGTGTCTGGGTTTGGTCTCAAGTCCATTGAAAAGCACTTATTCTTAACTACACTAACATGCTCTTGGGACTTGAAAGCAACTATCCTAATGATGAATTCTTATGTGACCTCTTACATCATGCTTTCTCTTTATCGCAACTGCTACAGGCCCCAAATCCATGAGGAAAATGTAAATATGTTGGCCACGTTCATAAACTGTGGATTTGTTTTACTTACACTAAATAAAATGTTATAAAATTTATACATATAATGAGTTATTTGATGAATTTCAGTATTGATGCTCAAAGGTTAATTACTATTTGATTAGATTTTACTGTTTTACTACTTCCTAGCCTGCAAAACAATAACCTGGCTATTGTTTATGTTGAGATTCATTGTTTTATAAACTATAATTCTCAGAGAACACATATTCACTCTGACCAAATAATCTCTTTGCTCTATCCCAAGCATACCAATATTCACAGGTGTACTCTCAAGAAATCCTTTTGGATTATGGTGATATAAGTAGCTAGTATTTTAGAAAATCCACAAAGAAAGCAAGCCATGGAAAGGCCAAATAGGCTGATTTTGAGAAAAATCCTTTTCTTTTCTTCTTCTTTTTTTTTTTTTTTTTTTTTTAACCAGTCCTCACCTTCACCTCTTACCCATTGCATGGCTGGATTTGCAGTGCTTCTGTTAATGTGCTGTTTCTCTTTGTCCAATTTACTGGCCAGATGACTGTGTCATAAAACCACCATCACCACCACCACTCCTGGTACTAATTAGCACCCCGTTTGTCAGCTTCAGTCCAGTGGTGAGGACTTGAGTGGTTATAAATACTGTAATACCTTTTCACCTGTGAAAGTAGCTCTTCCAAAGACAAAGAAGAAAGCACAGCAGGCAGGAAGCCTGCACTATTGCCACCTGAGCTGTTCCTTTCTCTGGACAATTTCAAGCTTTAACATCTGTTCTAAACACTACATTTATTAAACTAAATAACAAAATACATTCATCTGTGTATAATAGTCCTCCCAGGGGATACAGAATGGGATTTCCCTCTTTTTAAAGAAAGTGAAACACAGTTGACAGAGTCTCAGGTCTGTTTAATGTCAAGAAAAGCAGACTGGGAAATAGGAAAGGAACTTATTAGGAAAGATTTTTTTCCTCCTCTTTGACCGTGGTATGACTGCTGCTGAGGATATGCTTATGTGTATTCTCCTACAATTTTTAATTACTGGGTTTAATTGTTGGCAGGTGGGTAAGAGTTCTGTTACATGTAATGTTTAATTGTTTATCCTTTGCTCTTTGTTAGAAATTGAATGCATTAGTTTGAAAATGAGACTCAAGAGGTCTGTTGTGGTAATGCGTTCTTTTCTCTTCTAGAGGACAAAATAAACTCAGATTATAAAGTTCCGATTTCTGCAAGGTCAGAAACTTTCCTCCCAAATAGAAGTCACATGACTATCTATGACTATGTAGGTCACTCACTTTACATTCTTAATAAAAGTAAAGGTTGGCAGGAAAATATAGCCCTTTTTAGTTGGATATCAAAGTCCATTCTGAAACTAACATAGAGAGCATCACTAAGTATTCCAACTTCTTCCTGCGTTAGACCTTCGCTCCTTTTCTCTTGTCTTTCCTCCACTTACCTGGTGATCTCCTAAAGACTTCATCCAGATTCTGAACATACTTGATTCATTTACAAGATTCTCATTTAGGACTCCCATCCTCGCAAGCCTCAGTCATCTATAGACCGCAACCTCTATCCAGTTACAGAGCTCACAGGGAGCGGCTTGGCTTTTCAAAAAGGGACTGGAAGAATGGAAAGTCTAAGGGGGAATAAAAATAAACTGGATATAGGCTTATAGAGGGAGTTGGTGATAGATGTGATTCTAGGTTATGGATGGTGGTGAAGAGTTCGAGGTAGTGGAGGATAGCACAGAAGCAGGGGCAGGGGAGTAGGGCAGGAGTGAGGAGGAGGACAGGCCTATGAAAGATGGAAGATAAAGTATTTGGTGAACACTGAAAGAAAGCATGCTCTGAGGATATGGGTAAGTTTTTGAAATGAGAGGAAGAAGAAAAAAGAAGGTTCAGTACTTACTGGTCTTGAACCTACATTAACAATATCTATAATGTACCTGGGGTCATTAATATCTTATCCACAAATACACTATTTCTCATCGTGACCCACATGTGATTGTGCATTTATGGCATACACATGACTCCTGACTCACCTATCTAGTATCTGGGTAACATATGGGTGTTTGACCCTTTGCAAAAACATACTTGTGTGTGTGAAATGCAGCAAAACTACTGAGTGGTATGAATTGTTACTTTGAGTTTGACAAAAAAGTCTTTTATTTAGCCAAGGTAAGCAAAAAAGTACGATATTTCACTTGTGAAAAACTATGGATTTTATGAATCCAAGGGGGAGGTCCAGTGTACCTGCTATTGACTTACTTGAATTGGTGATTTGGATTTCTAACCTATCATAAAGTGACTTTTTTGGGTTGTTGTTATTCATAGATACAGGAAAAAAACTTAGATGAATCTTAGATCTAGATCATTCTCTGTCAGACCCGTGATGACCATGAGTTCACATTCTCACATAATTCCTCTTGTTTACTTTAAAATAACTCAAGCTGATTTCTTGATATCTATTTCCATATCTTTAAAGACCATCTCTATATTGTACTTTAAGATATTATTTTTTAGAGACTTTATTTATTTGAGAGAGAGAGAGAGAGAGAGGGAGCATGAGCAGGGAAAAGGGGCACAGGGAGAGGGAAAAGCAGGCTCCCTCCTGAGTAGGGAGCCCAACGTGGGGCTCAGTCCCAGGACCCTGAGATCCCGACTCCAACCGAAGGCAGATGCTTAACTGGCTAAACTACCCAGGTGCTCCAAGACACTATTTATTGAATGTTCACTAAGAAATGTGAGGGCTTAGTTTCATTGCACCTACTGCACATCTATGTTTTTCTTCTTTCATACTCTCAAAATACTATATTTGGGTAGGTCAAAATTATACGCGAGGAATTAAAAGCTATTTAAAACGGAGCTATGTAGTATGCCCTTACCACTCTTCCTTTCTTACACAAAAGTGGAAGGAGAGGGCATTTTGAGAGAATATTGAAGAATAACTCTTGATTATCTCAAATGGGCTTGGAGAATTGTCTCTCAGAAATTTGAAGGTGACGTCCTACTAAATTTGCTTTCCATTATTTCTTTGAGGATGTCCAAAGGTCTTTAAATGCTTGATGCTTTGTTCGTGACTTTTTCCTCCTCTCTGAAAGGCTATAGAGTCTTCTCTTTGTCTCTTGCATTCTGGTATTTCACTGTAATGTGTTTCACTGAGCTGCGCATTCATTCAGAGGGCTCTTTCAGTTGGAAATTCATATTCGTCAGGTCTGGGAAAATCACTTGATGTATTTCATTAATGATTTTTTCCCTTTCTTATTGTCATATCCATTTGGATATTAATGATAGTTTTTGACGTTTTCTTCATCTGGAATGATCTGTTTCTTTCTGGGTGATTTTTTTTTTTTTTTTTAAATAGGCTTTTACTCTCCTTCATGTTAAAGACTTTGCGAAGATGTCTGTTCACATTTATAAGGTGCTAAAGTGTTGGTTGAAAATTATAAATATTTAGGTTCAATTCAATTCTGCATTTTACTCTAAGGTGGCTTTGAATGGGCTGTTTTTTCCAGGATCTTTAAGTCTTTTCCTGTGAAATGGCTGGACTCCCAAGATGAGTATTCTCCAACCATCTTCCTGAAAGAGATTAGTCTGGCTGCTAGATTCTGGAATCCAGCTGAGGAAGGAGCCTTGTGGGTGACAGGTACGAGAGGATGTTATGTTCACTTACTGCTCCTATTTCCCCATATAGTCTTGCTGTCAACTGTGCCTGTAAACTCCACATTCAAACATTCTTTTTTTCACCTCTGTGAAAATAAACGTCCAGTCTTTTGCAGGGATGAGGCAGTTCTTTGGCTGCACAATGTGGGAGAGAGGGAAGGTATCTATGAACTCTAACTGCTTCTAATGCAGATTTCAAGCAGCCTTCCTTTCTTTAGTCCTTCTTTCACCCTGCATCCAGGGGGTAACTAGGTATACCTGAACTCAAGGGGTTCATTGCTTGGGGAGCATCAAATTGATCACAACTCAATAAAGAACTGAAAGCAAAGATCTTATTATTACTTGTTAAGTCAGGAGACAGGAAGATAACTCTCAGAGTACTCTCCCAATTGGGTGAGTACAGGAAGCTTTTATTCAGTGCATTGGGGGTGGGGGCAGGGAGCTTCCATATGTACATTGGTTCTGTTGCACATGCCTAGTATGTCAACATGCTTGTGCATACATGGTATGTTCAAAAAATAGTAGAAAACTGTGCCCATAGGAGGAGATCTTAGTATTATAATGAGCTAAAGGTAATGAGGTCAGCTGAGGGAGCTTCTGTGCAGGTCTTCATCTCAGGGTGGCTCATGTAAGGGACACTGAGCAAGGGGCTACCAGGTGAAACACCTCCTTGGGTGTCTGCTTACCTAGATGTGTTGATTCTCCAAAACAAAACACTTTCCTTCCCTGCTTTTGTCTCTTCCCCTCCTCCCTTCAACTGAAATCTTTCATCTCTCTTATTTGAGTAACTTCCCATTGCATCCTAGCTAACAAAGGGAGGGGCTCCAATTCCTGAGTTTTTGTGGATTCTGAGTATGATTATTTCTTTCCTTTTGGTATGGCCAGCTGAGGATCAAGTTTCTTGTAATTCAGTTACAGCTCATCCGTCTACTTTCCAGCTTCAAAATGTCACCGCTGCCTACTTCTCTCATTTCTTTGGCTTTTCTTTTGAGCGTATGCCTTTAAATATCACTTATTATCATTTTAATGGGGTTTCAGGAAGGAGCTAGAGTAAAAGCAAATGTTCCTGGAGATTTCCTTGGAAGTTGAACATTCTTTTAATAGTACTATTCCTTTCTGAAATGTTTATTTTCTCTTAATTGGGCCAATATTTGATTTATTGTTCTTAGAATATTGGTGGAAATATTTCCTCCCACACTGGACAATAAGGAAAAATAATAATAATTTACCAATGTAGCTGAACCTGTTTATAATGCTGCTTATGGAATATTTACCTAATCTTAAACTTTTACCCCGGATATATACGTTTTATATATTTTGACACATTACACTGCAATTGGATTAAAAGACAAGGTGAGATGGTTTCAGGATAGTTCTGACAAAGCTAAGAAAGAAATTCTGGCATATAGAAACAAGCATGCCCAAGTGATAATTGCCAACAACTCAAGAAGAAAAATAAATACTTTAGACTTTCAGCATTTTGGCATAAAAAGCACCCATAGTACACACAAATCAATAATAACACATAATTTTTGAAATGAGATTTTATTTAATGAATGCCTGCATTTCATTGAAAAAACATTTCATTCATTTGAATACACAAGGTATTTTTTTTCCTCCTAATTTGTGACTCTGAAATGATTTTGCAGACATTAGAACAGCTGCCAATGTTATAAATTACGACATACACTACTTAGAATTGCACTGAGTATTTAAAAGGGAGAAAAAAAAAAGGTACAAACACCTTTAAGGTATTAAATTGTTCAAAAAGGCATTCTTGTTATTCCCAAATGCATGTATAACTCCATAAAATGCTACATAAAGTTATTGTCCATTTGGTTACTTTGGAATGAAATTTGTGAGTAGTTTAAACAAAGCATTTTTAAAGTTTTGTTTGCAAGATATTTCTCTATCATGGCTGCTCTTATTAATTTTTGTGTGTGATGTGTATGTGGGAATTAGTGATACTTGAGAGATTAGAGCCTGTTCAAAGACATAAAAGGAACATACTTTTAGGAATTCATGTTAAAACGGCCTGGAAACTCCTGATACGGATGTTTCTCAAGAGTTACTTTCAACATTTTAGAATTCCGAGCCACTATATCTATTCAGGAAAGCAATCTGTCTTTGAGTTTGATTCTACATTGCTTTATCCTCAGCCTCTTGGTTCAGGAGGACAAAATACTTCTTTGTTGATTCAGATGGATTGATAGGAGTTAATTAAAACAGCAATTATTCTGCCTAAGACAATTCCAAAATGAAAAGAGTTTTATTTCAATTTTAGGGGGAATGTTTTTGTATATACCAGTGCCTTTTTACGCATGAATGGGATTCCCCCCCTGCAGTTAGGACTCCAGGAAAGATTTGATGTACATTACTTAGAACATAGTAGAACATAGGGACCAAAACAGATAAGCAATATTCCCTCCCTTATCAAGGACTCCTTTACCTACCACCTCCTCTAGATGAATCACAACAGAGAACAGAGAAATGAATAAATAAGGTTTGTGGATTGCCAACATATATGCCCATGTACTAAGTAAAGCTCATGAACTGTACTCATAGGAAAGCTTGTTAGATCCTTTTATAGCAATTGTTTAAGTTCCTGTTATAAAAGTCCAATAGGTTCTTTTCTTTTTTTTTTTTTAATTTTTTTTTAATTTATTTATTTATGATACAGAGAGAGAGAGAGAGAGAGAGAGGCAGAGACATAGGCCGAGGGAGAAGCAGGCTCCATGCACCGGGAGCCCGACGTGGGATTCGATCCCGGGTCTCCAGGATTGCGCCCTGGGCCAAAGGCAGGCGCCAAACCGCTGCGCCACCCAGGGATCCCCAATAGGTTCTTTTCTACCCCACCAATATTATTTCAAAAATATTTTAAAAGAAGGAGAAAGGGAGGTAGAGAGCCTGATGCAGACAAGCTGAAGGGACACTTACTGTAGGTGAGGGAAGAAATAGACGGATAAATCCCCAAGATTTCTAAGGGCAGCACTGCACAACTCAGAGTAATAATGGTAATGTTGACAGGGGTAGTCATTGTGATGATTTTAATTTTCTGAGTGGTTTCTATGGGCCCGAATTTGCTTTATGTAAACTTTCATATTTGATCTTTATGATAAATCTGTGAAATACGAGTTTTCTTCATTTTTATAAATTATGTACCAGAAGCACAGAGAGGTTAAGTCATTTGCATGAGGGCCCACAGTTAATGATGCAGAGACTGAGTATGCACTCTTGTAGTTATATTATGCTCTACTGAATAGCTTTCATGTGATGGCTCTTAGTCATCAAGAAAATGTTAAATTGTGTTCACAAATTTTGGTTAAGAAGATAGAGAGTACTGTAGCATGATTAGAGGGATAAGTGTCAGTTTTCAAGAAGAAAACAAATTCTCTTTCATCTAATTGCAAGTGTATGTGAGGATCAACTAAACACAGGCCCAGTGACAAACCTCTCAAGGATAAGGGAAGAAATGGCTGATGTGCATTTATTTTGGACATTAGTCTAATCAGCAGGATCTGATGAATGACATTTGGGATGCCTGAGACAAGGGTGGATACTGCTGCAAAGCCATTAGAGGCTGTTATTGAGGATTTATTTGAGGATAGCAAAGCCTTTCAAATTTGTCCAAGGGAACATTTGTTTATAAAAAGAAAAGCAATCTTGTCAACATGGATGAATAGAATAAAATTCAGAAATAGGATAAATACTGGAATAGTCAGTGCAATCCATACCATTGGGTACAGACAATGATACCATTATTTTTCTCCTATGAATGAATAATGTCTTGGATAATTAAAAAAAATTACTTGATGTCAGTCTCTAGGTGGGTGTGCCTATGACTAGAAAACCACATGAAGTTGTGCTATTTCAACCTCAGAAGTGGGGCTAATCTTTTTTTATGACTTATTTATTTTAGAGAGGGGGGAGAGAGAGAGAGAGAGAGAGAGAGATCGAGATCATGAGTGTGGGGGTAGAGGGATGAGGGACGGGGAGGGAGGGGCAGAGGGAGAGGGAGAAAGAGTCTCAAGCAAACTCCCCACTCAGGACAATATCTCGTCACCTTGAGATCATGACCTGAGTGAAACCAAGAATCAGACATTTAACTGACTGCACCACTCAGGTGCCCCAAAAGTGGGGCTAGTCTTTGATGTAATTGATTTAAATATTTTTAAAATTTTATTTTTTAAAAAAATATTTTATTTATTTATTTGAGAGAAATACAATATGAGCAGAAAGGAGGGACAGAGAGAGAGGGAGAGGGAGAGGCAGACACGAGCAGGGAGCCCAACATGAGGCTGCATCCCAGGACTCTGAGATCATGATCCCAGCTGCAGGCAGATGCTTAACTGACTGAGCCACCCAGGCCCTCATGTAATTGATTTTTATCAAGTAGAAAAATAATCAGTGTCTTAGATGAAACTTGGTATATATGTATCAAGATGCATGATTGCTAGCAGCTAGGATGACAAATGTGCTAAAGTTGAACAGATCATGAAAATTAGCAAAATAGCCAACAAAAGTCAAGTAGGGGTGATTACCTGCAAGTATATTAATGATGACAAATTAACAATACATATGACTGGAAAAAGCCTGGCTTGGAAGAAATATGGCTGGAGATTACCTAACAGAGAGGACTGTAAAGAAAAATAAGAATCGCAAACCTAAATGTGAAATATATACGAGTTTATAACATCTAAAGTTATTAAAAGTTGCTAATTAAGTACCATTTCTGATGATTTCATCAATGAAATTAAACCAGGATTGGAAAAGGACCCTAGTCAAATGTCCAAATACCAAAATGATGGCTGAACTAGAACATGCAAAACAGCAATGTCATACTCCCTCAAAAGTTTTTTAAGGTTTACTATGCATCTTTTTCATGATATTTATTTATTTATTTATTTATTTATTTATTTATTTATTTATTTTTAATTTGTTTTTTTTCATGACCGTAATTTAAATGATGATTTTTAAACAATTATTTTGAACAATTATTAGTATTAATAGAATGGACTGTAGAAAACTTAGCTCTTAAAGGTAATTGCCTGCTCCTTTTTTTTTGCCTGTTCCATTTTTAAAAACATGTTGTAGACTGACATTTATACAACCTTTTTCCATATTTCATACCTTTTCTTTACTGCATTGCAATATACTTTCACTTTATATGCCATGTTGTTGGTAGAGACTATTGGTTTTTAATGCTCTCAAGTTGAATTGTAGTGATTTGTCTTCATAAATAGGCCAGAGTCATAAAAAACAGGATTTCGTACATTTTCTAAACAACATATGACATTATATAATTAAATCTTTAGTAACATAGTGCATCAAGAATGTGACTCTAATGTGCTACAGAGTCTGCGGGTAAAACAACACAATAAACTTTCACTAAAATACATTGTGTAGTATGGCCTTACATGTCCTCCGCCCCAGTTCATTGTATGGTAAGGAGACTCGAAACGCTACTTTTGAGAGAAATCTAGACATACTTAATGTTATCCTAAATAGTATCTAAGGTTTGGAAATAGGTATCTGAAATTTGGGGAGTGTCAAAGTAGGTAGTGTCAGTGGTAACATTTATACACAGGCTTTCCACATGTCCCACCATCTAGTGCCACTCATTTCATAACAAATGATTTATATGTATAGGGTATGTTTATCATGTGCAGCTCTAATATAAGCTAGACAGGGTAGAGAATGACTAGAAGGACAATTCCTGGTGGGTTTTTTTTTTTTTTTTAGCACTTTTTGGGAGGAAATAGCTTAATAGCACACAGCAATGTTCTATTATTTCTGGTAGTCAAATCTGAAAGCAACATATAAATGCTTTGTAGATATTTGGATTTAGAAAGAACATAGATTATACCCTCATCCTAGACATTGATATATTTGGACTTGTGGTTCTCAGTTTTCATTCAATACAAACTTCTTTCAGTATCTCTTATGTATAGTCGTAAAATTCTTCCTCGCATTCCCTAGATTTTGATATGCTTCCTTTTCCTACGGTCTAGCTTGAGAAACACTAATTTAGAACATGACTTTGAAAACAGTGACTCGGTGTTTCTTTTGGGAACCACCTTGCCCTCTTTTACTTCATGTTGTTTGGTCGAGTTAATTCCAATCTAATCTAGAAAGTTAGGAGTAGCTCATGGATTTTTTTTTTTTTCTTCTTTTTAATCTCTGGCTGTAGTTCAGAGATTGATACATGAAGTAATAGGTACATAAGATTCAATTCCAAGAAGAACTTTGGCATGAACTTGTGTAAAGAGGCTCTTTTTACTTATTTATATTTTTTGTGGGATTGCTTTCTGTTAGGATAATGCAAGGCTGGAAATGTCAGTACTCACAATAGAGAGAGGTCACGCTTAGAATACAGCTCTTGCAAAATGAAGCTGTGCTAAGTGCTGGAAAGTGATGAAATACAGATCGTATTGTTTGAGCCTCTGGGTCTAACCATGCCTGAAGCTAATATTTTTTTTATCTGAAACTTTCAGTCATAGAAAATAGCAAATTAACGCCCCTCTCATTTTTCCTGTGGTTTAATGAATTGAGTTGGCTTTCTGTCCATTGCAAACAAAACATCCTAATACGGAAATGGCTCATGCATAAAGATATGCATATTCCATTTATTCATTTTTACTTATCTGTTTGTCATATATATGTGTATGTATATATATATATATATATATATATACACACACACAATGCAATATAATTTTCCTTCCCTTGTTACCTCTGTTATCCACAAGCTCTCTAGCAACATGAATACTGATGATATATTCAGTAACCATAATATAAATTATTTTTGAAGCACAAACAATTACTTTCTTCAGATTGGATGCTGACAATCATGTCCTCTTAAACCAGTGTAGTTAGCTTATTATCATGTTAACCTGTACCCTCGATATCACCATCACCGAAGCTGATGCTATTCTTTTGTACTCAGTTTATGGTTCTCCTCTTAATTCATAGTATAGCTGTGGCTTGGCTGTTTTGTTTCCTAACCCTCTCTCTTTCCAACTGAGTTTCTGTTTTTGATATGTTTTTCCATTTCCTTTCTCATATCTACCGTATCCCTTATTGCTCCTCCTTAACTTACCCCTTTGTCACAGTTGCTGCTTTTCTAATCCTCTCCCTCTCTTTTCTTTTACCATATTCCAGGCCTTAAAGTGTCTTCCAGGAGGTACATGTATGAAAGGAATCTTGTGGACTAGGGTGTTTGGATTTCTTTGTACAGTGTGCCAAGGACATAGCAGGCACCCAATACATGTTTATTGAATTAGTATAAACTTACCTTACTAAAATAGCATTCTAGAGTCCTAAGAAAATTAATGCTGTTTCAAAGCTGCCTGATTTATGCCCAGAGAGCAGATTAGACAAGGAGAGAAGTGAGCTTATTAATCTTCCCTTCAACATATAGTTAATTTTGATGATGCCTGTTAATCACTCGCGGCTGTTCAGAAGGTAGTAGCAGCCTGTCTCTCTTTTTAATGAGGTTAGGTCTTCCTACAAATGCTCTAAGAGCTAAACAATGAGACTTCAAATGTTGGTAAGCAATTGTTTATCTTTCAGCACAAGTTCCTGTACTATTTTACCCATTTTTTAAAAGTTTATGAGACCCCAGGGAGATTATTAGGAGGAAAAGGCAGCCCGTACTTTCGGTGTTGTAATGTTGCTGCGCTATTTCAGATCCTCTCCCACGCTCATTGCCTGGGCTCTGCCCTTACAGAGACCTCTAATGGCCCAGTTCCTCATTTCCCTTAGTCATTATTCCCTGACTGCGCTTAAGTCCTTGCTTGTTTAGAATTTTTGTCAGTCACCTTTGTACAGTCCTTATGCCCTGGATTGCCTGTGCCTTGGACCTCTTGCCACATCTACTGTGTCTGGATCCACTCCTGGCCAGTTTATCCTTTTTTATGGATATAAATAAAACGCTATAGAATATCAATATTAGCAAGTGTTGATTTGACTTACTGTGGCCCCTAATTTACTTCTTAACTCACTGTGAATAGCAAGAGTTTTTTAACCCATCTATCAATTTCCTAGTAACAGTTTTTCTAAATTTCTAATTGGTTCAATCCTTTAATCTCATTCCACCAGCCCCAAGATTGTCAGATAATTTTACCTCGGTTCACAAAAGGATGGAGACCGCCACTTTAGTCACACCTTTGCCCATATTCCCTCTTTACCTCTCATGAGCACTTGATACCTTTCTTCCTTGCTTCCTTTTGTGTGGAAGTTGAGTCTTGTCCTTTTTTTAAGGCCAGCTACAATCCATTTGCTCCTCAAAGACCTTCCTTACTCCTTCTTTTCTTGATCCATAGCATCTGCAGTCTTTTCATCATCAAACTTTTC
The DNA here is from genome assembly GCF_011100685.1 of Canis lupus familiaris. Classification (NCBI taxonomy): domain Eukaryota; kingdom Metazoa; phylum Chordata; class Mammalia; order Carnivora; family Canidae; genus Canis; species Canis lupus. The sequence continues at coordinate 7,553,764 of NC_049224.1, read as the reverse complement.
CGAAACCTGCAAATGTACAAAAGCCTCACCTCTCTTTCACCATTGCCAAAATTTGAGATTCAGAACTAAGAATCATTGTCACTTCATAATTATGTACTCTAGACCACTGTTTATTTAGCTTTGCTATCTTGAGTCTGTGAAACCCTATCTTTAAATTCACCTATGGGATCCTAATTGCCAAATCCAACAACTTTTTCTCTGTTTTTACTCTCTGAGCCTTTGGCTTTCTTTAGCATGTTGTCTTGTGATAAAAATTCTTTCTACCTTTGCTACAACATCCTAAGAATCTCGTTTTTTTCTTATCAACAGCCTCTGCTTGCAACTCCCCATTCCCTTGTCTACTTTATTTTCACCTTACATCTGCTTGGAGACCTAGTATACCACTGTGAGGATCATCTTTTACAAAACTGGTTTATTATGACTCTGTGCTGCTTGAAAACCAAGATAAGGTCTTAACATCACAGCCTCGCAGATAAAAGCAGCAATCTTCTTCTCTCCTGTTTTCCCTACTTACCTTATCTCACATAATCTGGCTACTACCCTATCCCACTGGGGATTCCATGCTACCTCTCAACTAATTTGCTCAATTTCCTAAAATAATTCCCATTGAATTCCTTCCTTTCAGCCAGCTAAGATTTCTATGACTGGGAAAAGATACTCTTAGAATAAGCTAACAATTTCCAAACATCTATGATGAACAGAAACATTAACTCACTCTTGCTTGCTTTGAAATATTTTCTTCCTTTGATGGGAAAGCTAATATTTATTAACTTCCAGATGACGCATCAACAAGATATTGGTCTGTGCTATTGAATATCTAAAGTGTGCTCCAACTGAGCTACATTTAGGGGTTACTTGAATTAAAAAACAGGCTCCACTCAAAAGGGCCTCAACAACTAGCCTGTGCAGTAGGGCATTAAGCCTAGTTTTAGCTAGTATCTGAAAGCTTTCACTAGTTTGAATATGGTTACTTTTTTTTTTTTTTTTTTTTATTTTTTTTTTTTATTTTTTTATTTATTTATGATAGGCACACAGTGAGAGAGAGAGAGGCAGAGACACAGGCAGAGGGAGAAGCAGGCTCCATGCACCGGGAGCCCGATGTGGGATTCGATCCCGGGTCTCCAGGATCGCGCCCTGGGCCAAAGGCAGGCGCCAAACCGCTGCGCCACCCAGGGATCCCTGGTTACTTTTTTTTAAATTAAAATATCCCTACTCTTGGGAGATAAGGAGATGTTTTATTAGTATTTTAAAATCAAGGAAAGAAATTTTTTAACCCAAATCAGTGACACTTTTGGTTCGGCATGTGAAATTTAATTATTTTCCATGAGGTATTGCTACTTATCCAATTCAAGAATATGGAAAAATCCATGTTGTGAGTTTATAATTACTTTATGACTTAGTAACTTATGATATCAAAATCATATCCATTCCTATTTAAAGACTTTCAACAAAATAATCATTTATGCTGAAAAGAAAATATATTAGGTATGTATTTACTCAATTACCTGATTGAAAACACAAACACAGAGTCCTTCAAATGAATGTTTACTCAAATACATAGTTACCCCATTTCTTCCTCTTTAATTGGCTATTATTGGTTTCAGGTGTTATGTTAAATATGTAATATTACATCATGGTTTCATGTTCATAGAGAAACAGGAACACTCACTTTGTGTGTGTGCTAGATATCAGACAGACATTTGTTATAAATGCTCCCACTAGCTTGCATACTTCAGTTTAAAATGTGTGTGCCCTGTCACTTTTGGGTTTCTCCAAAATATTGTAGAGTTTATACGTACTAGGAATGACAAGAAAAATAGATTTTTTTTCTTATAATTCAGCTACTCTTCTTTGTGAAGAATCATTATCAATTTATTTGATGACTTCAAATGATTTAAAATGCTATTTTGATACATTTCTTTTATATACAGTAAACTAGCTTTTTAAATTTTCTTGCATTCTTTAGGTTCCATAAGGGTGAGTGAAGAATACATGTTTTATGTAAAATATATAATATATGTCATATAAGTGATATAATTTGCTTTCTCTTATACTACTCTTAAGACAATTGTCAAGATTAGTTTTAAATGAACTGTCTTCCCATGGAATGGTTTAAAAATCCTAGTCTATTTCATAACAATATTTTGAGACTCTTCCTGTAATAACTCAGAAAGAAGTTTGAAAAGTGGCATCATGGGTCTTAAAGACTATGAAATCTGGGTTCTTTTTTCATACTATTTTGGGGTTGATGTTTGCCAAAGTACAAGTCGCAAAACTTTATGGTTTGGCTTCTTTACTTTCCATTGATGAAAATATATGTGCAGATCATGAGGTCACATCTGCCACAAAAATCTTCCACTGGTGTCCATTCTGAGTTTGTGAAGAATTGTCTTTGTTGTTGCGGTTGGTTTTGGAAGACATGTGAACTTTGTGTCCTTTATGATATCTGAGGTTCCAATAGTTATGCTTGCTTTATCGGCCTATGGTCCTCTGGGGTGTAAATTTGACTTTAAAGATAATTGGTGCAAGAGTGAGGTGAAGCCTTTTTGTACTGCAGAAGTGACAGGTTTGGGGATCTCTGCTTCACTAGAGGTCTGATTGCCTGCCTTGCATCCTACATAAATGCTTTTTTATTTTTAACTGAGAGTCTGTTTCCCTTGATATGGAATTCCTTTGGACAACATGTCCTCTGACCTGAACCCAAATATCATTTCTTGTATGTTAGGGATTTAATGAGGCATTTCTGGATGTCTGAAAAATCCGTAGAGCATAAAATCTTTGAAATTACTATTTCTCCTGATAGGAACATAATGTGAATACATGATTAAAAGCCTGCTCCTGTTTTTGAAATGTCTAAATACATACACAGAACAGATAAGAAAATGGCTTTCAAGGCAGATTGTCCATTCTTTCCTGTACACTTAGCCAACTCAGAAGAGAATAGCTAATACTCCCCATTCTTTTCACAGAACATGACATCCTCTGGTCAGGTGCTGCTGAACACAAAGGGCCAACGGGCTGCTAACCTGCTCTGGTTGGTTTGGTTTGGTTTCTTTTTACAGTTATACTACCAACTGGCTTACATGCTTACAACAATGTATTCCAGCTGGATTGTGTCAATTATTATTATAATTATGTAATTTACTTGATAATCTATGAGTTAATGTAGTGTGAGTGTGAGAAGAGAGTTGTTTCCATGATAACTAATGAGAACACTCTGGAAAAAACCTGATAAAGGTGAACTGCTAAAAATACTGTGTTTGCTGTCAAATTAGGTGTGAGCAAGCCAAATATAAACAATCGGAGGATAAGTTATTAAAATATAGAAATCTCTTTTTTGACAAAATTGTAAGATTCTTGCTTAAAAGACACTACTAAATAGAAGTTGTTTATAATGGTTTAATGTATGATTAATGAAAGAAGGAAAAGGGGGAATTACAATCTGCAGATCCATACATTTGTTAAAAAAAAAAAAAAAAAGCCTTGTCCTACATCAAAAGGCTGAATAATGAGTGTGGTTTATTTTTCACATAAAATAAAGTATTTAAGATATTATATACTTTTTCTTTGACTTAAATACTTTTTCTCTGATTCCCTACTTTTTTCAATTATCTGACCAATCACTGTTCTAGATACCATAAGACCCTTGTGTCCTGTAAATGCTTTTGTTCAAGTAACGGTCTTCCCTGCTTATTTTAACTCAGAATCCCCAATCCAGGTAGCAAGCAGATTTTTTGCTTGGTCAAGTTCAATTTCCTTAGTTTACTGTATTCTCCTGCATGGGTCTTTTGCTACTTTTCCAGCATCTTTATCCATCTCTTTCTTATACGGCCGAAGCTAGAGCCACATCTGACTTCTGACTCTTCAGTTATCATGTCATAGACTTTTATGCTTTTGATCCTACTGTTTGGGATTCCATCAGCTTCCCATCCATCCGATCCATCTGTCTTGTCCTCTAGCAAAGTCCTACTCAAATATTCCAGCTCAAATATTCATCTCCTCTGTAAAATAATCCCTGTAGGGAACTCCCTTAATATTCTAGGAATACTGTGTTTTAGCACTTATCACTCATGTTGCAAGATGATTTTTTAATGCATTTGTTTCAGCCAGACTCTAAGCTCCTTAAAGGGAGAGAAACCATGTATTGATTGTTTCTGTATCCCCAAATCCTAGCAAATACTAGGTATTCAGTAAATGTGCGTAGAATGAAGCAACAAAGAGATCAAATTTGTTTCAAATTGAACCAACAACTAGAATCTTCAGAGACTAAGGTCTCCTTTAGAAGCTAGTGAACCCCCTTGTCTTTCCACCTTAAATTACCTCTTCTCTCTTCCTTTTACCCCATTCTTGAATTTGTCTCAACTTCTGTATCTCTCATTAATTCTAAACCTACTGTATTTTCATTTCAGCTCTCACAAATTTGTGGGTGATTGAGATTTTTAAGAAGGTGGTAAACAACTACTGACAGGGAATTCTAGAAGGAATTAAACCATCAGATGGTGGGTTTGACCACATTACATTTAAGACTCCCTCTTTCACTAATATTCTGTGAGTTATCCCTTAGCAGGTATTAGTTCCCTCACAGATTTATGGGACTCTTCTCATTACACCATATGGACAGTCATCCATTCTACGTGGTTACCATGACTCTCTTATGGAGTCTCTCTTTTATCATCTAATTAGTGACAAACAAGAGGGAGTGGGTAAAGTGCCCATTTACCATTCTACCTACCTCTTAATAAATCCTCAGCCAAGGGAAAGAGCTTTGTAGAATTGGATGTTTGTCCTGGCAGATGGCTGGCCTTGCTTACATATCTCCACGTACTACTCTCTGTTATCTAATATTAGCAGAGTGATAAACTGTGTGTGTGTGTGCATGTGTATGCACCGACATGCACACATGTTTTCTAGTTTGCATTCATAATCTAGGTGAACAGAAAAGACAGTGTACTTCCAGTGTATAAAGAAAGTAGCTGGAAGAAGCAGAGCGAGACAGACTCAGACACTAGGTCATATATTACTATCAAATATATTCAGATGGATTGGGGTGAAGATGGTCCAATGCATGTATCACTTTGACCCCTGAGCATAAAAGCTGGTATCAGCAGATTTTACTTAGGATGGGCAGTTCTCTAGGATGAGGTGGGGGCAGCAGGATCTTCACTACTCAAGCGAATGCCAATTTCTGTCACAAGTACTGTCACAAATTCAAAGATTTCTTTGTCATCAGAGAATAGTAGCTCTTTTACTGGGGGCATTTAATAGGACAAAGATCATGGAAATTACCTAGGGCCCAGTATTTTAACAGCCAATACTCAATGTCATGATGCTCTATAGAGAATTCTGCTAGTTCTGGCCAATGGATGGTCATTTCATTTCTTTGCTGATTATTTCTAAAAATATGCTATATGCTTCTACCGTGAGTGGTTAAAAACTCTGAAGTATTTATTTATTTATTTATTTTTGTGATTATACGTGGCTGATCATTTTATTTCTCTAAAGCTACTGTGTTGGGAGCAATTTGGTTTAAGATTTCAGAACAAAAAGTGGTGATTTAACCATATGACTTTCCACTGTATTTATAGAAACAAAGTTTCACTGAATAAGTTTATACAGGGCTCTGAAATTTCACCTTTCTAGTGGGAGTAGAAAATAAGCATTTTGATATAGGTTTCCTGGAAATCTGGTTAATGCTAGCATTGCAGATCATATGTAAAAGGCTGTGTGTGTGTGAGTGTGTGTGTGTCTGCGTGTGTGTGCACTCATGTGGACGTGAGAGAGAGACCCACAAATAAAAAGAAACAAAATGTAGTAGATCATCTATAAAGTCAAATAGGACACAGATTAGAAACAAACGAACACTTTCAAAACTTAATAAAAGAACCCAATTGAGGGTATGTGGGCCAGAAGCACAGCTACATCTTTTAACCACACAAAATTTCATTTCATTTCAGGTTCTTGTCAAACCAAGCTACATATATCAGACACTTGAAACAAGAACTGACATTAGTACCAGCTGTTGGATGAAGACATGCAGCAATCCTCCTGAAGTTTAGCAGTTTGCAGTGTCTGTAACCTGCACTTAGCTGTGACTGATTCAGGTTTATGTCCTTGAAATAGAGAGTGAAGCACCCTGGTAGATAAAATTAATTGATGAAATTTAGGCATGTGATTCAATTCACCCAAAAATGAGTCACATGGAAAACAGAAATTAATATATATTCATAACACAATTACCCCTTGGCTCATTGACAGCAGGGAGCAAAATAATTCTGGGATAGAGAGGAATTCAGGTTAGAACTGAGGGACTTTGCCAGTTACACAATTACCTTGTGGCCTGAAGGGGCCAGCGTCTTGCCTTAGGCAATGCCATCACTCTCAAGTATTCCAAAGGCCTAAACAATTCACTCACTTCCCTTCCTAAATTGTATGCATAGATGATAATCCAGGGGAACTGGGGAGCTCCAGATGCCCTATTATTAATATCTGACATGTAATATTTCATTCATAAAGTAATGACTTTGCTTCCTTGGACCCTCAGCAAGAAACTAAAACAAATGTGACTACACTTTATAATAAGCGACAAATCTCTTCTTGCTCCCTTTTGGTATTCATTGTGATATCATTAATCAGTGCTATACTCCTGATAATAAATCGTGATGTTCCCGAGAATGCGAAAATGCATTATTCTTCTGTTGTCCAGTATTCTGTATGCCACACTCTTAGTTAAAAACAACTAGAAGGCTCTAGGAAAAGCGTTTAGTTTAAATTCAGTTATTCAACTATTTTACTTTTGAGACCATCACGATTACCTTGGGATCTCATTAAGAACTGAAGATTGCTTTGTCATTTGTCTATTGTCCCTGGAAGGAAAATAAAATACCTTCCTTTTGATTTTGAATCTGTAGTCTAAGAATGTTTTTTTTTTTTTCCGTCTATATATTATGAATATGCATGTTTGCCTGTTCTAGTATCCATTGCAGATGATGGACATAAAAAGGGAGGAAAAAATTATGTCCATTTGATCCACTTCCTAATGGGAACATTATCCATCTGTTCTTAATAGACTGTAATCAGCCCTATTTATTTTTGATTTTTTTCTAAAAGAAATTGACAAAGACAAAATAAAAGATGCATTTAGGATTCAAGAAAAATAGCTTCCTCATCATGAATCTCTACTAGATCTAATTTGTACCATGTCACAGATCACATCATGAAAGCAATATCAACAGATTAAAATAATACTTGTACAATCTGCAATCAAAACAGAAACAGTTGGCATTTGATGTCTGACATTCATGTTTTCCAAGTGTATTTTTAAAATGGAAGTAATAGTAATATCTACTTACTAAAAAAAGTAAGATGGATTTATAAAGTAAGGCTTAGGATGAGTTTTCTTTTGTATCACACCCCAGGTTCTGTTCCTATAGGAACTATATTTAACACTTGCAGCTGTTTTTTTCCCCCAATATCAGCCCCATATTTATATATTAAGTGGTTTTATATGTATATGTTCTTCTGATATGGCCCTAACACTGGTACATCATAATATTTAATTAAATAAGTATTCAGTCCTTATAGTAATGATTTTATACTGTTAACTGGATTATATACTGTTAACTGGTGTGTCAAGTGGCATAATCTACTACCTTTCTGATATTATACATTTGTTTGATAATTGCCTTTTTACATTTTCTATCTAATTTCTTTCCAGCTCTTTAATGGAACTGTGTACCCCTCTTAGTACCTTTATCCACATAGTAAAATATGTCAAATAATCTGTCATTTCTTTTTCTTTTCTTCTTCTTCTTCTTTTTTTTAACCAGAAGACTGGGAGCATTCCCGTGCTCTCTGCAGGCATAAGGTGACTTGTGCTACTCAACTGCAGCGTGTATTTACATAGACTGTGAGGTGAATGGCAGCTTCTGCCCCCATTTCAGCCAAGTTGTACAATGCCGGAACCATGATCTGCCTCAAACACTTACCTATTTGTTGGAAACTACACTGATTGTTTCCCAGGTGTGAAGCATGACTGTTGCCTTGGGTCTTCTCTTTATCATTATTGTGATACTCCTTTCATATATCTCTGTGTTTTCCTTGATTTTAGGTTTTCATTGCTCAAGATTCTCCACATCATTTTAGTGGAGCTATTTCTAAGTATGTTCCAAAAAGTGTGCAAAGGATGTAAAGCTAGCATGTTTAACGATATTTTCATTTTCTTCTCCCACTTGTTTGATAGTTTGGTTAGTTATAAAATTATAGTTTGAAATGTTTTCTCCAGAATTTTTAAGGCATTTCTCTCTGGTGATAATGAGAATTACTGTATTATGTCGTATCTCAATCTTTTGTGTATAATCTTTAAATTTTTTCTATGGAAACACTTTGTACCAAATGTTTTAGAGTATTATGATAATGTGCCCTAGTGTGGTACTTTTTCAATTTGTTGTGTTTGGTATTCATGGTCCCTTTCAATGTGACAACTAACCTTTAGTTGTGGGAAATATTATTTCTTATATAATTCCCTTCATCTTTTTTTTTTAACCTAGATCTCTTGATAGGTAAATGTTTGACTTCTTGCTCCAGACTTCTAATTTGTTTATCCTTTCTTCCTATTTTCCAACTTGCTATTTCCTTTTTTGTCCTCTTTTTGCAAAACAGACTCAATTAAATCTTTCAAAGTTTCTACCAAAACTTGTATTTCATCTCTTCTATTCTAAAATTTCCATATGCTCTTTGTCTTTTATGCCCCATTTAAAAAAACTGCACCTTTTTCTTCTTTTGGGGATGAAATAGCCTCTTTTATCTCTCAAATAATATTTTTAAAAATTTCATTACATCATCTCTGTTTTTGCCAGGTTCCTTTTATCTGCTCTCTCTTTTTCATGTTGGAGGCTTTTTTTTCAAATTTCTTTTGGCTCTTGGCAACTATTCAAATATAGGAGTGAGGACTAAAAAGCTGATGGGGAACTTTATGGTATGTGTATGGTGGAGTAGGTGTTATTTATAAAAAGTAAATTTAACACAGATTCAGAAGATTCATTGTGGGGCCCCTGAATGTCTTATTGACTTCTATTCTGATCATTTTCTCCAGAGAGTAATTCATTCTGTTGTTAGAGTGGCTGCTAGCATGATAAGAGTTTAGGTAGGAGAGAGGGATGGAAACTCATTGTACAGTACATAGAATTTAACTTTATTCTCCATTTTAGCAATAGGATTTGATTTTATTCTCCTCATCTCTGCCTTCCCCAAGTTTTTAGCCTCTCTGGTCATTTTCTTTAAAAAAAATAATTTAAATTCAATTAGCTAGCATAGAGTACATCATTAGTTTCCAATGTAGTGTTCAATAATTTATCAGTTGCATATAACACTCAGTGCTCATAACATGCCCTATTTAATACCCATCACCCAATTACCCTATCCCTTCACCCACCTCTCCTCCAGCAACCCTCAGTTTGTTTCCTATAGTAAAGAGTCTTTCATGGCTTTTCTGCCTCTCCAAGGACTTCCCCTTCAGTTGAAGCTCTCCATCTCTTTACAAAGGGAATAGTTGCCTGGTTATCTAGAGTAGGAGTCTGGGCTTGAGGAAAGGGATTGTTTGAGGGGAAGTATTGTACTATATACACTTCTGGCTTTTAGCCTACTAAGCAAATTCTATGCCTGTAGAAGCTTCCTAAGGCTCTCCAGAATTCTGCAGCATAAATTGGCTTTATCTCACTGGTGTGCCCCACTGCATATGTTGACATTTTAGTTTTCTGCACCCAATTAAGTATGTTACAACTCATTCACTTCCTTTCCACATCCCAACATTTGTTGACATATATTGCCTACTGTTTCCTCCTTTTATTTTCCTTGTGGTTTAAGACTCTTTATTATCTTATCATCATTTTTGTAAGGGCTCAGAAGGGAGTAAACATAGATACATGTGTAAAATCTGCCATGTTGCATAGGAAATTATCTAATAGAATTTTATTTATCAAAGAAATTACTGTATTGAAAATATCTGTGTGTATATATACAGAGTATTTTTACTATGCTAAAAATTTTCTGTGCTCTATTCATCCTCTCCCCTCCAAAGCCCTGGCAACCACTGATTTTTTACTATCTCCTTTTTCAGAATATTATATAGTTGGAATAATCCAGTTTGTAGCCTTTTTAGATCGGCTTCTTTCACTTAATAATATGCATTTAAGTTTCCTCCATGTCTTTTCATGGCTTAATAGCTCATTTCCTTTAAGCACTGAATAATTTTCCTTTGTCTATATGTACCTCAGTTTATTTATCCATTCACCTAATGAAAGACATTTTGGATTCTTCCAAGCTTTGACAGTTATAAACTGCTATAAATATTCATGAGTGTGTTTTTGTGTGGACATAAGTTTGCAACTCCTTTGGGGAAAAACCAAGCATATGATTAGTTTTGCAAGAAACTTCCAAATTGTCCTTGAAAATGGCTGTACCATTTCATATTCCTACCAGTGTCGTATGAGAGTTCCTGTTGCTTCACATCCTTGCCAACATTTGGCCTGTCAGTGTTCTCATAGGGTACCATGAACAGTCCTGTGAGGTGGGATGCCCAGGGGCAAGAATGACAGATATTGAATTTCATACCCACTTAGCTCAGAGACAGATTCATAGTCAAAATACTTTGATTAAAAGAAAGTAAAGAAATTTGATAATCCTTATCTATCTAGTATTGGGGGTTCTGTTTGTACCCTGTTGCTGCTTTAACAGATTACCAGAAATTTGGTGGTTTAGCACAAATTTGTTACAATTCTGAGGTCAGTAGTCCTAAAATCAAGGTGTCAACAGGGTTGCATTCCTTTGGGAGGCTCTAACGGAGGATCTGTGACCTTGCCTTTTTTAGCTTTTAGAGGCAGCCTGCACTCCTTGCTTCTGAGTCCCTTCATCTATCTTCAAAGTCAGCAGGGTAGTATCTTGAAATCTCTCTTTCTGTCTTTTTCTCTGAACGTCCATTGTCACATCTCTTCTGATTTTCCTGTCTTCCTCTTTGTCTTATATGAACCTCTGTGATTATCCTGGGACCACCTGGATAACCCAGAATAATCCCTAACTCAAGATCACATCTTGAAAGTTCCGGTTATAATGTAGGATAACATATTCACAGGTTTTGGGGGTTAGGATGTGGATGCCATTGGGGGAGATATTATTCTGCCAAACACATGAATTGAAAATATCCCATGGTAATTTGGATCAGAAGAATATTAATTCTTCTTAATATTAATTAAGAAGTTAATATTAACTCAGGGAGGACCCAAAACAGCCAAACCAGCAAATAAATAAGGATTTATAATTCACTGTTGAAATATTTTATTACTTTTTGTTATGAAATAATCTTGCGTTCATTGCAGCACATCCAACTAGTATATATTCACATATATATACATATTCACTGTTTCTTTGCATATATATGTGTGTGTGTTTATATTTCCACATCTTTGTCTCTCAAAGAGGAATGTCAATCCATGAACACAGTAATGAAATCTGATGTGTGCTTCAATCATCCTGATAGACGGCATATTTCTTTGTTGGAGATCCAGGAAATGATTGGCTTCAGGTCAAGTTCTGTATGTCTATTATTCTAAATTGTTAGTTGATTATTTCTTGTTTTATTGACTCTCTATGAATGTGAAATGTCAATTTTAACCGTCTACTTTTAATAGTTATTACTTATCTCTTATTATTCTTCTACTTATTATTTATCTTAATTGAGGAGCAGATTGTTGTTCAGATTATCACTTGACTGAATCTTAATCCCTTCTAACATGAGCCTTCTTGATATTCATGTCGTTTTATTATTCTGCCATAAGTTTTATATTTAGATTTTATTCTACAGAACATCCTTTTAGAATCTTTTAATAAAATAGAAAACAGTGCAGCCCAGGTGGCTCAGCGGTTTAGCGCTGCCTTCAGCCCAGCGTGTGATTCTGGAGACCCAGGATCGAGTCCCACATCAGGCTCCCTGCATGGAGCGTGCTTTTCCCTCTGCCTGTGTCTCTGCCTCTCTCTGTCTGTGACTCTCATGAATAAATAAATAAAATCTTTAAAAAAAATAGAAAACAATCAACTGAATGAAAAATGAGCCAACAAAGTAAAAGTATATCCCTTGAAAGACTAGCAAAATAGCTGCAATTGTGCTGAAAGAGCTGAAGAAAAAATTTTAAATAAAGTCTTTTTCTAAATAAAGCATAGGTATAAGATAGCACTTTTAAAAAGAAACAATAAAAAATAAGTAAAAAGAAACAATAAAACCAAGTTTACATGAAATTAAGGTTTTCTAGATGCATGTTTATAATTAATGGTTCTGTGGTATAATGAATTAGTAGGAATCTACCATTTGAAAGGGGTACCAGGCCTGAAGAGTTTTACAAATAATTTTATTCAAAATCTCAAAAAACGTAAACCTTATCTTGAACAAACTGTTCCTTTTATTGGCTGTCTCCTTTTGTGTAGATATTAATATCAGAGATTTGAAAATAATTCAACATATCAAGGTAATTTTTTATTCAGAGCAAGATAGAACAAGTCAACACTACAACTGATGTAGGAAACAATTTTATAAATTCAATATTTGTTCATGACAAATATTTAACAGATTAGGATTAAGAGGAAACATTCTTAATCTGATAAAATTTTGCATTAAAATCATTTAAAAGTAAAAGTAATGGTGAATGAGTAGTACAATGTTACTTTGGGGACATGAAAACAACCATTTTATTTCTTCCTATTTTTGAAAATAAATGATAAGGTATATAAGAAGAAAGGTAAAAATAAAATATAGCAGCTTTATTATCAACAGGGATTCTTAGAGAACTTGATTTGCATATGCAGCCACATTGGCTTTCTAATTCTTGTCTCTTGTATTGAACTTGTTTCCCAAATGGAAGCCTTCCTTTGCCTTCCTTAATGTGAGTACTGCATATATGACCAAAAAACCCAGGATTCCAAAGGTAAGGAGTTTTGAAGAAAAGTACCCCAGAAGGAGGTGATTAGATCATGCTTCACTCCTTATCCTAAACTTGTCAGTTTGATAAAGTAGTGACAATAACCATATGGTGTTATAAACTTGGAAGCTTATGGAAATGTGAGCAGTGAGTAATACAGCTATGCCTTAATAGTTTTTAATGGGGAGCCCGGGTGGCTCAGGGGTTTAGCGCCTGCCTTCGGCCCGGGGTGTGATCCTGGAGACCCAGGATCCAGTCCCACATCAGGCTCCCTGCATGGAGCCTGCTTCTCCCTCTGCCTGTGTCTCTGCCTCTCTCTCTCTCTCTCTCTCTCTCTCTGTGTGTATCTCTCATGAATAAATAAATAAAATCTTTTTTAAAAAGTTTTTGTTGAAGCCAGGAACAAGGTGATGATTTCTACATTATACCCATTATTTGATATTGTACTAGAAAACCAGGACAATAGACTAGGTAATCAAAAATAAATATGGTTTAAGGAAATGAAAGAAAGACACAAAGGTAACATGCAAAATTAAGAAAAATAGATAAGAAATTTGAAGCATTAAGAGAATTCCATAAAGTTGCTGGATATAATATCAACATTGAAAAACAATAGAAGAAAATTGTAAAAAGGGATAAAAGAAAACTTGAAAACTGGGGAAATGTGTTAAAATTATTAATGTGAATATATATAAAGGTTATAGTTTTCCTTCAAATCATTCTGTACATTAAATGCAGTACCAATTACTTTCCAAAAATTCTTTTTTTCTGTGTAAATTTATAAACTGACTTAAAATATCTATGGAAGAGTATTGGTCCAATAATAGTTCAATAAAGAAATCATGGAATTCATGGGAATTTGATGTATTTGATATTAAATAAGGGAAGAGAGGCATATTATTCAATAAGTGGTGTTAACACAATTGATTTTCATGTGAAAAAGAAACATTACTATATGAAAAATGAATTATATAAGTTATAGAACTAAGGTAAAACAAAATTTAAGACAGAATATTGTGGATGGATCTTTTTATGCTTTTTTGTAGGAAAATATTTATTAAACAAGACATTAAAAATATCAAACATCAATGGAAAATTGGTATGTCTATTTCAAAATTTTAATATTCTGTGAGTATATTTCAACATATATGACAAAAGATTACCATTAAAGTTTTATGGGTTTTCATGGGCCCCTGAGTCCCTTGAAAATTATACAAAATTGCAAAATTATATTCACAGGCATCCATAGAGACTGTTTTATCAGTCTATAAAATGAGTGTATGACCCCTCAAATTAATTATAAGCACCACTGTTTTAGGTAATCTGTGGTAAACTATGCACATATACATATACACTCAGGAGAGCAGGAGAGTGCTCTTTATTCTATTTGTTCCCTGAATTCTAACATTTTTTGGCATTTGTCTAGACTCTTCCACTGGCCCTTAGTTTTCAGACCAAATGCCGTCCTTTTTAGAAAAAAATTGATTGGCATTTTAAAGGTGTACCTGTTAATAATAGTCTTAGGAAAGACATCTGTTTCCCTCAGTTTTGCAATAGAGCTATGGTGAGGTCCTTCTTTCTGAGAACCAGAAATTAGGAGCAGATATATCAGCTATGTCTGATAGCTATACTCAAGCTATAGCTTGGGTGCTAAATTCAAATTTTTCATGAAATAAAAAAACAATAAATACTTTTTTAGTATAAGTATATCCTATGAAATATTTTAAACATACTTCTAAAAATTTGTGGCTTATGTGAAATTCAAATTTAACTGGTATGATATATTTAGCAACTCTTCTCTGATGTGAAGTTCCTCACCATTGCCCACTCCTAAGTAAACTTGGATAAGACCAAGGTATCCATTCTATACAACATGAATAAGGATTTTATGAATATTACTGTCTGGCCCAGAAAATGATTCAGCTCTGGACTCCTAACATTCAATATATTGCAGAAGACCAAAACCATTCATCATTCATTAAGTTTATCTTCCCAGATGATTAAAAAACAAAACAGAACATGATTTAGTTCACCAAGATTACCAAAAGTATTCAAATCATTTAGAACTATAATTTGCATCAAGTTTCTAAAACACCAAGAATCCTAGATTTACAGATTCTCTTTGAGAATGTTTCTTCTCTCAGCTTTATCCCTTATCTCCCACACATGCCCACTGTTATTATCTCCAAGTCTTTTGTTTGGCTTTCAAGTTTTACGTTCTAAATACGTCTTAGGTGTGTGTTATGCAGAAAATCAGGAGACTAATACATAAAAGCAAGGCTTAGAAAACTCTAGTCAAAATGAAGAATTTAACCATGGGATACCTTTTGAGTACATGAAATTTAAGGTTCCTTTTAAATCTATGATCTCTGATCCATAGGTTTTAAAACAGTGACTCAAATTATACTTAATGTGATTAAATTATTTTGGTAGTCTTGGTGCTCTGTAGCATGATTTCATCTTTTCAAACCGTCCATGTAGATAAATTTATGAATAATGAATAACGACATATTTGAACTTAATTACTGTAGGAGGTCAGGGTAAGTGTGTTTTCTGGGACAGCAGGAAATATGAATAATATAATGACTTAAGGTGAATTGTAGGAATTGTCATTTTGCAGTTCCAAGAATAAATTTAAGGAAAGATGTTGGGGTAGGCAGGAATAATGGCTCCTCTATGATGCTTGTATTCTAACACACAGAACCTATAAATATGTTACATTATATAGCAACGGGGAATTAAGGGTACAGATGAAATTCAAGTTCATTAAAGTTCACCTTAAAATAAAGAGGTTACTTTGAATTATTCATTGGGCTGAATATGATCACAGGAATTCCTCAAACTGTAAGAGGGAAGCAGAAGAGGAATCATAGGAGATTTAAAGATTCTATTCCGGTTCTTTTGGAGATGGAGAAAGGGGATCAGCCAAGGAGTGCAGGCAGCTTGTTGGAGCTAGAAAAGTGAAGGAAAGGATTCTCCCCTAGAGCCTCCAGAAGAATGCAGCCCTGTTAGTATCTTGGTGTTATCTTTTGGGACTTCCGACCTTCACAATTCAAAGATAATAAATTTGTGTTGGTTTAAGCCACTACGTTTCTGCTAATTTTCCACAGCAGTGATAGGAAACCAATATAAATATATAACTTATATGACACAAAAGATTTTCGATTCCAGGCTAAAGTTTTTCTCTTCTAAGATAGTGCATTGGATTGGTATATTTTAGTTTTTAGCCATCATTTATTGGGCTTATTCTATGTGAGTACTTTGCTAACATGCTTTACATATTTACTTCATTTTATCCTCAACCAATTAGGTCAATTTTTATCATATTCTCTTCATGGATAAGGAGACTGAGCTTCAAAGAGATGTATTAATGTGCCCATCTTTGAAAAGCAAAATAGATCTATCTGAATTTAAAAGCTCTTAAGTATTATATTTCATCTTCCTTAGTGGAAGTAGCTAATGTGTGATATGCTAGTTAAATTTTGGGGGAGGGAAAGGATAAACAGTTCTCAAGGGTAGAAAGATTAAGGAAGATAATGGAAGAACTTAGGTTAAGAGGAAAGTTTGCCTATATTATTTATAATATAATCTGGGTAGATTTCTGAAGAGACATTTTACGTGTTGTCTGGTGTGCTAGTACTGAAAGAGATGTATTTTACATGGGTTGAGAGTTGTGACTTTTCTTGCTTCATGCTAATGTTGGCATTTTGTTATACATTTAAAACGAGATTTTGATATTAATTCAAATTGTGACCTTAACTAATATTGGTTGTACTTTTGGTCCTGATAAAAATATGAGTCATGAGCATGACACTGGATGTAAGATGGCTGAAAGAGAAATTGAATGATTTAAGCCGTTCACAAGAGTAGCATCATTTTGGCCTAAATGAAACAAAACTTACTTTTTGCCCAACCTTAACTATATATCAGGGTTTGCTAATGGAACCAAAGATGTGGGAGAGAGTGCTTTACCAGTTAATTCTAAAATGCTCCGATACTATTTTTCCTCCTTTGTTTTATTCCATTTAGCTTTATTTTAAAAACAATCCGGAGCCATGAACAGAATGTCGTCTGTTTTATTCTTTGCCTTATTTTCTGTCTGAATGCAGTCACTGCTGGGCATTTGTCTCAACAACTCTTTATTCTCAGAGAACAGAGTGGACTGACCGTTAAGATAAATAAATGCATGCAGTATTTGGATAAACTTTATATTACTTATAACTGATATTTCAGAAGGTGCTCAGATTCTGGGGGGAAAAAAGGAATTGACTGAAAACTAAGATAGCAGTTAAATTGCTCCGATAGGCACATTTTTCTTTTCTTTTTATTACTTGAGTATTGTGATAGTTTACTTTTCTTTCTTGTATCAAAAGTGATGTCTTGCGTCAACTTTTCGTTTTGCAATTGTGAGGCCCAAATGTGTTTCTGCTATTTCTGTGAAAGAAACTCTGACCCGATCTGGCTGATGCAAAGAGACTTACCCTTACTGAGAAGTCCTACAGTACAGCTCTCTTCCTGGGCTGAAACATTATCATTAGAATGGACTTTCTCCCATCTTTAAGCTCTGCTTTCCACTGACTTTGTTGGCTTTAATCCTGTGGGAGCCTCAAATTCCTATCAGCACAAAATCAGTTTCAGGAGAAAGAGAGCTTGCTTTCTAGGTTTGAAATCTCTTGACATAACTGGTTTAATATGGATCTTGTGCCCTCCCTGAACCAGTCCTGTTGTTGAGCAGTGGACAATCCTAAGTAGCTAAGCATAGTTATGCATTTCTTTTGTGGGAATAGATTCAGCCTCATTAGATCCAAGTAAATGAGAGTAGTGGCGTCCTTACCGTAGAAGGAGGGGTTGGATGCTAGATTGCAAAACCAACAAATAATCATGAGGTCTTGACTTTTCTTGACCCTGCCTTAAAACCAAAGGGTGAGGAAAACAGTCACACTTGATTATTTTGCCAAATGGCCACTGTGCCTTCTCTTTGCCTTGTTAAGATGGGTTGAGTTTAGTGTTTCCTTTGAGGATTGTGGAAGTGACTTGACCTTTGCAAGAATAAAAGTAACACCACTGACATCAGCTCAAATGAAACTAGTTCTCCACAGTCAAGTGAAAAGTTGCTGAACAGTGCCTATTCTAAAAGCAGATTACAATGAAAGATGACACACAGAAGAATTAAAGTAGCTGTTAATTTTAGATTCTTGCTAGTTTTAGTTACAAGAAAGAATTTAATTAACTTCAGTTTAGGTAGATAGCAGAGGAGAACATCTGCTTTCTTGATCTGGAGGGAGTTAAAATCAAAGTTTTGAGCCATTAAAATAGAAGGATTGGGAATCCTGATTGAACTTTATAGCAGATGAACGAGTACAAGATTATAAGTTTCCTAAAGTTACGTAGATAACTAGCTCAAGTTTTTTTAGACTGGTTTAATGGCAGAATGGGTTTATTATTAATTAGGTAAAATTAATTGGGTTCCGCTTTCTATGTAAGTACCATGTCATTTAAAATTATGAGAAACTTTCTTAGAAAAAGATTTGGAGGAAATCAAGTTTGATAACTTGGATGACCATGTATATTTACTTACTGAAGTGAACTTTTAATCAATTTGTTTTAAATGACAATGCAGTTGGGATCCAAGGAAATGAATCTCGTTTACCACTCAAATTATCCAACTAATTGAAGTCAAATGAGTAAGACTTACATACTGCCTTTGGTGCTCTGCTGTGTATAGCTTTCTGGTTTGATTTCTAATCCGGAGAATTCATTGATGTGGCAATATGATGTGCTGAGAGCTCAGCTAGCTAACAGAAAAATGGTACACAATGTATAAGAGACTCCTCTGAAATCCGGTTCAATGAAAGATAGTGTTTAGGGCTTCCTGAATGAATTACAGCCTGGTAAGATACTGCTATAAAAGCAGCGAAACCATTAGCATAGACAGTAGAGATGCTAGGCTGGAATGCTTTTATATGCCAATTTAATGTTTGTGATTATGCTGCACAGATTCAGTCCTTCATAAACTCATTTCTATGGCAACAGAGAAATGTTGAAAGCCCATAGCATATAACTAAGACTTTTGAAAATTCTGACTAATCTAAAGGAATACGTTATCTTCTTTTAATGCACAAATTTTGAGAAATTGAAAATTACTGAATAACACATGAAGCAGAAGATCTGACATCTTATAGTTAAGCCTACTGAAAGCCTTATTTGATAGCTTATTAAATGCAGCTGGTATATTTAAAAGTAAGACTAGAGGGGCAAAGAAAGAGTTGAGTCTGTAAAATGCTTTAGTCCAAATAAACCTTTAACACTTTGGTGATAGTGAGAAAATGCGGCCAATCTTCCTGCAGCAGTTTACTTTTAGGATTCCTTTACAGTTTGGGAATGGGATATTGTGAGATGCAGCACAGAGATTTCAATAACAAATAAATAAACGGAAGATAACCCATGGAAACTTTTAATAATCTGATAGCCTTGTAAACGCTTTCTTCAGAAATTAACTTTGGAGACTTTGACATTTATTTTCTTATAACAAGGGTGAATCGATTATTGAATGGTTGAAAGCACACAATGCATATTGATCTGTTCATGCATAGCCACTTTCTCCCAGCAGGCACCTTGCTGCCTGCAACATATTTTTAAATAGGATTACTACTCATTAAATTACAATGACCTGAAGCAATGGTCAACGAAAATGAAATTGCCTCGGTTCATCATGGTTTGGAGCATTGCCATGGACATTCAGTGGCTTGCTTTCCCTGGTGGAAGTCGACCTGGAGAATATACATGGATGACTGCTTCGATGTCTAGAATTTAGCTAAGCAAAACCTCAAATTTTGTACCCATGACCAAAACTGAAATATGACCAGAGTGTTACATCTTAATGACAACTTGTTTTATGGAATCTGTATTAAGCAATATATATTTTTAATCAGATATCTGATATTTTGTGTAGCAGTTTACTGGCTACTGATGCAAGAGATTACAGTTTAATTTTAGTCAATAGCAGAATGCTGATGAGTACAAAAACCTCCTTTCTTGCTGTGAAAATAAAGCATGTTTTGTAATATAGACTATACAAAGCAATCTTTAAAAAAAAAAAAAAGCAAAGTAATTGTCCTCCTTGATTTTATAAGCTAAGGGGAATTTTTTCCTTTTCCTTTTTTTTTTTTTTAATGGCAGAGAAAATATATAGGAATCACTTTAAAACAGTGTTCCAAGATATTAACGGAGGCATCTAGATTAGATGATCATAAGTGGGTAGGAAGAGGTATAATGTGGACACATTAACATTTTTCCAAAAGTCATGTATTATTCACATAGTAATTCTTGACCATTGAGGATAAAAGGCCATGAGTGCCTTACTACTCTCTTCTTGCTTATATTTTATTATTCCATGATTTAAATTGTATTTTGACAATTTTGACATGACAATCTAATAATTTCCACTTTCTTAACTCACTTGCTGATACATGAGCACTTGTATTCGTATATGTTTCATATTTTTCTTTGAGAGATGCAGAACCTAGGTTATGATAAAAATTTGAGGGTCCAAAGCCCTTATTCATATATCTTATAACTCTGTATCTATCAGTCCTGCCCATTATATACCTTTATACATTGAGAATTTGTTATTGGTAGAAAGACCATGTAATCTCGCCATTTTCTTGGAGAAATTGGGGCCCAGTCAAAAAAGCTCTTGTGATAAAGTGTCAGGACTGTAAAGTCAATTTTTAAAATTTCATGTAATATAGCTACTGTTATACTTAGAGGAGCACATTTAGTTCCACATCTTTCTCTCTCAAGTTCCAGTTAATTGATGAATTATTGAACACTACATCTGAAACTAACGATGTACTATGTGTTGGTTAATTGAATTTAAATGAAAAAAAATAAAGTTCCAGTTATTGCTATATATCTGTATTTTAATGTGACTCTGACTCCTCTGTCTACTTGAACTACTGTAACTCTGGAAACTCAGGGACTTCACTATGGAGTTAGGTCTCTGGGGCTTGGGGCTGGGATAGCTATGAGCTTAGAGTTCCTTGATGGCACTCTAGTGACCCTACTATCCAGGCATGGTCTTAATGTTTACATGCTGTTTCTGTATTCATACTATTTTTTTACATGCAGAGTGAACTTCGCATTTTTCTGGGGTGTCTATAATAGGACCTGTAGTACCTCACTGACCTGTATGAAGTGACAACCTCTCTCAAACAATGTCTCCAGCATTCCCTCTTGTGTTACTTTGCTTTGCTTTCCTCTATAGCACTTCTCATCTGACATACTATACATCTAACTATATGTTTATTTATTATAGTTTTCCTTCCATTTGTTTGCTGTGTTTACTGTGGTTTCTCCTGTCCCTGAATATAAATGCTAAGTAAATATTAGTTGAGTGATTGACTAAATGTTTGGAAGTCTGAGTTTTGAGGGTTAAGGGCCTAATCACAGTCTCATCATTACTATTTGAACATTCATTGACAATGAGATTCATGGGTCCTTGAGGAAGATGTAAAACGGAGAGACCAAATTGCATTCCTGATGTTTATAAAAATATTATAATTATTTTAGCTTAACATTTTCATGTTTTACTTATTGGCACCTTCTGATAATTTAGATCTGCATAAATTGATATTATCTATGTTCCAAAGAAACAAGAAAAAGTGGAAGGGTGAGAACTGATTTCTATCTAAGAATGATGTCCTTTTGAAGAGTTATATTAGGTAACATAAGTAAGAAGTTTCTATGGATAGCTTTTGATGCATTCCTGGTGCTGAACTATGCTGTTCACTTTTATTGTTCAAAGTGTAACTCCGGTTTGGACGTAAATATAAGTGGATTATGACCTTGATAATGTAATGTTTGGAAAACATAGCAGTTCTTTCACCATAAATCCCAGGAGAAGCTAAGCTCCTGGTGGTGGGTCCTATGTAGCCTTTCTGTTGTAGAAATAAATAACATGACCACTTATGAGAAAGAACTATCACCACAAAAGAGAAATCATTGCTCAATCAGGGTGAATTTAAGGGTGGAAATTTAAAATGCAACAAAAAATGTCAGCTGTTTAGGAATAATTGGTCAAATGGAACATTCAGTCTCACTTGAATGATTTTAGATTATGAGTCATGATTTCTTCTCAAAAGTTAAGTATTGCAAACCCCTGTGAATTTTAAAGTCTAGTAAATAAACCAAAAAGAAAAAAAAAAAAGGAAAACTAAGCTGGTTGGAGTATAAAAAGATGTTAACAAATGAAAGTTCACTCGGGGATATGAGCAGATGTAAAGTTCCAGAAAATATCTGGAATTGATGATTTTTTTCTTAATGTTGCTCATCATTTCCTTCTAGAGATTATGCTGCTTCCCTTCTTAGAATTCTTCTCTCCCTGATTCTATTATCCAAATCTTACCCATAATGAGGGTTTTCTTCTCCAGGAAACTTACCCTGTCAGAATTTACAGAAGAAGTAAGTCTCTTTTATGAAATCTGGGAGACTTTGTATTTAGATATAGTATTTCTAAAGTTTAGTTCTTTGATTCTTCAATAGGATTTTCGGTAACCAGGGGGCAAAGACCACAGTGGTTTTGCTTCTTTGTCCTTTTTCTCCTTCTCCTTTGCTTCTCCTTTTTATTCTCCTTCCTTTATTTCATTTGACTGCTGGCCAATTGCTAGAGTTGAATGTGTTTTCTATTTCAAGGTGCTTGATATAATTTGGAGAACGTGTTGTCCAGTCGAAGGGTTTGGAGTCAAACAGGCGTGGCTTCTAATGAATACTCTGATGACGATCAAGTAGCTTCTTTGACCTCTGGCTAGTTTTTTCTCTTTATTTTTAAGTGACTGCTTTAAAATGTTATGACTGTTAATATCATTGTGAAATTAAAGTAGATAATGTATGCAACCTGTTTGACATATAGAATATACTTGAACATGTCCTCTCTCCTCTCACCTTTATTTTACTCATTTGACTTTGTGATGATCCTAATTTTTTGTTTGGGTAGTGAAAACTTACGTGGCAATTCTAAATGAAGATATTATTTCAGATAACTGTGGTGCTACTTTGAGGCGTTTGGGAAAGTGGAAGATAAATAGAATTATTTTTTTAAAAAAATTATTTAGTGAAGTGAATGGTCATTTTGGTGCTATAAATATTGTTCTTTCATTTCAGTTTTCTAACTTCTCTTCCTCTCTTCTTCCTTCCCTTCCTTCCTGCCTGCTTCTCCCCCTCCCAAAGCATAACTCCTATATCCAGAGATAAAAAGCAATTTAAAAACTTCAATATAGTGGTTATAAAGTAGATATGGGCATATATTCATTTTATAACACCTCAGACAAAAAAAAAAGATATTTCGGGATCCCTGGGTGGCGCAGCGGTTTGGTACCTGCCTTTGGCCCAGGGCGGATCCTGGAGACCCGGGATCGAATCCCATGTCGGGCTCCCGGTGCATGGAGCCTGCTTCTCTCTCTGCCTTTCTCTCTCTCTGTGTGATTATCATAAAAAGTTAAAAAAATATTAAAAAAGCATAAAAAAAAGGTATTTCATTACTTCAGTCCTTAGTTTGACAAACAGAAGCAGTATACACATAATACATTCTTTCCATTGACAAAGTATATTCTCTAGAAACTCACAATTGTGAATTTGAAACTGTACAGGACTCTGATTAGGCATATCTTGCTGTCATTAGAAATTTTTAATCTGGGGATCCCTGGGTGGCGCAGCGGTTTGGCGCCTGCCCTTGGCCCAGGGCGCGATCCTGGAGACCAGGGATCGAATCCCACGTCGGGCTCCCGGTGCATGGAGCCTGCTTCTCCCTCTGCCTATGTCTCTGCCTCTCTCTCTTTCTCTCTCTGTGACTATCATAAATAAATAAAAATTTAAAAAAAATTTAAAAAAAAAAAAAGAAATTTTTAATCTAATTCTGGTGGTTCAACTTGACATTTCTTCCCTACCTTTCCCACTGATGATTTACATTTCTGATGATATATAAAATTAACTGCATTTTCCTAAACTTAATCTCATTTTATATCTTGTCTACATTTCTTTTTACTCAGGTCCATTTGTCTAGCTTTTCTGTCCTTACTGAAATTTGCAACACCATCCAATTTATTGTGAACTGAACATTTCATTTCATAACCTTTCTTCCAAACCATTACTGATCATGTTAAGTAAGACATTCATTTTCTATCCTTTAGTCACTTCTTCAGTGGGCTCTGTTTTCATTATTATTTACCTTTATTTGTAGCCCTTAAAATAGTTTTTATTCTCTATTATAATGTTTTTAAGGGGGCCATTTTAAATTTTGGAATAAAATTTTATGATACACAAAATGTTACCAGAACTGGAATACTTTATGTCTATGGTACTTTATTTCCCTCCCTCTCTCTCTCTCAATCTCTCTCTCTCTCTCTCTCTCTCTCTCTCTATATATATATATATATATATGTGTGTGTGTATATATATACACACACACACATGCATATGTATATTATATATAATATAAAATTTATATGGCTCATATAAATAAATTTAATATAAATATATTAAAATGTGAAGAAATTTACTCACTCCCAAATATAAATATATATTAATACATAAATATATATTAAATTATATAATAATATATAATTATATATATTAAATTAAAATGTGAAGAAATCACATTTTTTTTTATAATGGACCAGTGTTGCTTCTTTTTACTTTTAATAAATTTTTAGTATCTTTTCAGTTTTTTAAAAATATTTATTTATGAGAGAGAGAGAGAGAGAGAGAGAGAGAGAGGGCATGAGCCAGGGTGGGAGGGGTGGAGGGAGAGGGACAAGCAGACTTGCCGCTGAGCAGGGAGCCCTAAGTAGGGCTCAGTTCAAGGACTTTGAGATCATGACAGGACCTGAAGCAGGTGCTTAACCAACTGAGCCCCTAGTATCTTTGAGTTTTTATCTTGCTTTTTATTTGCTCATTCCAGAATGGAAAAGTTTTGTGTAGTAGAAAGTATGAATGGGATTAGCCTGGCTATTTGCTTTATTTCACTTTTGAGCAATATGTTTAATACCATCTTTCTTGAGAAAAATTTATTTGGTTGATTTTTATAATAACTACTTTAGCATAAGAGATAAATCCCTATACTTTGGGGACCCTAAAGTAACCTTGTGTAATTTAGAAACAGTTTTTCTAATTTCTGAACTTTTTGTAACTTTGATGATAACATTTACTTCTAAACTTTTCTCATATTCATATAAATAAGTTTGTGTTTACTATTGATCTCATGACCTAATTTTTCTCTCTGAGCCATTTTTTTCTTTTTGTCTGAGAAAGAAGATGCATTTTCAAAATACCTAAAGACTAGGTTAGATTAAAAAAAAATATTTCCAGCATTAAAGTTTTAGTTGCACCTGCAGTCACTTATTTTGACTAACCATTGGAATAATTTTGCCTAAAACAGCTCCTTTTTATTACTTTCGTACTGGCACTTAAGAAAAATACATGTGCTGCCATCTGAAACTGGCATCCTTCCCTCAGCCTTAATGTATTCACTTAGGAGTAGTTGTAAAATTCCAACTTAAAGTACTTTGGGGTCTGCTTCCTATTCTAACAAGCTCTGCTGGAAAAAAAAAATATCTGGGAGGGGTGCACACCCAGGAATAATTTAAATATAAATATGGGAACTAATGTTAGTCTCACTCTATGAATATATTTATCATTTTAATTGCTGCATAGGGATCCTAATTACTGTTTGTCCTTACCGTTATTAATTATAATTTTTATTTGGTTTCTTTTGATACCAATGAAAGGAAATGTTTTCTAAGAAGTAAAACTCTTGTAGGATAGTGTGATCTTTAACAATATAAAGAAGTATTCAAAATAAATACATAAAGAACTATTCAGGCAGATTTACAATCAGAGATTAGTTTGAATTTCTTAAATCTTTGATGTAAATGGGCACTTGACTATATATTTAAAATTTTAAAAAGATTTTGGGTATGGTTGACACACAATGTTACATTAGTTGCAGGTGTACAACATAGTGAACACCTAACTATATTTAATAGAGCTTCTAAGTTTACTGCTCCAGGCTAGTCTTATTCAAAATTTAACATTAAACCTAGTTTTCCTTAAGGCTTCTAACCTCTATTTAGCTCATTCTTTTTGAATGTGCAAGAACTTAGTAATCAGGTATTAGGGATATTTATTTATTGTATCCAGTAGATCTGGCAAAGACTCTAAATGGTTCCAAAATTTTTCTTTCTGCAAGAATAAAACTTCCCTGTGCTATGTTTCTTTGATTCATTGAACCTAGCTATAATAGGTTGTATTAAATTATGTGATCTAATTTATGTTAATGTAAACTAGCCAATATGTTGTAAACCTCTTCCCAAATAGTTTTCCCTCTATCTTATCAATAGGAAGAATTTTAGAAAGTGCAGCTTAACAATAGAAGAGGTAAATTTGGTCATGTTGATGTATATTGCATCTCCCACACCATAAGGCATTTTTATTTGCCTATTTTTCCCACAAGTAAAATCAGTTTTGTTGAGTTGACTTCAGCGTTAGGGGCTCATCTGGGTTAACTGAACCTGATCATGTTTATCTCATGAGATTTTAATTGGTTTGATATAAGTATGATGCATTATGCATTCAGCCCCAAATTAGTGATAATCTATCTATGGGATACAATATAGTTATTGATTGCATTTATCACATTTTAATATACTAGCAATGCAGTTTTTCTAAAATTTTAAACTTTAATATGTTTTTGACTAGATTATCATTTACATGGCTCAATCGTTCAAAAACTGTAAAATGATAGTAAAAGTTTCCCTAAAACAAATGTTTCTCAGCCACCTGATTTTTCTTCATATAGGCAACCACAGTTATCTCTTTATTTATATCTTTATGAAAATACTGTATGTATATGTAAGCAAGTACATACATACAAACACATCTTTATCTGTTTTTAAACCAAATGGCCAAATATTATAATCATACATATCAGATATCATTATTTCACATTAGTACAGAAAGATGTTAGTTATCCCTTTACTATGGATGCAATATATAGATATACCATAGTTTATTTAACTAGTCCCCTATAATAGATATTTAGTTTTTTTTCCCCAAACTTACTCTAGTTAAAACAGTCATACATTGGATAACCTTGTACATAAGTTATTTATACCCATCTGTGTTGAATTATATTTGAATTAGTTGAATTAATAACACTTGACCCTGATTTAATATTTGGTGCCTTGCCTTATTCAGTTTTTGCAAGTTCAGTTTTCCTTTTATTGGGTTAAATTCATAAGCATTTCCAATTAAAACATTTCTTGTCACTGAAAATGAAAGAATGTTAGACGTTTTTTTAAAATTACCTTTTAAAGAATGAAGCATGAGATGGTTGATTTCATTAAGTTAAAGAAAAAGGACAACCCATGCGACATTGGGTTTTACTTATTTGACTAGTATAGCATGAGAATATTAGAACTAAAAGGATTTCTAGGATGCTTTTCTGTAGTAAGCCAAAGAATCAATGAAGGGGGATAAAGCTGCTTTTCTTATTTCTAACACCAATTACGATATGAATTTGAATCTGGATATGGCAAAGTTTTTGGTTTTCTTGCTTCCCAGGCTTGGTGTTTACTATGAGAAAGAAAACAGGCACTCATTTGAGGCTGATTACATTATGGATACAGGGGCAAAATCATAACATCTCTCTTCCTATAATCACATTTTCACCTCCTCATGCAGTGCACACCTGTGCCTTGTTGGCAGTTGTACTCAATGGGAAATCACACATCACATAGCTCCAGTAAGAGAGGAAATTAGTTTCTTGCAATATGTGTCCTTTCAGATGACACTGGGTGTTTCTTACTGAAGATCTGTGAACTAAATAAATAAAAAGTCAGAAGAGAAACTTTGAACAGAATTCAGTGCAAAGAGCTTCTGGTATGATGGGTACAGATCTCCATGCCATGGGTAATGGAATCATAATGACTTTAGTAAATGCTCATGTCTCAGTTTATTTCAAATTTAATAGCAATTCAAGGAAGAAAGCTTTAGAATAGAATTATGTATACCAAATCTGCACTTTGCATGAATTTTCAGACTGGCTCAGCTGAACAATTAGGATGTGGCAATGCATTCATTTGCCATATGAGTTCAACATTGTCTTTGTCTACCCCACCCCCTGCCCAGCCCTCACTGGAAATATTTTGCAGCTGTGTGACTTTCATATGGTAAGACTCTGTCTGAATTTCTCTTGTAAAGCCAAGATAGTTCTTGGAACTTTCACGTTGCTGGATACTTTTCAGCTTCCCAAATATTTAATCTTTTCATTTTGGTCTTATTACTATTAGCTACTTTCAAGCTTTCTCTCTTATCTATGACTTTATTTTACATATTTTACGACTGGACTGTGACCTCCTTGGGTATATTTTGCTACTTCCTTAATACAATTACTCTCTGTATATAAAGGAAAATTACTGCATTTATATTTAATTTGTCAAGTTGGATTACTCAACGAGCAGAGATCATATATGATTAGAGCAAAAACAAAGAAGGAAAATTATTCAAGACTTTATTTGAACTCACGTGTTTATTTTACAATAAACATAAGTAATTATATTCAGAAAAATCAAGATTTTGATGGAATTTCTTAAATTCATATTTTATGACTTAGTGTTGTTTTATTTAGAATTAGGCCCAAGAGACCATCAGGTCTCTTGTGATCCTTAGGATCTTTAATAATTTTAATCTGATCCTACTCATGCATTCTTCCAACCATTATTTTCTCTTCTTCCCAAGTTCCCAGATATTAGAAAAGAGAAAAGCTATTTTTTTTCCTTTCAGTTGTCTCCCTCATCCTTTTTTATGGGTAGGCTATTGTGTCTACAGAGCAAAAATAGTCATAGTTCTAAAATCTTGATCTATTTTATGGGTTAGCAATGATGGCACATAAGCCAAATCCAGTTTGCCACCAATGTCTGTATGGCGTACCTGCTTAGAAGGTGTAAAAGTGCTTTTACACTTTTTAAATGGTTGGAAGAAAACGAAAAGACGAATAGTATTTCCTGATAAATTAAAATTATATGGAATTGGGAGACCTGTACTTCCAGGAAGATGAAGTAAATAAACTTCTATGTATTCCTCTTCCAAGGTAAATCTAAAAACATTACATATGAAACAAACAAAAAGACCCTGAGAAATAGAAAAAGGATAGACCAGTTAGAGTCCTCAGGACCCAAACAATAACACTATGGTATTATGAAGAGTTTCCTTAGTTTTCTTTTTGCCTCATACAGGGTACACTTGGAGCCGAAAGAACCAGAAGCCTGGAAATGTCAATGGTCACATAACAACAAAAGCTTCTTCTTTCTAGCCAAACGCTGGGAAAGAGACAGCATAGGAAGACAAAATTTTCTGACAATAACCACTATACTTCAGCCAAACACCACAGAAAAGATTAGTCCAATTCCCAAGTCTTCTGGCAAAGACTGAATATGAAATCCTTGCAAAGCTGTAATGAGGCATTCTGACCCCCCTGGGTTTTCTATCAGGGTCCATGTAGTGGGTCCCTACTTCCATCTCTATAGCATCTGTGGAAGATGTGGAGAGCCTAGATTCATATCTAGTAATAATGAGATGGGTCTTCTCCTTCTCACTGTGGTAGTGTCAGAGGAAGCCTAGTGGGGATTCAGAACTTTCACCAGTGCTCAATTGTAATGAGGTTCCCCTTTACCATCCCATGGTGTCAGTGGAGGTACTCCTGTGATCCCAGGAAGAATAGTATTAGTGGAGGCCTAGTGGGGAACTAGAACTCCCACCCTGCCAGCAGGATCAAGGAGCCCTTTCTGCCCTTGAGAGTCAGTGCATGTTAAGTGGAGAATCTAGATTTCTCCCCTCACTTTTAAGTAATGAAGTGGTAATACTCCACATTTTTTCCTTTGGAACAGTGTCAGAAAAAAAAAGCTAAAAATAGAGGGCTTGAAGAGCGCCCAGAATCTCATAACATAATACTGAAAAATGTCCTGTTTCCGTTTGAAAAATCTTAAATGAAAAAAAAATCATTAGATACCAATATCAATAGGACAAAAATCTTAGAATTATCTGACAAAGATTTTTTAAAGCAGTCATCATAAAAATGCTTTGATGAGTGGTTACACAGTTGAAATAAATGGAGAAACAGTAAGTCTCAACAAAGAAATAGAAATTCTCATCAAAGAAATAGAAGATATGAAGAACTAAAAGGTAATTTTAGGATTAAAATACAATAACTGACATAAAAAACTCAATAGGAGGACTCAACACCATAATAGAAATACCAGAGGAAAGAACCAGTGAACTTGAAGATAGAAAAATAAAATTTACCCAGTCTGAACAACAATTGCTTTAAAAAATAAACAAAGCTTCAGGACATGTAGAACTATAACAGAACATCTAGTACATCATTGGACTCTCCAGAAGAGAGGAGAAAGAGAGTGGGATTAAATAATATTCAAAGAAATAATGGCTAAAATCTTCCTAAATATGTTAAATGTCATTCAAGAAGTTGTTCAAGCCCAGAACCCGGAGAAATCCACACTGACACACTATAATCAAACTTCTGAAAATTAATTCAATTTATGAAACTAGTAGTACCTAGAGACCAAAACCAAAAGTGGTTAGAAAGAAAGAAAAACTATAGAATTCTATCCATACGGTGGGATGCAACTGAGCAGTGAGGAGATACAAATGTGACTCATGCAACAATTTGGAGGACTCTCCAGAAAATTATCCTACATATAATGAGTCAATTGCAAAAGTTGTGTTATAACATAATAGAAATGACCAAATTATAGGATGGAGAATAGATTAACAGTTGCTAGGAATTAAGAATGAGGGTTGGGGGAGAAAAATGGGTGTGACCGTGAAAGGACAACGTGAGGGTTTTTTGTGGTGCTGTAGCCATTCTGTATCTTGACTACATCAATATTAGTATATTGGTTGTTATATTGCACTATAGTTTTGTAAGATGTTACCATTGGGAAAAAGGATGAAGGATGTTTGAGATTTCCCTGTAGTATTGTTTACAAGTTAAGTTAATCTACAGTTATCTCAAAATAAAACAATTAAAATTATAGTAAATTCAAATTTCAGTGTCCATAATTAATTTTTATTGGTACACAGTCACATTAATTTTTCTATATATTGTCTATATGTGCTTCTGTGCTGAAACAGCAGAATTACTTAATTGTGACGGAGACTTCTAGCCTATAGAGCCTAAATATTTACTTTTTGGATCCTTATAAAAAATGTTTGCTGAGCCCAGAATTTGATGAACTTCCTTTATCTCTGCTACAGCAGCTTTCTTTTTTCTTCTACCCTTTAACATTTTCTTGGTGGCTCAGTCCTGCCCTCAGCTGACCTTGTTTTCAGGCTGAGAATGTAATGTACTTTGACTCTCTTCATCAGTGCTCTGCTGTTAACTTTATTTACTTCTGGTCCAGTCTAGAGCTTACTTTGTATTTGTCCTTAACTTCATCCTTTGCTTTATTTCTGAGTACACGCCTTTTAATTGTATCCCATTTAATTGTATCCCAGTTGCTATTTCTAATAGGCAATTGCTATTTGACTGTCTCAAGAATATTTGTTTGTTTCTGAACCAGGATAGTACTTTGTTTAGATTTCTTCATTCAATAAAGTACTCATTAAATGATAATTATGCCAGACCCTAGAAATTCAGGATCAACAAGGCAAACAGTTTTCAGTCTCATATAACTTAAATTATTGCAGGATAAACAGACAAAATACAGGTAAACAAATAAATAAACAAGATAACTTCAGAAAATAGGAAAGTGTTATGAAGAAAATAAACCAGTGTGAGAAGATAGTGAGAGGTAATATAGGTGGTTGGCCTTAACTCTACAGGCAGTGATGGTCTGTCTGAGGAGGAAACTGTTTCACTCTGCCCACGTAGAAATGCAGAGCCAGCAAGAGAATATCTTGAGGGAATGGCATTTCAAGCCATTTTAATAGCAATTACCAAAGGCCTAAAATGCCATTGGCTCATAAACCTTAGCTTGCTGGAGCAGCAGATATGTGGCCATTGTGGCTGGTGTGCAGTGGGTGGTATATGAGATGAGTTGGAAGAGGTAGTCGAGGCCAGAGCAGCTGGAGCCCTTTGGGCCATGACGGCAATGAGTTTAGATTTTACCATAAATGAAGAAAAGCCATAGGAAGATTTTAAGCAGAGGAATAACATGAACTGACATGTTTTTAAAAAATCATGTTGACTACTTAATGGAGAATGGAAATGTTAAAGCAAAGAAATTAGTAAAGTCATTCTTGTAATAATCTGGATAAGAGATGATGGTGTCTGCCTATGTCTCCTCAAACTGATTTAATTAAAAGTGCATGTTAAGTTAATAAAGGGAGAAACATTAGAAGCGGATAATTATTTCAAAAGCTCTCTCTGGGAGCAAGGATGTGAATAATGGAGTCTTAGCTCTTTGGTCATTTGATCAGTTAAAGGCTGAGTATCCTAGGAAATTGAAAGGAAAGGGAAGGTTCATGTTATCATTAAATATTAAGGATCACTTCCAGAATAGTGTGGTATGTGATACACCAAATGGGGCATAGAAGTCCAGGTTCTTCAGAGAAACAGAGCACACATACATGTACATATATGTATATGTGTGCATACATATATATGTATCCGTATATATGTGCACAGACACACACACGTGTGTGTGTGTGTGTGTGTGTGTGTGTGTGAGGGTTGATTTATTTTAAGGAATATTAAGGTTTCCACAGTTGTGGAGGATGGCCAAGTTTGAAAATTGCAGGCAAGCAAGCTGACAGGTTGGAAAATCAGGGAAGAGACTTAAGTCCAAAGGTAAACAGCAAATTGAATTCCCTTTTCCTCAGGAGTGGTCAGTCTTTGTTCTAAGGTCTTCAACTGATGAGATGCAGCCCACTTTGTCTTATAGGAAGTAATCTGCTTTCCTCAAAGCCAACTGATTTAAATGTTAATCTCCTTTAAAAAAATTACAGCAGTATCCAGATGTATTTGATCAAATATCTGTGTACCATGGCCTAGCCAAGTTGACACATAACATTTAACCTGCATAAGGAATTTGGATTCTAGATACCTGGAGAGACCATGTAGGCCAAAGCCTAGGAGTATCAGTAGTAATGATAGAGTCAGATGCATAATGACCAGAGGGACATATCTTGACTTTGGGGCTATACAAGTCTTATCATAGCTATTATTGAGTGTATAAGTAGAACCTTGGAAATAATAATTAAGACTAGATTTATCAGCAGTTTGGAGAGATGAAGGCTTTGAATTGGATTTAAGATGATTCAAAGAAAATAAATGTAGTTTATTTTTCATATTTAGCTTTATGGACTAAATGTCAATCATGATGTAGAATGCCAAGGAGGGTGAGAGTAGTTCATAGATTAGGTTTTAATTTTATGAGAAAACACCTATTTAGGAATTAAAGAGGCCTAGGTAAAAACCTCTATTATTTGTGCTGCTAGTATTACAGTAGGATGTCTCTCTTACTGCTAATTCTAGTCAACTTTGGTTCCTATTTCCTCTCTGAGACTCAGAGCACTTGAGAGGCAAAGAATAAGAAAGAACACTATCAAATACCCACCATTTGCTTCAACGTGGATGGAACTGGAGGGTATTATGCTGAGTGAAGTAAGTCAATCGGAGAAGGACAAGCAGTGTATGTTCTCATTCATTTGGGGAATATAAATAATAGTGAAAGGGAATATAAGGGAAGGGAGAAGAAATGTGTGGGAAATATCAGAAAGGGAGACAGAACATAAAGACTCCTAACTCTGGGAAACGAACTAGGGGTGGTGGAAGGGGAGGAGGGCGGGGGTTGGGGGTGAATGAGTGACGGGCACTGAGGAGGGCACTTGACGGGATGAGCACTGGGTGTTATTCTGTTTGTTGGTAAATTGAACACCAATAAAAAATAAATTTATTATATAAAAAAAAGAACACTATCAGAGATTCTGTGATTAATTTTCAGAGTTCCCATTAACAAATGTACAAATATACATTAATCATCTTATTTGTAAAACAATGGGCTGTGTTCTCAGGACAACACAAAGACATAATTTCTGCACTGAAGGAATTAACACTGTAGGCCGAGGTCAATAAGCAGGCAGTGTACCTATTGGCCACTTTGACTTTTGGATCAGACCAGTAGGGGTTACAATTCCACACCTAAACCAACTACTAGCTGTATATCCGTGGGCAGCTAATATATTCTCTTTGAAACCATTTTCTGATCTGTAAAATGCTAATAATACAATAGATTCACATGTTATACTTGAGTTACCTTCTAAAGTAAAAAAAAAAAAAGCAAATGATAATCTCATCAATATTATGCTTGAAAATATCCCATCACTTATGAAACACTGCATCCACAATTTTGTGTATACGAGCTACACAGTACCTCTTATACACTAAAATTTGGCAGTCTCTAAATTGGACTAAATGAAAGAATAAAAGGATAGTCTGTAAGCAAGTGTGTGAGCATTCAACCATTTTTCTTTCCAAATGGCCATCAATCCCCAGGGAAAAATGGGGAGTTAGGTAGAGAATTATTCATTTCTGTTTTCTTAAGGCATTTTCTCCAAAATAAATATTTTTGATCATGTGTGTGTGCTTATAGATTTGATTGTATTGTGAAAGTTAAATTGAATAGTGAAATAGCTACATTGTTTAAGGGGTCAAAGGAGAGGAGGTTTCCTAGGAACATGTTCTAAAGCAAGTCTAACTGCAACTCCAGTGTTGTAATTACAACTATTGAGTGGAGTAAATAATATACTTAGGTAAATCACCTCTTATCACACATGACATAGGATAAACGCTCAGATGGTAACTATTTTTGGTTATTTTAATTGATTTAAATGTTGTAGATGTAACTTGATCATAGCAAGGTCGATTGAACTAGGTGATGTTTATAGCTTCATTCAGCCTTACATTCTCTTAAATATTTTTTAAAGTCTAATACATGATTGATTTTGACACTGCACAACTGTTTAGAGTGTCTTGAAAAAGGAAAGAATGATTCCTGATTTGGAAATCAGGAAGGGCCTCACAGAAAGTGGAGTGTTTTAGAAAGATCTTTGAATAGTGATTTTTTGAGGGCTACAGTGATTTTGACAGCCACCTTTGGTTGAATATACAACAATCACTCTCTCTACTCAAGGCTTTCCCTAGGTACTTGCTGGTAGAGCCCTGACTCCACAACAGACCAGAAGCTTTCTTTCTCAGCTTTCCTTGTGCCTAGGCCTAGACATGACTTATAAATTATGGCAACTGAATAGCTTCTAGATTTTTTAATCTCTAATAATCAAAGACAAAGAGATAGAGACAGACACCACATTTTCTAATGAGCACAAAAATATAGAAAACATTTTTTAATACTATGTGCTACATGCCATTTTAAGGTTTTTACAGGTTTTCCTATTAGAGTATTAAATCCTCACTTTACATATATTAAGTCATTAAATCCTAGGAATTATTTTTATCTCTATGTTATAGATGAAAAAAAACACTAAAGCTTAGAGAACTTAGATATATTCTGAGGGTTACAAAGCAGTAGATTTTGAACTCAAGTAGTCTAATTCCAGCAGCTGTCGTCTTGACTATTAGCTATGTAATGAGTCCCAGCAGATTGGTGACAATAACTGAAAGAAGGAAAACACTGGCTCCTTGAAAATTGTTGGGACAGAACATTAACCAAAACATGCAACTGAGTTTCTCTGCATTTATAGAATTTGGGAATATTTAAGTTCTTTATTGTTTAACTCATGGTTAGGTTGATTTTCCATTCTTTGCAAGTAATGGAGATAATCTAGGGTTTCCTAAGGCAGTACTGATGGTAGTAGTGCTGGAGTTGGAAATGAACACTTCAGACATGGAGAGCAACATGAAAAAATTCAAGGATGGGTTGGGTTTGGGCACAGCTATTAACCTCTTTTTGCGGGACTAGAGTCCATGTGAGAAAGTTGTAGGCAATGAGTCTAGAACTACAGGATGAGTAACAGCATGTCATTCCAATCTTAACTAATTTCAGGCAGCACTGAGAGTTTCTTTTTAAGGTCCTTTAACATGGGAGCAATAAATGGAGAACATTACTTTAGGAAAAACAGCCAGTTAATGCAGAAGGTCTTTCTTCCAGGGGTATGGACCAAGCAGCAATTGCATTTCATAAATGTGGCTACAGAAACAAGGTTCTCTATGGCATCTGTAACTGAAGAGCTATCGCTGGCCCTGAATTGTAGTTATATATTTGCGAACTCCTAAGAAAAATCTGTGCCAGGAATATGTGCTGCCCTTTATGTTTGCATGGCGATGTTTGATTTCTCCCGATTATCTCTTTAATCTATTGCAAAATGTTTTAGAGCAAAATTATTTCCATTATCAAGTCCTCTAATGCTTTTTCTTAGAAACCATGTAATGTACTGCTTTGTAGTTCCCCTGTCTAATGAAACACTACAGCAAAGGCTCTAAATCAAACCGGGGCTTCACTTCAGTCCTCCCATTTTGCTGAAACTGAAGGACAGATCATCTGTACCACCAAGATTGGCTGTTTTCTTTTTAACATTGCCTCTATTCTCCTGATAGTAGAACATTCTTTTCATACCAGAGGCAGTGTAGTATAAAGAAAAAAGATGGGTTTTGACGGAAACAGAACTAATTTCAAATGTGGCTCTAACATTTCTATTTTATGTCCTTGGATAAGTTCTACTTAGGTACTCCAAGCCTCAGTTTTTCTCATCCATAAAATGAAAATAGCAATTCTTTCCTTGAAAGGCTGTTGTGAAGAATAAGTGACTCAATATAACGTGTTCATGAAATGCTAGACATCTTTTCCTTTTTTCTGACTCCTAATGAATAAGTGGAGGTAATTATTAAGAGTTTTTAGAATATATCCTGGTAATCTGAAAAATTGCTTAGAATTATTTTTAAAAATGGAATTAATCATTTTGAGACTGTTTATATGTTACTCTATATTACATAGTTCAAGATCAAGTGTCTGCTTCTTTTGGAACTCTTTGTAGTTTGTTTCTTTTTTTTTGTAGTTTGTTTCTTTAAGATTCTTGTATTACATTGATTTGCAGAGAGCTTAACCCGTAATTTCTATATCTAAAAAATATGTTTCTTCTATACTCATCTGCTCCCTGTTTGTGATATCAACAGGACAGTTACTATCAAATGGTAGCAAAATGTAAAATCAAATGAAACATGGAGGACATTCTTTGTGTTCTATTTGTACTGATTAGTTCTTTGAAAAGCAGAGATTCTATCATGGGTTCTCAAGGAAGTTCTTACTAAATTTGAATTTATGTTCACAGATTGATAGTAACAGATTTTCACTTTGTTTTGACATAAAGCAACCATGACATTTAACAGTGACTCACCTGCAAGAGAATGATAAAGAAATCAAGCAGTTGATCAAATGAAAATCAGTGACTGAGTCAAATATAAATCTGATTTACTCTGATACTCACCTTTGGTTTGATTTTCATGGGTATCTCTGTCTGGAAATTCCAAATGTATCTGCTATAAGCAGATGCTTTAATGGTTCTAAAGTTAGGGATAGTCTGACCAGAGAAGTTCAGGCACTAGGGAGACCCATAGGCAAAGGTATGAGATAAATAAGTCTAAATTCAGGACAAGTCCACAGCAAATTTTCTCAATAGTGTGATATTTTTCATAGGGCTGATAACTTCTAAAAAGAGCAAAGAACTAAAATCATCCTTGGAAATTTAAAGCAGAAATTTAAAGTAATTTCCTGCTAAATAAGTATTGATTTAATTTTGATATTCAGTATTTAAAATTGGTTTCACCATGTGTCATTCAGAGCTGAATTTATCCCAAAAATGCTTAAGTAAGTTGCTGGTAAATGTAGTGTCAATACAGTAGTGAGGATGGGAAGAAAATTAAGGAAATCCATACATTTCAAACTTTAAAGAATTATGTAGGGCAGTTTTATTACATATTCCAGATAGAGCACTTATCATCCCTGTATCTTCCCTTAAACATCCAAGGGAGTTACAGATGCAGTATCAAGATTTTAAAAAAAGCCCCTAAAAGCATTTTAGATTACCCAAATAACACGACTGGAAGGGAGTTATTTGATCCAACCTACTCATTTCACACAAGCAGAGACTGAGACACTGAATTGACTTATGCTGAATAACAACAGTGATAAGGGTTATGAAGGTTTTACAATCCAACTGCACAAGCAATAGCTGTAATCACATTATTTACATGTGAACATCAATTATAAGGAGAAATTTGAAGGTGATGGTCTTTCAGATAATACTTGACATAGGAAAGAAGAGAGAGAAGATAAAATGACCACCAAATATGACAAATAAGCAATGTGAAAAGATGCTTCATATTGTGTGTCATCAGAAAAAATTAGAATACCCAAAATTCAGAACACTAACACCACCAAATGCTGGCAAGGATGTGGAGGGGACTCTCATTTATTGCTGATGGGAATGAAAAATGATATAATCACTTTGGAAGACAAGTTTGACAGTTTCTAATCTACTAATCATATACTTACCATGTGATTAGCAATTGCACTCCTTGGTATTTCCCCTAAAGAGTTGAAAATTTATGTCCAAATAAAAATGTATGCACAAATGTTTATAGCAGCTTTATTCACAATTGTCAAAACATGGAAGCAATCACAAGTCCTTCAGTAGGTGAATGATAAGTAAACTGGAATATCTACACAATAGGATATTTTCAACACTAAAAAGAAGTGAAGCCATGAAAAGGACCTGAAAGAACATAAATGCATATTACTAAAGAAGCCAATATGAAAAGGCTACATACTGTATGATTCCAATAATGTGACATCTGGAAAAGGCAAAACTATGGACAAAGTAAAACCGAAGTTGCCTGGTGTCATGATGGGGAGTGGAGGAAAGAGGGAATAATAGTCAGAAGGCAGTGAATTTTTAGGACAGTGAAAATATTCTGTGTGATACTATAATGATGTGTATATGTCCAAACCTATGGAATGTACAAGACCAAGAGCGAATCCTAAAGTAAACTATATGGACTTTGGGTTATTATTATGTGTCCATGTAGGTTCATCAGTTGTAACAAACATACCACTCTGGTAGAGGATATTAATAACAGGATGCTATACGTGTGTGTGGACAGGACATGTGGGAAATCTCAGTATCTTTCTATTTTATTGTGAACCTAAAATGGCTCTAAAAATATAATCCTGAGGATAGAGAAATTTGAAAGAGATAGTCATGGGTTAGTCTGATTCCAGATTGTTTTGGTGGAGTTTGTGATGAGCTCAGTCTAATCCAAAGGAGCCATTGTTTTCACACCTATAATTTGTTAAAGAAAAATTGCAGCAAACAGTGAAACTGGCAATAAAGACTTTATTCAAGACTATTGTAATAGGAATTGAGGTTATTGAAATAAGGGAGACAGTGAACTCCATTCTGTTGAGACAAAAGGTAGAGGAGTTTTTAAGCACTGGGGTAAATTAATGGAGAAGTACAGGAGGACACATTGATCAATGTGATTGGACCATCTATGTTTGCTAATTGTTGCTCATCAAAGTTAGGCTCCTACCTTCCCACAAAGACTCAGAGATAGAGGTGCTATCTTTCTTGATGATTACTTTTCAAAGAGATGGTTTCCAGATCTTAGACGAAAATATCCTTGGGTTGCAAGAGGCTCAGAGAAGATTTGTATCTCAGAGATGCAGAGAAAGAATTTACAATTCCAAGTTTTCTAAAAGAAACAAACAAACAAACAAATAACACCAGAGGAAACGGGAGAATGGGGCTTATATTCAGGAAGACTAAAGTGTCTAAAGTGTTATCCAGGTGAAGGGAATGGTAAGGCTGACTTGGAATGATTCCACTATTTTATAAGTAACCTTTCGTCCATATTCACATTACTTTTTTCTTTTTTTACTTTTTTAAAATTTTTATTTATTTATGATAATCACAGAGAGAGAGAGAGAGGCAGAGACATAGGCAGAGGGAGAAGCAGGCTCCATGCACCGGGAGCCCGATGTGGGATTCGATCCTGGGTCTCCAGGATTGCGCCCTGGGCCAAAGGCCCGCGCCAAACCGCTGCGCCACCCAGGGATCCCCATATTCACATTACTTTTATGATTGTCTAGATGAGTAACATAATTCTCATAAAATGGTATTACCATCATTTTGTCATGAAGAATCAGATGCTCAAGGAAGTACATGCTTACAGAGTCTCACAATAAAGACTTGAAGGAAGTTTAGGCTTTTGACTTGTTTTTTTTTTTTTTTTTTAATTTTTATTTATTTATGATAGTCACACAGAGAGAGATAGAGAGAGGCAGAGACACAGGCAGAGGGAGAAGCAGGCTCCATGCACCGGGAGCCTGATGTGGGATTCGATCCCGGGTCTTCAGGATCGCGCCCTGGGCCAAAGGCAGGCGCCAAACCGCTGCGCCACCCAGGGATCCCGGCTTTTGACTTGTGATCTAGTATTTATTCTACCGTGTTGGCTTGTTTCTTTGAAATAGCAACTAATTATCTGGGTAATATTTACAGTTTCTATAGCACTTTTATGTAGATTATCCAATTTTCATTTCACACCAAAGCACAGGTAGAGAAGTGGTAATTACCTTTAATTATAAATGGGATAATTGAAACTCTAAGAAATTAGGAGCCTTTCCAAATAATGAAATCAGAATCCAGATCTCATGATCCCATTAACTAATTAATTAAACACAGATTTAGACAAATACGCAATATGTGTTCAAGTTCTATGTCAAGAGCTGCAGATTTAAAAGGAAGCAAGGTCTTTGCCCTCATGGAGCTTGCATCCTAATAAGACGATGAAAAGACAGAACAAAAGGAAAGAACTACGAGGAGACTGTGGCAGGGAGCAATGAGGGCATTGAGAGAAAGGGTAACCTATCAGGGTGGATAGTTTTGCTTCTTTGAATGAGGTGTTTAGGAAGACTTCTCTGAGGAGTGAACATTTGAGCTGAGAACTCGCATGATAACATTCCTAATAGAGGGGACAGAAACTATAGGAGCCTAGCAGGGAGAAACAATCAACAAAACACTTATGTGTCAGACATACTTCCCAGTCCTTTGTGAATATAAACTCCTATAAGCATCCTTTGAGGTAGCTTGTTTTTTTTTTTTTTAATTTTTTAATTTTTTTTTTTTATTCCAAAATTCTACGTGGCCATTGGAGGTATGGGAGAAAGGCTGGTATGGCTGGTGCATAAAGGGAATGTAGGAGTATAGATAAAGCTGAGGGCAAAGAGGAACTTAAGAGTCAGACACTCAGTGCTTTGAGCCATTGGAAGGAGCTGGGGTTTTATTGCACGAACTATGGAATCCAACTACAGTGTTTTTGGCAAGGAAGTCTTGAGGTCTGACTTACCTATATCACATCAAAAATTAGGGGTTCGGGGCGCCTGGGTAGCACAGTCGGTTAAGTGTCTGACTCTTGGTTTTGGCTCAGGTCATGGTTGTGAGATGGAGTCTCGTGTAGGGGCCTGGATTGGGCTCTGTGCTCAGCCCAGTGTCTGCTTGAGTTTCTCTCTTCCTCTCCCTCTGACCCTCCTTCCCATGTATGTTCTTTCTCTCAAGTAAATAAAATAAATAAATCTTAAAAAAAAATTAGGGATTCCTTCTCTCTAATGTTTGATATTTATATTCAGGAGCTAACCTGAGGCCAGCTACTATCAGCCCTCTACCTGTGAAAATAGGTGAGAGGAAAGAGAAAAAAGGTACTGTTGGGGAGATTTGGGGCTGAAGCTATACCATACCTTATTGTGTGGAAACCCTCCAGCAAAACACTGGGGGATGTGTTATAGTATTGATACTGACAGACATCTGCGTCCTGTCAACGTGGGAGGGCTATGGGATATAAACACTACAGTGGTCATTTCATTTTTTATTTTTTTAAGTTTTTAAATTTATTTAAGTTAATCTCTCATCGTGGGGCTCAAACTCATGACCCTGAGATCAAGAGCTGCATGCTCCACCAACTGAGCCAGCCTGGCACCCCCTACAGTGGTCATTTCATCTTAATACATGTAGTGCAACCCCTTATCACTAGTGGCATCATTATGGGTATGTTTTCAACAGACACATTTATTATCTCTTGTTATTCAAAGTAGTTGGCGTGTTGATCTGCAGATTTATGCCTCTTTGAAGAGATTGTGTTTATTATTAGTATGTTGAGACAGTTTATCAAGGTCAAAGTATAAATGAAAATAACCAACATCCTGCACAGGAGATTCGGGAGGAAAGTTGTCATTCTTTCTTGACTCTGAGCAAGAAAGAGTTTAGATCGGTATTTGATACATACTTGGGAAAGGATGTGATGGACGTATTGAAAGTTAATGGGAATCTTAAAAAAAAAAAAGAAAATTATATGAACTGCAGTCTTTTATTTATTTATTTTTTATGAACTGCAGTCTTAAAAAATGAAGTCAAAAAATTTTTTTCAGCCGTTTGCATTATAGATTTTATAATCCTTTTAACATCCTGAAAGTAGAAGAACTTATACGGGGATTTAGTGACTTTCAAGTCAAGCAAATTAGTTGATGAACAGGGATCATACGAGAATATCGTTCTTAATAGAAAAGGCAGAGATGAATAAAAACCCTTAAGATCAAAACACCGAAAGGATTAAGCCAATTGAGTTCCAATCAGCATACTTTTCAGTAGGCCGAAGAGGGTATCTGCAGCAATGCTCAATGAGTTCTTTTCCAAATATGGTACCTAAGTGATGATGTGACTGATACTATCATAATATAGGGGGAAACACTGATGGCCCTTCTCCCCCTCACTATTTGCAGCACTTCCTTCGGGACAGTTGGTGGTCTCGTTAGAGACAGAAGAGCCCAGCCAGCATATCCAGGGCTAGGTATTTCCGACCTATAATGGTGCATCTGGGAGAGACTGGAGATGAATGGGCTGAGAGTTTTGACCGTCAAATGATGAAGCTCACGTGAGTGCCACTGTGAATACAGTTATTTCTGGGAGTAAACCTTCTTTTCCCCTTGTCTCCTTGGACTTTGGTAGAATGTCTTCTCATGAACGTCTCGGTGGGTTCTGTCCTTGCTTAACAAATCCGGCTCCTAGGTCGTCTGTGTAGTACATGCTCTCAGAATCTCCAATGTGCCAGACCCAGGCAGCTGTTCCTGTTTGATTGTCGACTCAACTATGAACTGTTCCTCCTGACATTTGCTTGTGAAGATAGCTTTGGCAGACTTGTGAAGAAGCAGACAAGGCGATTTTGTGTCGGTGAAAATGCATCAACATTTTAATTGTTTTAGTTCCTTTTCTGTCCAGAGAGCTCTTGAAACTTTGCCCATTCTGCCTGGAAATCCTGGACATTGATTCCGCCTTGGGGGTTCGTGGTGCTCAGGTATATGCATCTGGCCCCATTTCTCTTCAGTGTGATTTCACATTTATAAATTATTGGTTTTTTCCCCCCTTTGTAATAAGGCACAGTATAAGATACTAGGGCAAGAGGGGGGAATAGTTACCATTACTATTCATGGAGAACTAGAAATATGGCAAAACTATCTTGCTCCCT
This sequence comes from Canis lupus familiaris, assembly GCF_011100685.1. Taxonomy (NCBI): domain Eukaryota; kingdom Metazoa; phylum Chordata; class Mammalia; order Carnivora; family Canidae; genus Canis; species Canis lupus. The sequence goes on along the minus strand of NC_049224.1, from coordinate 7,510,201 downwards.
TGGAGCATTTGGAATGAACCACCATGACTCGGAAGCATTTTGTGAATTTGCAAAGATCTTTAAGACTAACCATAGTTTACAGTGTTAATTTTGTATTGATTTTTAGCCATTTCAAATGCGAGAGATGTAGCTTAGCATGGCTTCTAGACTTTTTAATTAGGTCTGTATATTTAAGTCCAAACTATTGATGGAGCTTTTATGAATTGTTTTAAGGTTTAGGAGGAAAAACAAAAGAAAGAAGCATTTTATCCTTTTACTTAGTGCTGATTTTCCTTATGGTGATTGAAGTGAATACAAAGGGAAATTTTACTCTTGTTAGAATATTTTGAATATTTTAAAACTTTTACAGTACTAGGCTTTCATATCATTCCACTCTAAGTGTTAGAGCATGACATTCTCAGAATCCAGTGTTAAAATAAAACTTCATAAAATAAGAAATTGTTAAGTTTATTTTTTTTAAGAAATATTTTCCACTTAATTTTGTATGCTGCTAATTTAGTTACTAAGAGCCTCATAAATTCTCTCTTTATAAACTGGAGAATTATAGGATGATTTACTAAAGGCAATGCATGGGGAACAAAAGTCTAAAGGTTTTATAATCGCGGCTTTTCAGTGAAAAATGTGGTTTAACTTCTACCTGGATAATGTTGCTTCCTGCATCACTGAGACATGTCTCATCTTGTCCCCACTTTGATCATCTTTCATGAGGATTAATTCACAACCTCCCTGACTTGTCATTCCCTCTTCTTTCTCACACACCACCAACTAGCTAACTTTGCATTTCAGTAGAAAGCCTACTATACTTTAGTAAAGGCTTGGCTCTGGGTCTGGTTTATGCCACCAAGCAACACTATGATTTGGGGTGGATTATTTGATAATAATCTCTTCTTTTCATGCTTCACAGAGTTTTGTGAAAAAGACATGAGATAAAATACATGGGGACACTTTTTAATGATAAAGTGCCATATAAGAAAAAGGCATCAGAGTTCCTCAAGTCCAGCCCATATTATGGCATTCCCTTGCTCAGAAACCTTCAATTCTTTTCTGTTTCTTAAATAAGCAATACAAACTTTTCCTATCATTCAAGGACTCCAATGTCCCACCGTGATATTGCCCTTTAATATTACTCCTACTTTTCTAATCTTGTTTCCTTCCCTCTCATGAACTCTTGGTTTCAATGATGTTTTCCAAATTCTGAGCTTTTTGTACATGTTAATTTTTCTATGTAGAATTTTTCTTGCCCAAATATTCAAATTGTGTATTCAGCAGGTTTTTCATGACTGTTCCCCTACATATGGAAGTAATCTCTCTACTATCTGAAAAACCAAATTTGTTTTTCTTTATTTCATCACTTTCTATGTTATTTATGGTCAGATTTATCTCCTGTGCTTTACTTTCCTGAAAGGCTCTTTGTACCCCCAAATGCCTTGAATTTCCCACTGCACATTTTAGTTGCTCTATAATATTTGCTGGATAACTGTAAAAGAGCTTATTGTTTTTCTTTTTTCTCTCTCTTTAAAAATTTTTTCAGCTTTGACCTATAATTGACAAATAAAGTAGTAAGATACCTAACATGTACAATGTGGTGATTTGATATACATATACATTGTAACACGATTCTCCTCATTGAGTTCATGAACATATATCCATCATTCACATATTTACCTTTTTTTTTGTGAGTGTGAATCTTTCGGTTCTACTCTCTTAGCAAATTTCAATTATACAATATGATATTACCAACTATAGTCACACATTAGATCCTCAGACCATATACATCTTATACTTGAAAGTGTGTACCCTTTTATCAACCTCTTCCTATTTTCCCCTTCTCCCAACCCCTGGCAATTACTATTATACTCTGTTTCTATGAATTTGACTATTTTTTTTAGATTTCATTTATGAATGACACCATGCAATATTAGACTTTGTCTGCCTTATTTATCACAATGCTGTCCATTTCCATCTATAATGATGCAAATAACATGATCTTCTTTTTAAGAGCTAAATAATATCCCATTGTATGTATATTTGGGTGTATATATACACACACACATACACATCATGGTTTCTTGATCTTTATCCATTTATCCACTGATAAATACTTAGGTAAAATAATACTGTGATGAACATGGGAGTACAGATATCTCCTTAAGATCATGGTTTTGTTTCCTTTGGATATATATCAGAAGTGGGATTGCTGGATCATATGACAGTTCTGCTTTTAATTTTTTGAGGAACCTCCATACTATTTTCTATAGTGACTATTCCAGTTTACATTTCCACCAAAGTATATCTGGATTCTCTTTTCTCCATATCCTTGCCAATATTTGTTCTCTCTCATCTTTTTCTTACCTGTCTTAACATAGGGGTTTAGGATAACTTCATAGTATTTAATTTGTGTTTCCCTGATTAGTAGTGTTGAGCATCTTTCATGCACCTCTCAGCCATTTGTATGTCTTTTTTGGAAAATATCATCTATTCAGATCCTTTGTCCATTCATTAATTTGGTTATTTGTGGAGGTTTTTTTTTTATATTGAATTGTATGAGTTCTGTATATATTTTGGGTAATAACCTCTTATTGAATATGTGGTTTGCAAAAACTTTCTCCATTTCCCATTCCATAAGTTGTCTTTTCATTTCGTTGATGATTGCTTGAGTGGAAGCTCTTACATTTGATGTAGTCCTACTTGTTTATTTTTGCTTTTGTTGCTTTTGAGGTCAAATCCAGAAAATCATTGCCCAGATCAGTGTCTCAGGAACTTATCCCTATGTTCTCTCCTAGGGGTTTTATAGTTTCAGGTTCTTACATTTAAGTCTGTAATCCATTTTGAGTTGATTTTTATGTATGGTGTTATATAGGAGTCCAGTTGCATCCCTTTGGATGTGGCAATCTTGTTTTCCCAATATCATTTATTAAAGACACTATTCTTTCCCTACTGAATATTCTTGGCTCATTTTTTATAAATTAATTAACCATGTATGTGTGGGTTTATTTCTAGGTTCTGATTCTATTCTAGTAGTCTATGTGCACATTTTATGCTACTATCATACCTTTTTGATTTTGATGGTTTTATAACATAGTTTGAAATCAGAAGTGTGGTACCTCTAGCTTTGCTTTCTTTCCCCTCTGGCTCCTCAGGGTGTTTTGTGGTTTCTTACAAATTTTAAGATTGTTTTTTTCTTCTATTTCTGTGAAAAGTGCCATTAGAATTTTGGTAGGAATTAAATTGAATCTGTAGATCACTTTGGATAGTGTGGACATTTTAAAAACATTAATTTTTCTAATCCATGAATACAACATATCTATTTATTTCTTCTTCAGTTTATTTCATCAGTGTCTTAGAGTTTTCAGTGAATAGATCTTTTACTTCCTTGGTTAAATTTATTCCTAAGTATTTTATTTTTTTAATGCTATTATAAATGAGATTGTTTTCAGATGAGCATTTTTTTCAGACATAAAGGATTAATAAAGCATTAGTTTCAGGAAAATTAAGACTGTCATTTTTCTTATTTTCTAACTCTTTTAAGAAGTTTCTGAGCTTAATGGATCCTAAAGAAAAAAAAATCTGTTACTATGATGATTGCAAGAAGGTACATATTGCAAAATTTCGATGTCAACCTTCAATTTTTAATTGAAAGTTAGGTAATGAGCAAATCTTTTATTAAAAACTACTCTTTCTGTCTGGGTAGAGATTTGTCATTGAAAGTTATCAGTTTCTTCTGACATTCCCCTCAAGTTAGTCATTTCTTTTGCTTGGACTTTACTCTCAGGGACAAAATGGTGCAATGTTGTGAAGGCAAGGAAAATTTTTTCTTTACCCTCAATGTCTTCCAGAGATACAGGTTAACAAGAGAAAAAACAAAAGTTCTATCACCTGTGCACAGAGACCCCAAATTAAATTGAATCCTAAAGAAATGACCAAGACATGCAGTTTTTGTACTTTTTAGACAAAAACGACAAGAAATCTATGAAGAGTTGATGGGACAAAGAAAACTTAATTTTGGGAGCTACAATTAGTAAGGAATTCTAAACAAAATTTGATTCTGGTGTAAATTAGTAAGGAGCAATAAGGGTTGTTTATACAGGTGTCTCAGCTCTAAATTTCCCATGTCTGATGATAAGCATGTCTCTTTATTTCCAGATACAGGTAGAGTACCTCTCACATGAGAGATTTATTTCCTGCTTCCAGGGAGACAGAGGAATGAGTCTCCTTCTTGCCGTGACTGTTTCTTAAGTAACTTTTATTTGAAGTAATCAATATGCCAAAGTGGCCCATTTGGGGGCAGCCTACCCTTGGCTTCTACATTTGGAAATAAGAATGAAGAATGAAGAAGGAGAGAGACATGTATCTATCTTGTCATTTATTTCTTGGCCATATTAGAGATAGTGTGTGAGTGTGTGTGTGTATGGGATGGGGTGTGATGGCGTTGTCCCAGGAAATGTGGGCAAAGGACAGATCTTTAGGATTCATTTGGGCAGAGTTCACATTTCATTTGATCTTAATGATAGTTCAAAGTATTTAATGGGCATTACATCATTTGTATTTGTACAGTTGATGGGACATGCAGTTCTCTTATTTCATTAAGGAATTGAATGTATATTCGGAAATGTTGCACCATTCCTAAAAGGCAGTAAAAAATGAAGAGAAGAATTAGATCTACTACATGGAACATTTGTCCCAAGTTTACTCCGTGTTTCTTTTATTGAGTGTTCTAGTTACTGTAATGCTGTAATAAACCTTCCTAAAACTTTAGTAGCACAAATATCATTTATTATTTTCAGAGATCCTCAGGGTCAGAGATCTTTTCAGGGCATGATGGGCTGGTTTGTCTCTGCTTCATCATGTTTTGGGCCTCACCTGGAGGATATGGAGATTGGGGGCTGGAATTATATGAAGGTTTCTCTGGGTGTCTCTGTCTCTGGTCTCTCTATGCAATCTTGCCAACTTGGTGGCTGTAGGGTAGGTGGACTTCTTACAAATTGGCAGAAGACTCCCAAGGCTCATGCTCAGAGAAAGAAATGGGAAGCCAATAGAAGGAGAATTGTTTTTTGTTTTGTTTTGTTTTAATCTCTATCTCAGAAGTCACACAGAAGTCTCTTCCTGTATTCTCTTTGTCAAGGCAATCACAGTCCTACTCAATTTCAAGGGGAAGAGAAATAGACCACACCTGTTGGTGAGAGAGTGGCAAGGTTCTGGAAAAGCATCTGAGACCAGAAATCTCACATGGGCCATTTGTGGAAAAGACTGCAGTACCTGTGTTGAACTTTCAACTTAAAATATGGTATAGGATTATAGAATTTAACATAAATTTTAGTACTCATTCTTGGTTTCAGTGTATAGGTCTATTTCAGACTGCTATTCTAGCTTTATTATTTTGGGGTGTTTTCTTTTTTTTTTTTTTGGAGGGTTTTAGAATTTTTTAGTTTTTCTTGGTAAGATGCTTCAGCAATGTCATATGTAATATGCTTGACAGTAAAATGAAAAAATTAAATGGGCATATTTAAACAAATTTATGCTCCTGCAATAATTTCCCAAGAAATAATGACCATGTAGAAGTAATTAGAACTTCAATTGTGTTAAAGTTGGCTTCCTTTTGCTGACTTGGTTCAGCAGATGCTAATCAAGTTTAGGAGGAAGATTGTAATTTCAGCATACGATATCCAGAAATGAAGTGAACGTGAAGGACTCTGTGACCTTCAGAGACGGAATTGTGCCCTTTCTAGTGAAGCCTTTTATTTCTAAAATGTGTGCTATTTCCAGCAGACCTGACTCATTAATGCCTGTCTCCTTTTCATGTTGTTCTGGATGGTCAAAGCATCATTATTGAGAAACTACTTTGTGCAGGGCACACTTTTTTCCTAATTGCTTTGCATAGAGATGAGTGCTTTTTCAAGGTTGAAGGCTCTGGATGAGATAAAGACTGCTATTGAGCTAATCAGAGCATATGTGGGGAGGGGAAGGGGGTCAGTGATGTTCTAAGAACAGAGCCTTTTCTCTTTACTTTTTTCTCTTTTCAAATATAGATCTATTTTACAAACTTTTCACATTTTCTTATTGTTGTTTGCTTTATTCCTATCTGTATATTCATTTTCTCTTTCGCAGTAATATCCCTTAGACACACACACTTTAATTCTAAGAAATATAAAATCAGTATTTCCATGACATGGGCCTTATTTTAGAGAACGGTTCTTTCATATTGTTATGAATATTGCAATCAGTTGGTATATTACTGTTAACCTACTCTGAATATGCACTTTATAGAACTGAAGGCAGAGGATATGTACTTTGGCCTGCAGCTTTATGCTTCTAAGATAGTCATGCTTGTATTTTTTTTTTTTTTTTGGAGATTTTATTTTATTTATTCATGAGAGACACAGAGAGAGGTACAGACACAGGCAGAGGGAGAAGCAGGCTCCCTGCACAGAGCCCGTTGCAGGATTCGATCTCAGGACCGGGAGGAGACCCTGAGCCAAAGGCAGATGCTCAACCACTGAGCCATCCTAGTGTCCCTAGTCATACTTTCAGTATATGTCATGATCTAACTAACCTTTAAGGCATGATGTTACACCTCTTTTTTTTTTTTCTTATATATATACTTTACTAGGTTGGTAGTAAAGTAATAAGTTGATATACTGACAACTTAAAGTCTATACTTTAAGTGCCATTTTATAGTTCATTTATTGTTAACTATTCATTATAGTTTTTATGTACTTTGATTTAACTTACATTTTTTTGCCCTGAGATAATTCATGCAAAATATGCCATTTGGAGAGGCAGAGAATATACCTGCATGATTGTTAATGTATTTTTTATATAGATTTAGAGAGCTGACATGCAACATGAGAATGGACTTCTTGCTTCAATAATGGATATTTTGGTCCTTGTCCTCAAGGAGGTGAAAGTGCTGAGGATGTGGCTTTATGACATCCAGATCTTAGTGTTAGCGTTAGTTGGAGTGGAGAGATTCAAATGAGGCATTTGTGATGCACTTTTCTTACCCTTACCCATGTTAAGGTGGCCCAGTGACATCTGTAATGAGGTGTCTTTCAGGGGCAAGGTGCAATATTAGTTACCAGCATTCTGTGTTTTCTTCAATGATTCAGCGAACCACTGGTATTTCTAGTAATTAAATAGGAAAAGAAAAAAAAAAGAGGAAAGAAAGACAATGCAAAAATGTAGAAAGGAAAATATAGCTACATGTAGGCAAGAAAGCAAAGATTAGATTAGCCATACGGAGGCAATTCCTGTCTGATTTGTTAAATAATATAATTTAAATAAGTAAAAAAGGAAAATGGAGCCAAAGGAAATAGCATGGGCATATGGACCAAATTTAGTCAAGATTATAAAATTAGAATTTAAATTTTTTATCATCTTCTGTTTCTTTAAATGTTTATTTCTGTTCAGAATCTATGGCTATAAAGTCATATGCATCTTTTCCCTGGATGTTTTGAAATGTTTTTCTGAAGTCCAGGCTATAGTAAAATTTTAGTTGTCTATTATTTTTTTTAAAGGTGTGCAGAATTTTATTTATTTATTTAATTTTTTAAAATTTATTTATGATAGTCACACAGAGGGAGAGAGAATGAAGCAGAGACATAGGCAGAGGGAGAAGCAGGCTCCATACAGGGAGCCTGACGTGGGATTCGATCCCGGGTCTCCAGGATCGCGCCCTGGGCCAAAGGCAGACGCTAAACCGCTGCGCCACCCAGGGATCCCTAGTTGTCTGTTATTAACTTTAGATGGCTTAGTAACTTTCTGTATCCAATAAAAATAATGCCAACAATATATTAAATATTTACCCTGAACCAGAAATTGTATACACACACAGACACGTGACAAGTAGATGAAGGTATGCAGAATCAGCCACCTGAGAATATTCCTTTTTTTTTTTTTAAGATTTTATTTATTTATTCATGAGGCACAGAGAGAGAGAGAGGCAGAGACACAGGCAGGGGGAGAAGCAGGCTCCATAGGGAGCCCAATGTGGGACTGGATCCCAGGACCCCAGGATCACGCCTTGGGCTGAAGGTGGTGCTAAACCACTGAGCCACCAGGGCTGCCCCTGAGAATATTCCTTTTTGGCATCTGGGTTATTTTAGGCTGATTATTTTTAGGAAACAGCAGACAGAAAAAGCCCTGAAAACAGTAAAACTTACCCTTTCCTAAGAGACATTTACTTATGTGGGGGAGATTCCTCTCTGTGCCACAAACTGAAGGATAACTCCCAACCTCTAGAGACTGCTATTAATGAAGAGGGCATGACTCGAATCTGCATAGCAACCTTACCCTTGTTCCCTGTGCTTTTTGTGGTCACCTCCCATAACTGACCCCCCACCCCCACCCCCACATGTTCTTTTATCTTTAGCCAGAGATGGTATCTTAAGATAGTAGCTTGGGCCATTTTGGATGGTTACTCACTTTTCCAGGGTGTCTCTCATGTATACTGGAGGTACACGTGTTATTAAACTTCTTTTTTTTGTTTTTTTCCTGCTAATCTATTTTATTTTACAGGGCAGCCTCAGTCAAGAAACCTTTAGGATAGAAGGAAAATAATCTTTCCTCCCTCACATGAATCATTTTGATTTCATTATACATATGGTGAAACCGAGATTCAGAATGTTTGCCTAGAACATTTTTTAATTGGCAGGCCCCAAACTACATCTTCTTAAAAAGTCTGTTCTTTCCCTACTGTGCTGTCATATCTATTGGTCACAATTAAGCCATAAAATTTAGAACGATAGTTCTTATGGCTTCTGTTTAACTGATGCAATCATTTGTTAATTCTGGTAAAATTTTAAAAGGAAGTTCCATTGTAAGTTGAGAAGGGTTTAAACTTGTTTCAGGATATTTGAAGCTGCTCAATGATATTATGGGTTTTTGTTGTTGTTCAGTTACGTCATCTTAAGAAATATAATCTTTATCTTTTACTGGCTAATCTATAGTGAAAAGGTCCTTTAAAAATAATAAATTATAGAAAATAAAATAAAATAATAAATTATAGATCAGAGGCTTATTTTATAAGCAAAAAAAAAATCAGAAAAAAAGGAATTCAGTCGTTGCCTTAATAACATTGATAGCAAACATATATGGTCTCTATGCTTTTGCTTTCTCCATATTTTGGCCTTTATTAATCATCCTAGAATTTAATCCTGGACCTATCCTCCCACTCTTTATCACTCACTTGTCAAAATCCCACTCAATGTCAAAGACCTAGATCAAATGCAGCCTGTTTCCAAAGCTTTCCTTTATATCTCTACTCTTTCCCCAAATAAAGCAAGAATCTCGTTTCTGTTTCCCTGTACCATGTTGCTTGGCTCTTACAGCACAGTTCCAAACTATAGCTGTTGAGGAGCAAGAATTCCTGTCCCCTCAAAGATCCTTCTAGCTGGACTAAGAATCACATTGACATGAGACAGATTAACAGGAGAAAATCAATTTTAATAGGTCTACACATGGAGAATCCACATAAATTGTGGATTCCAAAGACAGGCAAAATGAAGTATTTAGGTCATTCTGAATTAAGGAGAGGGGTAGGAGTCTGAGATTTCAGAGGAAAGGAGTGCAGGTCCCTGGACCATAAGAAAAGCAGTATTTGGTAATTAGATGCTTGTCCTTTCGTACATGTAGGTCACCCAGATAAAGTTTATCTCTGCTAATAACCCTTATTCTACAAAACACCCCAATTTAGATTCCTGTGTGTGTGGGTAAGCGAGGGACAGAAGTTTGTCTTGAACCTTCAAGGTCTCAAGTGTCTTCAGGCCAAAATAATCCACATGCCAAAGTGGCACATTCTAGGGGATCTGTCCTGAACCCCTTCAGAGTTGATTATTAGTTATTTATAAAAGTGTCTTTTCATTCTTTTACAGGTATCCCCAGTGTCCTCCAAAAAAAGTCATCTTCTTGTTTCATCTATAATAACATCTCAAAAAAAAAATGTGAGTGAACCAAAATAAATATTACCAGCTCTATGTGACTTCTCTTATCCTCACATACTCTTAATTATATTTCTGTTGATGTGGAAATAGCAAATAGCCTGCTGGCCTTTTTAGCATGTGCCTAGCACACCAGCAGAAGAACATATTGGAGAAAAATTATTAATTGAAATTTCAAAATATATAAGTAGTCATTATGGGGGCAGAATCTATTCCTGGATAATTTGTCTACCAAGTATATGATTTAGTTTTATTTGTGAATTACATAGAGAGGGGGTGAGGGTGGAAATGGGGGCTAGGAATGAGACCATTAGGTTTATGAAGATATTAATTCCTCCTTGATTCCCATTCATGGGTTCACAGATTTCTGTTCAGTTTAGATCAGAGTCCTACTACTCACCCTCTCTCCTGTTTGATCTTCAGTGTGGGTTTTCTTCATCCCATGTCCTATGAACAAAATAAATCCTTCTCTTACTTCATTCAGTGGATCAATATCCTATGACATTATATTTATTTCCATAGATTAGTATTCGCAGCTGGCTATGTTCAATACCAACACGCAGGGCAGTTTGATATTGTTTGCTTCCCTAGCACGGAGCCGTGCTGTGGTCCTGTGGCTAAGCAGACACAGAATGACCTGGTGGAGATTTGTGCAGGAAGGCACAACCTTTAGGGCCTCTCTCTGTTTCCCTTAGTGTAGGACCTGGGCCTCCTATTCAAATCTCGGGAGACAATGGGCTGCAGTGTAGTTATTCTTTTAAAAAGAAGTATTGATATTTCATTCGCTTCCTATATTTTTGGGAAAGACCAACAAATACTTCTCTTTTCTGTGATATGGGTTTAGTTGTAATTTTAGTGGACAAAATGCCTTAAGTAATTTAATTTGGGATCTACAAAAATTAGATGAGCAGGAAGAGAGCTTGAAAGGTAAGTGGAGAGCTGAGCTGCTCTACGGGGTCTTTGTTCTTGAGAAAGTTGTCAGAATGCTTATGTGTGTGAAAGAGAGAATGTGCTAGGGTCCCATGGTGCCTATTACGGCTTTCTAAGTAACAACTGAACTTCACTGGGCTCTGAGTGCTTGAGGTAGATAGATGGCTGATGCTCAGATTCAAATGCTACTCCTGCCTGAAGGCCCTATTTTTTGAAATACTGAGATAGCTTGTAAATTCGCTGAATGCAAGGGAATAAAAGTGACTGTTATTCACCAATTAAATTCTTTCCTCCCAGTGCAGAAATCAATCCTGTATTTTAGTCGGTGGGGGAGATAAAACTCTAGGACAGCAACCAGCTGTGGTGGCAGAAGGAAAGGCAATGAGAATTTAGAGACGGAAGCCACGCTTGGCTAAAACAGGGGGAGAAAATGGACTCAAATTGGCATTGGGTGTTCACTCAAGGGCATGTATCCTCCGTCCTCCGCATAAGCTGATAGAATCAAAATAGACCACAGGGGGCAAAGGGCTGACTTGAGAAATCAGTTCAAGCAGCTTGGTTGCCTCCCAGAGACTGGAATGAACGTCCTGCGGTCACATCCCAAGGGCGGTCGGGAAGCAATACTCAGTTTTCACTTTTGTTTGCAGTGACTATTAAAGAGAAGTCCAGGAGATGGCCACTGGAGTGATGAAACCAGCGTCTTATGGGTGAGTGGAGACCAGGTGACTGGGAGCATTGTGGACTGAATGCAAACTACATTAGAATGAATAACCCAAGGCAGTGACTGTAATTGAGCGAGATTAAATTGGAAAACTTTCAGGGGCAATGACGAAGGCATTACATTGCCCACAGTGCTCGAAGGGAACACGCATGTGAATTAATTGGACTAATGTAGGCCAGGACTTGGATCAGCACATTTATATTTCAAAGATGGCATTTATGGACAATTAAGTATTTTATGGGTAGTTGTGAATAATTAGCGGTAGGAAAGAGTTCTTTCCCTGTTGTTTACTGAAAAAGCCATCCAGGAGTCCTGGAGTAGGGATTTGGCTCTAGAATTTTCCCCATGCTTCAGTTTTCCTTCCCTAGCAGAGCCCTGCCTTTTAGACACAGGGACTGCAATTTATCCCTGCTGTGGAACAGGTGGCTCCAGGTCCTTCATTATAACCGAGCAATTTGTGATGGTCCTGTCACATTCTCAATTTGCTTGCCCATGGATTGGTGGGTCTTTCTGGGTCACAGGAGAAAAAAAAGCAATCCCAGAAATTCCTCCTTTTAAAACGGTATTCTTAGGATAATCTGATGTTTTCACTATTTTACATCAAACGCCATTGCAAGAATAGCTCACAGGACTGCAGCCTTGAAGAAGCATGGGGCTGGAGCTTCAGAAGGCCCAGCTTACCTTGTGTTCTTTTTTGTAGAGCTCTGAATAAGCCATACACAGGGAACATCACAGTGGTAACTCCGCTTAGTGATCACAATTTCCTGCTTTGTATTTTTGAAAAGTTTTACTTCTCAAAGGGTCTAGATCAGTAAGCCCTTTACATCAAACTTGGACAGAATTTTTGAAATTTCATTTAACCACAGAAATTTAAAGTTGCCTACGATTGTGGCATGCGTCCCCCGAGTCCCCAGAGTGAATTATTTCACATGTTGTGCTTCTGTGCATAACAGAAACGCACACATCCACACATTTGCACATCCCCACACGTCTGTTTAAAAGGGTGTTTATTTGCTGCAAGTGTCTTTGGCGGCCACGTTTTCAGGCTACACAGGTAGCAAAGATATGGTCATGTTTAATCCTCCAAAGTGGGGTAGGTATCCCAATTGTGTGTATTTGCACTTTAGGGGAGATTAGTTTATTCCGTAAGATAGCCAGTTCTGAGCAGGGACTTGAGTGAACAAGAGGCAGAGGATGACACATTGATGAAAGAAAGGAGAGAAAGGAATGGTAAAGAATGTGTCTTACTTGGAGGTAGTGCTTATATGACCTGAGAGATGACATCATGAGAGGTGAGAATGGAATTTGGGAAACCCAGCTCTTGAAAATTGTAGTCGCTTTAAATGATCCCTCGCTGCTAGTCATCTCTCCTTAAGATTGAAGGGGAGCAGAATTTGCCACTCCAGAATATCTCTTTGGCATAAGGATTATCTTTGCTGCTTGAGCAGATACTTCCTGAAGCTCTGAAAACTGAGTAGAAGTCACCCTTTTGTAAAAGACATTTACATTTATAAGGAAAATCTCCGTTTGTAAGGGTGTCTCCCTCTCTGTACCTCCCTCTTTGTAAGAGAGGGGACGACTAAATCTACCCTCATCCGTGGAGCAGGCAACTGATTTAAATCTGTGAGCAACTGGACCTTTATTTACTGTGTTTTGCCAGCTCATCTCCTATTCCTGGTCTCCCTCCCGCACATCTTTCCTCTTTAGCTGTCGATGGTATTTAAGGTGGTACCTTGGGCTGTTTCAGGGAGTTACTTAGTTTTCCATATATATAGGAGAAGCATATGATATTAAACTTCTTTTCGCTTTTTTCCTCTTAATCTGTCTTGTATTACAGAAAGGTCTCGGCCAAAAACCTGGAAGGGTAGAGGAAAAAATTGTTTTTCCTTCTTCCTAATATATTTTTCATTCATCGCATTGGAAATTCAAAAGTCCACCATCTCGCTCTCTCTTTTTGGTGAGTCACCCCATTGTCTTGCGTTTCGTACTTAATCTGGAGACACAATGACCAAAATAACATCATCGACAAAAATAATAACTCTTCTGTTTGCATTATTGAATTCCCTTCATTTTGGTTATTTGTTGCCTCTTTTCGTGTTCTTCTGGAAAAGAGGTTTGCATACAGGAGGTAGGTAAATATGAAACTGGCCACATTAGGAGTCATATAGTTGAGCCTAATGGTCACACATTTCTGATTTCTGGCCTGTTTCTTATGCTTCTAAGCATAATGGCAGAAAACCTGGCTTGTGTCTTTGTTCTGTTTCCTATACATGGAAAGCCCTGTTGCAATGACTGGTTTGATGTCTCCAAATCACATGAAAGTTACTAATTGTAACACATTTTTTCCAAATTTTATTTTGCTTTTTAACTCATTTTCGCTTTTTTGACATGCATGCTGTTCAAGATTTTACACACACACACACACACACACACACACATAAATATATTTATTTTCCTTTCTGAGTTATTTACTGTTTTTTAAGTTCTTGATGCTCCTGAATCCATTCTATAAGGATGTCTTTATTTTTTATATACTTTTATTCCTTTAACTTGAATTATCTGAGATTTCTATCAAAGTATGCTATCAACTGTAAATCTGACTTTAAAAAAAATCGTTTCATGCCACCTGCTGAATAATTTACCCCCTTGTTATTGGTATCCATGATCCTTTATATCACGTATTAAAGTGTTCTGTATTCAGAGGTCTATTTCAGGGTATCTATGTAGTTTTCATTATGTCTGTAAATTTTCTTGCCAGTATCACACTATCTTTTTTATTGTAGATTTATAATATACTTTTAAATGTAGCACCATAAACTTACCACCATTATTTTTCTTTGTCAAAAATATATTAACTGCTATATGTGTTAATTCCTGTATATAAACTTGAGAATCACTGTGCTAACTCCAAAAGCAGTCCATCTGAATTTTATAGGCAGTGGTCTTAAATCTATATATTAGTTTGGAAGAAAGTGTACTCATGAATAAATCAATTTTCTGATTTATAGTAATAGAATCATTTATAATTTACTCAAATTTAATGTTTTTCGTGAAGATCCTATCTAAATTTTGCTTGAAATCTGAAAGGAATTTCTTATAGTTCATAGTAGCTAATTTAAATTTTTTGCTTTTATTATTTTTTCTTATAAAAAGCTACAGTAATTCTACATAATTAAATATAAAATTGCACAGTAGATTATTTGGGGTTTTTTCAGTATAGAATTATGCTAATGAGAATATTGTTTCTTCCTTTCTACTTACTACTATGTTTTTTTTTTAATTTTTATTTATTTATGATAGTCACACAGAGAGAGAGAGAGAGAGGCAGATACACAGGCAGAGGGAGAGGCAGAGAAGACACAGGCAGAGGGAGAAGCAGGCCCCATGCACCTGGAGCCCGACGTGGGACTCGATCCCGGGTCTCCAGGATCGCGCCCTGGGCCAAAGGCAGGCACCAAACCGCTGCGCCACCCAGGGATTCCTACTTACTATGTTTTTTCTTTCTGTTTCACATCTTTGTGTATTTGTTGGAACATTTACAAAAATGTTAAATAATATAAGGAAATTCAATAAGTTAATCTCATTCCTGAAACCTTTAGAATTTGATTACCAAAAATGGTTTTGGTCTAATTTTAAGATACATTAATGGTGAATTGTTCATTTCTTAAAATATATACGAAGAATAAGTATTGAATATTATCACATGTCTTTCTGGAGTCTATCGAGATTATAAAAGTGTTCTCTTATTTGAACACATTGCTTTTAAAAAGATTTCTTATGATTTGTATTCCTGAATTAAAATGGGCTTGGTCATGGTAGATGTACTATTGAATTCAAT
Organism: Canis lupus familiaris; assembly: GCF_011100685.1. NCBI lineage: Eukaryota > Metazoa > Chordata > Mammalia > Carnivora > Canidae > Canis > Canis lupus. The sequence goes on along the minus strand of NC_049224.1, from coordinate 7,494,777 downwards.
TTGCTTGTGTCTTACTTAGAAATATTCATACCTATATTCATAAGTGAATTTTCTTTAAGGTTAGTTTTATGGGTCAAATATATAATATAAATAAATTGAAATTTAACATTATACCAGAATTTAAGTGAATATAGAGTAGCAGGACATTTTCAGACTTTCTGTGCCATTCTCTAGGAGGCACCTGACCATGCTTTTCTTAAGGCAGTATAGTTTTGAAAAGCCACACATTTGCATAATGTCTTTGCTGTTGTTACTTTTTTCTTTGAGTTGTACCAAACTAATTGCTTTAGAAAGTTATTTCCCAAATTCTTCCCACAGGTAACATTTAGGTAAATAAAGCTCTTCAAAGTTAGGATCAGGGACTCGATGCTGTTGGTACACATTCTGCAACATCAAAGAGCCAGGCCAGAGACTGAAGAAACATAACATCAAAAACTTCTCCTCCCACCACTCCTTTGGTTAATGTCCATTCTGATTAGAAAGGAATGGAGAAGGAACCAGGAAAGAGGTAATATTGCTGCTAATAAAGTCTTAAGGAAAGGCATTCTATTACATTGGTTCTGATGAGGGAGTTACATCAAGCCATCAATAAACTCTCTTAAGATCCTTCCATCCAAAGTCACTTTTTCCTATCTTCTTTCTTTAATGGTGTATATATCAAGTAATTGTTCCTTGAGAACTTGAACGGAGTTACTGGTAAAACTTCCTTTTTGAGACATTTTGTAATTTTTTTTTCACAACCTCTCTTTCTAGTATGGGTTTTTTTTTTTTTTTTTTTTTTTTCAGGTTTTCCACTTCTACTTGAACTAGATTTTGTCAGTGTGTTTCCAGAAAGGAGTACATCTCATTCATACTTTAAAATTTATCATCACAGAATTATACATACATAATTTAAAACTCTTCTCTGTTGTTGCTTGTATAGGTCCTTTGACATTAGTCATTAATTTGGTAAACTATTTCAGGTGGATTCCCCTGAGCTGTAGTTCACTGTAAAGGTTTTGCTGAGATTTTTCCCATTAATTTCTAATTACAACCGTAGAATTAAATTTCTTTTTATAAGCTTTCTTGTACTGTATACGGTAGTTGTAACTTTGACACCCTTATCATGTCACTTGGATTTCTGCATCTGGGTGCACTGTGGGCACAGTATCTTTTCTTCACTCAGAGTTCTAAATTTGCCCTTGGCAGTGAGCTGTCTCTGTTTTATGACATGATGATCTATGAGCTATGTCTCTCCTTTGTCTGTTGTTGTAAACAAACCTGAGATGACTGGGAGTATTTCTCTAGTGAATGAATAGTCTGCTTAACATTCTACAGTTTCAAGCATGACAGTATAAGAGACTCATAAATACCCTGGTTGTCTTGCCTCATCACTGACTCTCAGGAAATCATACTTAACTTTCATATCTTTACTTTGGAATGAAAACTTGGAGGTCTTCTGAGAAGCCTGAAAACAATTTCCTTGAAAGATGGGGGAATTCTTTGTATTAGCCAGGTATGGAAGTAAAGTATATCTGGTTGTTTTCTACTCTTTCGGCTTTCTTTTGACCTTCATTGGATTTTGGATATGAGATTTAATTCCCTTGGTCTCCTCACAGCATATGGTAAATGATTAGGCATCAGTGAGTCCCATCAATTGTGGAAAATGACAGGACAAACATCATCCGAAGATGCGAATATTTTTTTAAGTATAATGATTGATTTACCATAAGCCACCTACATCTCTCTGTTTTCCCTTTCACCAAAGGCATGGATCTGCCAAGCAGCTCATTTCTCTATTTGGGCATGGAATAGAATTTTTCTTCCAACTGGTGATTAAAAACCTACTCATGGCTTTCGCTTGAATCCTTCTGTGGTATAGAAGCATAGTCAACTGATCTTTCTGTTTAAGGCTGATCTATTTTAAAGTAAACCTACCCATGTTATAATGTTTTAATGATCGCCTTTCTCACTAGTTGATATTGTATTTTGTATTTTAATGTATTTATTTGTGTTTGTTCTATGAAAATGTAAGCTATATCAGACTGGGGCTTGTCTGTCTTACTCTTTATCATATCTCTGTTGTCTAGAATAGTACCAGGTATTCAGGAGTAAATCTTTTCAAACTTTCTGATATATTTGCTCTTCTTTTTATTGGTATGGATTGATATTTACATTTTAAGTTGAAGAGTTTCATCTATATGTATGTTAATATTACAAGGTATCTCAAATCTTTTTAAGAGTATATTAGTGGGATGCCTGGGTGACTCAGTGGTTGAACGCCTGCCTTCGGCTCAGGGCGTGATCCCGGGGTCCGGGATCGAGTCCCGCATCGGGCTCCCTGCAGGGGGCCTGCTTCTCCCTCTGCCTGTGTCTCTGCCCCTCTCTCTCTGTGTGTCTCTCATGAATAAATAAATAAAATCTTAAAAAAAATATATGTCAGGGCACTTGGGTGGCTCAGCGGTTGAGCATCTGCCTTTGGCACAGGTCATGATTCCAGGGTCCTGCCTGAGGTTCCTGCAGGGAGCCTGCTTCTCTCTCTGCCTATATCTCTATGTCTCTCTGTGTCTCTCATGAATAAGTAAAATAAAATCTTGAAAAAATGTGTCAATAGAAAAGGGAAATAGATACTCTCATGTACTGTTTCAAGCCTGTGAATTGGTTGGTATAACTTCATGATGGACAATTTGGCAGTACCTAGCATAATATAAAAAGCACACACCTTTTGACATAGAGCTATCATGAAAATTTGGAAATTTTTATACATATAGTTATGCCAATGCACAAAGATTTTTGTAAATGAATATCTATTTCAATACAGTTTTAGTGACAAACAAACCAAATCAAATTATCACCAACCTTCTCCTCCCCGCCCTGCCACACCTCCCTCCACAGCCAAATCTGCAAGAAAATCTAATGACCAAGAATCATTGAAAATTCTTATGAGGCATGATTTAAGAGTATGAATCAGTTAAGAAAAAAAAAAGGGAAGGAAGTAGTTCTGTAAGTTCTGACATGGAAAGGTACCCAAGGCCCAAAGCAAACAAGTTGCAGAACAATGAGGTAGTACAATTTCACTTTTAAAAGTTTTTTATTTTTATATGTATATAACAATAATTTAAAAAATATTAAGTAGGATTACCAAAGTAGTTAGATTTTATATTTTGTAATTATTAAGAATCAGTTTGTCAGAAACATGAACTATTTAAAAAGAACAGTGTAATGACTTAACTGTATCACAGAATCATGGATATTCTCCAGATGAGGATCTAAGAAATCATCTAGTTGAAGGAGAAGAAGAAATTTTCCTCAGTCCAAGGTTCTTCTGGCTGGACAAAGAATTACATTTACATGAGAAAGATTAATAGGTGTTGAAAACCAAAAGTTTTATTATGTGCCTATGGAGGCCCAATAATGAAACTGAGCCCTAAAGAAATGACCAAGGCACGCAGTTTTAATACTTTTTTAGACCAGGAGACAATAAGCCTATGAGGAATTGACAGGACAAGGAAAATTTAATTTTGGGAGCTTCAGGGAGTAAGGAATTTTAAACAGAATTTGGGCTGGGTTAGTAAATTAGTAAAAAGTAATAAGGTGTTGTTCTTTTTTTTATGCAGCATTCTTGGCTCTAAATTTTCCTCATTGATGATAAGGATTTCTCTTTACCTTTTGGCACAGGGAGGGTACCTTTCACATTAGAGATTTATTTCCTGCCTCCAGTGAGACAGAGGAAGCTCTGAGTGACATTTTGCACAGGCTGTCTCTTAAGGAACTTTTATTTAAAATAAAATGCCAAAGTGGCATATTTTGGGGGCAGCCTGCCCTTGACCTCTACATAGTGTGGTGGTTAAGAGTGTGATTTAGGGACTACAGACAGGGTTGGTTTTTAGCTTTGACCTTTGATTGCTATGTCATTTAAGATTATTATTTAAATTCCCTAAGCCCCACTTTCCTAATATATAAATTGGAGCTACTAAATGGTCGATGTACATTGAGGGCTTACTATGTGCTTGATTGCTTTACTTATCTAAACCCTACATCGCCAAACCCATTAGGAAAGTAATATTATTTCTGTCTTATAGATAAAGAAACTGAGGTACAGACAAATTAAGTAACTTGTCCAAATGACATAGTTAAGCAAGTGTTAGACTTGACATTCCAAACCCTGCAGACTGACTGCATCCTAGCCACTAAACCAACACTCTGTGCTGTTCCCTGTCCATACTCATAGCTCGTATGCTAGAAAATGATAGTGTATTTGACTATCAGAGCAGAATGCCTGACATGTGGTAAGCTGTCATTAAATATAGTTATTTTCTTATTCCAGAGATTATGGTGCTATCTTCTATCGGGGCTAGACAGCAAAGGACTGAAGAGCCAAGCTTTCATAGTATTTTGGACTTTGACAATTTAATTAAATATATGGTTGCAAAATTTAAATTGTATAAAACGTTGATTTATATGTTACAACTAAAAAAAAAATAGTTGATACCCAGGCTAGTTAAGTTTTTTCACCATAATCAACCAGCTAATTAAAGACCAAACTTTTCCTTCCCTCCCTCCCTCCTTCCCTCCCTCCTTCCCTCCCTCCCTCCCTTCCTTCTTTTCTTCCTTCTTTCCTTCCTTCCTTCCTTCCTTCCTTCCTTCCTTCCTTCCTTCCTTCCTTCCTTCCTTCCTTCCTTCCTTCCTTCCTTCCTTTTTCTTCCTCTTTCTTTCTTTCTTTCTTTCTTTCTGTATGTATGTATGTATGTATGTATGTAGAGTATGTCGGTATGGCATATACTTGGCATAGGGGTATCTGCTACCTTTAACATTAAAATCTGAACACCTAAGCTAATGAACTCTTAATGAAACTGCTGCAAGTGTGGCAAACCCATAAAAATAGCAACATGATTTGAAGCTTGATCACAGACAGCCAGAGGTGGGGAGCTGAGGGTGGGAAAGAGTCACTATATGACTGCCAGCTATATGACTACACCTGCAGGAAGGATGGGTGCCACATAAACTCAGATGGAATCCTGATACTCAGCAGTGGAGGGTAAAACAGACCCCTAATTAGAAATGTACATTTTGAAGAACATTATATATTGATAATAAGCATACAGTGATGGTAGCATGTGAGATGGCAACGTGTCAGGGTTATCACAACTCACACTTGAGGCAGGTTAGCAGAGCCTTCTGCACAAACTGAAGGATGGAAGGTCATACCTACATGTGAGCATGTTTAGTCTACAACAGTCCTGTGTTGACATAAACTATTATGTAAAAAGCAACTCAGAATCCATGTTGATTCTTCAACTTTGCCCAGTAGCAGAGATGAATGACTTTATAGTTCTCAAGAATTTGTTCCTGGAATGCTTCAAAAATGCATTAAGAATTCTCCAGCATGAGGGACAGTGGTGAGGCCAGAATGCGTGTGTGTGTGTGTATGTGTGTGTGTGTGGTGGGGAAGGAGACAGCGAGGCAACTCTCCTCTAGTACTTTTGGGCAGGAACAATCCAATTTTATTTCCTGATTGTCTATAAACCATATGCATAATTTGACATAGAGCTTATCTGATGGAATTAGTGAACTTAAGTGATGCTCTTAATTTCACTTGTGGTAACAAGTGTTTGAAACCTTGACATTTTATTATTTTGCCATCTATTTTCCTTGGAGTAAAACTTGTTTAAGGTCCTTTGACTTTTTTGTAATGTTAATACTAATAAATACCACTAGATATTTGTTTTTAGCAATATCATCAGCTTTTACATGATGTGTTTTCTCTGCATCTTTGCAGATGAAATGAATTTTGAGATATTAAGGTATCATTTTTTAGTTGGCCATCCCAATTCTTACTCAAAATATACAAGATAATAACAATTCAGTTTGTTTTCTTAATAGAAAAAAAAACCCACCTAATTTGAAATAATCTAAAGATTGAGAAGGTCAGGAGTGAGAATATATTAATACCTATTTGATGTAATTTAGGACATTGATTAACTTAGTCTGTGAGCTATTACTCAGGTATTGAAAGTAAACCTTTCCTTTTTTTAAAAAAAATATATATATTTTTAAGATTTTATTTATTTATTCACAAAAGACACACAGAGAGAGGCAGAGACATAGGCAGAGGGAGAAGCAGGCTCCATGCACCAGGAGCCCGACGTGGGATTCGATCCTGGGTCTCCAGGATCATGCCCTGGGCCAAAGGCAGGCTCTAAGCCGCTTAGCCACCCAGGGATCCCTGAAAGTAAACCTTTCTAGGATAAAATAGAATGTTGCATACTTGCATGAAAATTCTGTTTCTTTGCTAACTGAATTTCTATGGAACTTTTCTCTTAATTCAAAGACATAGTAATTAATTAGCTCAGCTGATGATCTAGACATTTGTCACACTTTTCTTAAATGAATTAACTTGTGAGTTGTATAAGAATACATTAAAACCTATGATACATTTTATGGCTTTTTAAAATGGAAATAATATCAAAATTTTTATTATTAATGGATTAATGTTTTTCAAAATAATTTTTTAATGCTATAAAATAAAATCCCTCCTACCTTACAAGTGTGTCATCATAGAAATTTTATAGTTTTGCTCTTTTGTACAAGAGGATTTCTAATGAAGAGTGTGACCAAGTGTCCCATTTCTCTAGGTGGAACTGAGTACTGTTCCTAAAACAAAACATCTCCCTTCCAGGGTCTAAGGGTCCAAAGTTATGAAAAGGTGTAAAGGTATGGGTTTACCTAGTGAAAAGCGAAAGTAAAAGAATTAAAGCTAAAAGCTATGCAAATGAAACAGGATGGCTTTTGTTAAAAACAAAACTAATATGTGAAACAATTAGCAAACATAAAAATAGACTCATGAATAGAATCCTTGCTTCAATTAAACCCCTTTATCTAAATTTTAGTATCAACCATGTTGATATCATGAAGAACTGTCAAGAGAGCTGACATTCTTAGAAGACATAACATCCCCTGTAACCTTTAAAGAAAGCTGCTTTCTGAAAGCCCTAAAGGCAGGCTGGTCAGACTGGCATTTGTATAGTGTGGTAGGAGATGTTAAAATAGCAACACACGGAACCCTTTCAAGCAATTTTTATGCCATGGACAGTGAGGCTTTTGGAAAGAAATCTATAAGTAGTGATTTGTCACCACTTATGTAAAGTGGAATTATTTCAGACGATCTTTTTTTTTTTTTTTCAGAACAGAAAGTGCTATACCCAAAGTGAATAATAAATCAAATTTGAATCTTTTTGTCTTGATATATACATCTCCGAGGATATTATTTTTAAACCTAACATTTATTTCTTCATTCTCCACAGAACTAAAGTCCAATTTTATAACTTTGCAAATTTTTTCAATCACTTCCTTTGGTGTAACAATTACAAGTGCAACATATTTGTAATAAAACTGTCAACCGTGGTTCAATTCAAAATGTATCATGGGGAAGCCAGACTTCTGAAATGGGAAATCTGGTACTTTTCTTTGAGAAGCAGTGAAGGTAAACTCACAGGATACTTCATAATTCAATAGAAATTTCCCAAACTCAGAGAAGTTTGGAATTCAACTTTTCGTAATTATGAAGCAGACTTTAAGGATACTTGTAAATTATTGTCTCCACCTTTTAGAGCCAATATCTTCTGCAACTTCTTCAGCTGTTGTCTACCTTGAGAAAAGATTGTGTATTAGAGAAAGAGATGAATATCTATTAATATTTCACCTTCAATCTGCTGGATTTTTACTATCAGTGAGGCTTTTGAGATCATTGTGATTCTGTGGCTTTTTTGCGTGTATGTGAAGTATAAAAATGAAGCTATCTCCCTACCATCTAAAATATCCCTGGAAGTCTTCTAAGTCCTCTATTTTGTATGTACTTTGTAATCTGAATATACTCTGTAATCCTTTATGGAGACTGTCCTCTTGAGTTTGTACATCAGAGATTTAACCTCATCGGTCAAGATTCCACATTTTTTCACAGGATTCACAATTTCAGTTATTCATAATTGAATATCTGATAACCTATAGTGTTCATTTTGTTTAACACTTTCAGCAATAGTTTATAAAGTAGATGGAGGATATATTATATCTGAGGTTTTGGTTTCCTCACTGTCAACATTTTGTGCTACAGTGGGGAAAGCGTCTGAGATTACTAATGAACTTATTCTACTTAAACCAGGTTACTGATGAAGTTCAAGGAATATGAAGAATTTAGGTCCTGGAAATTCAAGAATACATATTAATGGGTAGGGGTGAGACCACAGTTTAGTAAATATACATAGTTAAGGGTTTTACTGTTTGAATGCTATCTTTTAAAACAAGCATCTATTTGTAATTTTCATATTTATGTCTTCTCCTCGTGATTACAGTTTAATTCCTAGAGTGTACAGATTGTATTTGTGCAAGTTGAATATGCATAGTAGTAGGTATTCCGTTGCCAAAGTAAAACTCTACTGTTCTATTGACCCTGAAGATTTACTAAATCATGGTATGGATATTTTGGTAGGACATTTGGAATTGCTGAGTATAAATGTCAGGATATTATAAAATTACATGTAATGATCTCATGCCTTCGAAAGTAGACAGGCAGTAGTAATCTTATGTAGACGTTTCCCTAGGTGAACAGTCCATTCATGGGGAATAAGTTTAATGATCAATTCTTTGCCTTTTTGATTTAGAATCAAATCAAATTTTGGTTTAGAATTAAACCTCTGAGTTATGTATACTTTACTCTGAGGAAGTATGATCTGGGAAGTTGTCCAGATTCATCTATAAAGACCTGAACTTCCCAATAGGTGATTCATTAGGTCATCTTCTTATACTGGAAATATGGCCAGTAGCAGTACATTAGTCCTAAAAGATAGAATGAAAATTCTTTTATATTGAAATCCTTTAGGAATCATTTTGGAAATTACTTGTGAGTAAAAAATATAAAACATGTTGTGTTTTTTAATTCTGGCTAAATTTTTAGTAAAGTGAATTCTTTTTTTTTCATTAAGTAAGTTTATTTACTGCTAAGTCCGTAATTTAATTTCGATAGAGAATTCTATTTACTGATAGCAACATAATGTTTTGAAAACATTTATTAAATTGAGTTATGTATTTCCACAAGTGACTTGTTCAACATAAAAAAAAGTCATTACATATTAAGAAATTCTTTATCCTCTGAGATTGGAATAATGTAGAATGTCATCTCATTACTAGATAGTGGTGACACATATCTGATCCTTTTAGTTTTATTGGCAGAAGAAAAAAATCCTGTGCAGAATTTACACATTAGTGAAGTCACTTTTCTGAGATAAGATTGTTATAATAAAGAACAGCCTTTACTTGAGATATTTGAGACAGTGTCTTTTTCCTAAAAGTTACACACACATACACACACACACACACACACACAAAAAAAAAAAAACTTAGAAAAGATATATTGAGAGGATCCCTGGGTGGCTCGGCGGTTTAGCACCTGCCTTGGGCTCAGGGTGTGATCCTGGAGTCGGGGGATCGGGTCCCGCGTTGGGCTCCCTGCATGGAGCCTGCTTCTCCCTCTGCCTGTGTCTCTGCCTCTCTCTCTCTCTGTATCTCTCATGAATACATAAATAAATTCTTTTTAAAAAAAGATATGTTGATCCTCTGGCAAACTTAACTCATTCAATTACTTTTTTTTTGGTAAAGTTCATTAATACCATTCTGTGTTCAAGAGAAAAAGTGATATTTCCTAACTGACGTTGAGATAGCTACCTTTCTTTTTTGGCATTGAAATAAAATATAAAATTCAGTGAGAGCCAACTGGCCCTATCTGCTTTGATGTTTTCTACTCTAGATCTCAGTCTTTTGAACCTTAAACTTTTTTGACTTGACCACTATTTCTGTTATATCTGGACACACTTTGTGCATTTTTTGTTGCATTTCAATAATCCTAATTATTACAAACAATGCTGTTTTCCTTCAAATTGAATAGGACTTAGCCAAAAGAAGTTTGTTTTCTCAACACAATTTTTTTAAAAAGATAGATAGATAGATGACAGAGATAGATAGATAAATAGATAGATAGATAGATTGATTGATTTATGGGAGACACAGAGAGAGAGGCAGAGAAGCAGGCTCCATGCAGGGAGCCCAATGTGGGACTTGATCCTGGGACTCCAGGATCACACCCTGGGCCGAAGGCAGGCGCTCAACCCCTGTGCCATCTACGTGTCCCAACAACACAATGTTTTGTTAGAAAATACATATTCCATAGTACTGTTTTTTTTTTCAGCCTTTAAATTTTTTTTTGTTATCTCCTATTCCTCTTTCAGTCATTTAATTTTACCTTTGTTCTTTCAAAACTAAAATGTTGTGGTACTGAAATGTAGCATGTAAGTAGACTAGTCAAAAAAACCTAATAGAAAAACACTAAATATGTAAATTGCATATTTAGAAAACTATCCTGAAGAATGTGACTGGTGTATGAGAATGTCCATACATATGCATCTGTATAAAGGCAATAACAGAAATTGACTGGATAAGCTAGAAGAGTTATGGGTATTAGTTATAGATTTTCATATCTTGATTCTCTTGGATGAGCCTGCATTGCTTTTATGAAGTGAACTCTGTTTCCATTTCTCATTGCTTTAAAAGAAAAAAATGTCTAGTCCTAGACTTTGCAAGGTACCTAAAATGAGAATTTCAAGATAGAATTGGGTTTGACGAAAAGAATGAAAATAGCACAGGTAATATGCTGGTGCTATGCAAATACAAACACATGTCATATGTGTGCATACACACATATACCCCATACACACAGAGTTACCATTTCTCAGATATCACTCTGGTCACATAAAAAACAAAGCAGTACTTTGAGAAGAAGATTCAGCTAGTAATACTCAAGCTTTATAAATATTCACAATGGTTTGCAGGCTGGACACTGATCCATTCTGCCCAGTAGTTTACTCATCCTGTGACTGCTCTTCAGTGCAGAGGAAAAGATACTTGACTGAGCAGACAAGATCCTCATGATGCAAAGTACTAGTAGGAAATGCATAAAAGAATGTTACTTGAAGAACAAAGTCATACCTCATTTCAATTTCAAAATATTTTTAAACATTCTGTAATTTAGGTCAGTGTGTGGTTTCGTATTTGCAGCTATAAAGCATTATATTTACACATAAATTGCAGACTCAACACTCAGCAAGCTATTGGCTGGCATAAAACATTGACAACATTTTAGAAAGCTTGCGTGTTTGTATGTAAGACAGTCATATTAAGGGATGAGTTCCTGAAAACCAAGTATAATTCAAAATTATCATATTTCAAGAAAATTTTCTTAGAAGAATAAATGTAAACAGTGAGTGCCTCCTTTGAATGCATAAATATTCAAGTTTGTGGCCTATTTTAAAAATTCTTTTGATTTTCCTCTGAAATATTCACAGTAATCTCTCCGATAGTAACATTACAGAGAATCAGTCAATCAGTCATCATTTATATCAGTCAGTGTCCATTCAGAAGACAAAATCTGTGGAGTGATTTGAACAAGGGAAGTTGTGTTAAAGGATTTTTGGTAGTTGGAATTCTGAAGATGATAATATTACTGATACAAAGAGCAGCTCCTACCCCTAGGGATGAGATAGAGCACCCAAGGAAAAGTTGCCTCTCTATGGCTGAGAAGCAGACCTTGAAAGAGATTGCACAGCTGTGGCTCACTGGATGGTATAAAAATCATTGTACTGATGCATTGGTAGAATTTGCTAGAAATCTGCCCTCTAGAGCTTGCCAGAAATCTACCTCTGAGAGTTCTGAGGAAACCCCTCTACCATGAGGTGTCTCTCTAGAAGGTTCTCAACTACAAGACTGCCTGAGTCAGGTGTTAATGGAAACTGCTGTGCTCTGGGTGCTGGTGGCTGATGCTAAAGAAGCTGCCTGCCATGCAGGAGTCTGTCCAGGAGCACAGCAGAATCAGGAAGGAAAACACTTTTCTCAGGCAGTGTCCTTCTAGCACCTTCCTGACAAAGCTTAATGTCATGCCAGCAAGCACAGGGAACAAAATACTTAAATAGTTCTATTTTTTCACTGAGCAGGCAATGAAAAATGTATTTGGAGCCCAGAGCCAGTAAGTTGATAACAGGCACAGTCTTTATCTTAACATTTTATTGCCTCTAAATTTTACTACCAAATTATTGATTTCTAGATTTTTTCCCCCTACGACTATGCACCATTATGGCCACTTAATCACTTGAAAAATAAAGACTATAAAAAGATTTTATATTACATTGAAGGTGAACATTAAAATAATGGCATGAGATACACTCAAATCATTAATAGAAGTGTTTAAGCACATAAAAATGTGTTGCTCAGATAACAGGAATATTTGCCAAATGAAATGAATTTATAATTTATATTCAGTCACCATCATTTAAAAATTAGGCAATCCCAAATGTGTTTAATTTTTAATATTTGTGTTATTTTATATTCTGCATAGAATGAGATTCATAAATATATTTTTATGACGTTACTTTAAATTTCCAAAGTCAAGTTTCTAGAAAATGAAAATGATTTCACTAAAGGTATCCTCCATCACGTGGTCTAGCCATTATCTTACTCTTCGCTTTTGGAAGAACAGACAAGAGCGTGTAGAATGACTATCCTAAAGCTATCATCATGGAAGGGAAGGAAGTCATTCCATCTTCCGAGTGATGACTTGGTCATTTTTCAACACTCTAACATTGTCATTCAACCGGTGCTTGACTCATTTTCACTTACATAGTTGAAATGATACTTGAGGGAATTTCTTCATCTTCTTAAGCCATTTTACCTTTCAGTGTTTCACATTATTTTTAGAAAATAGTAGTTTGGGGTGCTGGGCCTACAGCCCAGCACTCTATATCCAAAGCTCTAATTTGAATTAGTCACTCTGTAAAATCATGCCGGTCACTTAACCCTTCTCTTTAGCTTCTCAACCTCTGAAGAAGCAGCACTGCTTTCACTGATAATGCTGAAATGAAAGTCATTGTATTTTAAAATGCCATTAAACATAGAAAAAAGACAGGCTCGGGTCATATTTTATAAGCAGCTTTCTTCAAGTTGAGCTTTCCTTCCGTAAAACCAGTGCTAATATTACAAGGAGAAAGGATTTTCCAAGACGGATACTTGGTCGACATTCCTGGCTTATAAAAGACAATGATTTCATGTAAGAGAGTGCCAGGTATGCCTTTGGGCTTTATATTAATTTGTGAAACATTCCTTTCATTATGTTTCCTGTTCAGAAATTATGCACATTTGAATCAAAGCCCAATGACAGTGTCTAGTAACTGAAAAATATTTATTTCTCCTTGGAAATCTTACCTGCTTAATTACCCAATCTTTTGGGAACACAGCCAAAGCCTAGAGTGAATCTTTTGTTGTAGGAAGAAAAGAGAAAAATAATTTGGTGCTGAGGGGAAACAACTCTCTTACAGCTCTTGTGGACCATCTTGTCATGTTTGGAGTCACTCTGCTAGGCTGCCGTTGTTAGCTGGTTTTGTGTCATTATAGTTCACATCATATGATACCCTCAAGGTAAATAACTCATTTCCTTTACCACCCTTCTTTTTTTTTCTTCTGCTCCCTCATATTCGTGTCCAACTCACTCTGGCTTGTTCATATTCTGGGAGTAATGGGGTGAAGTTAATATAAGACTGTTAACTCTCAATTACTCAGGGGCTAATTATCCAGTCTATTGATTGCACAGTCCAGCCTTTGCTTTTCCTGCCTTTTAAAGGGTGGTTGACTGCCCGTTAGGACTTGAACCAGACAAGAGTAGGGGGTGGAGAGAGAAAGTGATAAAATTCAAATCTATCTCTTTTGCAGCTTATTAGCTCTAGTTTAGAGCGTAGGTGAATGGCAAAAATATGGTTTGGGGACACCTGTGTATTTAATTTAGTCTTACTTTTCCTTGTCATCTTTTACCATGGATAATTGAGTTGGCTTCATTACCTTATGTTCATATAGTTAATTCTCAGAAGTTGGGTTTTTTATTGCTTCAGGGCAGTGACTTAATGGATACTTAAGGCATTTGAGGGAGCTATGGGTAAGCTACATAAACTTCATTTTTCAAATAAAGAAATGGAGACACAGTATTCAAACTGAAGAGGGCACTTGGTGGAATAATGGGTCAGAGTGATTTTTCACTCTCTGGTCTGAGTTCACAGATATATAGATGTGATAGTACCACCTAATGATAGTTCGTCTCATCCAGTGGTTTCCTAAAATGGTCAGCGAATCTAGCATAATACAGCCATGAGGAGTCATGAGGAGAGTTGGCATAAGGTTTATGTCTCATTTGTGCAGGTTTTGGCTGATGGAGCTTGATATTAAATATATTTCACTTAGCAGGATGTGTGGAATGTAGTAAGCACTCAAGAAAGAGTCAGCTTCATTCAAATTGTAGTAATAATAGGTATAGTGGTATTAGTACTACTACTACTAATGAAGTCTTTGCTTTTTTAATATTTCAAGAATAATAAATGAAACTATACATTTACCTGTGGCAAGGCTGTATAGGTTATCAATTATATTACTTAATTATGTAGTAATGTAATTTCAGATTATGGTTTTATGAAGTAGTCCTTCGTGCAACTCCCTTATTTCATAACTACAGAAACACAGGGCTGAAGAGTATAATTATTTCTGTAAGTTCACCCAACAAGGGCAGAGATGCCAATGGAATAAAGATGTAGGACTAGTGGCTCCTAACTCACCCTTTGTTTTCACAATTGTATTGATGTTGGATCACCAGTGGTTTAATTCCTAGAATTAACAAGTGACCTTCATTGCCTGTATTCTTGATTCCATCACCGTGAACAATTGTGGTGGCCACTGCACTCAGTACTGTTGCACACAGCGTGACCTGAAATGACATTCTACTTCTCTCAGATTCAGTTGCTACATGCCTTTCACAGTGCAGGCATATCATGGTCCTGAGAAGGATCCAAGCAAATATTTTTTATATAACATACCTCCCTTACCTCATCTAGTACTCAACTAAGAGATAGTAATCTGCTTTTAAGACTGGAGAGAAAAAACAACCCTGGGTCAGTGTTGAACTTACTGAAAATATTATCATCAAGCAGAGTTGTTGATGGCTGATTCTACATGATTTCCCCTATATAAACAGACTATACAACCTAAATTCTGAATAAGATGTGCGAATCCTGGTCTAGTGGGATTGGAAGTAACAGATAATCCTTGCGTTTGGCTTCCATACACTCATTATCCCTAGCCAGGAATGCCTTTTTTCCTTCTTGCCTCTCTCCCTCTCTGCCTCCCTTCTGCCCTCCTCCCTCCATTCCTTCCTTTCTTTTCTTTTTTTAATGGAAACAAGTGCATCAGGTTTCTGGAACCCAAGAATAAGTGTGTGGGCCTTCCCAGGATGATGATTTTTCTGCACATTTTCCTTCCATTCTTCCAATAGCACTGAATCAAGCTTACCTTTAGAACAGATTCTGAGAGGTGGCTGGTACAATTTTGACAAAACGAAAAGATTTGCCTGACTTTCTTACCCTCAAAATCTATCTTGTTCCACTCTCACAGCCTTACCTTTTGTCCTTGAACAGTACGTTTTACTTTCTCCCTAATTGGGGATGATTTTTCTGTCTCACAAACAGAAATTTGGAAAATGCAGATATCTCAGGAAAAATCAGTTCTTTGACTTAAAATCATTTGTTCTGGGAGTCAAAAATTGCTGTCAGTCTTTGACCTGAAACAAAGAGGAAAGGAAATTTGAGGTATATGTCTATGGGGGAGGGGGGGAGGGGCAGGTCTTGGAGGCTTGGGAGAATTCATGACTCAGGGGATTACAGAGCACAGAAAGAAGCTGGTTTAGATTTCCAACTTCTTTTTGCCCAGGGCTAGCCAGCTCTGTTCCTCTTCAACTATGTGGATGCCAATAAAAAGGAGAGGCGTTGAAAATATGCTACTGGCACAATCTACTTTTCATATTCCTTTGTAATACGGTTCTCTATCAAGTTACAGTTCTAATGAGAAATTGCCTCTTTGCAACTATGGAATATGTACCAATGTTCTGGAATAATCTTGCTGAGAATGCAGGAAGAACACAAGCAATAGACAGAGTCTTGCAAATCAACCCATCCGAGTTTTTGTTATGGGCGGGGGAGGCAATCATACTCCATTCCTGCTGACAGAACTCTGGCTCAGAAATAAATATTGGCAACATCTCTTTTCTATACCAAATACAATGAATACTTTTTTTTTCAGTATAAATGCCATAATAAACTTTCTCTGTTAGGAAAGAACAGAGATGAATGAAGCTTGGCGTTCCCTGGTTTATACTCAGAGAATAGCTATTCTTTGTGTTTTATTCTCATGCTGCAAAGTAAAATATGCAAGTTTATCTTTTAAAATTACTCAGGGAAAAAAAATAAAATTTAAAATTACTCAGGAAATGACAATGAATTGCAAAATATAGCACAAGAATATGGAGGAGAGAAAATAGAGGATATACTAATTAATAGAAATGTCTTGTCTCCCCTGTAGGAAATCAAGCTAAAATATAATAACTTTTTCCTTAACATAAATCTGGATTAATGACCAATAATTCAATGTCTTGTCTATTTATGTTTTTAAGCCTCAGTGCAAGTTGTGGTGGTTTGATATCCAATCTGAATCTATTATCATTGGGTTGATGCAGTGGGAGAAGTTGCATTCTGCTCAAGGCTCTAATAAGCCTCCTTGGTTTTCCATCAAAGGACTAAAAACAATCAGTGGCTTTTTTGTTGTTACTTAGAAAGAATCTGTAGTGGGAAAAATGACTATTCTGATGAAGAAAGAGTTAATACATTCAGTGCTTTGTTCAGTTAGACTCACTGTTTTTTGATGGCCACCGTGCATGGTGTTCAGCAACATTCTATAAACTTAACATCTAAAGCACAAAAGACCCCCCAAAATAGTCTTCACAACAACAGCAGCAGCAGCAGCAGCAGCAATAATACCCCAAATTAGCAAAGAAACAAAATGTAAACTGAAGAGATCCTTAAGTTTGAGATGAATGTGTCAGGAGATATTTCTACTTTGGAATCATATGAGATAGAAAAAGTATGAAATTATACAGGTGGTACATCATTTAAACTGGACTTTAGCACTGTACTTATTTTTTTTCTTTAAAATGCAATACAAAATGGACTCATCTTTATTGTAGTCTTTAAATAATTATTAGGCTTAATTGCCACAGTTCATAGAAATTTTAAAATTAGCTGGTGGTGCTTATCTCTCTGCAGTGCTCTGTGTTAATAAAACATGCCGCTCCATAAACACATTTCACATCATATTTGTCCATGATTATTTCATTGTTTTTCCAAGTACAGATGCCAAGAGACAAAGTGTTGCCGAATTCCTGTAATTACCAGCATTTCCCTCGATTTGTGTCCATGAAGTATGTAGTCAATCTCTATTGTCTTCTGCCTTAGTTTTGAATCTGTCCCCAGTGCAGGAATGTCAAAAACACCATTTAGCTGCACAGCCTGCTCAATTTAAAAAAAAAAAAAAAAAAAGGAAATCACATTCAAGCTACTAATTAAGAAAAGAAGAGAAGTGAGCTGTGAATAAAAAGAACTGCCTTCTAAAAGGCTTTAAAGAGAAACTTGCAACTAGGCTGCATTCAAAAAAGGGATGCTTCTTAGTTATCAAAGCTAAATTCTAATATAGTAGAGATAAGATTTAACTACCTCCTTAATATTTTAAAACCATGTGAATGAGAATTCAGATAATGGCCATTTCTTTTCTACTTTTAAAGGGGAGCTTATTTAGTTGATTTTTTTTTTCAGTTATCAAACGCTACTTTTTCAAGAAGCTACTTCTGTCTTTTTAAGATCATTTTGACAATTTTGTTAAATGTGCATTCCTTTGAAAAAATACACTGATGTCCCATAGTGCACAGATATTTGGCAAAATTGTCAATAGAGTTGCCTCCTCAATAGATAATTCTTCCAAATGATTTATTTCAATAGCTCCTCAGATATATTTAGATAAACCAAACCATATTTTGATCACCGTAGACATAGGATAAATGATTTAGACAGGTCAATAAATAGCATATAGTAAAAAAATTTCCTCCCATTTAACGTTATGATATAGAACTCTCCTGTGAGAAGGTGGTTAAAAATTCCAGGTATGGGTCTAGTAGTAAAATCTAAGCAGGTTCTATAGAGCCATATCTACCTTGAGGGCAGGAAATGTCATATGTTCTCTTAAAATTAATTCTTCATTACTTTAGAACATTAGTTCTATATATTGATTGACAAAAATAGAGAAAAGGTTTATATATTCAGTAGTATGTTACTGATTTTGGTTTAACTGGACAGCTGGGCTGGAGGAATATAGTTATTCTAAACTATTTGGATATCTTATGCTTGTTTATGTTCTCCCCACAATGCTTTGAACATGGTAGTCTAGTCAATTGCCCTTACTTCCCGAGAAATGAGAAACCCATTGAAGTCCGTCAATAGTTCACCATGTTTGTTTAGGATCTCATTTTTTCTACCATAGGACCTAGGTCCAGGGGCACTTACATAGGAAGGCCACTAGATGCTGCTAGTATTCTTTCCATTGCTCAGTATTCTGCAAAGCCATTCCCTTCGAGGATGAGGGCCATCAGACATTGAAGTCTGTCTCCCCAGATTGGAGCCAGTTGGCTTCCCACCTCTAAGAGTAACTTGGTCACTATTGTCAGGCTAATCCTTATTTTAGGCAGGCAGGACGAATTTAAGAACGTCCAATTTTTTTTTTTTTTTTTTAAGGAAGGTCCAATTTTTGAGTCTTATTGTTGAATGACTTTATATGATACTATACTAACACCCAGTTTTTACCAAAATTCTGTTGCCTCCATGCCTGCACTTCTGCTTTGGACCTCATGTGGTGTCTCTGAAGGATTGGATTCTTGGCAGTCTCCATTCTCCCTTCTACCTTCAACCCCTCAAAACTGGAATTTTATTTTTCAACTTGATTTTGTCCCCTGGATCTCTGCCACCTTTTGAGAAATTGCCTGCTTTCTAGTTGCTGATAACCATCTGAATCTTCTATTGGTTAAAATATATGTTCTGTGCATATATTCAAAGTCAGTTCAGATGGGAGGATAATATAGCTCCACTTTGGGTATCAAACCGATACAAGGGTTTCATTTGCTAATTTGGATAGCTGGGAGAGTGTCCTTTTCCCCTTTTCCTTCCTGTAAGTACTCCTTCTACTTCCATCCACCAGCCTATTTAATAGAGTAAAATAGATGGAGATAATGTCCTTTGATATAGGAAATTAATTTTTGCCCAAGGTTATGGAAGTAGCCCCCTTCTCTATGGTAATATTAAAACTTTTGGTCTTATATGAACGAATCATGTTTCCTAAAAATTAAAACTTAAATGTATTGCTTGTAATGAGATTATTTTCTAAATTAGTAGCTGTTCTTGAGATTACTATTGTGAATAATATATTTTTGGAAGGAAATTGAAATAAGGAAAACTGCAAAACTTCAAATATCTCTGCTCTTGTATGATAGTTCTATAATGAAGATATCTAGAACTTTTAACTATGTACCAGTATTCTGCTAAACCCTTCATAAGCACTACCTTTTCCTGAGTCACATAATCATATTAGGTAGATACAATTATTTGCTCTATTTTTCATATGAGAAAACTATAACAGAAAGAGGATGCCCAAATTGTCCACTGTCTCAGAGTTCATAGGTAGTAGGGCATGAATTAAAATGTAGGTTTGATAACAGAGTTCAGTCCATTAATCAATATAATACCTCC